>NW_027523119.1:0-689166 GCF_052094955.1 Ictidomys tridecemlineatus
GGGGCATTGGATACACAAGTGGTGACTGACTAAGCAGATTTACTGCCTGGCAGAGTGACTTCTGGTGCCGCCTTTGTTTTCCACACCTCTGCTTAGCAGTTTATAATTGTGTGGTGACTACACAGGCAAAGAAATCCTTCTACACCACTTCTCAACTGTCTCTTTGTCACACCCACATCTAACACAAAGAACACTGGGGAGCAAAGTCAGCAAACAATCTGCTGCTGTCCCAGCCGGTGAAGCTGTATCTGAAGATCAAAGCCTGGGTCTCCACACTGCCTCAGACCACAGCCTCTGACCTAGAGATCTACACCATTCTGGGATGAACATGAATCAAGTCTTATCTGCTGGGCTCTTCAAAAAAAGCTCAGTGGACTGGCTCTGGAGGTACTCACATGAGGAGTGATACAGGTAAGCATCCACGTCACACCTGGCTGAGGGCAGTGAGCCTGACTGTGCCCACAGTCCCTTGAATCTTCTCTCCAAAGGCCATGTGATCATTTTCTGTGTGCCATACCTTGCCAGGTCCTGGAGGGCCTCTGCAGGGCTTGCTTGAGACATACTTAGAAGCCCAGGGTGGCCAGGGGATGGTCAATGCTTTACAGTGTGTCAGAGTTGCTTTGGGCTGGTCCATTGCCAGCTCAGCCTTTGTCTGAGTCACCTTTAGTGCCTATAATCCACAGCAGGATTGTGTGTGTTGGGAAGAAAAGTGAGAAGGGCTGGATGGAGAGAGAAATGTGTACTTCACGAGTCAGGGTGCTGCTTCCTTTAGGCAGAGGTTCTCCTCTAGCTACAACCAGCTTCCGCTCCTGGATACACATGGCTCCTGGGCTGCGAGAGCATGGGAGATGACACGTCAGGAGAGGCCCTACCTTTACTTTGACGAGTGTTGCTCTGTCTCACTGGAGACCAAAACCCCTCATTTGGAGAGATCATGGTAGTAGACTGGACCATATTGGTGGCATTATTTCTACAGGAGGACAAAAGAGGCTCACTGCCTTTTCCTTCCATGGCTTACCGTCCCTGACTTACCTGTTTTAAGGGGAACAATGGCTCCTTCATGCTGAGATTCCAGTCTGACATCTGGGTCATCTTTGTTCTCCAGAATATGGGAAGCAAAGAGTCTGTGTGCCTTTATAGTGAACTCTGAGGCGTTGGAATTGGCTCGGAGAAGCTCCTGGTTCACATGACCTTGGAGGAGAAACTGAAAATGCCAAGTGTGAAAGAGGCTGCAAGACCATCCACCCAGCTCAGAGGTATGGCCTTTGGAGGAAACCAGCCCAGAGCGCTCAGACTCAGGCCTTCCATGTTTATGCAGATTGAGTGAGACCCTTTCTCAAAAGAAAATATAAAGATTGGCTGGGGATGTGATCAGTGGCTCACCACCTCTGGGTTCAATCCCCAGCATGACAAAGTAAAGTAAAAATTTGCTTAGGCAGTCATTAAGAAATTTGACCATTTCTGTTTAATGCATAAGTTTGTACTCATGCTTTCAATAGTGAACACTCATTTGAGCCTATACAGAAGACAGGAAGTTTTACAGGGCACCCACCAATAGACACATGCAATGAACAAAAGGAAGCAGAAGAGGAGAAAAATAAATCTTCCAGTTTCCTTGTATATGCTTTTTCTAGTTCAAAGTGTACTTGTTTTGCATTTTTAAATTAATAAGTTATATTCAGTGTGATCTCAAACACATTTCAAAGAATAATTTACTTAATTATAGATGGAGAGAGTATGGGTGATTTTTTTCTTTTTCTTTTTCAAAGCAATTTTCCAACATTCTAAATTCAATTAAACTCCTCCTCCTTTGTTGTGAGGGTTGCCACAGAAGTGCTCTACAACTGAACAACAGCCTTTTTTAAAATTTTGAAACATGATCCCCCTATGTTAGTAAGCCAGCCTCGAACTTCTGATCCTGCTGCTTCATATACTTCTGAATCGTATAATGTATAATTTATAATGAATCCTGCCTTTCTTTTGAAATAAAAAATTGTATTAAAGAATTCAAGAAGATGAAAAAATTAGGAAACTGTCTTTTATGTAAGCAAAAAAAAATGCTAACACCATGCCCAGGAGACATGGCCATTGCTCTGGAGAGTCATGGCTGCTGCTGTGAAAGCTCAGGGAGACTTGCGATCAGAAGAAGGGAAAACAGTGGCATGTACAGAATCACTGTGCTGATGCTCAGGAATCAGTGCCTCGCACAGCCCTCCAAACCAGTGTGCACATAATGAGGGTGGAGATCAGTACTCCTGAGAAATCCCCCAGGTCCACACAGAAGGCAGGTCTGAGAGAAGCCTTCTATAGTGTTTCCACAGCACTTCTGAAATGTGGTCTTCTTTCCACCCCATCAAGATTTGTAAAAAAATGCAGTTTCTGGGTACTTCTGAAGGGCAGCTGATATGCTACATGGACCCACCTGGATTGGGGGGTTTACCCCTGCATCCCTAGTTATTTGCCACAGCTAAAAGGCTCATCAGATCTGTTATGGCTTTTAAATCTCTCCCATTAAAAGGTTTGGTCTTCCCAGGACTCCCACTAGGGGAGAACCTACGAGGGTTTCCCACCCCAAAAATCCACTATCCCACTGGCCTTCCCAATGGTGCAGAATATAATTTTGTATTCTGCATTTTCAAACCTTTATTAAAGTATTTTATAGTTCTTATTTGGTCTTGAACATAACCGTGAGTGATCAGTAACATTAAGGAACAGCAGCAGTGAACTGTCTCTGACAGGTGCTGGTTCACACAAGCACTTCTTAGAACCAGCTGGATCCCCACTAGCACCAAGGATGGGGGCCAAACTGGGTGGCCTAAGTCCCCTAGCAACAACCCACATGCAGGGCTCTTACTGGCTTTGACAGTCGTCTCCTCCTCCTCCTCCTCCTCCAAGCTCTCTGAACCAATGGTGATGTAAAACTCTTAGCTTGTCTTGGCTTTCAGGGCTGGAGCCTTCTCTGACTTCAGCTTCTGGCTGAGCTCTGTGGTTCTGTAGGACAAGAAGAAGTGCCTATACCAACTGGATGGCATGACATTCCTGGAAGATGAGAGTCAAATCAGTGATGAGAACGCAGTGTAGATGGAATTCTGTATTCAGCATTCTCACTGCTTTTGTAAAGTGCTTTTACGGTTCTCAGTTGGTCTTTAACAAGCTTGTGAGACATTTTTATTCTTCAATGATTGAACCCCTTAATGTCCCCCCACTGCAGACACCCACACATGTGATGTGACATGGCTTCCTGGAGGAAACAAGAGTCTCCAGTGAGCTGCTTCACACCAGACTAGTAATCTAGTTTATTCCATGAAGATTGCTCTGAGGTATCCCTAGTAAAACCCTTCAGCCCAACCAGACTTACTGTTCCCAGTGCTTACAGATGTCCAAAACCGTGAAAGGCTGAGGAAGGATTTGTTTCTGCAAAGAAGAAACACAAAGAACCACAATTGTCACCTGACACTGTAAGGACTCTTCTTGGGGCAAACTATCCTCTCCTTGGCCTTAGAGCTGCCAGATAGGTGGTTCAGAGAAGACTCCGTTGCTCTAGTACAAATGTCTGCTTGGTCTTGCCAATCTTCTAGAGATGGGAAGTGCAAGCAATTCTACTGGTAAACCCTTTAACACAATGTGTCAGTAAGAGGCATCTGTGTGAGGCTGGAGCTTAAATATTCCCAGCTAGCATTTATCCAGCCTCCCTGGCACTAGCCAGTCTTAGAGCTCACAAGACATTTTTTCCACCCCTGATCCTTCAGAAGGACTTTGAAGGCCTTCAAAGAACTAAAGAGTCAACTCTCAAAGCACAAAGTGGAGCCCAGATACTCACTCATCCAGATGGCATGAATGGGGCCCACTGGTCTGTGGGGAAGAGGCTGAGCCCATGTGGAACTGGGCTCTGGCAGAAGGCAGGGAACCAGGTGGAAATGAAACCCTTGAAAGAGATGCCAGAATGTGGTCTGCTCTCTCACCCCAGAGAGGCTGTTCCCCTTCTGCCCTGGTGAGCCCCAAGAAGTGAGAGCACCTTCCTCTGGAGTGTCTGGCGTCCAGGCAGAACAAAAGCACGTGGGCATAGACAAGGGCCACGGGAAGTGGTGGAGGCAGCTGGGAATGGGGGCAGATGAGGTACCGAGGCCCTACTGAACCCAGGCAGCAGACCAAGGCATGTTGGAGGTACTCTGCAGCCCTCCAGAGAACCCTCCATCTTACCAAGAACCTTCCCTGCCTCCAGGGTTTCCTGTCCCAGGAATTGACCCCCTCCCTACAGGGAGTCACAAGGTTGTTAATTAAGACTTTGGCTCCACCCTACAGCCCTGTAGGCTTTGAATTAGAATGAATTCTCATTTTTGTTTTTCAATTTGTTTACAACAGCAACAATGGCTCAGATCCCAGTGATATTATCATCTGGCTAAGGACTGTGGACAAGATACTGGAAACTACCACTGATGTATAAAACAATGTTAGCAGAAATGAACAGAATCTTTTAAAAATTAATATTAGGAGCTGAAGTATAGCTCATTGTTACTTTACCTAGCATGCATACAGCCCTGGGTCCAACCCAAGCACAAACATAAGTAAAATAATAAATCATGCAACGTGAATGCGACCAGCATGACATCTGTTATAAAACTTAGCAAAGTCAGTAATAGAGTCTTTAAAACTAAAGACTGGTTTCAACATAAATTTCTGTAGCTTACCTATTTCAGATCTACTTTTCCCTTCTTGCTTTATTTCTAATATTAATAGATTTCTTAAGCATGCAAATTCATTTCAAACATCAAAGATACACTTATATCTAAATTAATAAATTTTTAGATTAGATACTAATTTCACTGGTAAATGATACATCTTGCACGAGTTAAAAAAAAAAGTTTATTCAACAAGTCTTTTTTAAAAAAGAACACAAGAGTAGAAGGGGCATAGAACTAGTCAGCACTTCCAGACACAAAAGAGATGCAAAGTGCCGGAAGAGCTCATCTTGTTACAAGTTTGCAGGCTGCAAATGGTGTTTGTCTCATTTGGCCAGGACAAACCTCCCTGCTGTGATTGGTCGGGTCTCTCTGTTAATTACAATATAATTCTCTTAGCAAGGCTTTCAGTCATCTAAATAATAAATAAATTGCAAATGGAGGTTAATTTCACAATACTATGGGTGTACAAGAGCCAGAAAAGAATGTGTCCACGGAAGACATGGAGCCACACTAAAAACCACTAAACCTCCTAGACGATTTCCACAGGGAATTATAAACAGCAATCCAGGACCTTTTTTGGCTGAATGTGATCTACCCCCAATTAAATGCCAGTCTCGTGGAGTTGAGTTGACAAAATGTCCACGGGATATATCAAAGTGCATAAATGCACTCTATGGTCATGTATAGCTAATTAAAAGAAAAAGAAATTTAAATGTCCATGGGTACGCAGAAGACCAGCCTCCATAACAAGATGCAACTGACTTCATCAAGCCTCAGCTGCAGCCAAACCCACAGTCACACAGTGTTTACCTTATACCAGGCACTCATGGAAAGTGGGGCTCTCCAGCCAGGAGAAGTGGCTCAGCCTGGGTCCACCTCGAGCCCGCGCTAGCCTCCCCACCTCCCTGGGTCTGGCTCCAGAGGCTTCCTTGCTCCCCTTTCACAGGGCCCCCTGCCACCGGCCAGAGCCTGGCAGATCCTAAGGTCTCCCTCCACGTATCTGCTGGTGGGTGGGTGCTGCAGCCCGGCTCCTGCCCGCCCAGAGACACCGCCCCTCCCCCGGCCCCGCCCTGGACTCCTGCTCACCCCGCCCCTTCCGCCCCTTCCGCCCCTTCCGCCCCTTCCGCCCCTTCCGCCCCTTCCACCCCATCCTCTCACTTGGCCCTGCCTTCCAGCTCCTGACCGGCACGCTGCACAGGGAGTGGCAGCGCACGGGGAGGGTAGAGGATTTGGAGAGTGGCCGCCCCTGACCCCGTTCCTTTTCCACCTGGAAACCAGCAGTGGGCAGGGTCCTGGGAGACTCACCTGGCTCGGGCACTGGAGGACCTGAGTCCTGCTATCCAAAGTCCCTTCGCAGCCTCCTGCTGGCTGGAAAGATGCACAGGCCCTTCCCAAAACCCAGCCAAGGAATCAGCAGTGAGAAGAAGATGGCATAAGACTGTGCCCCTCTCCAGAAAAGAAAAGCCATATTCAGTGTTTTAATAATTTAATACCAACATTTTCCCCTGTCTTTCACATACTTTCTAAATTAATGCAGTAATGAACCTTAATCAGACTTCTCTACTTTTAATGTATTTCTTCTTTGGTCAAGAAAATTTTCAGGTTTAAAAGAGTTATAGGTATTTACATAAATCCTAACAATTTAAAAACTAAAAGTTCTCTTTAACATGCCTTTTTCAGAGTAATAAAAAATTAGGGAGAGGAGGGGAATTCTAGATGACTGACAACAAGCAAATTTTCCTTATAGTTTAAATGATTATTCATTATGGGAATGTGAGTGAAATGGTGAATTTTTTTTTTTTTTTTGTTTTGAAGCTTTTAGACTTTTATCACTGAGTGAGTAATTTCAATGTTCAGTCAAAACCCTTTACTTAACAGGCTGGGATGGAAGGTATCTTGATGAGAATATGACAATGGATATAAATGCTATGTCATCTTCCCATGTGTTCTTTTCTCCATCCCTACTCTTACAAAGACTTTATATTCTACATAGAAGTTTGTGTGGGCTAAGCATTTTTAACTGGGCTTGGAAAAAACTCTCAGATAAATACACAGACAAAAATTTCTGTGCATTATTATCTCCTACAAGCTTAATATTAGAACTGAAAGCAGTTTCTTGAGGTTCATAGAAATTCATCATATTGAATAATTTTACTGTATTATAAACAACACAATTGATAATGGATTACAGCAAATATTGGCATATTATATACACATGTGATTTAACTGTTTTCAAAATAAAGCAAGTCTTGCTTTGCAAATATGAGTTCAAATATTGGGACCAGTGAAGTTGTATGTTCAGAGCACTTGAATCAAAATAATAGAGTTAATATTTTCTGCTTATTCAGTGAAGAACATGATTAAGTCTTGTTTGTGAAACTTTAAAAAATGTGAAGTCACTTTTTACAAAGCACATTGAATTAGTTTCAGCCATAGGTTAGTGGAAATAATTCTGTAGAGGACACAGGTTTTGTGTTATAGGATTCATTTGATGTCAGGGCACTTGATATGTGCTGTATATAGAGCATAATTGAGTGTCAGTTTGTGCTAGTTTAAAATCTAAATAATGATTTTTATCTCCAAACTTTTGGGTTTTCTTCATCTGAGTGAGGCTTAAGGTCATTTTATTAATTTACTTGTTTCATATCAGAATTGAAACATCCAAATGAACATGGTCTCATTCAAGGTAGTCACTGGGAAATGATTCTAATGATTATGTTACTGCTCAGAGTTTTAGAATAACTATTTTTGTTTTTAGAGATTAATAATAATACTTTAAGCATTCCCACTGGTGACTGATCTTAATTCCTTGAAATTTTCGCTTTTGAGAAAAAGTAAAAAAACAGTTTAAAGCCAATTCTATGGAATGAGCATTTAATTGGGGAATAAATGACAAAGATAATGAGACCTGAGTTTCTTGAATGACCAACCTGTATACCTTGGTTTTCTCAAGTAAGAGTATAAAAGTTGCTTGTGTGGGGGCAAAATTATGAGCTTAATGTTTGGTGTCTCCTAAATTAATGTTGAAATTCTAAGTCCCAATGTGGTGGTATCAGGAGATAAAGCCTTTGGGAAGTAATTAGGTCATAAGCAAGGAATCCTTATGACTGATGTGTGCCCTCATAAAAGGGACTCAGAGAGCTAGTTAGCAAGCTTTCTGCCTTCTGAGGACACAATGATTAGCTGTGTGGAACCCATATTAGGCCCTTGTCAGAACCTGACCATGCTGTCCTCCTGAGTTTGGTCTCTCAGTCTACAGAATGGTGAGAAATGACTTTTCATTGTTTCTAAACTACCCAGATGTAGGTAATAGCAGTCCAAACTGATTAGGACAGGAACATTTTTAGAATAATAATTTAAGATGTCTAAAACTTTTTCTGTAGAACCACATGGATAGTATTTTTCCAAAGCATAACATATTATAGTTGTGATTTTAACTAAATACATCAGAGTAAAATGTTTTCCTATAATCAAAAAATATAATAACTAAAAACTTCTATAAACAGCAGTTCATTACTGATCTTATATTTTTAACACTTATAAAATGTCTGTAAATGTACACATTGACCACAGGAGACCTCCATGTACTGTGGTGTGTACAGTCAACATACAAAAACTATAATTCTACCTCATCAATTTTGACTTGCAACTAATATGCCAGATTTATAGTAATAACTACTACTGTAAATGAATGTTATCCAAAAGAAATTTCTGGAATGGTTTTTCTGAATTAGGAATTCTAATAAAGTTTTCTTGTAAGTTTAAACAAAAGCCATCTTTTCTTAAAATAAACCTTCCATGCAGCCAGTTGAGTATTCAAAATTTATTGCATTGACTTTTAGAACCATTTAACTAAAAATAGCTTGCAGTTTCTCCCCACTTATGCCAGAAGGTAATGGTCTTTCTTTTGTTAATAAACTATCAAATGGATAAAGATGCCTGAAATTTTAAAAACTATAGGTTTATTTTAAACAAATTGGAATGAAGCAGCACATGATGAAATCTACCCAAATAAGTTCTGTGACAGTCACTTCTGAAGGATTTTATGCATCTGCTGCACTCATCTGTTCTAGTATATTTATTGAATCACTATCATTATCACATAGTCACTCCTCATCAATAGTTGAACTTGAGGTAAAAAAAATACATAATCTCCCACAACTACAGTTAAGAATACGTTTTCTCTCCACCTACATACAACTCTATAATGATGTCCAAATTTGTGTTTTCAAAGTTTCTGCTTTGACCACTGGCAGAAACAGCATAGCAGACCATATGGTTTGTTGATTTGAGTAAGAAATTCTTTGGCCCTTGTTTAATTCAGTAGTTCTAGTCAATCTGCTCAGGAGAGTCTAATGAGAGAACATAAGGATGCTGCTGTTAAGATGAGGTACATTGGCAACATTTATGCATTTCTTGTCCACCCTTGGCTGGGCATTGCTGTTAGTTTTCTTTTCTTTATGAAACAGTTAAATGAACCACTGAAGTAATCAAATATTTTCCCATGTGGGAAAATAATGTTTTAAAGAGGTGGCCACAGGTTTAAATCCTGTGACCTATAAAAAGTTTAACGAAAGTGGGAACACAGATTTACCTGTTAACAATAGATCAGAGGCTGACTTTTCCATTTGGCTTAAGTATTTTGATGATCTTCATGGTTCTGATGTGGAAGGACAGGAATGAGTGGGTTGGAAGGCCTAAAGGAGTGCAGGGATTCTCTTCTGAATTGGCGTTTTACTTCAGAAATTGCTATTATAAACACCACCTTTGGAAATGTCCTTCTGTGCTCCACTAGTATGTGGACTGCACGGGCTCCTACTATCCCCCATGTAATATTTTTACTTCTGTAAGTAAAGTTGTATGTCTCAGCAATTTTTCTTTCCAATTTGTCCCTATATCTAGATGAGCATTGCTTAGGAAGGTCATCTTAAATGTCAGTTTCTAATTGGTAAGGTTAATAGACTCTGGGAAAAATAAAAATGAGTGAAGACCTTTATCTTGAACTTCTTATTGGATTTAAACTCATTGATTAACTGAACTCCTCCTTCCCTCTTTTCCTTTATTGGCAATAATGTTGTTAGTCTGCAGTATGAGATTTTACAGACATAAGCAATATAACATTATGTCAATATCTATGTTAAAAATAATTCCCTTTATTAAAGACAATTACTATAGAGACACTGCAGTTAAACATGTTTGGGGAATGCAGCTTTTCAATCACAGGATTTAAAAAATGTATATTAGTTCAAGGACACCTCTCTTATGCAGAGAAACTATCTTGGACAGAGTAATCTACCTGAGATAGTTAGTGCCTGGCACAGGGTCTGAAGTAGGGTGTTCATTAGTGAATGGGTCTTTTTTTTTCAAAAGAATGTCACTTGCCCTTCACTTTCGTTTAATTATTTGGCTTGATATAGAATTCTAGGCTCAAAATAATTTTATTCACTGAACTTTGAAGATATGAGTTTATTGTCATCCAGTGTTCAGTTTTGCAGGTTAAAAATTTGTAATCTGATTTCTGTTTGTTTTGTTTATTAGTTTTTAATATTCTCTTTGGAAGGTCTCCAGTTTTTCTCTTGTTGGTATTATGATAGTTTATTACAATATGTTCAAAATCGTCTTATAAAAACTATTCCTGCTTTGTACTTGGTAGGCTCATTTAATCCCAAACATACATTATTTTTTATTCAGCTAAGAGAACATTATATGTTTCATTATTTTCTTTCTTCTGTTTTCCCCTCCTGGGTTCAAATTTTGCCAAGCATTATGCCAGCCTTGAGGTTTTAAGCAAGTTAAACTCTAACATCTTTGATCATCAATTGCATTATTATAAAGTGGAAATTATAACCCCAGAGAGGCCAGTACCCAATATGGTAATTATTTTGTCTCCTTCAGAAGTCTTGCTTCTGTAAGCTTATCATTTGACCAAAGCACTTGAATCTAAATATAGACTTCTGGCTCTTAAAGTGATGGCTAGGCTGTTTTTAGCATGAAGGTTATTGAACATGACTCTGGTCTTCCCCAAGGTAGCACTGGCTCATTTTTGAAAACTTCTTTGGATATTGTAACCTGTGTGTTAAATGTCAAATACAGAAGTCAGCATCTAGAAATGAGTCAAACGAAGTATACATGGAAATGGAGGTAGAATATTGCACAAAAGTGTGATTCTTAGGTTTGCTTTAAGGTAGAGTCTATCAAAGAAAACAGTGGCATCTATAAGATTTCTATGTGGCTTCATCTGATGAATGGATTCCAAGTTAATCTTTCCAGAAAAGCAGTTCTGGTCAGGTCACACTGCTTTAAAAAATCTTAAGTGGCTCTCCATTGGTTACAAAGTTAATATCAGATTTCTCAGCTTACTTGTCAAGTTGTTCAAAAGATTAGCTCCAATTAAACTTTCCTACTTTGTATCCCCTTCTCTACATACTCCTTCAGTCTAATAGATCTGTTTCTTAGATCTATCTTACACTGTTGCTTTAGACTGGATTTTTCCCCACCTCCCATTTCTAACATTAAAATTCTTCTAATTCTTCTAAAATTCTTCTAAAATTATGATTGATCTTCTCTTACATATTAGAAGGCCCAACATTCTTCTAAGGCCCATCTCCATGGCCTCTTCTTTTACAAGACTTTGCCAATCTCTGTCACTCCATATTCTACTTCTCTTTATGTTCCAAAGCACATTATTTGTGCATTTCTTATAGCAACTAACCTAACCCATTTAGGTGACATTAGGCAGGACTGGTGTCACACTCCTTTGTTATCTCTAAGACCCAGTAGTACCTCTTGTGTAAGCTGTGCTCAATGAATGTGGTTGAATTCATTACACATTACAGCCATTGCTGCATTGTAATGTTTTGTGTAAATTTAGAATTTTATTAAATGGAGCTGACTGGTAATCAAATTTACTTTGTTGACCCTTGACTTTAAAGTTTTTTTATTATCTATATGGTCATTTTCTGATATTTCTTGTTTTCAGCTTTGATGGGGTATAATTAACAAAAATTGTGTACACTGAAGATACACAACATGATGTTTTTGTAAGTATTTATTGTGACATGTTTGTTACAACATCATGTCACATAGTTATTATTTTTGTGTGTGATAGGAACCCATAAAATTTCCTCTCAGCAGATTTTAAGTATTGATTTTTATGAATAGTTATGAGGGCTTGCTAGTGATATAGGATTACTGCCAGATTTGGGGGCAAATATTTGCTCAGCTTTCAGTCCTTTTCCTGTCAAGCATTTATATGAAAAAAAGGCAATCAACTGTAATGCTGCTTGTGACTGAAAATATTGTGCATTTTAATGAAATTTCTTATACCATCAAACTTGTTATTTCTTTGGAAATAATTTGAAAATAAACTGACATCACTCAGAATCAGTGGTATTAAATCTGAGGGTCAAGATCTGTTTCACAGTGTGTTATCTGTTCTACTTTTTTCTCACTGATGAAATGGAAGATACTGAAAGATCCAATACCTAAGTTGCAAAATTCCTGGTTAGGAAAAGTGCAGCTTTTATAAAGACACTGGAAGTTTCTTGATAGGTATGAAGAAGACTAGGGCAAGACATTGCATGGTGGTTTATTATGTATGACTTCTAATATGTAAGAGAAGATCGATCATAATTTTTTGTCTTCAGTCAGCAAACATTGATTTGTAGCCAGTCAACATATTCCTTTTTATTTTTGCGATGGTGATGACATTTAAGAGAGTGGTACTTAAGCCCTCCATCTGAATAGAAGTTTTAAATTGTAGGGACTTGTTGCCAGTCAGCTGTCTGTTAAATATACAAACATGTTCCTTTTTTTTCAGGAATTGAGTGTCTTTTTAAGTTTAGATTGATTATTTTTCCCTTTAAATGGAAAAAAATCTTAAAGATAATTTCATATAAAAACCTCATTTTGAGTATATAGGACCTGGGATCAAACTGAATCTTCCCAAGTTAATGCTAACAATAGTAACAACAACAGTAATATGATACTAGCAGTTGGTTTAAAAAAAAGGTATTTGAGCTGAAGGTAAATTTTAGTGTTTTCTGTTTTGCTTTGTTTTAAATTTGGAAGCTTGCATATGTTTAAATGCCAGTGCAATGAATCTTATTGAGAAAAGTTTAAATATCCAGTAGTCAGAAGACCTCCTAAAGTGAAATTTTCAAGAAGCTGGGAAAGAAAAGGGGATGTATTGGTTTCTATTGATGCTGTAACAAATCACAGTAAATTTAGTGGCTTAAAACAACACATTTTCTTTAATCATACAGTTTTGAAGGCCAGAAATGGATCCTTATAATTACATTGAGCCTGCTTGAAAAATTTTGGATAATCTTCTCTTATCAAAATTCTTAACTTAATTATATCTGCAGAGATCCCAGGGAAGATAACATATTCACAGCTTCCAGGGCAAAGAAAAAGGGTGGGGGTGTTAGCCTGATACAGGGACCAAACATATTTGTTCTAGTGTTTAATCCGGGTTTTTTTTTTTTTTTTTTTTTTTGCTATTTTTGCTGTGACCAAAAGACCTGACAAGATCAGCTTAGAAAATGAAAAGTTTATTTTGGCTTAAGGTTTCAGGGCTTTAGTCCATGGTGATCCAGCTTCACTACTCTGAGCCCAAGGTGAGGCAGATCATCATGGCAGGAAGGCATGGTGTAGGAAAGCAGCTCAAAATATGGCAACCAGAAAGCAGAGAAAGCTTCACTCACCAGGGACAAAATATAAACCCCAGATGCACACCTCCATTGACCTACTTCCTCCAGCCATGTCCTACCTGTAGGCAATTACCACACATTAATCCATTCAAATTATTAATCCATAAAGTGGATTAATTTGGTGATCACATTACAGCTGTCATTTTCTAATCATTTCTCCTCAGAAAATTCCTCCATCATCTCACACTTGAGCAGTTGGAGGATACTACTTATCTAAATCCTACTAGTCCTAGAGGGAAGAAGGAAAATCTTTCTAATTTAACTGATAAGAAAGAAGTTTAAAGACACACAAAATAGGATGGCAGTATGTCTGGTAGTGCAAACAAAATGTTTTTCTTATTTCCTCTTTATAAAATAGAGTTTGCTTCAGTTTCTTGAAGAATTAAGCACAGCTAGGGGATTCACAGGAGAAAGAGCACACCTTCATCTAGCCAATGGAAGAGCTGCCATGGGACAAGAATCCAGGGGTTACAGGGTACAGAGATATTCAACACAAGGCCATACTTAACCTTTCTGTTACTGGAAGTTTTCAAGGCATGTCAAATGACCATTTGACATAGTTTACAAAGTACACAGTTTAGAAAGTAACTAGGTACACAGTTACATGAGAGGACCTTATAAACAATTTTCATATTTGTTGATTACATAAGTGCTGCTTTCCTACATAAAAAAATATTTTTAAAAAATGAATACTATAGAACATTAAATGCCAATACCATAGGTAATTGTTCAGGAGCAAAGAATACAGTGAGAATTCCTAAGAGGTCATTGTGGATCAGTTAGCAGTCTGAGATCATGGAACTCTGCTTTTTTTAAAGTATTCACCATTTAACTTGAGTGATCTTAAGACTTTTTTAAAGTTTAGTTTTACCATGAATTTACCATGAATAATAAATGACATAAAATGAAAATAGATACATTAAAATTAGCCACATCTTAATCATATCTTTTCTCAATCTCATTTTTCCCTTGGTATCAAGATTGTTAAAAATTTGGTATGCATTCTACTAGCTCTTTTTCTATGGGATTATATACACTTTTGTGTATATGTAAAAACATACAGTGTTTTGTTTGATTTTACACAAATGATGTAAATTTTTTGAATACTTAATAAGTATTCAAAATACACAAATTATGTAAATTTTTTGAATACTTAATAAGTATTCAAAATATAAAAATGATGTAAATTGTTTGAATTCTTAATAAGTATTCAAAAAAATTTATGCATTTGACACTCTTCTGTTAGTTTATCCTTAGTTCTTTCAATTGTCACAAAATATCTCATAGTTGAAATGCTCTACATTTTATTGACATGTGCCCATTAATTAATGTGCCTAATATATTAATTGTTAAATTTTTTTCTCTTGTAAGCAATGATATGGTGAACATTATTTATTCCAGATACCTTTCTAAATATGATCGTTAATAGGTCGAGAAGAAAATCAGAAAAGAAGTGATAATATGAAAGAGCAGGGCTTCTAAAATACACATTGTTGCTGCTAAATTTCCTTCCATAATTTCTGTAATATCCTTTTTATAACTTTTGAAGAATACCACTGGCACTTGGCACTTGGACCAGCATTTAACATTATCATCATTAAACTTTTGTCCCAACTAGTAAAGATGCCCAATAATTAACATGCTTTTCTCTTGTTACTAGTGAGGTTATCTTTTCAAGAGAATGTGTTCAGTGCTATATTGTGTGTGTGTGTGTGTGTGTGTGTGTGTGTGTGTGAGAGAGAGAGAGAGAGAGAGAGAGAGAGAGAGAGAGAGAGAGAGAGAGAGATTTGTTTATTATCCACTCATTTTCCTTTTGGGTTAATTATTTTCTGCATATTTTTAAGAATGCTTGGATTTTCTGACAATTAGTTCTTTTTTTTCTCAATCTGCTTTGTATTTGAATTTTATGTTTGGTTTTTAATGCTGTATACATTTATAAGTTAAGTTTTTGATTTTTAAATGTATTTTAGATCTTAGGTAAAGTGTTTAAGAATTTTTCCACTACAAAATTATCAAAGAATCTTGAATTATATCTTCTTACATGTTTATAAATTAGTTAATTTTTAGAAATTTCATTATAATTTTCAAATATTGGAGGCTATTTTTAGTGTATAGTGATAAGTGAAAAGTCTGCAGTTTTAGCTTTCTTAAATGGCTACAGTAAGCCTTTTTTTGGAATGCTTTATTCTTTTTCTATTAATTTTCAGTACCAACTGTTGATCTTTGTATACACACACACACACACACACACAGACACACACACATACTTCCCTTTACAACCATCACATACACAAGTCTGTCAGAAACTTTATTTAAAAAAATTTAAAAATATTTTTATTGATTGATTTTTACCGACAAATTAAGTTGTATTTACCATGTGTAGGATGATGTTTTAAAGTATATATACAAGATGTAATGACCAAATATAGCTAATTTACACATGTATTCTTTCATGTAACTATCATTTTGTACTTAGAGTATGTTAGAACACTTTAAATCCATTCTATTAGCATTTGTCAAGAATACAATATACTAATTACTCACACCATGTTGTGAGTAGAACTCTGACCTTCTTATACCTATGAAATTACATTTTTTTGGACCAACATTACATCTGCACTCCAAACAGCACAGCCGTAGTAACCATCATTTTACTCTGTTCATCTCGAAGTTCACCTTTTTCAGATTCTTCATGTGAGTAAGATGTAGCAGTCAATGATTCATTGTGTCTGCCTTACAGCATTTAATGTAAACTCCTGCATGTTCATCCAGGCTTTTCTATTTTCTTTAAGTCAACAAGAATTCATTTGGAGAGGATGTGGTGAAACAGAAGAGTGTGTATTCATTTCATGATTACTTAAATGGATACATTTTCATTAAACACAGAGAAAAGGCATATGCAAAAGCAAGCTTTTCTGGGTCACATTCTTCAGTTTCTAAAGTTGGATTTTTGAAAGAATTTTTTTTAAGATATAGATTAACACAATATCTTCATTCCGTTCATGTATTTATTTATCTGCATAATGCTGAGGATTAAACCCAGTGCCTCACACATACTAGGTGAGTGCTCTACCACTGAGCCACAACCCCAGCCCCTGGATCTTAATATACTAATTGCTGATTGCTTTTTTGGGTGCATATTGATTGTACACAACAGTAGATTTCACTCAGATATATTATACTTGAATACATCATAATTTGATCAGTTTCACTCCCCATTAACACTCTCCTTTCCCTACCTTTGTCCTCTTCCTCTTCACTGGTGATCTCGCTTCTACATTCATTCTGTCCTTACCACAATCCCCACAGCTTCCACATATAAACAGGATACTTGTCTTTCTGAGTCTGGCTTATTTAACTTAATGTGATAATCTATAGTTCCATCCATTTTCCTGCAAATTACATAATTTTGTTTTTCTTCTTGACTGAATATTGCTCCTTGTGCAAATATAGTACATTTTCTTTATTCATCTGTGACAACTAGAATGATTACATAACTTGGATATTGTGAATTGTGCCATGTTGTACATGAATATACTAGTATCTTTATAGTACGCTAACTTTAATTCTTGCCGCTAAAATACTGACAAGTGATTTAGCAGGATCACATGGTAGTTTAATTTTTAGTTTTTTGAGGAACCTCTGTACTCATTTCCATAGTGACTGTACTAATATGTATTCCCAGCAGAAGTGTGTAAGAGTTCCTTTTACCCTGCATCCTCTCCAGCAGTAATTATTTGTTTTCTTGATGATTGGCATTCTGACAGGGGTGAAATGGAAATTCAATGTAGTTTTGTTTTGCATTTTCCTAATGATTAAAGATTATGAATACTTTATTGTAATTGATGGATATTTTTACTTTTTTATTTTTTAAAAATGGTTTTATTAGTGCATTGTGATTATACATGATATTGGGGTTCATTTTGACATACTGTACACATGTATGTATTATTTGCTCCATTTAAAGTCCCTAGTACTTCTCTTTCCTTCCTACTCCCCCTGTTCTTTCTTCTCTACTCTATGAGAATATTTATTGATTTTTTAAATAGGTACTTTATAGATATTCGACTTAATAAAGGTGAAATTCACTGTGGTATATTCATGTATGTACATGACATGATTTGGTCAGTTTCATTCTGCAGTTCCTTCTTTTTCCTGTTCCTCCCCTCCCCCACTTAAAGCAATTAGTTGGATGACTACATTCTCTTTGTATACTAAGCACATCTGGTAAGGAAATGCTTTTCTTATTGATGTTGCTAATCTAACTTTCTTGGTGGTAATTTGACATTTCTTTGCTTTGAAACACTTTGGTATTGAAATTAACCATTTCTTAAGGCTATGTGAAATTTCTTTGTAAATTAAACTGTTTGGACTGTGTCATTTTGGGGGGAAGTATCTCTTTGACAATTTTCTCTGTATTTCTCCTATGGTAATTGGTGTCTTTGAAATTTCTGCTTTCTGGGGTTGATGTGTATAAATTATATTGTCATGGAGATATCCATTTCATCACATTTTATTTGCATCAAGTTGGGGGTAGTAGTTTCTTATGATTATTTTAGCTTCTTTTCTCTGGTTATTTCTTGTTTTGCATATTGGCATTTTCTCCCTTTTTAGGCCTCAGATTTGTTGCAGTATTTTCCTGTTTTATTCTTTTACCCAGAGAAGAAATCTGAGACTTACTTATTAGTTTTATTATTTTGCTTTTTCCCCCTATGTCTTATTTTCTGTTTCTACCCACATACATATTTTTTGTTTTCTTCAAGTTTAATTTAGTGAAACTCTCTTAATTTTGGATGTTAATGGATTTATTTTCCTTGTTGTTTAATAGGTATGTGTTTAAGGTTGTGAATTGTAGTCTTAGAACCTTTTTAGCCATATAAAATATAATACATAGTGTTTGCATTATACTTATTATTGCATAGATATTTTAGAATTTCTGTTTTTCTGACAGTTATTTGGGTCTTAAAATTATCAGAAGCTAGGAGCTTCTTAACTACAGATTTTCTTAGTGACTTTTCTTTAATTGCATTGTGTTTAGAAACTGTAGTAGCCTATAATCCTAGAATTTACTGGGATTTTATCTTTCACTTCAAATGAGACCACATTTTTTTTTCTTCCTTAAGGCCGATTTCTTAAAGAGAAGGTTTGTTTTATGATTTTACCTTACAGTTAAATATATATAAATTAAATCTACTTTATTATGTCAACCTATGTATGTTTTTAGTATTTTTATCTACTTTTTTAATCCCTTTGTGATTCATGCTTTGAGAGGGTTGGATAATAATCTATGAATAATGTATTACCATTTGAAACTCTTTATACCTGCTATAGAGTTTGTGTTACAAATATGTATCATATAATACCTAGATATTAATATCATTATTTGATATGAATATCTGATATGATATGAATATAAGTGAATCACACTTAGCATTGTAGTGTTTTCTTCTTTGCTTGTTTGGTTCTTTTTATCCTAAGTTCAATATTGCCTGATGTACAATCTGCCAGCCTCCCTCATTTCCTCCCTTCCTCTTTTCTTTCTTTTTTTCCTTCTTTCTTCTTCTCTTCTTTATCCCATGTCTTTCTTTGTCTATCCTTTTGTTTTCAAGCTTCAACAGTCAGGTGATTGTAGAATAGAGTGGAATCTGCCTGTGATGCAACTGAAAGCATGTTTCCTTTCAGTGGGTGAGTTTGATTCTAATAGTCTGAACAACATAAATTTGGTGTTAGTAATTTATTTTATATCACATTCTCCAATTTATAGATGTTTTTTAACAACATTTCATAAGGTATTCTGCTTTCTTAGTTCTGTGTTTGCTTTCTTTTTATTAGAATAGTCTCTATTTCCATTTTAAACATAGTAATTGTTGTAACTGTAGAAAAACCTTTAGCTCCTTGTTGCTTTAAAGATCATGCAGTTTCCTCACTGATGATCCATAATAAAACTAATATTTTTCTCTTCACTTATCCTTTTCTTTCAGGCGACTTTAGCATTATAAGAAAAATAATTTAAAATTCTTTTGTGATTTATCAGATTTAAATATCTTTGGTCTTAGTTACTAAGAGAGTCATCTTAATGCTATATAAACTACAGACCATGTTCTTGCTTCTTCAGCTTTCCCATTTTTTAATAAATTTTATCATTTCCATATTGTTATGGCTTAAATTACCTACATTTTTTAAGAGCAGTATAATTACACACTTGATTGGAATTTAGTGCCATAATTAGTTTCAGTATTTATGCCACTCTTTTATTTTATTATTTTATTATTTATTCCAGTTATCTCTTGGATGACTGTAGTTTATCTTTTAGTAAATTTCTCAAGAAGACACCATGAGAACAAGATTTTAATTGTTCATATATTTTTGAACATTGTTTGTTGCCTTTACAATTAGTGAGTTTGGTTGGGTTTAAAAATCTCATCTATATTTTCTTCTTCCACAATTTCATGAACATTTCTCCATCCAGAAGAATAACTGGAAGGCAGTAGTGTCCACTGAATTCTGTTTTTGAATGTTGCTTTAGACAAATGCAAAAGAGACTGATCTCTGTTCTGCCCTATAAGTTACTAGAATCTTTTGCCTTGCGGTTCAAAGAGTTCTAGTAACTTTAATAGGACAGGTCCTACTCTTGACAGTTTATATGGGGAACTGTGTGACCTTTCAGTTGGTCTTTTATTAAAAAATTTTTCTTTTGTTTTATCCTATATATATTTTTTTCTTCCAATGTTTTGTTTTTCTTTTGTAATTCTAGAGATGTGCACTTAGATCCTCTTTACTTGGTTTTAGATTTCTCAGTTTATGTCTAGAGGTTCTTAAATTTGAAATAGTTTTTCTTTTTGATTCAGTTTCTGTCTTATGTCTTATATCTATGCACCTCAGTTGGGATTTCTCTGTAGAATCCGGTGTATAGTGAATAATCTTTTACACTCTGCTTGCTGATGTTTCATTTTGTCTTTTGTCTTCTATTTTAGCCATGTGGAACTCCTATTTGAGCCTTTTACAGTATCTTTTTAGGATGTCCCAGGTTTCCTTGGCCTCTAGATTTATATTATTGTCTTCCTATAAGTCACCCTATGATTTTTAGAGTGAGATTTAAGGGGACAGGAGAGGGCTGGGGTCTTCCTGTCTTGACCTCTCTGCCCGCCTTCTCCTCCTGCAGATCTCTCTCACATCTTGCCTCTCATACAGGTTCTCTGGACCTGTCCTTGCCATCATTTCTCACATGTACAGGTTCTGGCTGCTACTCACATATATTTTAAGCAATCTAATTTCAATAACTTTTTAGTTTCTAAAAGTTCTTTTAATTTATGGTCTACTCAGATTATCTTTTTTATCCCAGCCCCCAAGTAAAATATCTTCTCTTTTAACAACAAAATTATTTCTTGTCCTCCTCCTCTTCCTTCCTTTTTTCTTTATGGTAATTTAAGTTTGGAGGGAAACATGAGGCACTTGCTTTGCTTGTTCTTTGATCTAATCTCTCTGAAATTTCTGATAACTTTTCTAAATAATAGCTGTAAAGAAATTTTGAAGACTGAGTAGGCAAAATGTTTATATTTTTCTGTCTTCTCTGTTTATTATTTGTATTTTTTGGAAGCTCATACTATTCAGAAAACAAACTAATGACTTTTGCATATATTTGGCCAGTTGATGCTGCTGTTTTCCCCTGCCTAACATTTCTGAAAGTTTTCCTTCCTGATCTGGTAATTTCTGTTTCTCAGGCCTTTCTATGTGTTGCTGACCATTCTTGTTTCTATTCAGCATTCCTAGAAAAATTATGAATATCTTCTTCACTGAAATAAAATTCATCCCTAATCAAGTATCTCTGCCCTCCAGGGCGAGGTCAAAATCTTCAGCATGAGAGAGAGTGAGCCTACCCCTTCCTCCATGTTTTGCCAGGTTAACTTTATTGTTTTCTTTATTTCTAACCTGGAATCAGTTTCAGTACTGAATCCTTTGTCCATTTGGGACACTTGTCTGGTATCTCATGATAAAGTGAAGTTCTTTACTTTTTAGGGTTCTAGAACTTTATTTATGGTCAGTTATAGAATTTAACACATTGTTATAAGTATTTTTTAAGTATCCACCTGGCCTCTTCTAGGCAGTATCTATGCTGCCTAGTAGTTCCTTGAAAGGCAGGGGAACAACTTCCAGTATAGATCTGGTAGGCACAATTTAAAACACTTGAATGAACTGCAGGTTGGTGATATGTATCATTCCTGTGACTTAAATGTTATTCAGTACTTTCTCTGAAAGAAGAAAATTTTCACTGTAAATTGTTTAAATTGTTGAGACATTCTAGACATTCCTGAGCAAAGAGATACCATTAGAGGTGAAGGGGAGAATGGACTAGTAATGGATGAGATAAAGCTTGTCAAGTACATGCCTCATCTTTAGGGAAATAAAGTGTCTTAGTAGAGTGATAGGAGCTGAGAGAACTAGGGATTCTAAGTTTATGTCTAATTATTTAGGCTATATGTTAATTGCCACAACAATCTATTTTAAGGCTTTCTCAGAAATTGGTGTTCTTAGGATAGTACTTGATTTAGTGTTCATTCTAGTGACCACTCAATGTACTAAGTCAGGTAGCAAAAGAATATTCATTGTTCCTGGAAAGAAGACCATATGCTTTTGTTAAGAATAAATCATAAAGCTAACAATTGTTAAGATAAGAAAGGAAGCTTTTCCAATGTGTAACTGGAGTGACTAGTTTCTCTCCACATTGATTGTACATGAATATAATACCTACTGTGTACAGAGGGCCCTCTGCTAGGTGTTCTTGGAGAAGCAAAGGAAACAAGAGCCTGGGTTCCACTATAAAGAATTATGTTCTTCTAGGGAATAAAAAACAAGGGACTAAGAATAGATTTATAAGTTATCAAAGCACAATGAACGAGTAAGTACAAGTCAAAACATGAAAAACAGAAAAGTTTAAGTCTGCAAAACAGTAAAAAAAGTACAAAACAAGGAATGATATAATTTAGATGGAAGACTGACTCTTGATGGTGTGAATTTTGATCTGGTTATTGGAAGGAGAGGATGAATCTGGTAGCTGCCTCAAATGGGTAATATAATAATACACTGCACAAGAATAGAAGAAAAGACAGAGAAAGTTGTGATTTGTATAAAGCAGAAGATTGGTCGGCTAAAAAAGTATCTGTAGGACTTGGTAATCAAAAAAGCATTCATTTGCCTTATAATTTTTTTTAATATAAAGCTACTAAATAAAGAGTTAAATGGGTAAAAAAGTTAGACATACCACATTCAAAAGTTCAAATATGATGTGTGATAAGGAGTAAAAAAATAACAGAAAAAATCAGAGATAGATGGAATCTGTTACAGGATACCTATCCTGCAGGCTTATTAAAATACTATAAAATAGCATATATGTAGCACCTAGCTCTTCATGGACCTGCGTTTGTTGTCTTTCCCTCCCTCTATATACCTTTTAGTTCTCAGATTGCAATGGAAAGGAGAGACTCTTGAATGATGCATGAAAAAATGAAACTTTCAAAAGAGGTGTGACTTGAGCCATAAAAGATTTGTGGGGGTTAGTGAAGTAATGGACATAATTCCAAACAGATGGGGTTATAGGTGTGTTTGGAGGAACTTTAAGAAGCTTTTGTTGAACTCAAGTGGATGAAGAGACTTGAAATATGGGCTTGGAACCAGAGATTGTCTGGTGGAATGTTCCTTTTCTGCTGAGATCCCTCTTGGAACCCTATTTTGGCTAATTGTTTACCTATCACTGTGTATCAGATCCTGTGGTAAATAGGAGTTAAAAGTTGAGTAACTTTGAATTTCTCATAGCAAATAGCAGAGTGCTTAGTAGAAAATAAAGTCCTCAATATATATTTGTTTAGCACATTAATGGAACAAATGCATAGGGCTGAATGAATATGGCTTTTCATGCCAGAGTTGTTTCTAAGTATATGGACAATATGAGACTGAATATTGTGGAGGGGTAGATTGGAGTGTCTTGGAGAGATAGGACTGTGACCCTGGCTTATTGGCTTATGGACTTCATGGATGTAGGCAACTTTTTTTGCTGTACATGCTGAACTCTGACACCATTTCTTATCAGTCTGTTCTTTTGGTCTTATTTTCTTTATTTATTAAATAAATCACCAATGTCTTCCTCATAGCTGTGAGGGTAAAATGGAAAACAGCTCAGCACCTGGCACATCCTAGGTATTCACATACATGTTAGTAATAATCACAATAATGGCTATTTTGTTTTTATTGTTTAAAATATTGATATCCATTTGAGTGACAAAATGTATTCTCAATCTACCCAAATATTGAGCAAAACTCAAAATAATGTATATTGCTAGTATACAATACTTTGTAGTTGACTCAGTTGTAGGAAAAGAAACCTCTTATTATGTCAAAATTTCATTTTTGGAGACAAAAGATCTATCTAAAAGACTCTTTAACTCTCTACTAAGAGTTTGAGCATTTTTTCAGCACCTGCTTAGTCTATTATACTAACTTGATTTCCTTGATTTTCATAGGAATTCTGAAAGTGTTGACCATAGTTTTTTATCCTAATTTTGGAGCTGAAGAAATTAAGGCTCAGGTGACAAGGCTAGTTTGTGACAAAGTTATTTATAATTAATAATGCTAAAAAGGAGAGGTTGAGATTTAGTTTTGATTTAGTGTCAAAAATAACTTGGAAGCAAGATAAAGAACAATCTGTCAGTATGAACACTTGAAAAGGATTACTGAAAAATGAGACTGCACCCGTTTTAACCCTGCTGCCATCCCCTTAGTCTTGCAGTGTGCACAAGCACAAATGTATGTGTCAGTTTCATCTTTCAAAGAGTTGCCTTTTTGGTAACATAGTATTATAAAATACCAAATGTTGTTCTTCAGGGTTTCTTTCTGAAAATTTAGAAACAGCAGTTTTCAGTTGCTGCAAAGAGAGGACCTCTCACTCTTCAGAATTTAGTTGTCTGTCAGATGTTTTTAAAGCCTTAAGAGAGCAAGTATATTGCACTGTAATGAATATGGGACCTGTGTGCTGTTTTGACATGAAGAATTCATTTTAGCATTTAGCAGGTCCTAAAGTATGGCATAAAACAGCATTTCATGGGATGGGGATGTGGCTCAACCAGTAGCGCGATCACCTGGCATGCGTGCAGCCCTCGCCTGGTGTGCGTGCAGCCGGGTTCAATCCTCAGCACCACATACAAACAAAGATGTTTTGTCCACCAAAAACTAAAATAAATAAATAAACAAACAAACAAACAAACAAATAAATAAATATTAAAATTCTCTCTCTCTCTCTCTCTCTCTTAAAAAAAGAGAAAAGAAACAGCATTTCTAACTTCTCAATCATCCAGACTTAAAACCTTGGAGTAAGCTTCAAGACCTTCCCTCTGTATGCACGTCAAGTTCTGCACATTCTTTCTCCCTAACCTATTTTTCAAAAAAAAAAATGTAATTTCTGTCTTGAAGGCTGCCTGGATCTACTCTAATGTGTAGTTGTGTCTTCCTTTTGCACCTCTGGTGGTTGGCATTTGATTACTATCTGTTGAGAGCCACAGCCGAAGGGGCCCCAGCAAACTTTCAGCTGCCAGCAAACTTCCAGCTTCCAGCTGATGATTGGCTCACAGTGGCCCCAGCAACATCTAGCTGATTGGCTCCTCAGAGGAAGTTTTCTGGGGCCCCTTCGGCTGTGGCTCTCAACAACTATCAATCTCAAACTGCAAGAGTGTGAATTTTTATTTAAAAGTAATATTTCACCATAAAAAAACCAGCCATATCTCACTCAACGGTATGTTCTTACTATCTAACATAGTGTGGCATGGAGTGGGTTCATTGCTTGATGATTTAGTGAAATAAATGACTTTGATTATGTGGAACCCAAATAAGATGTTTGAGACCAGAGAAACTTTTTGTAATATTCAGTCCTAAAATAAGAAATAAAAGAGGAAAAAATCAAACATTATAATAAATATTCTGATAATTATATAGTTACTGTGGGCTTCATTATTATTGGCTGACAGACCAATCTTTTACTTCCCAAGTAGTGATCTTCATCCTTGTATGAGTAGACTTTTATTTATTTATTTATTTTGGGGGTAATTTTTCTTAAAAGGCCATAACTCTAATGGAATAAGGATTATATTAATATCCCCCAAAGAGACTTTATATGACTATGCATATTAACTGCACCCCACAGAACCATCATGCTGAGGAATAAACTTAAATGCTAAGTAGGGTATCAGGAATTGTCCTGTCTCTTTCCTCTACGAAATGTGAGCTCACTATGCATATAAAACACACTGAAGCATAAAGCAGTAAAGTGAACCCTGCCTAGTGCAGTCTGGATAATGAAATGGAAAGTTTGTGTCTGAGTTGCCCAGAATCTTCCTTTTTCCCTTGTTACTACAACAATCATGCTATTCTCTAGAACTTGCAGAGAATGCCTGGGGCCCTTCATGGGGTCAGGCTTGTGAAACACTGAGTAGGTTCAGTAAAGCTTGTCAAGGTGTCTGTGCAGAAGGGATGTTACAATAGTAAAAGCACAGCTTAATTTTAACATGTCAATGTTTTATTTAGACTTTACTGAAAATTTTCTTGTATTGGTCAATATTTTAATTGTAAAATTCCTTTAACCCCCATACTAGAATAAAAATTTTAGTGTAAGGAAAAAATGGTTACTAAAGGTTTAAGATACCATTGAACAATGGCTTTTTAATTTTTTTGAACACTGGCTATTTTTAAGTGCTTTTAATTGAATGAAACATGTTAAATTACACAGATCTGTGCTTTTTAAAAATATATGCTAAAGATTTATTGTACTTTAATGATAAATTTAAATAAAATTATCAAATTAATAACTTTATTATTTAGTTTGTTAAGATAATATTGAATAGGTAATATTTAATAGGTGTGACCTCTGGGATGCTGAAATGTCCATAATATAAAAGTTTTAGCTACCTAAGACATGACATATTGCCACAGTCCAGCTGCAGCAAAATAATCCCGGGGGGTGATGAACAACTTGTGTACATTGATACAGCAGGAGTGAGAGCCCTTTATTGTAGGACAGAAGGAGTATTTATACATTCCACACAGCTCATCTTAATTAACATAAACTAGCTATAGCAGTCAACCAATAAGGAATCTCCACACTCAGGGTTGCTGGCGTTACCTCACAAACCACTCTCTCTGGCAAAATGCCAGGCACCATCCAGACTTGTTTACAGACTCTAACAACATATATCAATATATATTACAATTTTTCTATTATAAAATCTAAATTAAAACTTTGTACCAGTTCTAACTTCAGGATTATTTATTGTGCCTCATGTAATATGTTCCAGTTGATCCATTCATTAATTTTGTGAATAGCATAACTAAACTTATCTCATTTACATATTTATACACTTGCAAAAGACAAATGTAAACAATTTCTTATCTGCCATATGTTGAAATGCTTTAGTGAAAACATAACTGCCTATACAACAAAGATGGCATTGAATATCTGTATAGGAATGTAAAAAGTTATGTTAGCATATATCAGATGTATGTTTTTATGTTTGAGTTTTTTTATCCAGCTAGTTTTGAAACTTAGATTGAACAAGAAAGTGCTATCATGTGGCTTGTTTTTGATGATATATTGTTATGAGGGAAAGCATACCCTGTGAACTCGCCATTTACTAGCTGTGTGACCTTGGGCAAATCACTTAAACTCTCGGAGTCTTCACATTCTTACTTGTGTGAAAATCAGGGAGGAGTTTTAGTAAATGACCTTTTTTAGTGATATTTGTGTCTATAATTCTGTGAATTGGCTAATAATACATTTTGTATTTTCATGGTCATAGTAAATATTTAAATAATTTCTTGTGTGTGTTTGTTTTTTTTAAATGCCATCATTTGGGGGGACTTTTAACAATTAGTCTAGGAGAAATTGTTATGAATAAACATTGGTTGAAAAAAAGCTTCTGGTCTTTTGTAAAGAGAAAAATGAGATTACTTTGGAAAGTTGTGATTATCATTGATGTTAGATCTGAGCTGTCAATGGACACATCATTATGATTTCTCTTTGTTTTCTTAATAATAAATTTCTTGTCAGGTTTCCATTAGAATAATTACATAAGTCAAAATTCCCTAAGCCCAACTCCAATTTGTTTCTCTTTGGTGAGTATACCATGAAATATTTATATAATTTAATGCATCTTTATTTGCTTAAAGTGCTTAGGCTGCTTCTTTCTCTTGTCATTTTAACCCTCAAATGATCCATCTGACTATTCTTTTTTTTCCCTGAATATCTTTATATCTTTTATTTTAGGAATTGTATATTTTTCTGACTAAAATGCTGGTCCAGAATGACTACAATTATTGTTTCTTTCATGATAGGAAATTATTTCACAATTATAATTAACTTGCCATTTTCTGTATGTATGATTTAAAATGAGCTCACAATTAAATGCAAGCATTTCTCAGAGTATTTGAGTGGCTATGTATTGTCTTCTGTGCTTTTCTCACAGATTTGGCAAAAAGATCGCTCATCCTGAATGAATGGCTCTTGCAAGGTATTTTGCCAATCACAATCCTAATTATTTGAAAGGCCTAAAATATTTTTGAAAGTGCTCAAAAGTGGTCGGAAGCAATTTTCTTATCAGCCCTTGTGTCTGATCAAAATGCCCATAAGATTCTCTTGGGAGTAGTGGGGAAGGTGAATTTTAAACATGGTACTTAACATGGTATGATTCTTCTTTGTGGCAGAGCAAGTTTGATCTTTAAGGAATATAGTATTTTGGAAGACTCTGTTAAGTAAATTGGGAATGATTTTTTACTTCATCCAATTCTGTTAGGATCTGATTTGTTGGATTCTAGTGAATCAGAGTTTTAGTGAAGTAGGTTTCATTATATCCCCGAAGAAAACACTCTGAATGAATTTTTACTCCATAGCATTTTTCTGAGATGACTGTAGGTTCTAGCTTTTTTTCTTCTTCTTTTTTTTTTAAATAAGAAGACTAAGTCTCTTGAGTGTTGAGTGACTTATGCAAGGTCACTAAGAAGGTCAATGGCAATGCTGGAAATAGAATCTGGGTCTTGTGACTTCTAATGTGTTTCTCTTAGATACATGTTACCTCCTGAAATTAATATGTTAATGAAATTGCCTTATGGTGTGTATAATTACCAACTTTAAGTCTGAAGTTAGCTTAGGCAAATCCTTTCATCTTCCTCTGCACCTCCACCAACTCCCATATGTTCCAGAAAACATTTTATGTAGAAAGCTATTGTGTGCAAGTGTGTGTGTGTGTGTGTGTGTGTGTGTGTGTGTGTTTGAGAGAAAAAGAGGGGTAGAGGAACAAAATAGATCAGGAAAGACAATTTGTACCTGGAACTCCAGATTGGCATATACCATCAAGAAAATATTTTAAGATCCCAGAGTTTACTCCAGCACTGTAAAGCTTAAATTAAACACATTATTACATTTATATTCTTTTCTAGAACAAAGGCCAGATGTCCATGTCTTGATTCCATGGGTAGACATGTTCCACAACTCTATTAGATCAGCATTATTTTGAAAATTATTTGCAAGCATATTTACATTCTTTATCCAAATTACATTTACACAAGATTATCATAAGCACACAGAAATCTAAGAGAAAAAGCCAAATCTTTTATAATATATATTTTCTTAATATTTAAGTCCTTTTGAAAATCATATAGTATAATGCAGTGTCATTTATAAGATATAATTCCCCATTCATACAAGGATAATAGTTTACAACTATCTTCTTCAAATGATCAGAGTCAATGCTATAATTTTCCAAAAAACATTTTGAAGAGGAAAGAATACAGATAATAGTGTCACTGTTTATCTTGGGCCTGCCTTTTTCCTCTTAGCAATTTTGTCTTCAGGCTGCCTTCTTCTGTAGTGGCAAATTCTGAAGGCAGCAATCAAAGGTTTAAAAAAAAAATTACGATTAAACCAAAATATTAAGCAGAAGTGCCCAGCCTCAGTGACTGTACATCTTACCACATCTGTTATCCTTGGACCAACCACAGCCAAGCACCAGAATGCTACACACTATAGAAGGGGAAGAGTAGAGGATAGAGAGGGCACCCTAATGTCTCCAGTAGTCATTCTCTTTTAGTTGACACTTCCTTTACCTAATACAATCAACTACCATCTATCTGATCCATACCGTATGCTGCCTCTTCGCATCCTTTTGGCCATTTGAAAATACAGGGAACTGAGTCATCTTTCCAGGTGACCTTAGTTATGGGATTGTATGGGGAACACTGGTGGAAGGTCAGGGTGACAGCAAACTCTTCCGGACTTCAGCAGGAAGGCTGCTTGGGGAACTGGAGGGCCCATCAGGGCACAGAAGCAGCTCTGGGGACTCCAAGGCCCATCTCATGGGGAGCCTGGGAAGCAGGGTCCTGGGCTTTCTTTCGGTTTAGTTTTTCTTAGGTGCTTAGTCCCAGTACCCTGGGAGAGTCTACCACATCGCTGACTGCACAGGGCCACCGAGGGCAGTGCTACCCTGAGTGTCGTGCCTGCTTGAAGGAAGGTCCCACTTCCCGACCTGAGGCTGGGGGTGAGCTCACCACATTGCCCAGGAAAGCCCTCGCCCGCAGCTGGCTATCCAGGAGGCCCTCGGAGGCGGTCCCTAAAGCCAGGGGAGTGGCGGGCGCCTCCCCAGGGCCCTGTCCTCCTGGGCAGCAGTCCCCTCCCCCTGGCTGAGGAAACCCGAGCATCGGGGCAGAGTCCACAGGGTCCCACGGCCACGAGGGGCAGCCGCAGGCCTCACACGAGGGGGTCTGTATCCAGGTGAGGACCCTGCGGCACCCTAGGTCCCCAGCTGGGGTGACAGCAGGGCAGGCGGCAAGGGCGCAGGGCCCCGCCCCCAGCACGCAGACCAAAGGGGAAGCGCCTCAGAGGCGTCCCCGGGAGACGGGGGCGGGGCCTGTGCAGGGCGGGAACTTTGAGCCGCGGTCGCGGGGAGCTCTGAGAGGGAGGAGCCCGGAAGTAGCGCCCTGGAGGCGGGGCTGCGGGTCCCGGATGGAGGGTGCAGCTCCCGGGATCCGTGACCGGAGAAGGTGAGTGGCCGGGAGCGGCCCCGGTCTAGGTGCCCACGCGAGGGGGGACCTGGAGGACTCTGCCGCCGCCCTGGAGCCTCGGTCCCGGCTGCCTGTCCCCTGGAGCCGCCGGGGCGGTCCCCTCAGCGCCCACCGCGGACCCCGCGGTCCCGGTTCTCACCTGAGGGCCCTCCTCCTGCTGTTCACAGCGGGTGGAGTTTGACCTGCAGGGTCCTGTTCAGGACGCGGTGGCCTCAGCCGGGTGGCCTGCGCCGCGGACCTCAGAGGAGAAGAGGGGGCCTGACCCGCAGGCCCCTGGAGAGGGGAGGGGAGCCCAGGTGACCTGGGGGCAGGAGGCGTTTAGAAGGGAGACCCGCCCAGGTTTCAGGTGTCACTGACTCTGTGTCCTTTTGTTTTCCTGTGGCACCTGTGGATTCTGGGGTTTAAGTCCTGTTTCCTTCCTGCTCCTGGTGGACATGGGAAGAGACCCTGCGGGTTTTAAGGATTCAGCAAAGCAGTGCAGTTCCTGGAAGTGCCATGGAGAGAGCACCGATAGGGTGGGCATCAGGGGAGGGAGTCCTGGGGCCCCAGGTTCTCCACTGTGTGTGAGAGAGTCGCCTGGGGACAGCTTTTGCAGAATGTGCCCTGGGATAATTCCCAGTGATGGCGGTTGATTGCTAAAATGGGTTGTTTGCATGCTTGGCTTCAGACACCAGCCTAAGCCTGATTCTTCTAGGAAACTCCAGGGAAATCACGAGGTGGACAGTCCTGTTGGACCTTTCGTTTTAGAGATGAGAAAAGTGAGCTGGCAGGGTTTAGGTGATTTTCAAAAGGGTATTTTAATGAAAACCTCAGTGTTTCCTGATGCATGCTGTTGTGGGAGATATGCTTCCATTCTCAAGTGACCAGGGATTTGTATTCAGCCTGGCAGAGATGAATTGAACACCTGTAAGGAATGTGAAGTAGCACGTGTTCTGACTGCTCAGTGTCCAGTTAAGTCAGAACCTAGGACACGTGAGTCTGTAAAAGAGCACAGTGTAAGAGGTTAAGGTTGCATTTTGCCTAATACAAGTTATTGAGTTGAAGTTGCATTTGATAATTTTAAAATATTTAAGGAAGTACGGTGTTTGGTCCGTTTCAGGATTTATTCAATAGAGTATCGGATGTTGTTTCTTTTGAGGCACTGCGGAAATGTGAGCAAGAACAAGTTGGAGACATCTTTCAGGTGGAAGCATTGCCTGAGGAGGAGGTCATCAAGTTGGCCAAGAAGCCATTTTGTGAAGCCCCTGTTGACTCAAGGCTTTTGAGGAAGAATTCATGTGTGGAGACTAATTCTTCATGGGCCTTTGCATTTGGTGAGTCACGGAACATATCTGAGTAGATAATCATTTACCAACATGTCCACAATAATCTCACATATTATGTATGACAGGTCATGGCTCAGTAAATATTACCATTTCCTTTTTTGCATTTAAGAAAACTAATGATGGCATAATACTTTCTTTCTTTTTTGCCTTGAAGTACGTCAGTATCTTGACCAAGCATGATTGTTGGTAGGTAGGATAGCAAGAACTTGAACTCAGGGATTTTATTGTCATGTATCAATCTATTGTTTTTCATTGATTTCTATTAATATATCCAGGTTGGCATCCATTACATTTTTTAGCTTTTGACTTTCCCACCTATGGGCACCCTGACAGCCCTCAACTCCCTGTAAGCACAGACAACTCTGTAAGGAACATGAGGATAAATTTCCCTGTGCATGTCCCCTTTTGAAACTGCTTAAGCACTATGTGGGTAATCTATAGACAGGTGGAATTTCTAGGTCAAAGTATGTATGTTTACTTCTTTGACTAAGCACTGCCAAGTGGCTCTTCTGAATAGCTCTGTATGTGGCCAGGATTGTATTATCTAACTTTCTAACTTTTGCATGTTGAGTAGATACAAAGTGAGAGGACACTGTTTTTGTTGGTATTTTTCTTTTCTTTCTTTTTTTTTTTTCTTTTGAGAGAGAGAGAGAAAATTTTAATGTTTATATTTTAGTTTTCGGCAGACACAACATCTTTCTTTGTATGTGGTGCTGAGGATCTAACCCGGGCCGCATGCATGCCAGGTGAGCATGCTACAGCTTGAACCACATCCCCAGCCCAGTATTTTTCTTGATATCTATTCTGATGCTTTTCTTTGGGGGATTTTCTCCTGTGAAAATGGGCTTCCTCTGGATGCCTCTGCCCGTTCCTCTACTTGACCTTATTTTCTTCTTTTTTTTTTATTTTTATCAAAGTGACTTCTTAATTCCAGTTTTATTAAAGACATTGTCCCTTGCTTGCATAGTCTATATCTAAAGCACTAGTCCTTGCATCAAGGCCCAGCTTGCTCTCAGCTGCCCCAGGAGGGGAACAAACTTTGTCAGTAGCCAAGAGACACCCCTACAGGGGCCACAGTACTCTGGTCCTCTGGTATCTTGCCAGCAGTTCTTCCCACGCTCAAAGAGGGTTTCAGACACTGAGTCAATGGTCCGGGTGGTCATTTGTTGCCTTCTAATCTCAAGTTGAGCTCCTCTGAGAGGTGATATTGAAATCCTTCTGTGTACCTGACCCATCATTTTAAATGATGTTCCAAGTTCACTTTTTGGTATATGTGTGGTTCTGGGGATTGAATCCAGGACCCTAAGCCTGTTAGACAAGTGATGTACCTGAGCTACACATTCAGAGACCCCTGTAAATGTCTTTCCCCTTTGCCACAGGGTCTAAATTGCCAAGGCTGACATCAAACGTTCCTCTTGCCTCCCTGGTGGCTGGCATGACAGGCGTGCACCTGGGACTGTCACACTCTAGCCTGTGATGGGAACTCATGTGCCTCTGTCCAGGGCTGAGCATGGTTCTGCAGACCTGTGCTCCAGGCTCCCTGCAGGGCTGTGGAGGCCTCTGCTGCCCAGCAGCCCTGGTATCCTCTCCAGTGCTCCTTCCAGCCGAGGGCAGGCAGCTGCCCATTGCTGTAGGCTGACTTTATTTTCTTCTTATGGCACTCATACGTTCTCAAGAGTATGTTGGATTATTTGTCCATTACGAGTCTAACAGGTCCTCTAGAACGTTCAAACAATTAGTAAAATTCCTAAATAGTAAGTGAGCATGCACAGAAATTGGGCTAATGTTTTGGGAAGAACAATGTTGGATGATATATTCATGGCTTGAATATATCATCCAACATGAAGTTATATTTTATTATTTACAAAATAATAAAACAATGAAGCAATACCATGGGCTGAGCTAAAATATATCCCCAGGATCTTAGGCATTCTGATCATCTCTGGGTAATGAAATGGAAGTAAAGGTATCAAAGCCAATGATCATCTGTTTCCAATTTTCTGTGATTTGGTTCAAGTGGTAAAGTGGTGATATTTATTAATTAATGGATCAAATAGGTTCATAATTGTTTTAGAGTATAATTAAGTGCCTTCAAACTTTTGGCTGTATGTGCACATTTGAGAATGGTTCCAGCCATTCTGTCATCCTTTGGGTCATTCCCCTCCTATGTCCTGTGAGACATTTTCTATGTGAGGCTTTAAAAAGAAGAGAATATTGTGTAAAGAAACCTTGGGATCTGTGCAGTATAAAATTGAATGGGTTCATTCAGAAATCAGAAATTCTATTGAAAGATATTTGCATGAGCCAAATAAAACCTATTTTTAGGCATCCTGGTAAAGACAAGGTTTTATCTTTATGTCTCATTTTCTATGTTTTGTTGTTGTTGTTGTTGTTGTTGTTGTTAGAATGAAATTCATATGTTGCCAGACCATTCTATCAGATGTGTAACTAGATGCCATTTAAATTACCCACTTTTACATGGTAGACATTTTTTAATGAACACTGCCTGTCTGCACCTTTTTTAAAAACAGGGCTGGGATCAGAAGCCCAAATACCAATGGTCAGCTGGAACATATTTTTCATTTGGCCTACCTGTCAGTATTCCCTGAGGTCATCTGTGCAATCAGCTTTGTTACTCCTGCTCCCTCACTGGATTTCATAGAAACCATTGCTATGTATCGATCAGGGACACAAATCCCACAACATTGCGTTCTTTGAATATTCAGAGTCCCACTTTTCACTTTGCCATGCCTGAGATCAGCAGAAATATTTATCAGCAAATGTGAGATTTTCAAAGATCCAATTCTATGTGCTCCTTTCCCAAAGAGCCTTAGGCAGGGATATAGCATACATAAATATTAAGTAAAGGCCATAGTTTTTAAAATGTCATCCATTGAATAGTTGACACATGTCTGAGATACTTTTTATTTTGGAGGAGGTATTATTTAATAGGGAATTCCAACAGCTACGTAATAGTGAAATGAGAAGTCTTGCATCCATTTAATTTTGTTTCTGATGATTTTTATGTGAAAGGATAAGATACTTCCTTGTTCCCTTGCAGATGTTGCCCACTTCTGTGAATGGATGCGGGGTGTCACCTACTACTTGCATATCTGCATGTTGGGCTTGACACTGCTATCGTACTTGGTAGTTGGCAGAAAGTCAATACTGAAGTTAAGTTCTTGTGTTCTAGCAGCAGAGCTGAAGATCCTTGGTGTGCCACCTTCTGCAATCCATGCTGCTTTGTTCATGTTCCTTATTGACTTCCTGGTGAGCATCATGGTCTTCTGGTCTTGAGAATGGCCAAGCATTGCACTGTGAATGTGGAAGATGGGCATGTGGAAGGCTCCAGGGAGGAGGGATCATTGATCATGTACTCTAATCCATGTGCCTGTTTAATGACCTGCTTTTTTTATTTTTGGGTTTTAAGGGAGACACTGCACTCAAACACTTCTGTGCAGCTGGGAATTCAGGCTTCTGCTTCACCTTGAAGTAAGCATTAATGATTCCTTTCCAGAAGACATGAGAAGAGAGAGTGAGCCTCTGGTATCATGCAGGTTCCTTGCATTGCCCATGGGCTAGAGGAGAGAAGAGTTGCTTCATGAGATTTGATCCCCTTTTTCCTGAAGAGTTCCACCCAGAGGTGAGTCCCCAGCGTGTTTAGACACCATTTCAGACCCCTTTGTTGACGGAAATGAATCAGAGCCCCTGATGATGTGGATGAGCTAAAGATGGATTTGCTATGAATTTTCTATTTCATTTCTCAGGGCCTGAGTCAAGCCAGCCTTTGTGCTGTCAGCACATGAGCTGCTGGTCAAATGTGAGGAAGTGGTCTTGCTTTATGAAAAGACCACCCTGATTCAGTGAGCCAGAGGCAATCTGCAGTACCTGTTTTCCTGTAAAGGCAGATTGCTGTGGATGGCCTCTGGCCTCATCATGCAGCCCTGCTCAGAGTAGGGGATTGAAGATCCAGGCAGATCCCTAGTTCCTTTTAACCTTTATTACCATTGGGCCACCCCAGGGTCCTTGGACTGTACCTGGTCTTCTGGCCTGGGTCAGGGGATGTGAGGTTTGGAATCCCCCTCTGTGGCAGGATCCCAGGCCCCCCAGCCTCTTGAGGGCAGGCACAGCCTTCCCTAATTGTGTTAGAGGGGGAGACTTCTCCCACCCATCCTCATCCATGCTCATCACACATTTTGTAGCTTGACACCTGAGGACCTTTATTCATTGACTTAGTGGTTAGTGGTGATGGTTGCTAAGACTAAATGACTCTTTCAAGGTTACATCACTTGTATTGTAGGGCTAGAGCATGGATCTTCCTAATTGATTTCATGGGACTCTCTCATGGAAACTGTGACTGCCTCCTAAACACACACTCTACATTTGGAGTGTCAAAATTCTTGGCACTGCCTACTTGGCAAGTGTATCTTGTCTTCTACATGGTAATTTCCCAAATATTTTCCTTTGGTTTGTGGAGGTCATGCAGAAGTGATTTTATTTAAAATAGCCCAAACAAGAAATACCAGTTGTCTTTTTCGCACATGGATGTGTGTAGTAAACACCCCTTTCTGTGTGCTTGCATGAGTTGCTCCTTTGAATTTGTTGAAGAATGGTTGGTGGGGGAGCAAGGTAACGAGAGATGGATATCAATGCTTGTCCAGTATTCTGAAGTGAAGAATGCATTGAGGATGTGAAGGCTTTTCTAGCCAGTTCCTATGGCTCACTCAGGGATCAGTCAGAGGATTCTGTCTGGTAGACTCTTTGGAGTAGATGTCAAAGTGGCCTGGTCGTACCCTGTCCAGGACTGAATGCTGAGCTTGAGTGGGAGCTTCTTGTCAGTTCAAGCATTTCCATGAGTCTGTCCTCTGTTCTCTTTGTTTGTTTATTTGTTTTATTTTTTCAGTTTTCAGTGGACACATCTTTATTTTATTATATGTGGTGCTGAGGATCGAACCCACTGACTCGCGCATGCCAGTCGAACACGTTACCACTTGAGCCACATCCCCAGCCCCCTCTGTTCTCTTTTTTCCCAGCAGTTTCTAACAGGAAAGGAGAACAAACATTGAAAGTACGGTGATTGATTATTTATACCAATGTTATTTGAATCAACTTTGTATAATTCAAAATTAACTTTTTGCTAGTAAAATTTCATATGTTGAGGAAATAATGAAAATATTGGGGTTAGGGGATGAGGATGGGCAAATCAAATATTTTTGAGCACCAAGACCTGTTTTTTTTTTAACTCAAATCATAAACTGCCAGAGGACCACACCAAGTAGATATTTCCAGAGACAGTGGGAAGGTAGTGGCACATGAGGAAGGGAAGAGCTCTCAGGATGGGAAGAGGGGGCCGCTTCAGGACTCACCGGGCATGGCACGAGGCTGCTGGCCATGATACATGCCTGGGCCCACTGAGTGGGGCAGATCCATGCTCTGTGTCCCTCTACCCTCCTCTGTAGCCTGTGTTGGCAGCAGATCAGGGAATTGGGGTCAGAAGTGCTCCCAGTAATATAGGCACCAGCCCCCAGAGTGTGTTCCTAGCCCTTTCCCCACCTGGCCTGACTTGGTGCTTGTGTTGATGCAGGGCTGAGACCCTACAGTCATCAGAATGTGTCTGTGGTCCAGATCCATCCTGCATGGCCAACATGCTCAGACCTTCAGCTGGGTCCTAGGCCTGCTACAACCAAACTCTGTCAACTGGGTGGCAAACCACAGAGGAAGGGCCTTCCCTCAAGCTCCAGGGGCTCAACACACTAGGTGTTGGGCTGTCCCACTGCCAAAACACCTCACAGGTTCCTAGGGGACTGTCTCCCCAACTCTCCCAGTCCTTGCCCACTCTCCTATTGCTGCCCACGATCTGTGGTTCCCATATGGGCATCCCGTCCTTGCTCCAACATCACATAGCTGGTATTCCCCAGTCTTCCTGGTATCTGGGTCCAGACTCTCCTCTTCCTACAAGAATATCAGATATTGGATTTGGTCCCAGTTGAGGCTGTGTTCCATCATGTGAGCTCTTAGCTTCATCACTGTGCAAAGACTCTTTTTCCACACATGTTCGCACGACTTTTGGCTGGCTAAGAATTTTCAGGCGACACTTTTGTAATGAGTACACTTTTCTTCCTTCCGATCTCTCCCCAGTGAGCATTCCTCACACCCTTGTCCTAGTTCTTTTATGGCAGTTTCCCTCCTTATGGCTGAGAGGACCTAGTGACCCCTGGATTCACACGTTCTCCTTAATCACCAACACACTGCAGAATTCTCCAAAGGGCCATATATGCTCCTGGAAGGTGGTGGTGGAAATAGTTCTCCTTCCATTAATCACTACTCACTCACTAATGTCCTTGTGTCCTTGACAAAGGCTCTCCCTTTCCTGGTTTTCCTGAATAGAAATCCTCTTACATCTTGGATGAATAGGGTTATACATTGTGCAGAGGTTGTTGGTCCACTGAGCATCTTGGAGACTGTTCTTTATGGAGCCTAATGATCCTCATTGGGGAATGAGGCCAGGGTCCTAACTGTGGTTAGTGTGAGGACACCATGGGTTCAGAAGAGGGAAAGAAGGACAAGGGAAACGCAAATGTCCTTTCATGGCCCCTGGAGCTAGAGGACTTACCTCTTTGCACCTGGGATCAGGAGACCTCATTTCCTCGAGGACATGCACACTCAGACGTAAATCTTGAGTGTGGGTTCCTTTTTGGGGTCCAGGGCTGTTGTTAGCCACCAGGAAAGACAGTGCTCTCCATGCTGAGTGGAGCCATTTTTGCCAGGAAAGGGAGCCCATGGTCACGCCTTGTGCAAAGCATCCCACGCCAGGGCCTACCATCCCTACATTCCTGTCCTGAAAGGAAGCCACTCAGAGGCAAGGTGGGTCCAACCACCTCCCATGTGTTCACTCAGCACTGTGTTCCGGCATCACACCAGTTAACAGTCTTGATGGGATTGGACGTGGCTCAGAATGTCACCCTCATGAGCTCTACCCTGCTACAGCTGCAGTTCTGCAGTGGGAGAAACTCAAAACCTCGAAACACATGCACATGAAAGAAAAGAGCAAGAGCCAGAGCCCAAACAGGCCAGGTGTGGCAAAAACAGGTGGAGTGCCTAGGTTGGGACTCAGAATTATGTCAGTGGGGTGGCATTGCTGCTGGCACCAGCATGATAACAGAGAGCCAGCCCTGCTCAATTTGGGGAGCAGTGTGTTGGGGAAGGCAGCAGAAATTGAGAGGCAGGATTGAGTTTGGACCTAGGAGGAGGTTGGGTAAAAGGCCAGTGTGGGTTGGAGGGCCTGGGCAGATAGAGAGAGGCCAGGGCACACCCCAAAGCCTGGAGACTGCACTTGATGTCCAGGGTTGTGAAACACTGCCTCCCCTCTTACTCACAACTGAGAGCAAGAGGCATTGATGAGTTCAGTTTGTGTGCAGCTGCATCCAAGGTGGCTCGGCTAGGTACCTCTGTTTCCTTGACTCAGGAGGCTGGGAGTCCAGGCTCCACTGAGTCTCAGCTGGGAGGATCAAAATCTGAGTTTATGCCTGTGTTCCTAGTAGGATCCATGTTGGCTGAGCCTCAGTGTTTTTGTAATGAGAGGATGGGTGACTGTCATGTCTTTATCACAGGACACACTTGCTAAATGGATTTGTTTACTCTGAGGAGGAAAGAGAGGGGGGGAGTGGTGCTGGAGACAGGGATGCAGACAGGGGTCATGGACTTGGCATAACTCGGTCTTGGAGATGATATCCCATCACCTGTACCCACTTCAATTCCCATGAATCAGGAGGCTGAGCCCCCTTGAGGTGAGGGGTGAACCGGTTCTGGGCAGCAGGATGCTGTGGTACCTCGGAGTCTCTGTGAGACCCCAACACTAGACACACTTGGCCCTTTTGAAATCTTAGGAGAAGCTTTGGGAAGTTGTATGGCAGAGGGGAGCAGCCTCTGCATCTCAGTGCCCTCCAACTTGCCATGATGTAGAGAGGGAACTGCAGCCAGGATAGGACGGACATTGGCCACGTCCCTGTGTGGGACACAGGCGTGATTGAGTTAGGGTGCATTATTTTTCTCTCTCCTTCTTCTGATTGCCCCATCTCTACATTTGTGCTTTAGCCACCTGTGAGTCCCATCTCTGGTTTCAGAGAAAATAGAGGGTGTTATGGGCCAATAGACACAATAAACCCTAGAGATTAGATGCTACCTTACTTTCCAGAAAAGATTGGGCACACCATGAGTTGCACAATGATGGGACCAGGGTCCAAAAGCTGCTGAGAGGGAAGGACTGGTTGTGAATGCATTTTTGAAGGCTCCAAGCTGGAACTCTAGTGGCACCAAGCAGGTCAGATGCTGGTGGGGATGTTTGGGTAGTTGTTGGTGAACACATGCGCACCTGAGATGGGTAGGCATGGAGGAGAAATCAGCAGCCCATAGGGCTTTTGAAAGTGGTCTTATGTGAAAAGAGGCTCAGGTATGGGCACAGGAAATGATATCATTGCCTTGACAATGGATCAAACAGAACATGGAACCCTGGTATCCAGGCACCCACTTCACTGACCAAGCCATCCGAGCTCATTTGGTTGGAGAAACTGGAGTGAGAAGGATGTTCCCCTGTCCTTGCAAACAATGCCGAGCCTCAGGCTCCCAGGAATCTCAGGGGGGCCAACTAGCCCTTTTGTGGATACACTGGGTGAGGCTTCATCTTAGACGCCAGATCCTCTGGCGATTGTTGCAGAGGAGCTCAAGAGTAACAGTGAGTAGGACAGCGCAGGTGAGCCCAGCAGGCCCTCTAGTCTGATCCCTGATGAATGGCCCAGGACTCCCATTCTGACTCTGTGTGTGTGTGTGTGTGTGTGTGTGTGTGTGTGTGTGTGTGTGTGTACTGATGGGAACTGTCCCATTGTGCTTTGACTCTAGTGTATTGGCACAAGTCATTTTTCTGTTTGTCACCATTTCCATTTTGAACCCACCATTCTTGGTTCCAACCCAGGGTGAAAATGATCAGAACACGGAGGAGCCCTTCAGCATACAAAGCCTTGAACCTTACAGGCAGGACCAGCTTAGGAATGAGCTCCTGCCTGACATTGGTGGGAGGAACCTACATTTCAGCAGCAACATGGGGTTAATCTCCTGGGATTTCATCCCCACCCAGCACGTGCTGGATCTCTTGTTCCCAAGGTAAGCACCAGACCACCAAGCCCAAGTGTGTAGCCCCTTCATGCCTGGGTCTTGGGGCTGCCATGTACCTCTCAGGGACCCAAAGGTTTGTAATACCTAATGAGATAGAGGACCACACTCATAGTGGAAAGTCAGCCCCGAATGGGACAAGTCCTGGAGGTTCCTGCCACAGCCTTGCAAGGGCAGTGAACTCCCCTCTCAGGGAGAGAAACCATCCTGACTCCAGCTGATCCACAGAGGTCCGTGGAGCAGTCCCCACACACTGGGCACCACAGCTCAATGGTGTGCACTGAGCTCATTCCCAGGTGGACTCAGTGAGGCCAGGTGGTCTTTCTGGTGTGATGTTGGCTTCGTGAAGAACGTAGATCTGTGCCAGAGGCGTCTCAAAACTCGGGCCTTGGGAAAAGCACTTTTGGATTAATAAAGACATGTTAGTTTCCATAGTGGGACAGAGCGTCCTAGCTGGGACATAGCTGGACAGGGGCTTTGGACATGGCAGCTCCCACACCCAGAGATATGTGGGAATCAGCAGTTTGGGCTCATTCACTGATGAACACAGAGAAAGCACCCACTGTGTGAAGACACGTTTCCAGTCATGTTTCATAATCCAGTGAAAAATGGGGTGCAAATGACTGCCATTGTGTCCCTTTTCATGGGGGTCAGGCTAAAACCGCAGATGCCATGAGTACATATCCTACATGTGAATGCATTCCTGACTCCATGAGGCATAACTGCACATTGTCCTCTTCAGTGACTGTGGTGGACCCCTGGACCAACTTCAACATGGAATGGGCTTGGGGTCAAGAGGGTGGGCTCCTGTTTCCACAATAGGGACCTGCAAGGTGATTTGACTTGGGAAGGCTGAGGAAAGACTGCTCTCCCCAATTCTGTTTTCTGCCTGCAGTGTAAGGTGTGGGGCTTCAACAGTAGGAGGGGTAAGGCGGGGAGTTGTAGGTAGTCATGGTCCTCTGGGAGAGCCCCTGGGACAATGGATCTCCCCACACCACACCTCCCTGTCCTCCCCCAGGGCCACAGAGATGTGGTCTGTACTCATGGGAAAAGAGAGGTCCACTGCTACTCAGGGGGACTCAGTGAGAGCTCACAGAGAATGAGGTAGCACTGCAGCCCACGCCAGGGGAGGAGTTGTCTCTTGAGCCCTGAGAAGAGTGGGCAGGAGGACAGACACTCCTGGAAGGTGCATTCCAGGTTGGAGAGCAGGTAGCCAAGAGGAAGAAGAGTGTCAGGCCTGCCAAGAGGAGGGGAGAGCTGGTCAAACCATGGATCTAGCGCTCCTTCGTTGAAGGTTCTTTGCCTGTGGCGACCTGTCCTGTCCCTGCCTGTACAGCCACTGTGACTTGTCTGGGGTGGACTGGTGTGTTCAGAGCCAGGGACGGTTCAGGAGTGTAGGGTCAGAGGTTTGCTCTGGAGGCCGTGGCGAAGGCAAGGCCAGGGTTTTGCTGACTCCACACCTGCCTCCCCACAGTGCCTCACCTTCCTTCCTGGGGACCTGGGTGAACTTCTTCATCGAGGCTTCCCATCAGCCTCCAGGCTCTCTGAGTCTGCAGCTGCTGCTGCCATATATGTATCTCTTCCTGGAGCACCAAGCACACCACCTCCTGGCCCCAACTGAAGATGGCATATCAAGCCAGGCAGAGCCTGAGAGCCAGGCGGACTGTGGTGAGTACCTAAGGGTATATGAGGAAAGGTCCTACTGCAGGGAGTCTGTATGCCTGGTGTTGGGCTGGAAATTAGGATAAGCCTTTGTCCACTCAGGAAGTGACCCCAGTCTGCAAAGAGGTCCTGTGTGGGCTAAGGGCCTGAGTTCTTCCTGGGAGCAGGGGTATTGTCTGTCTGTGCGAAGGTCAGGGCAAGGCAGTCATGTTGGCATCTTTTCTCCTCTAGCTACAAGCTCAGTTCCTGTCACGGCTCCTAAGCCAACCCCAGAGCCAGAGCCTTCTCCCGGGAAGGGGCAGAGCTGGAGTCCAGGACATCAGGGGTCTCCACTCGGTACTCCCCACGGCCCCAGTACAACAGGCGGGTGAGAGGCAGGTGCCTCATTCACGTCTACCTGGGAAACGAAAGGACAACACAGTATCAGAGCATCCTGGTGAGTCTTCGAGCAGGGGAGTCTCCTGGGAGTCCACAGCAAACACCTTGGACTAGGCCTGTCTTCTTGAACTGGAGCTTCTGGAAGGTCAGGAAGGAGAGCAGAAAGTGAGGAAGAGAGAGGCGGGAGAGCAGCAGCATGCCAGGTCTGGGTGCGAGTGGGCCTGCGTGTTTTGGGGTGTGCAGGTCAGAAGTGCAGGAGTGAGTGCTGGGTTCAGAGGAGGTCAGAGAAATATCGAGGGTGCAGGCTGTCCTCTACTGACCTTGGTATTGAGGAGGAGTATATTGAACCATGGAGGTTGAAGCAGAGGAGTTGGCAGTCATTTTCTTGTGTGTGAGAGGGGATATGTTGCTGGTTGAAGGGAAGGGAGCCATTGTAGAATGATTAGGGTGGGTAGGTGTGGGTCACAGACAACTGGGGGCCTTGGAGGGGCCCATTAGTGTCCTAGTTTGCATGTATATGAATAGAGATTCAGCGGCTCTCTCTGCAGAATTTTCCTGGGTGTGGAGTATCCATCATGAGACTCTGGTGTCCACCTCCAGGGAGCCATGTTGAACCACTGCACCTGCTGGGTCCGAACCTCCTGATACCCCAGAAAGCACTGACACTCTCGAGTCCAGCAACTTCCATGCCTATCATTAAAGAGTCCTAGTGTGTGTTGTGCCCTGGCTGTCAGGACCAAAGCACCTAGGGTTTGTGCCTGGTCCACACAAAAATGCAGCTGCATCCCAGACCAGAGCAGGGATATGGAAGTCCACTGGACCATTCCTCCCATATTGATGGGACTAGAGTGTGTCTGTACAAAGCCTTTTGGTCCTTATTCCCTTGTCCCTGTAGGGCATAGCAGGTTGAAGCAAACTTTTGTACCAAGATTGGACTAGAGGCTCATAGGAAGACCCCACATGATCACATGAAGGCCTCAGGTAGCAGGGTATCAAGATGGTGCCCTTGTGTTGAGCGCTCACTTGTCTCTGATTGTCCTTGAGCACTGTCCTCTGGGTAGCTACTCCCAAATTCCCTCTCTGATGACCTTTCTCCAACCCTGCTCAGGTGACCTGCCAGGACATGACTCCAGTCATCATCCGCAGGGCCTTAGATGCACACTTGCTCCAGCAGGAGGATCCAGAAAACTACGAGCTTCTGCAAATTGTCTCGAACCATCAGAGTAAGTGGAACCATCAGAGGGTAGGGAGCAGTGAGTCACAGTGGGCTCACGATAACTGGGAGCCAAAACACAGTGTGCGTTGGCCCAATGCCCAGGAAGAGTATGGTGGGACTTGTGCACAAAACAAAGTGTAATGATGGGGCATAAATCTGCAGGTTTTTCATGTTCCCCAGGGGCTGTGGACCTGCCTATCATGTTTTCTTTCCTTGGCCTGAGGAAGCATTGCAAAGCTATTATCCACGAGGGGCCAAGAAGAGAGACTTCTTTGTCTTGTGTCAAAGAAGACAGACAACCACAGGGTGCCTACTTTGACAGCCTTTCCTGACCTAGATGAGTACATGAGAAAATCAGTTCAATGAAGAATCATTTCTGGCTTCCAATCTTTCTATTCACTGCAAACTGAGTCCATTTAGGACCAGAGGCCATTTCTAGAGAGAAGTGTGTGGTAGAATAGAACCCTCCACAGCTTGTAAACTCAGAGAGAGAGAGAGAGAGAGAGAGAGAGAGAGAGAGAGAGAGAGAGAGAGAGAGAGAGAGAGAGAGAGAAGAGAGAAGAGGGGAGAGGGAAGGAGGAGGAGGAGGAGGAGGAGGAGAAAAATGAAAATAAGTTGAAGGAGGAGACAATGAATAAGAAGGTCAAGATGACTATAAGAAGAAGCATGAGAAGAAGATGAAGAAGAACAAGAACAAGAAGGAGAAACACAAGCCGAACAAGAAGTATAACAATAAATTGATTAAAAATGTGAATGAGAATTATACTCATGAGGAGGAAATGCAGAAGTGGGGAACTCAAGAGAAATATATTGCTCTGGATGGCACAGCCCTGCTGTGGACATCCTCCACCCATGCTCAACACACCTCCAAACCATACCCCTCAAATTAGTGTAGCCCTGTATGAGTGGATGAATCCACTGGCAAGGTGGAGGCACCCACCATCAAGTGATTCCCCCAAACCCATGTGATCATTGCTGCAGTGGGGAGAAAACCTTCAACACATGAGTCTTTGGGGACCAATCCAGATACCAAGTCTAGCTGTTTCTCATTGGTGGGTCCAACGTGAACTAAGAGGTTCTGGGGTGTGAGGGGCTATTTCCTTGAAAGGTGTTCGTGTAGTGGACCTCCTGTGCATAGAGAGTCCTCAGGGAGGAATCAGTGGGGAGTCTTTGGTGGAACAGTAGCTGGATTTGGGGGCTCTCAGGTCTGTGTGTGAGACCTGAGCTGGCAGAGGCTCTCAGTTGTGGGGGATGTTGGTTAGTGTATTCCTTGAGTGTCACCTACCACGCCTCTGCCCCTGCCTCTCCAGAGCTGAGGATCCCTGCTGATGGGAAAGTATATTACGCCCTGGATGAAGGAGTGAATTATAACTTTCTTCTTCGGGAAACAGATGCCAGCAAGTCGTTGAAGGTCAAGCCAAAGGAGGTAAACAGCCACCTTCTTCAGTCTTTACTCCTGGTGCCACTCCACATCCTCCAAGGGGACAAGAACCTCAGGTTCTGGATGGATGTTGCAGAACGCCCACAGAGCCAACTGCCAGGCTGGGTGGGGTGCAGTTGCTGGGTTTTGCTGATGTTGTCATCCCCCACAGTTCTTGGAGCCTTCTGTGGCAGTGGCATCCAGGATCCCAGCAGCTGTGAGCAGCAGCTCTACAGTGGCTGCAGGATCATTGCCCCAGGCCACCCAAAGCAATGAGTGGTGCATGAGAAAAGTCACCAGTAGCAGCTCCTCTCTGCTTCACTCCAGTGAGCAGGTGGAAGACAGCCACTTTGTTCATGTCCTCCTAGAGGGACAGAGCCTGAGGGAGACAAAGTGCATCCTGGTAAGCCCAACAGCAGGGCTGCCTCCTGGGTGTCCACACAGTGGAAGGCAGGAGACACAGCCAACCCCAGGGCTGTGGTGGGAAATAGAGAGAGGTCCGTCTTAAGGGCTTGACCTGAGGAGGAAAGGTCCGTCTTAAGGGCTTGACCTGAGGAGGAAGAGCATCAGCATGCCCAGCTCCAGCGGTGAGTTGGCCTGTGTACTGTGGGTTTTGCAGGCCAGAAGTGCAGAAGGAAGTGCTATGGACAGATGAAGGCAGAGATATGTCCAGGGTGCAGGCTGCAGTGCCTACAACTTAGTATTCTCAATGAGTGAGGTTGGAGCAGAGGAGGTGGCAGTGACTTGTCACATGTGTAGGAGGGGATGTGTTCCTGGTGGCAGGGAAGAGAACCTCCTTAGCATGACTAGGTGTAGGAATTTGGGGTCGGGATCACCTGGGGGGTCATGCCAAAGCTTTGCTGGACCTCCCTAAATGTGTTCAGCCTTTGCATGTATGTGAATAGGGAGCTAAAGGGGTTCTTGGCAGAATTTCTATGGATGTGCAGTAGACACGCTAATGCTACAGGTGTCCAGCTGCAGAGGAGACATGTTCAGTGCTCAGCCAGACTCAGCCAGTGCTGAGTCAAGTACATTATTACAACCAGACTCGCACCGAGCTTCCAGAGGCCAGGGCCTATCAAAGCTATCATGAAGCACTCAAGTGCACACTCTTGTATCTGAGTCTATTTTGTGTAGTGGCATAAAGGACCAAAATTTTCAGTGCATTTGCCTCTTCCACCCACAAAGGCAGCCTGCATCCCAGAGCACACTTTGTGTGCAGATCCCTTGCCCATTGATGCCATCTCAGTGAGATGAGAGTGTGTCTGTGCATAGGCAGTTTGGTCCTTTGACCTGAGTGGAATGTGGCTCCCCAGGGGGAGGGGAGATGGCAGGTACAGGCAGATATTTGTACCAGGATTGTTCTAGTAGCACATTGCAAGAACCCAGGGGGTATATGGAGGCCACACTCAGGTAGCAGGATAACAAGATTGTGCCCTTGTATATGTAGCTGAGATTTCTCCTGAATGTTTGACCACAGTCTTCTGGGTAGCTACTCTAAAAGCCATTTTCTGATGACATTTGTCCCACCCTGATCCAGGTGACCTGTCAGGAGACAGTGACAAGCCTCATCCACAGGGCCTTGGACCAAAATATGTTGCAGCATGAGGATGTGGACAACTTTGAGCTGCTGAGAATGATGTCTGAGAATGAGAGTAAGTAGGACAATCAGACAGAGGGGAGACATGATCCACAGTGGGCTCAGGATAACTCACAGCCAAGAGAAAGTGGACCTTGGCCCCAAAATACCAAAGTGTGGTGGGCCTGGTGCAGGAAACCAAGTGCAGTGATGGGCGTGTCCAATGTGGAGGGGCTCAATGAGGCCCCAGGGGGCTGCTGGACCTCCCTAAATGTGTTCTCCCCTGGACCTGGTCTGGCAATGCAAAGCTAATATCAATGAGGGCAAGGCAGAGAGAGGCTCAATCCATCATCAGTTTGGTTTATGGCTCACTGAAAAGGATGCCTTCAAATGAAGAGGAGGAGAACATGGGTCCTGATTGGATCAGCATTGCAGAGTTGATATGAATGTGGAGCAAGCACACCAAATGTCCAGGTAACCCAATGACCACCCTTGCCGGATGAGGTGCCCTCCTACACCCCAGCCAGCACTGAGCCTCTGGAGGCCAGGAGCTCTCGTGACTGTCTTTCGTCACTCCTGTGTGTGGTCATGTTTCTGGGTCTGTTTTTGTCCCTGGAATCCAGACCAAAGCCTCTAGGTTTTGTGCCTAGGCCATTCCCAATGCCGCCTGCATCCTCGGGCAGACCTGGGATCTTGGAGGCTATTGTCCCATTCCTCCCAACTTTTGGGATGAGATTGCATCTGTATGCAGGTAGTGGGGTCCTTTCACTTCGAGAGGAGTGCAGCTCCACAAAGAGCAATGGCAGGTCCAGGAAGTCCTATGTACAAGGATTTGGCTAGTAACCTATGGGAAGAGCCCGCCCGATGAGCAGGAGGCCAGCTTCAGGTAGTAGGGTCATGGATGTTGCCCTTGTATTTAGAGTGGAGGTGCCTCCAGAATGCCCCTGCCCACTGTCCTTGAGTAGTCACTTCAAGGCCCATTTCCTGAAGGCCTGTCTCCCATGCTGCTCCAGGTGACCTGCCACGATAGGGCTCCTGTCGTCATCTGCAGGGCCTCGAGCTACACTTGCTTACTCAGGAGAAGCCGGAGGAATATGAGCTGGGCCAAATCATCTCTCACCGTCAGAGTAAGTGGGACAATCAGATGGCAGGGAGCAAGGGTCAGGATGTGGACTCAAGTTAACTCTTAGCACCAAAGAGTAGTCTCTGACCCCCAAGAACACTCCAACAGGGTGTGTTGAGGCTCGTGCACAAAGCCAACTACACTTCTGCTGGTGGAAGGTCTCGAGGTCCAATGGTATACCCCAGTGGATATTGTGGCTCCCCACCAGGTGCCTCCCCTGGACATGAACAGGCATCTAAAGCTGACATCAGTGAGGAGTGAGGAGGAAAGCCTCTTTCCAGGAGCAGTATGGTTCTGTGGTCTGGGATAGGAGTGGTTTCAGAGGAACATGGGAATGCATGGGCTAAAGAGGGAACTGGCATTTTGTGGATTGAAGCAGTAGGATTGAAAGCCTTCTGTATGATCAGAAAACCACTGCCTGGGCAGAGCATTGCCAGGATTCTAGCAAGCAGTAACAGGATGAAATTGGGAAGAAAACACAGCCTGGGGGACAGCCTGAATCATCTGTGTTTGGGCAAATTCCCTGGTTGTCTGTACCTGAGTCCACCTGCCAAGGAGTGATCACAATAGCCAGGTTATGATCCCAAATTAAAGTCAGATGAGGGCTTCCTGAGCATGTAGCCACAGAGCTCATCTGATAATAATGCCAGTGCTTTTTCGTTGGTTGATTGGTTGGTTTTTGTGAGCCAAACACCACAGTAGCCATTATCCCAGCCTATGTATGCTGAAGACCACCATCCCTATGAGTTCTAGGATCAATTTTCTCCTATATTAACCTACTGTTAGGTTAGTAGAATCTATGGAAGAGGAAGTCTGTCTGGGGCCTTGGTAGCCTTAGAAATTCATAGCAGAGATCCCCACATCCAACCCAGAAGGGATGGAGAACAGGCTCTAGGTTAGAGGAGGGCGACAGGAAACAGGTGTTCAGAGGAAGGAGAAGCTGGCTGTTGTATTCCCCCACCCAGGGTCATGGCACCACTGGGCCATACACCATGTTTGAGGGAAGCATTCCCTTTGCTGGTCTTTGGAACCATTGTTCTCAATAGGGCAGCATTTGGAATGTGGCCTCCATTCTCTGAGGCTGGTCCACATGGAGGTGTGCTCCACCAACACAGAAGCATGGCTCTAATGTGGTATCCGTGCTGGGTAGCCTGTCACCACTGTGGCCATACTTGAGGAAAATAACTCAGAAGAGGAATCCTAGGCCTTTTTCTCTGGGTTTCATAGCTTTCTCTTTGGTTGTGCACTGAGGCTGTCCATAAAGCTCTAGTGTGTGGCAGTGGAGAGCGCTTCAGCCCTTGCCACAAAGGCATAGAGTGGGAGAGAGGGAACGAGGCTGGCAGAGAGGGAGAGAGAGAAATATAGAGAGGAGAAGGAGGACCTCTACATGGAGAATGAGGATTCAGTGGAGCCAATAGGAACAAGGTATTTTTTCCCAGGGCACAACCCTGTTTAGGTCTTCCTCCAACCATGCTCAACCTTTCTTCCAGTCCCTCCCACCTCCCAGTAGAGTATTCATCTTGAATAAGAATTTCATGTTGACATCAGAGAACTCACCATCCAATGCTTCTCTCCAAACCCACCTGTGAAGATGGCTCATGTGGGATCTGAATCTTCGGCACAGGAGCCTTTTGTGGGAGATTTCAGATGTAAATCTAGTGGTGTGCTTTGGCAGATGCAAGAGGACCTGGGATGTTCTGGAGTCCAAAGCCTTTGGTAGGAACAGACATTAGGTCTGTTGAAGTGCTCTGCCTAGTTCTTCCTCAGGGAGGACTGTGGAGGTGGTCTTTGTTGGTATTAGTGCTGAATTGGAGAGCTCCCAGGTGTGTGGCTCTGGCCTTTTCTGGCACAGGCTCTCAGATGTTGGGGTGTCCTAGGGAGCACCTCCTGAGCCACCTTATTTTGTACACCCCTCTCTCCCCAGAGCTGAGGATTCCAGCACAGGCCAACGTATTTTATGCAAAGAACCCTCACACAGAATCCAACTTTGTGCTGAGGAAAAGGAGCCTCTCCCAAAAGAATGATGAGTGGATCCAGCCTCAACCTCCCTCTCATCCTACAAAGAAGGCTGCAGCCCTCCTGAGGATGCTTGCAAAACCATTCTGCTGCTGTGTGCCTGGGCGGGGCTGAGGCAGCCCAGGAATATTTACATTGATTACTATTTGCTTCAAAGTTTGAATCTATAGTTTGCCATTGTCCTTGACCTTGTTTAGTAACACAGTTGTTACTCTATCCTGTATTTGTTGTTTCCATTAATATATTATTATTTTAAAATATATATGTTTTTGTTACCTGATCTACAGTGATGATTTGAGTATACTAAATGTAGCAGTGATTCCTAAAGGACACATCCAAACCAACAGGAAGGAATGTTTCCTTATATCAGCAAGAAGTTTGGTTTTTAGGAGTTTGGCAGATGGCATTATCTGAGTCAGTTTTCCAATGGGGGCAATGAAGTATCGGCTATCATGGTACAAACAGAAACAAAGACACACAAACACACACTAGAGAACACACACACACACACTAGAGCACACACACACACACAATGAGAGATAGATAAACTGTTGGAGTTGGTCTCTTCTGAAATACTTTGGAGACATGGTTCTGATTTCTCCCATTTTGGAGTATTTTCAATTGCATAAGGTGTCCTGCAAATGAATCCCATGTCTGAAGAAGACATGCATGTGTACTTCCCATGCCACTTTCCACATAACCAGAAGGTCATGTCATGTAATATTTTTCATGGAGCTGTGTTTTGACTGTGAACCATCCCTTGAGGTCAGCTGTGGAATTTTCCACTGGTAGCATCACAATGGGGATCCACTCTTTGGATTTGGGGATATTTCTGATTTTTTTGATTCAGATTGGAAAGATATATATATATATATATATATATATATATATATATATATATATATATATATATATATATATATGATTTTTGATCAAAATTGTGCATTTGATGATAATGAATGCCATGCATCTAGGAATCTGTAGACTCTAGACAATGAATGAATGTCTACTGTTGCCTGGACTATTCTGCAAAATCCTGTAGCATTTGATCTTGTGTGAGGGCTTCATAGGGCTTGCAAAAAGTCCAGGTCAGATGGTCCTGCATGAAGTTTAGCTCCTAGTGGTCTCCTCCACAGCATAAATTCCAAGGAGAAACCCACTTCTACACAGAAGATGGGAAGCTACCTTATGAAGGTGATCGTAGGTGTTGGACCCTCTTGCTAGGACTCTTTTTCTGTTGGGCCAGAACTGTGCTCTGGATGTGCTTGCTGAGAAGAGCTTGGAATTTCCTGACTGAAGCAGTTCATGCAAGCTGCTTCCACTTGCAGGAACAAAGTGTGTTCTTGTTGAGCACTTTGGGCTGTCCCTGGTTGAACTAGAGTGTCAGAAGCACTTGTAATGATTGACATTCATGGTTTCACATTGAAGCCTCTGTGCCATCTGTCAACCACTGATGGCTGCAAGTGGGGCCCTGCCTTTCAATGAGTTTTCTGAAAAAGTAGGAGTTTTGAAGAACTGATCTTCTCAGCATTCCCCTTGCCTCCCCAAGTTGGGTGATGTCAATTATACAGACTTCCTTGGGAGCACACATTTTATATTGGCCTGGAATTGGACTCTGGATGTGATTGCTGAAAATAGCTGGGGAATGGGAGAAAGAAAGCTGTTTGCTGCAAGAAGTTTCAATTTGCTTTGTTGATTAACTTTGTTGTAAGTGAGCACATGCTATTTGTTTTCTGTGTGACCTAGAAGATATCAAAAGTGCTTCTTACAGGTGACAGGCATGCTTTCACATTGAAGCCTCTGTGCCATTGATCAAAAACAGTTCACTCATGTGGGTACCTGCACTTCAAGTGAATGTTGTAAAGAAGTGTGACAAATAGATGTCAGTGAGACTTTGGAGGAGAACTGATCTTCTCAGCTGGTCCTCTTTTTCCCTGCAAGTTGATGATGCTAGATTCAAGGAACTCTTTCTGGCACCCTTCGTGTTTCATGCCTGAACTGTGCTCTGAAAGTTCTTGAGGAGAACAGCTTAGAAGTGCAGAAGTGAAGCTGTTTGTGGAAGCAGCTTCAAGTGGCACAAGCTAACTTGTTCTCAGTAAGCACATGGGGATTTTTTCCCTGGTTGAAGCAGTGTGAATGAGAACGGCTTCTCAGAGCTGGTAGGCATATTTGCATTTGGCAAACTTTGCCATCTGTCACCCAGAGTTCCTTGCATGAAACCTGCATTTCCAGTGTTTTCAGAAAAGTCTGATGAGTGAGTTTCCATGGAATTTTGTGGAATTGTTCTTTTCAGCAGTCCTCATTGCCTTCTCAAAATTGGTGACCCTGGTGCAAGGACTCTCTTGTCAGCCCACATTGTATTTTGGGCCTGACCTCACCTTTGAATGTACTTGCTGTACTTCCCATCTTTCCTCTCTCTGGTCCACTCCTCAGATCCCATCCTCCTTTCAATAGGGCCTCATCCAGGAAGCCTGCCCATGTGCCTCCCACTTGAATTAAACTTCTCCAGTGCACTTGTTTTCAAAGCAGGGACTCCAAGGACAGAGGGCTCTCCATTCTGCACACTGAAATTTTGCAGCAGGGAGGACTCCTCCATGCTTGGATGGCAGGGCTGTGATCACCTGGAAGGTGGAAATAGGAGGCTTCCAGGGGTCTGGTGGTGTTCGTAGCCAGGGTACTGGTGACTGCAGTGCTTTTAATCTATGGGCCTCAAGGAGCCTTATGCTGCAGGTTTGTGTACTTCTGCATGTGTATGCACACAGTTCTTCATGTGGGAGAAAAAGCAATGTCTCCAAAGTTTGCTTTATATTATACTCAACTGGTAATTTACAAACCCCAGTGTCCCATCTTAGCCCAGAGCCATTCCATCAGCCCAGGGCCAGTGGGTGGTCCAGCGGTCAGTACTATGTACAGCTCCCAGGTGGCTCCAGTGTGCAGCTGAATTTGAGAACCAATGTACCGTAGGATTTTCCCTTGAGGTTAGAATTCATTGCCTTCCTCTTATGTCATTTCACTGGTTCAGGATATTCCTCGTCTCATGAACTATTCTGTAAAATCTTCAAGTTAGCCATCTCTGGTCATTTCTTCCCTCTGATGGCACCTGGTTCAACAGCTTGTTGTTGGGTGGGGTCGGTCATGGGAAGTCCTGGGTCACAGAGAGGGACAGGAAGACCATAATGTGGAATGGTGGTGTAGAGAGTAAGGGTGGGGCCAGAGCCCACACTGTGGTTAGGGTAGGGAAGGGATCTGAAGAGACTACCTTGAAAGCGAGTTCTGGCTGCGTTAACCAGAATCAGGGCCTGGAATTGGAAGCCATGACAGGGCTTCTGACTAGAAAGGACACATCCTTCTGGGTTGAGTTGGAGGTCCATCCAGGCAGAGGAAAAGAAAGAGGATGCAGGAGAGGTGGAGGGTCTAGATTACAGAGGAGCTCCATCATCATATCATAGAGTGTGAATTTGTTTCTTCCAGTTGTTGGTAAATGCTAATTCATTCACGTGTTACATTCACATCCACCTCGACCATTGGAAAGGCCGCTCAACCACCACAGGAAGTGATATCTTGGTGGATGTGTGCATTCTAAAATGAGGTGAAGTTGGCGCCAATAGAGTGTGTGGGCACTCAGGCATTGGCAAGCTTGCTATGGAGAGTGAATCCTCTAAATGTTATTGGGCTGCTTTTGAAAGCTCGTGTGGTTTGGCTAGACGTAGAATGCTTCCACACAATTTAGCATGGTGTATATTTTAGAGAGCATGATCACTGAGGGGCAGGTTGCTGGTGTGAAGCCGTGAGCATTAACATCTATCAAGTTTCTCACCTGAAGTTGGCTACCTAAAACTGGTGACAGTGTTTTACTACTGCTGAGCAATACTGAACAAGTCTCTGGGCCAGTAATTTATTGCTGAACTACATCACCAACAAAAAGACACTGAGTGTAGGTGAGGACCAGAGGAGCCCAGGAACCACCTGACAGCAGCCCTGAAGTCCTGAGCTCTGGTACATCATATGCCAACTCAACTGGGTATCAACCTTGTCTTCCTGGGCTCATTAGAACTGTGTGCTTCAACTTTCAGAAGCAAATGCAGAATGATAGAATCTTCTCTGAGGACACTTTTCTAAGTCTTGTTTGCAGCACATCTTCTAAGTCTTATTTGCAGCATGTCTTCACTGGAATGAGTAGTCATTTGACATTCTGTTGTACTTAAAATTTCATGAGATTCTACCCTACTTGGTAGGTTCTGTGAAAGTGACTCGGCCTGAATGCATTTTACGTGCCAAAATATGGCTTGTCTTTTCTCCTAAACCTATCAGGGCAGTCAGAGCAGCCAAGGAGTACTATAAATTCAGGCATAAAATGGCCAGATAGACTGGGATCACTGTACATCTTTCTAGAACCTTCTTTCATTCTCTGGCTTCCCTTAGGTAAAGTGTGGAGACTCTGTGATCCAGATTTGTTAGCAAGTAGTTTTCTTGGGAGGTTATGCTAGAAAACTCCAGGTGGGAACAGGAAGTGATTAGGAACTGCCAGTTGTTGTCACTAAGTGACTAAGCACAGTCCTGCTAAGGAGTGCTGGGTGTCCATGTAGATCATGCTGCTAATAGAAGCCCTCTTACAGGGTGAGAGAGCTGGGAGTTCTCCACCCCCTCCTGCCAGCCATGACGGGAAGCTGCTGCTGGCCTTCACTGTAGGCAAATGGGCTATGGTGCTGGGGGCTGGAGGTCAGCTGGGGTGTGAAGAAATGGCATAGTGCTGGACAATGTCATCCAGCTTTGAATCCCCAGACTGGGATCTTTAGCAGGGCAAGGACAGAGACTGTACTCAATGCAGCGTCTACTTCTCAGCATAGTGCCAGGCACACAGCAGACTTTCATCAATACCCATGGAATGCGCTGGCTCGCCCCAGCCCTGCTCCAGGCCTCTCTCAGCTGGGCTCTCTGCTGGTCCTGTCTGTTCTAGTGTATTCAGCTCTTGCTTCTTCGTATTTCACTTTCCTGAATTGTGTTCTCTTTCTCCACACTCCTGTGGTCACTCTTTCTCCACACTCCTGTGGTCACTCTTTCTTCACACTCCTGTGGTCCCAAATGGCTGTCTGATGGGGCTGTGGCAGAGAGATCTCATTACTACCAGAGATGGAGTTTTTAAACCAAATAAGACACGTGCTCTGCTACTAAGGATGGTCTTCAGCATAACGTGAGGTAGAAGGTTTGAAATTAGGATTGTTCTCCCAATCTTAAGGCATGTAATCCCTGTGTGCAGACCAGGAAGTGCCCTGGGAAGAAAGGCAGGTATGGGTTTGGAATCAGAGACCAGCATGAGAAGAACACTTTCACTGCTTACTGGACAATGATTTTGGGGATGTTCTGTAACCTCTTGGGGCCTCAGTGTTTCCATATCTGAAATGGGGATAGTTGTATGAATGACTTCAGGAGGTGGGTAGAAAGAATCCTAGAAGTAGAAGAAGAAAACCCACAGCATCTGTGAAGCACCCTGCCCCCATCTTTAGTCTTTCCATGATTTTCTAAGCATGTGTTGATTGGCTGTTGGTTATAGCATGCCTGTAGATCTACCTGAGGTCCGGTCTAATCCACACGGACGGAGAAGCTCACTTTTGCCCAGTTGCCACATTTGCAAGGACACCTTCTAATAGAATTGGATCTAGGAAGCTGGGGTCCCTTTGCAGAACATACAGGATCCACAGCAAAATTCAAGCCCTGAGACAGAGGGCTTCTGCTGTTGTCCTCATGTCCTCGTGGGCACTGCAATGCCTTTCTCCACCGATGTTCATTGAGACCCTGGTCCAGGCCAGGCCAGGGCTCCCTGCTGAGGATGTGGCAGAGAATGAAGCACATGCCTGGCTGGCTTGTAGGGGACTCAAAAATCGGGGGGAAGACAGGCCAGTGATGGTGAAGACAAGACCAGTTAGTTGACTTGTCTGAAGGTCTTGGAGCCAAGCACTCTTCTAAGCACCTTATCATAAAAGCTTCCTCATCCCTCAATAGTTGCAGGAGGAACAGTGCTTTGGTTGTCTGCTGACACGAGTAGGAGACTGCGGCGAGGTCCCTCAATTACTCCCGGGTGGTCCTGGAGTCATGATCGGCCCTGCCCCAGGTAACCGCTCCCGGCCGACGATCTGTGTCCTGAAGAAAAAGCCGCTACACACGAGATGCCTTTTTGAATGCTCGGTTTATTCACGCCAGGTTCATCACATCACAGGAGGCACAAGAACAGAGGCTGGCGGGACTCAGTTCGCTTGATGTTGACCCACCGACATAGTGGGTCTGAACTGGCCAAAGAGCTCAGCCTTCCTGGCCTTTAAATACTATAGTTGTTTACAACACTTCAAACCAAAAACTTGTTTATTTTATAACTTCTATTTCTTATCCTATCTTAACAGATTGTGTCTATATTGCATCACATCTTGCTTACATCTTGCTTATCTAAATTCTCACCTTTGTTTGTACTAAAATACATCAAAATATGTTTACCTTATATCCTTATCTACTTCACACACTTTTCTAGCTTAGGCACCTTTCTTCATCCAAACATGTTTACTTCAAACTCTCCTGTCATTTGTTTATTTCAAATTCTCCTGGCATCCCCATTTTCCGTAGGTGACAACTGAGGCACTGAAAGATCAGGTCACTTGGCCAAGGTCATGGAGACAGCACAGGGGGAAGTGTTGGCTGCAAACCCTCCCAGGTGGCTCCAGCTTTGGGCTCTTTATCACCCACAGCCTGTAATCTCTTGGTCATGCTGTGGCCACTGTGACTTTTCTGTCACCAAATAGTGATTCACTGCAGGGCCTTTCCTGAGTCCTCTTCCACCTCAGAGTGCCTGTGTCTCACAGAGAGTTAACCAGTTTCCTGGGCCCCACTGGAGTTCCTGGTTTTGCCAGTCTGGGGTGGGGTCTGAGAATGTGTGTTTGTAACAAGGTCTCAGGTGACCCTGAAGCTGATGGGTCTCAACAGAGGTGACTTTCCCCATCCCCTCGGGTCATTTGACAATGCCTGGAGACCTTTTGTGTTATCACAAGTCAGGGGTGCTGGTGCACAACTCAGGTAGAGGCCATGGGTGCTGCTGAATGTCTACACTGCACGGGGAAGACCTCTACAGACTAAGAAGGATCTGGCCTGATGGGCCAAGGGCGCCAAGGTGAGGAACCCAGTGTGGAGTACAAGCACATGAACTTGGGTGTGTGTAGTTATAGCCTCGGGGCTTCTTTCAAAGTGTCTTCTGTCAGTGCAAAACTCCAGCACCTCTGAGTGGCAGTGTTTCTCACAGGCTCTGAGCAGGGATGCTGGTGCTGCTGACCAAGCGACTCCACTTTGAGTAGCCAAAGTGAAGTGGAGTTCTTAGGACACCATGAAGTTCTCAGAAGCACAAAGTGGACATCTTCTGTGTTAGATCAGAAGAAAAGAAACTCTGAGTTGGAATAATCCCCTTTCGACTCACCTAGTTGCAAGTTTGCCCCTAAAGCAGCGCTGAGACAGCGGGGCCAGGTGGGGGACAGAGCTCCACTCCTCTCCTAGCCGCAGGCAGAGGCCTGCTGAAAATGAGGAGGGAGCAGAGGTGGGTGAGAACTGCCTTGCTTCAGTCCCTAAGCATCCAGTCAAGTCTATTGTCACCTGAAGTGGTGTCTTCTTTTCCAGGGCCCACACTAGCATTGGGGTTTGCATCTGCCTGACTTTCAGTTCTGTGAATGGAAGGTGGGAACTGGCTACTTGAGACACGGTTGCTCTCTTGGGAGAGGGTGTGGGAGAAGTGACAGGAACCCCAGCCCTCCAGAGCCCGCACCCCTGCCCCTGTGATAAATGGCAGCATTAACAAGGTTTGGTTGAGAGTGTCCCCCAGATTTGTGACTTCCCATGTCAGCCAGCAGATGTTACTATGGCTGGCAGAACAGAAGGCCTTTCAAGAGTGAGCTGGGGTGTGGGGGAGCAGAGGGGAAAAAATGGCATCAAATAGAAGGCAGAAGCCCAAACTACCCTTGGCCTAGTGGGATATAGTCCATACTATCATTTTAGGAATGGGGGACATTCTCCAATAAACCCACTATCTGGTCATGTCACTGAGGTCCTGCTTTTGAGATTTAGGCAGAAATTCTCCAATGAAACACAAAGTTCCTGGCTTCTCTCAACTGAGAAAGTCTCTAGGTTTTGGCTCCTGGCCTATATGTATCATGAAACATTTTCTTGAAGGAAACAAACACTTTACACTGAATAAACATATATTTGATATACCTCACCCAGAGACATCATATTGGTGGTGGGACTGCAAATTGGTGTAGCCAATTTGGAAAGCAGTATGGAGACATCTTGGAAAGCTGGGAATGGAACCACCATTTGACTCAGCTATTCCCCTTCTCGGTATATTCCCTAAAGACCTAAAAAGAGCATACTACAGGGACACTGCTACATCAATGTTTATAGCAGCACAATTCACAATAGCAACACTGTGGAACCAACCTAGATGCCCTTCAATAGACGAATGGATAAAAAAATGTGGCATTTATACCCAATTGAGTATTACTCTGCATTAAAAAATGACAAAATCATAGAATTTGCAGGGAAATGGATGGCATTAGAACAGATTATGCTAAGTGAAGCTAGCCAATCCCTAAAAAACAAATGCCAAATGTTTTCTTTGAAAGTAACTAAGAACAGAGTTGGGAGGAAGAGCATGAGAGGAAGATTAACATTAAACAGGGGTGAGAGGTGGGAGGGGAAAGGAAAGAGAAGGGAAATTGCATGGAAATGGAAGGAGACCCTCATGGTTATACAAAATTACATACAAGAGGAAGTGAGAGGGAAAGGGGAAAAAAACAAGAGGGAGAAATGAATGATAGTAGATGGGGTAGAGAGAGAAGATGGGAGGGGAGGGGATGGGGGATAGTAGAGGATAGGAAAGGCAGCAGAATACAACAGTCACTAGTATAGCAATTTGTAAAACAGTGGATGTGTAACCAATGAGATGCTGCAATCTGTATACGGGGTAAAAATGGGAGTTCATAACCCACTTGAATCAAAGTGTGAAATATGATATGTCAAGAACTATGTCATATTTTGAACAACCAACAATAAAAATTAAAGAGAAAAAATATTGATTCATTTTACAAATTCAGCAGCGTATTCTGAAATTCCTTTGTATACATATAATTTTACCCATTTTTCACAATTATTTGATAGGTGTCATGGATGTTTTAATTGTTAGAATTTGTGTGTGTGTGTGTGTGTGTGTGTGTGTGTGTGTGTGTGTATGTGGTTTGGAAACTTGGCATAAATTTGGCATTCTTCATGGGCCATGTTAGTATACACAACTGCTAACACATGCTTAGCAGTAATTATAAGTCACATTTCCTTCCTTTAATCTTTCCCTGAAAATGTGCCTTTTATGTGTAAAGACAAGTGTTTTCAAAATTGACTCTCTGGACAGATCTTTGGGCTCAGGTGTCAGTGTTCCAAACTGTGCCAGAAAACACCAAATCTGATTTCATAGGCTGGGCTGTCCTTAGCTCTGGCCTCCAAATTTATTCCCCTTCCTGGTTGTACAACCCATGAGACTTGCCAGAAAGGCAGAGCCATGGAAGACTTTAAGGAGGACAGCCACAGGATCCTCTTTGCTCCTAGCCTCTTGAGAAAATAATAAAAACAATAACATCAAGCAAACACATGGTCTAGAACCTTCTTCTGTAAATAATTAGTATTTACCATATTGATATGTGTGCTGTGGTCCAAATTTTATTTCATTGAGAGAGAGAGATAGTGTGTGCGTTTGTGTATGTGTGTGTGTGTGTGTGTGTGTGTGTGTGTGTGTGTGTGTTTGTTTGATTCTGAAGAATCAAAGCCAGAGAACAGAGAAAATTCTATTAGCTGCATCTGGACAGCATTTGGCCTCCTTTCCTAGCAGGGAAGGATCTGAAGTCAAAGGCAGAGCTTGTTTGTGGTGTAGCCAAGTGTCTCTGCAGCATTTTCGATGCTAGAGGCAGCTGCAGGTGAATGTGAGGAAGTATTCTGCTGGGGATATGGCTCAAGCGGTATCGCGCTCACCTGGCATGTGCTGTGTTTGATCCTCAGCACCACATAAAATAAAATAAAGATGTTGTGTCCACCAAAAACTGAAAAATAAATATTAAAAAATTCTCTCTCCTCTCTCTCTCTCTCTTAAAAAAAAAGTGAGGAAGTGGTCTTGCTTTATGAAAACACCACCCTGATTCAGTGAGCCAGAGGCAGCCTGCAGTCCCTGTTTTCCTGTAAAGGCAGATTGCTGTGGATGGCCTCTGGCCTCATCATGCAGCCCTGCTCAGAGTAGAGGATTGAGGGTCCAGGTAGATCCCTAGTTCCTTTTGACTTTTATTACCATTGGGCCACCCCAGGGTCCTTGGACTCTACCTGGTCTTCTCGCCTGTGTTCAGAGGTTGTGAGATTTGGAATCCCCCTCTGTGGCAGGATCCCAGGCCCCCCAGCCTCTTGAGGGCAGGCACAGCCTTCCCTAATTGTGTTAGAGGGGGAGACTTCTCCCACTCATCCTCATCCATGCTCAACCCACATTTTGTAGCTTGACACCTGAGGACCTTTATTCATTGACTTAGTGGTTAGTGGTGATGGTTGCTAAGACTAAGTGACTCTTTCAAGGTCACATCACTTGTATGGTAGGGCTAGAGCATGGATCTTCCTAATTGATTTCATGGGACTCTCTTATGGAAACTGTGACTGCCTCCTAAACACACACTCTACATTTGGAGTGTCAAAATTCTTGGCACTGCCTCCTTGGCAAGTGTATCTTGTCTTCTACATGGGAATTTCACAAATATTTTTATTTGGCTTGTGGAAGTAATGTGGGGGAGATTTCATTTATACCTAGCATAAAGAAGAAATACCAGCTGTATTTTTTACACATAGATATTTAAAATTAACCTTACTCTGGATGTGCTTATATGAGTTGCTCCTTTGAATTTGTTAAAGAATTGTTGGCTGTGGAGCAAGGTAATGAGAAATGGATTTGATTCATTCTCAAGTGTCCTGAAGTGATGAATGTATTCAGGATATGAAGGTTTTTCTAGTCAGTTCGTTTGGCTCAGTCAGTGATGTCAGAAGAATGTGTCTGGTAGACTCTTTGGAGTAGATGTCAAAGTGGCCTGGTCGTACCCTGTCCAGGACTGAATGCTGAGCTTGAGTGGGAGCTTCTTGTCATTTCAAGCATTTCCATGAGTCTGTCCTCTGTTCTCTTGTAGAAAAGTGGTTTCTAAAAGGAAAGGAGAACAAACATTGAAGGTTTGGTGATTTGTTATTTATACCAATGTGATTTCAATGAATTTTCTATAATACAAAATTAAGTTCATACTGGTAAAATCTCATATGTTGAATAAAAAATTAAAATATTGGGGGTGGGGGATGAGGATTTGCACATCAAATATTATCGAACACCAAAACCTGTTTGTTTGTTTATTTGTTTGTCTTTTAATATAAATAATGAAGTGCCAGAAGTCCACACCTGGCATTCTGCCTCAGCCACCTCTGTTTCCTGCCTCCAGGTGGCCCGTTTGATCTGGGTGTTTGAAACACACTTTCCTGGGCTCACAGGCTCCCTGTGCATTCAATAGAGAGCAGCACCCAGGCATGTTGCCATCGCACTGAGTAGATATTGCCAGAGGCAATGGGGAGGTAGTGGTAGGTGAGGGAGGGAAGAGCTCTCAGGATGGGAAAATGACACAAGGCTCCTGGCCATGGTGTTTGTCTGCGCATCCTGAGTGGGGCAGATCCGTGCTCTGTGTCCCTGTACCCTCCTCTGTAGTCTGTGTTGGCAGCAGATCAGGGAAAAAGGTCAGAAGTGATCCAGTAACACAGGCACCAGCCCCCACAGTGTGTTCCTAGCCCTTTCCCCACCTGGCCTGGCTTGGCACCTGTCTTGCCTCATGGGTGAGACCATGTAGTCATCAGAGTGTGTCTGTGTCCCAGATCCGACCTGCATGGCCGACAAGCTCAGACTTTCAGGCGGGTCCTGGGCTGCTGCAACCAAATCCTGCCATCTGGGTGGCCTAGAGCGGAGGAAGGGGCTTTTCTCTGGCTTCAGAGGCACAACACAACACGTGTTATGCTATCCTAATGCCACACTCCCTCACAGGTTTCAAGCGGAGTGCCCCCCCCAACTCTCCCAGCCCTTGATCACTCTCCTACTGCTGCCCACAATCTGTGGTTCCTCTGTGGGGCATCCAGTCTCTGCCTCAAAAATGACACAGTCTGTTTCCCCCAGTCTCCCTGGTCTCTGGGTCCAAGCGCCCCTCTTTCTACAAGAATATCACATATTGGATTTGGGCCCAGTTGATGCTGTGTTCCATCATGTGAGCTCTTTATAGCTTCATCACTGTGCAAAGACTCTCTTTCACACAAGGTCTCACCTAGTTTTGTGTGGACAAGAATTTTTGAAGGACACTATTCTACTAGTACACTTGCCTTTTTTCAAGTCTCCCCCCAGTGAGGCTTCCTGGCACCTCTTGTCCTAAGTTTTGTCCTGGAAGATTTTCTCCTTTTGTGTGTGCTCTTATAACTGAGTCTGTTTTGTGTAGTGGCAGTCAGTCCCAAATTTTCCAATGTATCTGCCTAGTCCACCCACAAAAGCAGGCTGCATCCCAGATCAAACCTGGCATACAGGCCACTGGCCCATTGCTCCCATCTCAGTGAGACGAGAGTGTGTCTATGCACAGACAGTTGGGTCCTTTGACCCTGACTGGATTGTGGCTCCATGGGGGTCGGGTGGTTTGGGAGATGGCAGATACAGGCAGACATTTATTTATACCAGGATTGGTCTGGCAGCACCATGCAAGAACCCAGGGAATTATAAAGAGGACATGCTCAGGTAAAAAGATAACCAGATGATGCCCTTGTATACATAGCTAAGGTGTCCCCTGAATGTCCTTGAGCACCTTCTTCTGGTTAGCTGTTCTAAAACTCATTCTCTGATGACATTTCTCCTCCCCTGATCCAGATGACCTGCCAGGGGGTGGGTACGAGCATCATTCACAGGGCCTTGACCACCATTTTCTCAACAACAAGAATCCAGAAGACTTGGGCTGCTCAATGTGGTTTCTGAGCATGAGAGAACATGGGACATTCAGTGGGGAGGAATGATCCACAGGGGCTCAGGGTAACCCACAGTCCAAAAAAGTGGGCCTTGGCCCAGAAAACAGCCAGAAATTGGGCCTTGTGCACAACAGAAACTGCAGTGACGGGTGAGTCATATCTGCAGGTTCTCAGTGAAGCCCCAGAGGCTACTGGATCTTCCTAAATGTGTTCTCCCTGGGCCTGGTCAGATGTGGCAAAGCTAATATCCATGAGGGTCAAAGAAGAGAGGCTGGTTGAATTGGCAGTTTGGTTTATGACTCACTCATAAGGATTCTTCTAATGAGCATAAGGAAAAATCAAGGCCCAAGTGGGATCAGCACTGACATAGACTGATGCAGCACCATGGCCAGGATGTCAGAAAGGAAGAATGTCAGGATTGCAGCAACTGGGAACAGGACTCAGTGAAGAATAAGTCAAGGCCAGGGGACAGTGTGGTTGGGTAGTTTTTTGAAATAATTTCAAGTCCTCTGTTTCTGGGTGCCCATCTCATAAAAATATCAGAATAGCCAAGTTCTTATTGCTTCCAGCATCAAAGAGGGGCATCAGAAGCAGAGAAGCCACAATGCTGATCTGTCAACAGTGCCAGTGCTCTTTCCTTTCCTGTGAGCCAGCCACTCCTAGCCTCCACGATGTCAGCCTGTCCACAATGGAACTCACCAACGTTAGGGCATGTATGATCAGTTCTCCAATTTTCATACACCAAGTTGTTTGGGTTGGCTGTGTCTCACATAGAAGGAAGGCTGAGCTCAAGATAGATCAAGGAAATGGGCAATGTGGAAGTGGCTGTGAATCTCAGTGGCTTTGGAGGCTGTGCAGGAGGGTCAGAAGTTCAAAGAGCCTCAGAAACTTATGGAGACCCTCTACCCAAGTAAAAAGGCCTGGGAATGTGTCTCAGTGCTTAAGTGCCTCTGGTTTTAATCCGTGGTACAAAAATAAGTCATTCAATAAGGAATTATAAAACTGAGAGTCTATGAAGGTGATTTCAGAAGCAGCCAGTTTCAACCCAAGCATCAATTGAGAGTGGGCTCAAGACCAGTGGAGGTTTGTGTATAACAAAAGTCAAAAAGAAGAACTAGCTGGGTGCCTGGAACACCTAGGTGTGACAGCATGTTTGCATTATGGCAGGAGAATGTCAGTGATGCTGGCTGTCTCCTAGATTTTGAAAACTTTGTTTTCATTATCAGATGTGGCATCTATTTTTGAATGCCTAGTCCAGATAAGGCAGTAGCATGACCAAAATGGTATGTGTCTGTTAGGCAATCTTTCATGACTGTGACAGTTACAAAGAAAGGGGAGTAAGTTCTCTTTTGTCTTGGTTTCTCTACTTGCCATTCATTGAGAATTGATTTCATCTTGGGGTCTTGAGCAGAGGCTGCATCTGGGCTGATAGTGTGATAGATTTGAGAAAAAGAAGGAGAAGGTGGAGGAGGAGACAGAGGACAAACTGGAGGGGGAAGAGGATAAAGACATAAAGAGGAGGAAGAAAAGGAAGGAAAAGTAGAAGGAGGATGTGGAAGAGGAGGAGAAGGAGGAGGAGGAGCACGAAGATGAGAAGTGGTGAATGGGCAAGAAAGAAATCTTGAAATATTAATATAGGAACAAGAAAAAGACCCAGAAATAGGACAAGAACGTGCAGGACAAAAAGAACCAGAAGTAGAACAAGAACCAGAGTAAAAATCTAAAACAGAGAGATCATAATGAGAAACGAGAAAGGAGAGCTCATCTAGAAAACAATATCATTCTTCAGGGCATAGTCTTGCTGAGGTCATCTTATCTTTTTGCTCAGTGTACCTCTAATTTTACACCACCTCCCATTAGTGTATTCACCTATGGCTGGATTAATCCATTGGTGATGTGCAGCCACCCACCATCCAACGCTTCCCTGAATGCCCATGTGTGAGCATGGCTGCCCTGGGCAGAAAGGCCTAAGCACAAGAGCCTTTGCGGGGGCCAATCCTGATGCAAAGCCTAGCAGTGTCTCTTTGGCAGATCCAACCTGCACTGAGAAGTTCTGGGGCCCAAGGTGCTGTTTCCATTGCCAGGTGCTCTTTTGGTTTAGATCCTGTGCATCATCTTCCTCCAGGGAAGAATCACTGAGGGAGTCTTTGGTGGCACTGTAGCTGGACTGGAGGGCTCTCAAGTCTGTGGCGCAGGCCTGCCCTGGCAAAGACTCTCAGGGGTTGGGGGTGTCTTGTGGAATAATTCTTGAGTGTCACCTACCAATCATCTCCACCTCTCTCTGCAGAAGTCAAGGTCCCTGACCACGCAGTCATGTATCTGTTCATGAATCCGGGAATGAAGTATCATTTTATCCTGAGAAAACGCCCCACCATGAAGACAGCCTGGTTCAAGGGGAAGGAGGAAAACACCTACTTTATTCAAACTGAATTTCTGCTGATTGTCCCCTGGTGCTTACACCTAGGTGGGGAACAGACACTAGTCCAATACAATGGACTACTCATGCTCTCTTGAATTGGAGCTTTTGGGTGTTCAGGAAGGATAGATGGGAATAAAGAAGAAAGTGGTCAATGTTAAGGGGTTGATCTGAGATGAGGAGAGCAACAGCATGTCTGCTGCCATGTCTGAGGGGGTCTGTGTCAGGTGGCAGTGTGCAGGCCAAAAGTGCAGGGACAGGTATTTTGGGAGATGAGAATAGGACAGGATCTAGGTTGCAGTTTCCACTCTATGGGATCGAGGATATTGTTACACATGGGGGAGGACAGCAACAGGAGATTTTTCATGTTTCTTGAACAAGGAGCTGAGAGGATGTCTCTGCAGAATCGATATGGATGTGGAGCAAGCACACCAAATGTCCAGGTAACTGCAGGACAGGAACCCTTTCCAATGACCACCCTTGCTGGATGAGGTGCCCTACTACACCCCAGCAGCTCTGAGCCTCTGGGGCCAGGAGCTCTCGTGGCTGTCTTTCAGCACTCCTGTGTGTGGTCTTCTTCCTGAGTCTGTTTTGGCCCTGGCAATCAGGACCAAGCCTCTAGGTTTTGTGTCTGGGCCACACCAGATGCAGCCTGCTTCCTCAAGCAGACGTGGGATCTTGGGGGGCACTGTCCCATTCCTCCCATCTTGATGGGATGAGATTGTGTTTGTATACAGGTTGTGTGCTCCTTTTACCATGAGTGGAATATGGCTCCACAAAGGGTAATGGTAGGTCCAGGCAGATCACTGTACAGGGATTGGGCTAGTGGTCCATAGGAAGAGCCCACAGGACTACCAGGAGGTCTTCCTTGGGTAGTAGTGTCTTAAGATGGTGCCCTGATATTTAGAACTGAGTGTACCTGTCCTCTTGAGTGTACCTGTCCACAGTCCTTGAATAGCCACTTCAAGGCCCATTTCCTGAAGACCTGTCTCCCATGCTGCTCCAGGTGACCTGTCAATACAGGGCTCATCATCATCCACAGGGCCTTCAAGCTACACTTCCTAAATGAAGAGATGATCTGGCCAAGACTGAGCTTGGCCAGATCATCTCCAACTGTCAGAGTAAGTGGGGGATTCATATGGTGGGGAGCAAGGTTAGGAAGTGGACTCAAGTCAACTCATAGCACCAAAGAGTGCTCTTTGACCCAGAAGAACATTCAAACAGGGTGTGTTGGGGCTCATGCATAAAGAAAACTACGTTAATGCTGGTGTGATGTTTCCAGGTGTGACTCTAGTGTGACGCCAGGTATCCTCTCCTGGTCCTGAGCAGGCCTCCAGTGCTGACATCAGTGAGGAGCAAAGAGGAAGGCTTCCTTCCAGGGCCACTGTGGCCCAGGTCTCTCTGATAGGAAGATGGGGATGCATGGGATAAGGATGGAACTTACAGTTTTGTGCACTGAAGCAGGGCTATTGAAAGCCTTATGTAGGACCAGGAAACCACTGCCTGGGCAGAGTATGGCCAGGATTCTAGCAAGCAGAAATGGGACTAAATTGGAAGGAAATTACAGGCTGGGAGACAGCCTGAATAGTCTGACTTTGGATTCTCTAGTTGTCTCTACCTGAGTTCACCAGAAGTGATCACAATAACCAGGTTATTATTCCTAACTAAAGTCAGATGAGGGCTTTCTCAGCACATCTGACACAAAGCTGATCTGTTCATAATGCTAGTGTTTTTTTTTTATTTTCTATTTTTGTGAGCCAAATACCCACAGCAGCTGTGATCCCACAGCAATCTGTCCACACTGAAAACCACCATCTCTACACATTCTAGATTAAATTCTCTCATACCTTAACCTACTAAGTCTGTTCGGTTAGTAGTGTCTTATGGAAGAGAAATTCTGCGGCCTTCGTAGGCTAAGAAACTCATAGCAGAGACACATCTACCCAGAAGGGATAGAGAACAGGCTCTAGGCTAGAAGAGGGCTTCAGGAAACAGGTGTTCATAGGTAGGTGTAGCTGGCTGTCTGAACCCCATGGGGGTCATGGCATCCCTGGACCAAAGCACTGTGTTGGAGGGAAGCAGTCCCTCTGCTGGTCTTTGGAGCAATGTTCCTCAGTAGAACATCATTTGAGATGTGGCCTCCATTCTATGAAGCCTGGTCCACGTGGAAGTGGGCACCGACAATGGCAGAAGCATGGCTCCAATGTGGCATCTGTAACTGGTCAGCCTGTCCTCACCGTGGCTATATTTGAGGAAAATGAATTAGAGTGGAATCCTATGTTTTTTCTTCAGATTTCATAGCTTTCCATTTGGTTCTGCTCTGAGGCTGTCCATAAAGTCTTAGTGTGTGGCAGTGGGGCTCTACTCAGCTCTTGCCAAACGGGCATAGAATGGGAGACAGAGGATGAGCCTTGGGGTGAGGGAGAGAGAGAGAGAGAGATAGGAGGAGGAGAAATTCTACTTGGAGAATGAGGATTCAGTGGAGCCAACAGGGACAAGGTACTGTTGCCTAGGACACCACCCTGTTCAGGAATATGAACCATGCCCAGCCTTTCTTCCAGATCCTACCACCTCCCAGTAGTGTATTTATCTTGAATGAGAATTTCATGTTGACATCAGAGCACTCACCATCCAATGCTTCCCTCCAAACCCACCTATGAAGATGGCTCATGTGGGGACTGAATCTTCGGCACAGGAGCCTTTTGTTGGAGATTTCAGATGTAAATCCAGTGGTGTGCTTTGGCAGATGCAAAAGGACCTGGGATGTTCTGGAGTCCAAAGCCTTTGGTAGGAACCGACATTAGGTCTGTGAAAGTTCTCTGCCTAGTTCTTTCTCAGGGAGGACTGTGGAGGCTGTCTTGTTGGTATTGGTGCTGAATTGGAGAGCTTTCAGGTGTGTGGCTCTGGCCTTTCCAGGCTGAGGCTCTCAGATGTTGGGGTGTCCTATGAGACACCTCTTGAGTGCCACCTTCTTTTCATATACCCCTCTCTTCCCAGAGCTAGAGATTCCTCACCTTGCCAATGTTTTCTATATAATGAACCCCCACATTCAATACAGCTTTGTACTGAGGAAGAGGACCACCCCAAATGAGAAGGATAAGTAGATCCAGCCCAAACCTCCCCTTTGTGAGCATAGGAGGCTCAAGCTCTCCACAGGATCCTTCTAAGAACACTGCCCAGGTGCTGTGTGGCTGGGCAGCACTGAAGCATCTTTTACATTTATTAATATTTGCTTCAAAATTTTGAAGTTCTAATCTGTAGTTTGACATTAGATATTTTTTATTTATTCCTTTTAGTAAACACATTCATTACTATATCATGTGTTTGTTGTTTAAACCAAGTACTTTTTAAAATATATATATATTTTTTCTTGTCTGATACTTTGATGATTTGAGTATATTAATTATAGCAGTGATTCTTAAAGCACACATCCAAAGCAACAGGGAGGAATGTTTCATTCGATCACAAAGAAATTTTGTTTTTAGGAATATGGCAGATGGCATTATCTGAGTCAATTTTTCAATGGGAGAAATGAAATATCAAATGCCATGACACAGAAAAATACAAGGACACACACACACACACACACACACAATGGCTCACACACTCATTGAGAGATAGATAGTTTGAGTTGGTCTATGCTGAAATATTTTGGAGAAATTGTTCACATTTCTCCAATTTTGGAATATTTTCAATTGCATAACTTGTCTTGCAGATGAAACCCAAGTCTAAAAAGGACATGCCTGTGTGCTGCTGATGCGATTTTACACATAATCTGAAGGTCATGTCATGCAACATATTTTGTGCACCTGTGTTTTGACTGTGAACCATTCCCTGAGTTTGTGTGTGGAATTTTCTACTTGTATCATAACAATGGGGATCCATTGTTTTGATTTTGGAACATTTCTGATTTTAGTTTTTCAAATTCCAGTGTTATGTAATATATATATTTATATTTAATATATATTTAATTTTTCTTTACATTGTATTTAGCAATAACATGAAATCATAAATTTATTGTGTTAAACTTTCCCCTTCTTACACACAGTAAATTAAAATACTATTAACCTATTCATGCTTATACCACTTAAAGTTACCTTTAATATGACTCTTTTTTTTTTTTTGAGGACACGTTTCACATTTTATTTACATTTTAAGACTAACTTTAACCTCAAAATCACATATCCATACACCTATTTCCTTTTTGTTGACTTCACTTAAACTTAAATGCATGGTTTATTAAACAAAGACTGTAAACAAATATTTACCTTGTTACATGTAACACACAGGAACAGCTTTTAACAGAAATCCATCGACCCCCCCCAACATTTTTTATTATAAATACAGGTATCAAAACAATCCTGAACATATTTTTGATACTACTAGTAGTCAGCACCCACACCGCTTCAAAAATTACCACAATTTGTGACAATATTCATTGTACCTGCTACTTAAACAATTTCAACTGCAGCTCTTTCACTAAGTGAGATGGACAAAGCATGCCATTTCTGTTTGTCTTTCTTGAGATTTTACTTTTCAGAAACACGCAAGTTTCCAATGCATCTGACACTTCTTGCCATGCTTTCCTCTTGTAAACCTGAATTCTATTTCGAGTACTCCAGGTTCATGTTTAAATAACAGTGCCTTAACAAAAGAAAGAAAAATTGTGCTGCATTTTTCCTCCTGTTACCTGAAAACATAATGGGTGTACATATATTAAATATATCCTTACAAATGTCCGGGTCATGTTTACCAGCTGGAATTCTTTTACTTAATGTGTGGGTAATTTTGCATTGTGATATTTAATCAAGACATTAATATGAGTAGAAGGTTGTTGATTTAAGACAAGTTTGAGATTCACTAAAATTAATTGTTGTACGTTTGTCCTTCTGGTGGCTGTGGAAGCTTCATATTTTCTTTGGACATCATTAGACGTCTTAGCTCTTGAAGTACAACTTTAATGCTATATGAATTTTGCCATTTTGCTAACACTGGTATGCTTCGTGCATCCACCATTCCACTGGAATTATTTATTCCATTCATATTAATTTTTGTTACAAATCTAACTGATGGAGGAGCTTCTGGGTATTTAGGTCCACATTCTACTTTCAGGCTATATATTCTGTTTTCATAATTTGTCCTTGGTGGCCCAATAATCATGCCTGTCCACCTTGTAAGTGTCATATCTTCATCATCTTCAAGTCCCCAGCTAACCGTGCCATCACCTACTCCTTTTTGTCCTTCTTCAAGTTCTTCCAACAAGCGAAAATTACGAGGAACTTTAACTCCTGTGGAGACCGCCATCTTCTCCTGCAGCCCGACGCCAATATCACTCTTAAGACTGCAAAATTTTGGAAATGATAGAGTAAGGACTAGTAAACCTTTTTCTGTAAAGTATCAAATAGTCAATATCTTAGGCTTTGTAGACCAAAAAGCATAAATCAAGGATATTGTGTGGGTATTTATATGCCACGAGTAAAAACACATTTCAACATTTTCTCCTTATCTCTTCACAATAAAATAGCCAGGGTCACAGGTCTTATAAAAAACAGCTGGTAGGTTGAATAGGGCTCAGGGGCCGTAGTCTCTGATTTAAATCACAAAACCAATGTGTTTTTGAGCCTTCTCTGAAATTTCTTAAAACAGCCAGTGAACATGATAAGAACACTCACAGGAGGGATAGGAGGAGAGGAGAGTTGTTTGGTGGCCCACACCCCACCTGGCCCCAGTCGGCGTTTACTGGATCCATCACCAGCGTCCTTACCACCTTTTCTTTCCAGGGTCTGGCAGTCCTGAGCACTCTGCCTGACACACAGTAGGCTTGAAAAAATGGGAGACAGTGTTTTTTCCTCACGTGCTCAAAGGAGGACATGCCAGCTTTCCAAGCACTTGGATTCCACTGTAGGATCACTCTTTAACAGGCTGAGTTTTCATTCTCTGGAAACTCTGATTCCAAAAGTTGTCCAAGGAATAAGCTGAGCATTAGTGATTTTTTTTAAAGTTCTTGAGGAAAATCTGATGATTCCAACCAAAAACCTGTGGCTCAGAGAGAGCATAATCTCATAATTACAGAATCAACTCCAAACCCCAGATTGGATGTTTTCATGCCCTGATTTATGGTCACAGGTGGTTCTTGCCCTCTTTGTGAGTCTTGGATTCCATATGTCAGCCAGTTGTCAACCAGTGTTCATTGAGGAGCTATTAAATGGCACACTAAGTGCTAGCAATGCATGAGGAGGCAGAGGTCCTCCAACACTACAGCCTCCCTTCCTTACCTCCCTCCCTTTACCACCCCTTAGTTTTCCTCAGCCCTGTTCACCACCTGGTATCTAAAATGTGTTCTAGTTTCCCCATGAGAGCCAGAGCCTGGTAGCAGCTGGCCCACTGGTATTCCCAAGGCCTGGAACAGAGCAGGGCAGCCAGGCAGTGTGCTCAGCCAAGACCTGTGCTAACAGGGGCCGGAAGTAGGGAGCAATCTAGCTGTGGGGGCCAACTTGCCAGCCCACCCAGGGCAGGGCCTGAGTCCCAGCCTCCTCTGTCTTGGAAGCAGCAATCAAGAATGCAGCCTGGTTTTCCTCCCAGATATTTGGTCTGAAACCGTGGATTTCAGCCTCGGTTCATTCATTTATAAAACTTAGAAAACACTGTAAGGATTAAACAGGATGAAGTCCCATGTGCAGAAGAAGCTCCCAAAGTAGTAGGTCTATGTGTTGGTTTCTCTTATTACCTGGAATTTTATAAACAGACCACAGTTGTAGAAGTTCTCTGAACATGTCCAAAGAGAAACTGAGTAGCCAGCAGTGTGCCTGTGACATCCTAATGACGAGGTCTGACAACTTGCATCTGCTTTCTGAAATATATTTATTGAGCTTCTGTCACATACTGGACACTGTGCTAGGGTCTTGGGACTTGGGGTAATAAGCCAGACTCAGCTTTTGCCCTCATGAAACTTACATTCTGTGTGGAACTGGTGACATATGAGAATCACCAGAGCCAAGAATCCTACAGCACAGCCCTGAACACATGAAGGCAGTGAGGTCTATGTGGCCTTCAGGTCTGTGTCAGAGTCAGAGGTGAACTTGACGTGGAATCTAAGGAGTCAGAGGATGGTTCCCTGAGCAAGTGCCACTGGAGCCCAGATTTGGACCATGTGAAGGCATTCATTAGAAGAGAAGGAGGCTGGAGCTGGACATGGAATGAGAACAGGATGAAGGCCAAGGCCAGCTCGGAAACTTGGAGATTTCACCTCAGAAGGTGGCAGAGCCAAGCAGTCAGGGGCTGAGTCTGGTCCTTCTCCAATTTTTGTGTGTCACAGGTCCCTTGGACATCTTGCTAAAATGCAGATTCTGGTTCCAGGTCTGGGTGGGCCTGAGAATTTGCATTTCTAATAAGTTCCCAGGTGCAAGTCTGCTGGTCCATGAACTGAGTTTGGGGGAGGAAGGTTTTTAGGCCATGTCTTTGTACTAAGAGACAAAAGGGATTTTCCGAAGACCCCTCTGGATGTTATGAACCTGTCTTACCATTATCATGAAGCAAAAATCCTCTGCCTGGAACTTGTGAATTCTTGGGAAATCTCTCTCTCTCTCTCTCTCTCTCTCTCTCTCTCTCTCTCTCTCACACACACACACACATACACACACACACACACACACACGCACACACAGACACACATGAAGGAAGGAAGGAAAGACTGGGGGGGACGGGGGGGAAGAGAGAGAGAGAGAAAGAGTTGACATCCTTGCTTTTTCCTGGTTGCTGCTGTTGATTTTTTGCCAACATTCAACTCAGCCCCAATCATAGTTGACACTGCCTTAAACAGTGCCTTTTCCCAGTGGGAACTCCGTTGCCTGCGGGTTGCAACTTAGAAATTCTGGAAGGCAGTGGAGAGACAGCCCTGTGCACCCACACTTGCTTCTTTTTTTAAAAAAAATCCTAGGCTTGCTAAAAAGAAAACACACACACACACACACACACACACACACACACAGGTTCAGGTAATCTTTGGAAAGCAAAGATAACCACACATGAGATTGAAATGAAATCTTACAAACACTAATGCATCTCAGAGTCAGTCCTTAGAGGATTAAAGAACTGGTTGACTTTGGCTGTTGATGTCTAAGCTGAGACCCAGGTCAGAAATATCAGCACTGCAGTCCCCCCAGGGAGGCTGGTCATGGTGGGGTTGAGATATCCGGAAGGTGACTGGGAAAAGCCAGTGGGCGGGCACAGAGGAATGCAGGTCCAGGGGTCAGGGTGATGAAAGTGGATTTGATATGTTCTCTGGTGACATTTAGGAGGACAGGTGAGAAAGAGAGCTGCTGACACACAGCCTCCACGGCACGCCTGCCAGGTACACAAGGCCTTCTAAGACCACCTGGGAGAAAAAGATGGGCCCACAGAACGCTGCCCTGTGAGCAGTCCCAGAGGCTCTTGTTGAGTGTCCCCAAGCACAGGTTGAACCCCCTGCTCACTACTCCATTTAAATAAGCACTTCCATAACTTTAAATCCAAGGTGGCTCCTGTTCAGCATGAGCACCTTTCCTGGCAGCTTGTGCAGCACAGTGAGTGAGCAGCTGCTCACCAGGAGCAGTTTGGACAGGGCATTGCACATGCTTCAGCCCAAGGCAGCAGCAGCCAGGGCACAGGGCTTCCGAGACACACGGAGTTCAGCCACGAGCACATGCATGTTGCAGGGAGCGTCACTCCAAATGAGCACATCACTTCCTCATGGGCATGAGGAGCCTGGGAAAACCACCATCCAGAACAAACTGCCAGAAAACTGGCTTCTCATGCCTCAAGAGCACAGGTGTGCCGCTGAGCGTGTCGGTCCAAAAGAGCAAACTGCGTCTGACCGGTTAGTCTGTGAACAATCCCAGGTCCACCGAGAGCAAGCAGGCGACCCCCAACCTTCTCACCAGCTTCCCCCCACCCAGCTGACTCTGACACCCTCATTTCTCTCCTGCATCCTTCACTCCTGACACTTGAAAAATTTTTTTCAAATCCTGGGCATCTTTATCATTTTAGGGTTTTCATTTCCCATTTTGCCTAATAAATAAATGTATCAAAACCTGAAAGGAAATGAAAGTTGTAAAGAACTTTTGGCCCTAAGGGGGGAAAAAAAGATGGTAAGCTGGACTTGGAATGTGGTTCTTTCGATCCTGTTGACTTATTTAGGGAATTATATTTTCTACTCCCCATAAGCTTCTTTATTAATCTTATGCACAAAAATATACCAAAGATCTCAAAAGAATGCATCTCCTTCTCAAGACATCACACACTGTTGTTCTAGGAGTCCTTAGGCTGGTTTTGACCCTCACCATCATAAACACCCCATTAGCATTTATTGAGCACTTATTATGCACCGGGTACACATACAGCATGCCCTAGATATAACCTGTATAAAACACATGGTGATCTCATAACAGAGTGGGGGGGATATTTGAGTTAAGACACTAGTGCTGAGAAGTTTAAACAGCTTTTCTAAAGGGAGACAAAAAGGAAATAACAATGTGATTTTGAACCCTAGTCTGACTGACTTCAAGGCCTGGATGCTAACCCTACAGAGCAGGCAGTACAAAGCCCAGTATCCATCCCCTTGTGCTGCAAATGCCAGCTTGATTTTGCTTTGGCCGTCAACACGGCTGCCTCCTGAGGTCCTGGACATATTCTTGGCAGAGGTTGGTGGCTCAGAGGCCAGTCACTAATTATGGGGGTTGTGCAGAAACATGTGGGTTCATGGAACCTCCATATCATGTGCCAGGGTTCATGGAAGAAGGCCACTAAGCCACACGGACAATGCTGCTAGGTGGACATTGCAACCAGCATGTGCAGAGATTCTGAAGGAAAGAGTCAAGGAGAGAGCCCTGGTGCCAGCCCATCCCACGGCTCTCTTCCCAGCTGCTGAGCCAGGGCTGCACTGAGTCACCAGAAGATGCATGGTGTATGGGGTGCTACCACAGGGCTCACCCAGGCTTCTAAAGGTGCCGGGGTTGTGTACTAAGTGTGGCTTTGGAGTCAAACACACTTGGCCTCCAATGTGCACCTCATCCCTGTTTACTGTATTAGCACATTACTTAGGAGACCTCAGCCTTGTTTCTTTCTTATCTGGAATGTCAGATCATTGTGTGTCCACTCCCTATTGAGAGGAAGACCAAAGGAGGTCAGGTGCACCAAGGCATTTGGGACAATGCCTGGCACAGAGTGGGTTTTCTGGAAATGTCAGCACGTCTCATGAGGACAGTTTCTGAGAGGGAAGGAGAGGGAAGGAAGGCACAGAAACACAGAGGCCCCATTAGTACCCTCAGTGAGGAGTAAAAAAGGCCAACTGAAAATGAAGAGAGCTTCACAGCACATTACTGCTCACCATTGTTGACACAGGAAATCAACACTTAGATCAGGAAACAAACATACACAATGAGCCCCAGTTCCTGGACAGCTGTGGATCATCTTCACTCACCCATTGATTCTTTCACCCTTCATTTTAGCCAGACATCATCCAGCCTGCCATCTACCCATCCTTTCATCCAGCCAGCCTGCCACATAGTCATCCATCCACCACCCACCCACCCACCCATCCTTCCATCCTGCCCTCCATGCTGCCATGTATCCTTCCATCCATCCATCCACCTGCACATCCTGCCATATATCCATTTGTCCATTCACCTTCCCTGGGAGGCTGGTCCTACAACAGCTCCTACACATACCCAGGTTCATTGCACCTTAGGAATGCAGGCAAATATTCCAGTAATATCCCCACCAGACTGCATTGCTCTTCTGCTGGAACCACTCTGTGGAATCCCACCACACTTAGAATGGAATCTAGAAGGCTGTCCTCGCTCTGCCCCTGTCTCATCCTTAACACTCTCTCCCATCTTCACCCATTCAGTTCCAGTGGTCTCAGACAAGCGAGTCCATTCTGGACTCAGGTCCTTGGTATCTACTGCTCTCTCTGCCCTAGATGCTTCTACCAGCTCGGTGGATTGCTAGACTCTCACTTTTTCAGTCCTGACAATCACCACTGGAGAAATTCCACTCTTGACTACTCTATTTAAAAGAAAATCTTCCCAGCTCTCTCTCTCTAAAACCCAATAATTCTGGTTTACTTTTGTGAAATGCAATTAGCACTTTTCAATAAATATATTTAGTCATTGTTGAACTTTTTTGTGCATTAGATTTTTTTAGACTTGCAAGAATATTAGCTGTGCCAGGGAAGGGATATTGTTTCTTCTCCCCTCCCCAATGCTATATCCTCAGCATTGAGAATGATGCCTGGTTCCTAGTAGGTGCACCATCACTGTTTGCTGGATGAAGGAATGAATGCATGAATACATGTTTACATACATGAAAAAACATTAAAGAAATAAACTTTGTGCATTCATGACAGTAGTTGGTCTGAAAGGTCCATATCCCTCACCCCCTGCACAGGTGTAGACATCACAATGGATGCAAAAAAGGGTCCTTCCTGGTAAGTTGCCATGGCCAGTCTAGATAAGGAATCAGAACAGATGAGCAACTTGGGCCTTGGAAAGAGGGAGTGCTGAGTTTCAAACCCAGCTTGATTAAAATGAGTTGTCTCTCATGTTATCCACACCCCTGTCAGCAAAACAGGGATCATATCTGCATGTGTGCATAGGAAGGTATAAGGACCAAGACCCAGTGAGGTCTCCCCACCAATGAGAGGTCCCCCCTGACTGCCCACACTTATGTTGTCCCAATTTCTGCTCTCATAATTTTGTTTATATGAAATGATTGTTATCATGATGTATTTTTCTATATGAAAATTACCTTTTTCTTTATACCATTACATGGATATTCTCCTGCCTCCTCAATGGAAAGGCAAGTCTGCCAGGATCAGAGCCATACTGTCCACTCCCAGGCCCCAGCTATTAGAATAGGACCTGGCACAGAGTAGGAACTCAAGAAGTAATAGCTATTTAAATGAGTAAAGTCAATGTTAAAGCAGTTGGGACAGTGCTGGTATATCATGAGAACTGTTGTCTCAGCAGGTGTCATTATTTCTATTTTTTAGACTGTTGGGAGCACTGTAATTCCTGTTCCTGAAGAAAGTTTTCCTGAGCTGCTGCAGGGCTCCAGACAGCCCAGCATAAGCCTGTCCCAGTCCAGAGGCTCCCAAATCTCTCAGCCATTGTATTGCTAATTTTAAAACCCCCAGTGCATCCATGCCTGATTTCCTTCAGTTCCCTAGACTCCTGGGTCTATGATAATTGCTGTGTAGCTCATTTCCCATCTGGTATGAAATTTCCAAGGTCTGGCTATTTAGAGTAAAAATGCACTTTCCCTCCTATCCACATGGGATCAACTGGGTTCTGAGTACTTTCTCAGACCCAGTCTCATACAACCCTTTCAACAAACCTGGGACATAAAAAAAACTACCACTGGCCCAGTTTTATAGATTAAAAGGTAGAGGTAGAGATTTGAGTTGGCTGACTGAGCTGACCCAGCCAATGAGGAGACAGAACCTAGAGATCTGACTTGGACCAGCCTGACTTGTGTTCCTCATGGCTCTCCTGTGAGGCTCATCTTCAGAGCTTGCTTGGGGCTACCTTCCAGCATGATGCAAAGTTGCAACGAGAACCTCAGTCACTTCCTCTTATTCAACTTTCCAACCACAATCTAAAAGTTAATCCCAAGGAGGAAACAGGAAGACACGCAAAGCAGTGTACCCAACTTTCCAATAAAGGAAAATACCTGAGGGCAATTTTGATATAAAGCCCACTTTGTGCTTTTCATTTGGACATTTCTTCTATACCAAATGGGAACAAACGCATGGACCAGATTTAGCTCTACAGCATCATCTAGCCCAGAAGCTACATTCATATCTCCCGGGGGTGTAAGAGAAAGCCCCCTAAATACACAGAAAATTCCAAAGATCTGATCAATGGAAATGATTTAAAGTAAGCCCCATGCTTACTTTATATAGAATCATTTATATGCTGCTGTTCTTGTTTACACAATGTTTTTTACCCTATAGATAACCTTGACCCTTGTCTCATTTTTGTGTGTCCCATATCACGGATTTTTCATGATCCAGTCAAGGAATATGAAAGTTCCTTGTAAACTCATTACAGGCAGAATGGCTGCTGCCAACTCTATTTTTATCCCTTGTTTCCCTTTGTAACTATTTTCATTATAAACAATAACTGTGTTCTGCCATCTTAATATCTAAATTATATTATTTCCATAGAAATGCCTTAGATGGGCTTTAAGAAGAAAGTTCAGGTATGAGTTCAGTGAATTCATTCAGTTCTGAAAGCACAACTAATTCAGCTCAGTGATCTGAGTTTTTTGGTAACAGAAGCTGCAGAATGCTGTCCCTCTCCTCCCTCTTTTTAACCCACTTTAGTGTCTTGTAGCTTTGCGTAAACATGAGACCTTTCCTTTAGCATAAATGGACATTATATACCTTTTCAATTAGCATAGTCTTTGAAAAGAGATGCAGAAGACCTAAAAACTCCTTAAACATCTTTTCTGCTTCTGTGCTTATTATTTGCCAAGAGGAAATGTGTTGTTAAAATGCAATGTTATTTTCTCCTTATGCTGCTGATATAACGTTTTTGATGTTGGACCCTAAGATAGCTCCTGCAGCTTCTGGATGGTTTCCTTTGGGTTCATATGCCCACTTTCATTATCTAAAATTAAATTTAAAGGTTATACATTATAATCTTTGTGGATCCAGAAAGAGCTTATTAGATTCAATTTCAGGCTGAGGGAGAAGATACAGGGCATTTAATTATTATTATTTATAAAATAAACAGATGGCAAGGGTATTCTTATTTAGGTGAGAAAAATCCAAGACAAATGCTTTTAGAAGTGATCCACGTATTTTTTTTCTTGTGTAATTTCTCTAAGCTCTTAGCTCTAAAACTTTTGCATTATATGTTTTCCTGTTGTTAGGCATTCAAAATATTATTGATGTATTATTAGTAGGGTTATCCAGCTGTGCCTGTTGTTAATTTTACTTTCTAAAATTTCAAATATTTTTAGGCATTACTTTGGTGTCTGGGAATATTTGAGGATACCTAGGGGACATCTTTTTTTTTATAAAGATAATGCAAAAGATTGAGAGAGGCAACAATTGAAGATTCCAGATGGCCATTTTAATGACTTTCAAATAGCTTCAAATTATTTCATCATCTCATTTATGGAGTTTGCTTTGGAAACATATCAGCAGTTTCCACTTGGATTTTGCATTGGTTTCTGCATGCTTGTGTGAATACAAAATGTTCCCAGAACAGACCTGAGTTGGATGTCCTCAAGATCATTTCTAGAACAAAAATGAACCAGTGAACACAGGCACTGGCTCCTGACTCTCACTCCCTAAATAGTCATTAAAGGGGACAGGATCCACAGATGTGCCTTCCAAGTAGTTTGCAGACAGAGTCCAGCAAGGACAGTGGGCTCTGAAATATCTGATTTTTATTACCATTTCTTAAAAACCTGGTGTGCCTTAAAAGCCATTTGAATGACATATCTATTATTTCTCCTGAAAACAAAGGTTCTAAAACAAGTGAGTAGGAAAAAAATAAGAAATTATAAATCTAATAAAAAGTGTCATGAGATAGGAGTCTGTGAATATGTGGTGTTTTTATTCATAGAATATCCAGGTAATCAAGCCAGCTCTCTTGGGGAGGTGATTTTTTTTAAGTGGATGGAATGATGAGCCCCTTCATAATGAAGAGCTGCTTGCCAGAGCTCACCCAATGGAACATGAGAATCCCCCACTTTAAATGGAACTTGTGAAACTTAAACATTTTTTAAAAAATTACTGAAAAGTGGTTATAAAACCCTCTTCTAGGGTGAGCAGAATCCATGAAGGTAGAACTTGTGCTTTCTCTGATTAGAGACTGCTGTCAAAGACATTCTGCATTTATAACATTAGAAAATAAAAAAAAATCTGGAAGAAGTGAAAAATATTAAAAAACAGTGTTCTCAACTTGCAATGCAATAAAATTATTTGTGTGCCAAGCTTCTTTTAGTACTGCTGTGATTTTTTTTCCTGAAAGTTTTTCAATTTGATGGTAATTAAATATGCAATGAAAAAATGCTGCTTCAGGGAATCCCCTTGCAAGATTCTGTGTTAATGTAATGTATTTGCAATTGACTTGGCATCGAACAAAAAGGATACTGTGTGCATGCCTCATCTTCATCTAAAATTTGTTAGGCAAAATGGGACTTGTGTAATGAAGGCCTTGTCTTTTCATTAGTCCCTGAGTTTTCCCAAACTACGGCCTTGCTACAGAAAAAGGAGCACAAACAGTGTGATGGACAGGAAACTCGACTCTGGACGTTGACCTGTTCAGCTAATTGCAGAGCCAGCACAAACAGGAACAGGGCCTCACTTTTGTTCTTGGCTCCTTTTCTTAATCTAAACTGCAGGGATGAGCAGAAGTTCATCATTTCCTTGGCCTTAAGTAATGTCTGTTCTCTTTAAAACCTGCTAACTTGAGAGCACAATTCCCAAACCTCTGGGAGGAGAATTAAACCAATCCAGGTATTAGCAAGCTGTAGAGATGGCCTCCAGTGAATGGGAAGTCAGCAGGCATGAAACAAGAACCTAAGACTTTTGGTGGAGAGTGCAACACAGGTTGAGATGCTTCAGATATCCTGAAGATGCAAAGGAGATCTCTGTGTGAAGCTTCCCCAGGTGTAGCAATAAGAAATGAGGTGACCAGAAGAGAAATAGAAACATAAAATGGCAGGAAAAGAATAGTAGGTATCTCTGAAGTCTCTTCTACCCTCCTGAAAAAGAGCATCCAATATCTAACCCTTTAGCCTCAGAGACTGCACTATCCAGAAGTTTCCCAGAGCCCTCTCCCTTACCTAGTGTCCACAAGAACTCCCTGTCACTTGCGATCTGCTGGGAGGGCTAATGTATTATGTCCTGATATGGCAGATTAAAAATGAGATCAATAAATGCCTAAAGCAGATGGGCTTTAGAGATGTCCCATTCAATCTGGGTCTAAAGGGTAAGGTGAGGGGTGGGAGAAGGCAGTCAGGAAGGCAGGGGCAAAAGGCCACTTAAACAGTTGATCTCAATCCAAAACACTGCACCGTGAAGAGCCTTCTAGGTACCTGTCCTTCCTTTTCCAGGGTTCCCTCTTAAATGACAAGTACAGCCAAAATAGTTTGTGTTGTGGGTGCTTTATTATGTCTGTGTGAGTGTGTTTTTATTTTCCCCTCAATTTATCTTAAAATCATACTGTTTGGATAAGCATGAGACATTTAAATGATCAAACTATGAATTTGTCTCTCTAAAGGAGGTTTAGACAAAGCGAGAGCATCAGGGTAGGGATACTTCCTGGATTCCTCTTCTCTTGAATCATCCCCCACCAGTGAATTAAAGGTCAACTGCACCCGAGCTGCCAGTCCCCTCCTCTCCCAGTTGGTTGAGGTTTCTGGGGCCTCTCCCATGAATCCAGAGTCATTTCCCTCCGAAGATGGAAGGAGGTCTGACTGGTAATAGTTTCCATCCCACTAATCAACTCACAAAGTTTGCAACTCTGTCTAAGGGAAGAAAATACTGAAAGGCATTAATTTCTATGGTTTTTATTAAAATAAGGGAGAGGTTTATTAGATTTCCAGAAGGGGATCCTTTTAGAAACAATACTTCATCTATTTCCTGAGATGCTTTATCCACCTTGGTTGTCAAGCTGAACTCCAGTGGCCTGCCCCACAGACAGCCTGCTGCCCAGGTTTGGGCATGCCTCACACTTCAGCATCCCAAGGCCCACTGGACTCTGTCCCTGGAGGCCAGAAGCCACAGGCACTGAGCAAGCAGTGGAATGCAGGGTGGAGCAGGCATCTCCCTACTCTGCACCCCAAATCCTCAATCCAACTTTGCTCCAGAGGCAAGAAACAGACTGGGAGAAAAGTTAGGAGTGCAGTAGAGGGTGAAGGAAAAAAAAATGTAAGGAGAGAAGCCTTGGTGGAACAGCTTCCCCACCCAACTGGAGCCTCCAAGCCAGAGGACCAGAGAGATGTGAGAAGGAGGGAAAAGATGGGGTCTTTAGAGGGGCACCTGGAGCCTCCCTGGAAGGCTGCAGGGGTGTGCCCCGGGCCCTGCAGAGCCAGGAGGGCTGGCAAGGAGCTTGGGCAGGAGGCCACGGGGCCAGCTCTGGAGCAGAGCTGTCCTCTCACCTGCCGCCCACTGATGTCTGCAGCTTCCTCCTTGGCAGGTCGCTGCACTTGGTTCCAGTCCCACTGCTGGTGCCCCAGCCTCAAGCCACATGGGGAAGCTGTCTCTCTTGCCTCTCTGGGTCTCTTCTTCCTCTTGCCCGGTGGCTCCTAGGATGTCACTTTTACTCTGTCCCCCTGATGATGCCCAATGTAACTCCTCTGCCAAGGGCCAAAGACCCACCTCTCTGGGTGGCAGACACAGTGGCTTTTGCAGCTGGTTTGAAGTGGACGTTGGCTCTGACTCTTGTTTAGTTTTCTTTTTCCCTCTTTGGTTCTGATTTTGGATTCTTCTTCTTCTTTGTTCTTCTCCTTCTTTCTCTTCTTCTTTTCCCTCTCCTCCTCTTCCTCTTCCTCCTTTTTGTGACTGGGAGACACTTGATGTCTTTATTAAGCATCCAAGACCACCCAGCCCTTTTTGGTTTTGGTTTTTGATGCAGGGTCTTGCTAAGTTGCTTAGGGCCTCACTACGTTGCTGAGGCTAGTTTTGATCTCACAATTCTGCCTCAGCCTCCTGAGCCACTGGGATTACAGGTGTGCACCACCAAACCTGAAAGACCTTATTTTGATTTTAGAAATATTATCTTCTCTATATTTCACATCCTATCAACTGGCTATTAGCTTCTGGTTTTAGAGTATGTTAGCTTAACACATCTATATAAGATTTATTTAATGAATGTTTCCTTACAATCATAAAAGTAACACAGATTTATGGAAGAATATCTATATTTTATTAGGAAAAATATCAAAAAGATAATAAAAATCACCTTGAACATGTTATGGAAACAAAACATAGGGCCAGTGAATGTGCAATAATATGTACTGAGGTACTGAGCACATTGTTTTGAGAGATGGAGACTGCTCTATGTTAACAAACAGTCCCCCCAAAATATAATATTATAAAAAATGTAAATTGAGGAAATTATGAAGCCCTAGATAGGTACAGATATCAGCGTGGTATGTATGGTCCATCATCTCCAGCAGAGGTTTATTAGAATGCACCTGTTACTTAGGGAGGGTCCAGGAAGATGCCTGATCTTTTTTTGTTGTGAATATGGTAGTAAATTTTATATAGAAAACTGAATCCTTGGCTCTCTATAAAGGTATAGCTTTAGTTACAACTCTTAATGTAAGCATGAATAAAGTCCAGTGTGCATGAATTCATGTGGCTTAGCCACATTATATATTTTAAATGTTTTTGATAAACATAATGCTTAGAATAGAAGTGAATCAAATTTGGTTTATCTGTGCCAACCACTGGACCTTTATACCTCATAAGAAACTGAAACCAGAATTTAAGGTACTTGCTAATGTCCGAAATGGCCAGTGGCAGAGACAGTACCAGAACTAAGGACTTCTGACTCTCAAAACAGTCCTTTCATTTCCATGACCAAAAAAAAAAAAAAAAAAAAAATTAGCTTTCTGGTATTTTTCTCTAGAGTAACATGAACATGCTATAGCCAGTCAGCATTATATTTTAGTTTATTGAGTAAAATTTTATAACAATTTTGAAAACAAATGTCTATGATTCTCAGATGTTCATGGTGGTCAATTCTGTTTTCCTCTTTAAGTTGTGATGGGCTTCTCTGTGTTTACTGTGTCAAGTTATAGGTTTATTAGTTTTCTAGGGCTTCTGTAATAAAACACCACAGAATGGATGGCGTAGACCAAAGACATGCGTTGTCTCGCAATTCTAGGGACCAGAAGTCCAAAAATATTTGCAGACTGGGTTGTCTCAGAGGCTGTGAGGGAAGGATCTGTTCTTGGCCTGTAAAAGGTGATCTTTCCCTTGGCATATTTCTATGGCCAAACTTCTCCCTTTTTTCTCCCTCTATATGGGATAAGGGTCTACCCTAATGACTGAATATGGTAATTTGGTGTTTTAGTGAGCTTTTTTCTCTGCTGTGACTTGAAATTCACAAATGGAAGATCTTTCTTCCTACACCATAATCCACCATTTTACTAAGTCCTTAAGACTTAAAAGAAACTTTTTAAAAACAGTAAAGAATTTTTATATGCCTTTCATCCAAATGCCCAATTTACTAATTTGCTTTATCATCCTCTCTTGGTGTTTGCCATGTTCTTTTCTGTAGTATGAAGAGTAATTTACAGACATGCTCATTGATCCCTAATACTTCACTATATTTCCTCAAAAAAGACATTAACTTACGTATTCACAATGCCAGCTGTCCTTTGTGTAGCCTGAGATCAACATTGACCTTAGGAGTATACAATCTACAAACTTTAGTGAAATGCCATTCACTATCCCACCAAAATCTTTCATCAAAATCCTTCTATTTAGTATTTCAATGCTACTTTACTCCCTGCACTTTGTGCTTTACTGGTTCGCAAAAATTTAAGCCTCAGTTCTTATCAAGAAATAGAATTTCACATTATTACTCATGTGCACACACGGGTGTACTTACAAATATGAAAAACAAAAAAAATCCAAAGCAATGCTTAACACTGTTGTGCTTCCTTGATGTTTTCCAGGTCACAAAACAGATCATTAGGATAAAGTAGTTCTGCCTGTTTTGGTTTTTGGTAATATCTTCAGTGCCTAGGAGAGTGCTTTGCATGAAATAGAATTCGATAAATATGTTGACTAGACTGTCATGGAGAGAAAAAGCAGCAGGCTTAAGTAGCTTAGTAAAAAGTGCTTAGTACTGTAAAATGAGGCCGTGACTGTATCAAAAGCTCTTTTCATAGAAAGGAACTGCTCAGCTGGTGAGTACCGACAGGAGCTGGGAACTCGTGTGTCTGGAGTGTGGCTACCGTGAGAGCCAGGGACCCACAGGATTAAGTAGCAGTGTGGAAACAAATGGTAATTTCACAAGACTTTTTTCTTAGTCATTTTTACACTTTTTAAACACTGAAGCTTGTCTCAGCTGGGATCAGTAGGTGCAAAGGAGGAGTTTTGGTAGGTAGCTGAGCCAGTGTTGTGAAGGGAAGAAGCACGTTCATGGGATCACTGTGGTTGAGGCAGTGGGAAGCAGAATGAGGGGTCCTTTTGGGAAAGTGGGACTCAGGCAGAGGAGACTGGGGCTCTTGGTCAATTTTTTTTCATTTCTGGAGATTCTCACTGTAGGCCTAACATACATGATACCGCATTTATTTGTATTTTAAATTCTGTTCATGTTACATGTTTCCTTGGCTTTCAGCATTTATAACGTTTCATAGTTTCATAGATTGAAAATCTCTCTTTGAATGATGCATCCAGCTGAACACAGTACTCTAGATTTGATCTGAGCACTAAGAAGGATAGACAATAATTTCTCTTGTTCTAGACTGCCCTATTGCTTGTGACTAAAACATTCAGGGGTCACTCCAGGGTTTTTTGTTGTTGTTGTTTTGAGGTGTGTGTGTGTACATAGAGTGTCACAATTCACAGATTAAGTTTTAAGTTTAACTAATTATTGTTAGAATATTCAGAGAATAAAGAAACACAATCTCTTCCCCCAGAAAAAACCACATGAGACAGAAATACCTTTTTTGGGGGGGGGTACTGTGATGGCTCCTCTGACCTTAAGGGTCCAGAGGGGGAGAGAGAGAGAGAGAGCGCCCACACATGCTGTCCCCTTTTTTTGAGGAGAAGATATTTAAATGAGGCAAGGGGTCAAGTTTAGGGGGGCTGAGTCTAGCTTCATGATGTCTGCTGTCAGCAGGTTGACTGACCTCTAGGAAGGCCACACCCAAGGGCAGAGTAAGAGAAGGAGACACACAAAGGATGTTTCCATGAAATATTCTGTCCCAAACAGGAGAAGGGTTAATATCACAAAGGAATAGGTGAGCGTAGTTTGACCCACGGGGCTGTAGGAAGGCACGCCCATGGGAAGACCCAATCACCCACACCCTAAAGATCAGGGCTGTTGTCTGGGTACCTAGGCAACCAGATCACAGAGTGATCTATGATGCTGCATCAATCAGCAGGGGAGCCAGACAGGGTCACATGCTAGTTTGGCCTCCCACACTAGACCTCACTCACGCATACAATAAGCCAATATATTTTGAGGTCCTACTAGGGGCCAGATGCTGTTCAGCATTCTGATATATAAAATAGACATGATCCTTCACTTTTCAGAGGTAATCGGCCAGCTGTGTTTTGTGTAGTCTGAGATTAAGGTTTTTTTGTTGTTGTTTTGAGATATGTGTGTGTGTGCATAGAGTGCTACAATTCACAGATTAAGTTTTACATTTAACTAATTATTGTAGGATATTCAGAGAATAAAGAAACACAGTCTCTTCCCCCAGAGTAAAAGATAGGAGCTAGGGTACATATCAAATTTTACTAATTTTATAGGTTACTTTCTTTACACTGCTGTGATACAATTTTCCGTGAATCTCTATGGTTCTACCCTTTTACAAGAAGTCTGCATTTGTCCTGGACTTTAGAACACAAGTCTGGATTTGTTCTGGCTTTAGAAGACAATGTCTCTTTCTTAAGAAGAGACAGACTTACTGATCATTACTAAAAATTAGAGGCTGGTAAGCTCATAGTCCTTTATTCTAATGCAGTACACTGCTAAGAATTAGTCTTTTCATTTTCCATGGGAATAGACTTTTAGGAAAATGCTCTTCTACTTACTACTGCTCTTTTTATGTGTAAAATGTTCTTTGTCTCTGACCCCAGAGTCTGGTGCCTTCTGCCAGCATCCCTTAAACTATGGCAGGATTAACTGCAAATAGGACAAAAATCTTAAGCCTCAATTCTTGACACATGTTACTCAAAACCCTTTTGCCTCACTTTTCCTTGGACCCTAATGCGGTGCCCAGTATCAAGCAGACCTCAGCTCTCTCTTCATAGCATGTTGCCAGGAGGTGGTTTCCATACTTCTTACTTCTTGTCCTAGAGCTTCTCCAAAATCCCCTTGCATCAAGAACCTGCTCAGTATGCATGTGTGCACAGCAGGGACATGTTGAAAACAGTACTCATGGAACAGTCACTGGCCCATGTAATAGGATCAGCAAAAGCTGGAGGAAGAGCAGGACTAGGGAAGAGGGCTTTGCCTTGTGGATAGTTAACTGTCGGGTTACTCTCTTCCCCCAAGGAATAAGAAGGGCAGTAGAACCCATTCAGAAAATTGGTGATTATATAAGACATTGCATATGTACCCCTTAAATACAAATGGAGAGGCCAAGAAAGCAGTTGAGTATGTGTCTCAAGTTTAGGGGCTATCTAGACCCCTTCTAGAAAATAGGTGATGGGTATTTGTAGTGTTTTGATTTCAATAAAATGGGAGCAAGGTCATCTCCTTAGAATAAGTTTGATTCTCATAGTAAGTGGAAAACGCCTGAAACAGTTATTGTGAGAAGTTTGGAGAGTTGATAAATGGGGGCTACACAGGGTCAGCAAGTTTCCAAATGAGGATAGATAGACGAAAGTTCTGAAATGAACAGCATAATTTTAAACAAATCTTAATAACTTAAAGACAGGAGGGGATGCTGTGCAATTTTATAGTCAGAGAGCAGGCATAGAAAATGATTTTAAAAGTGAGTTTTCAGTATGTTGATTGAGGCACCTATGGAAAGTCAAATGATAAAGCCCAGGTTTGTAAGAAAGCAGCTGTAGGTGAGGTCAGAGAAAGAAGGAGAAATGGACACAATCAATACTAGTAAACTCTGGTAAGAGTTTGGGGGAGGAAAAAATGTTCCTTTTTTAAATAACTTTTTTGTGTACTGAGAATTGAATCTAGGGGCACTCTACCACTAAGTTATATCACAATTCTTTTTACTTTTTTGACACAGGATATCACTAAATTGCCCAGGTTGGCCTGGAGCTTGCAACCCTCAGTCTCCTGAGTAACTGGAATTACAGTCATGTGCCACTGTGCCCTGGGATAAAAATTTCTGAGTAATTGATTGATGCTTTCTAGGCATTTGAGTCTATGCTTATTATTTCATTCCATTTATTTTTTTTATAAAAAGATAAGCATATATTATTGATATATTCCTTTTATAAAATGGGACACTTTAATTTAGAGAGACTGTGGAACATGCTTAAGATCATGAAGCTTACAAATAGAAAAGCTAGAAATAAAATCCAGTCCAACTCCAGAAACTGTATTGATATTTTAAATGTTGTATAATTATTTTAACTTTTTATTATCTAAGACTTCCAAATACACACAAATCTTGCATTCCTAGTACTCAACCACCCCTCTTCAATAGTTACTAACTTGTGGCTGCTCTTATTTTTACTGTTGTTTCCCACTGAACTGTGAATGTCATTTTTTTTACCTGAAATAATTTAGTGCAAATAGCAGATTTGATCATTTTATACTAAGATACTTCAGTATTTGTCAGGACCTATATTCTTTTTCAAAAAAAATTTAATTGATTTTTTTAAAAATAAATGACAGAAGAATGCATTACAATTCTTATTACACATATACAGCAAATTTTTTTCTCTGGTTGTATATACAGTATGTTCAAACCAATTTGTGTTTTCATACACGTACTTTGTATAATGATGTCTATCACATTCCACATTCCTTGCTAAGCCCCTTCTCCCTCCCTTCCCCTCCCAACCCTCTGTCCTATCTAGAATTCATCTATTCCTCCCATGCTCCCCCTCCCTATCCCACTATGAATCAGCCTCCTTATATCAGAAAAAACATTCGGCATTTGTTTATTTTGGGATTGGCTAACTTCACTTAGCAGGTAAATGGATGGCATCTCCAATGCCATCCATTTACCTGCAAATGCCATGATTTTATTCTTTTATTGCAGAGTAATATTCCATTGTGTATATATGCCACATTTTTAAATCCATTTATCTACTGAAGGACATCTAGGTTGGTTCCACAGTTTAGCTATTGTGAATTGTGCTGCTATGAAATTGATCTGGCTGTATGGACCTATATTCTTGATCAGCATTCTTATTCATATCTTAAAGATGAGCAAACAGTCTCTGAGAAGATAAAGTCCCTTACACAAAGTCACTGAGTAATTAAGTGGTCCAAGACAATACTTTTTCACTTCCTCTGAGTATTGCCACTCCTGTTCTCTGATTGCCCTTCACTGTCTTCTGTGACCTAGGAGAGCAAGAATTGCACCTGCAGTGTTTTGGGTATTTTTCTACTAAGACCAAGTACATTCCTGTATCCTGGTTCAAAATGAAGGAAATACATGAACTCCAACTTTTAATATTTTGGAACTTCTAATGTTAGGAGCATGGGACTTGTATCTTTAAAATACTATTGGCTTGTTTGATCACAGTTTGCCTTTAGTAGTATAGAGAAATTTATTGTCCTAATAATGCACATATAATTTTAGTATAAAACAAACTACATACTTGTAATATTTCTATATTTTTTTAATATTTTTTCCTAGGGGTTAAATCTAGGGGCACTTAACCAGTGCGCTACACCTGAAGTACATTTTATATTTTAATTTGGGACAGGACTGTCCTCCTGCCTCAACCTCCTGAGTTTCTAGGATTACAGGTGTGTGCTACCATGCCTGTCTAGATATTTTAAAAGTCTTGGTTTCATTTTAGGAATATAATAATTCCTAATAATATCAAGAATTTCCCAAGGTAAGTGGAACTTGGGATCATGAAAGCAATGACTGTCCTCTTTGATGTTTCTTCCAATGTGAACTAGCCCCCCACACAGTGCTTTGTACATAATAGGTATTTACCCAATAAATGAACCTTATTCCTTATTTTGGCAATTGTTGTGACACCTTCCTATCTAAAATTGCAACTTAGACTTCCAGAGGAAGTGATATGATGATTTCTTGAAGTCATCCCAGAAGAGTGAGAAATGTCCTACAGGTCTGAATTCTCAGCTTGCCTGTTTCCTGCCCTTACTGTCTAAAGGATAGTCAATGCCTGTTCCTACCCTGACCACTGCTCAGAAGAGTGAATTTATTCTGAAGCAATCAGGCTAATTCCTGGAACTGGGGTTGAGCTCCATTTCCTCTGAGGTACAAAAGGTTTGTGGAGAAGGGTGAACTCTAGAATTCTATTCAATTAGAAAGAATGAAGAGGAAATTGATGCTGGCTATGATAACAACTAGGCACCACTCAGTTTGAATAGAAGGAAGCAGGAGGGTTTATGAAATATTAAGGAGATAAAAGTGTTGGTTATGTGCTGTGGAAAAGAGAGGAAGATGTTTTGCCTTGGAAACTGATGGTATATTTGATAAAATAGGAAACCAAGCAAAATACATTTTACAGTCCAAAGTGATGAGTTCTGTTTTAGATGAGTTGAATTTGAGATGCTAACAGGAATCCAAATAGTAGTTTAATATGCTCAAGAATAAGATTTAGCCTGAAGATACATATATAAGTGTATAAAAAGAGTTGGAATCATTTAATGGATGTCTCAAAGAGTGAACAGAAACAACAACAACAACAACAACAACAATAAAACAAAGAAGCAGCAACAACAAAAGCAAAGAGAAGAATTTAAAAATTCCTGAAGAAGAAGATGAGAGTAAATGAGAAAATACAACAATAGAGGTAGGAGAAACAATCTGGCATGTTTATTATCAGAGAAGTTGAGGGAAGAGACCATTTCAAAGGATGCAGACAAATCAAGAAAGATATGGACAAAAACCTGTTCATGGCTTTAGTGGCAATAAGGACCTCAGAGACTTTGGAAATAACACTTGCAATGGGCTTCTGTGGACCACAGTAAAATGAATGATGAAGAGTAAGAGAAGGTACCTGTCATCAGCTACTTAAAAGAGGAACAGTAAGTATTTATTAAATCAGGAGAGACTTGAGAGTGTTTAAATCCTGAACAGCAGCTCTGATTCAAGGGGCTGACATGGGAATACACACTTCAAAGTCTGCTCTTCTCAAATTCCCGTCAGTCTTGAATTACTTAATCCCCAATCCAGCCCAGGATGGGGATTGGGGGAGAGGAAAACAGAGAAGGAGAGGAAAAGCACAAATGTTCACCCCTTAACAATAGCTGGAAAAAAAATAGATCAAATTAAAATGCATCCGTAGCAGTGGAGTCATTGAAAGGTGGTCAAGCAGTTTAGAACCAAATTGTGGAGAGAAGCCCATGCTTGGAATGGCAGCCATTCTGTGGATCCCACAGCTGACCAGTCACCTGAGAAGAAATTCAATACACACAACATCTTCACACTTCCAGATAGTTGGATTAAACCAGAATGAGTAACCTTGTGGTGAGATCTCTTAAGAATCCATCTAGAAAGGTTGTAGAGGAATTGCTACTAGTTACGACCCCTTCTCCCACCCATGAAAAAGGAGAGCAGTGTGGAGCAGACCTGCCCTGGAGCTACTGGCCTCACCCAGTACTTTACACAGTGGGCTGTGGGCTCCTGGCAGTTGTGGACATGGGAAGTAAGATCTCAGATCCATGTGGGAAGGCAGTTTTTATCCTAGGCAAAGGAAAGGGAAAATGTGTGGATTGCTTATTTCCTTTGCTGTGCAGAAGCATTTTAATTTGATGATATTCCACTTCTTGATTTTTTATTTTATTACTTGTGCTTTTGGAGTCTTGTTAAGGAAATTGGTCCTTGTGCCAACATGTTGGAATGTTGAGCCTATGTTTTGTTCTAGTACTTGCAGAGTTTCTGGTGTAATTCCTAGATCTTTGATCCACGTTTAGTTGACTTAAAGACAGGGTGAGAAATACATGTCTTGATCTGTATTGTTTCATTTTTTTACATATGGAGTTCCAGTTTTCTCCCTACCATTTTCTTAGAAGTCCCTTTTCTCCAACAAATGTTTTGGCACACTTGTTTAGTATCAGATAATTGTAGTTATGTGGATTGATCTCTGTGTCTTCTATTCCATAGGTCTTCATGCCTGTTTTGGTGCCAGTATCATGCTGTTTTTGTTACTATAGCTCTGAAGTATATTTGGAGGTCTGGTATTGTGATGCTGCCCACATCACTCTTTTTGTTCAGGATTGCTTTGACTATTCTGGGCCTCTTATTTTTCTAAATAAATTTTAGAATATTTTTCTAGTCCTCTTAAAAATGTCTTAGATATTTTGATGGAAATTTCTTTGAATCTCTATAGTGCTTTTGATTTATGTCATTTTAATAATATTAGTTCTTCCTATAAAGAACATGGAAGGTCTTTGCATCTTCTAAGCTCTTCTTCAATTATTTCTTCAGTGTTCTATAGTTTTCATTATAGAGGTCCTTAACATAGTTTGTTAGATTAATCCCAAAGTATTTTATTTCACTTGAGGTTATTGTTAGTGGAATAGTTATCCTAATTATATTTTCAGTAGGTTTGTTATTGGAGTATAGGAAAGTGATTGATTTATATATGCTGATCTTGGATCCTGCTACACTTTACTAAATTTGTTTATCAGAGCTAGAAGTCTTCTGTTGAAGTTTCTAAATATCAAATCATTCATCAGCAAACAGAGATAACTTGAGCTCTTCTTATTTGTATTGCCTTAATTTTCTTGTCTTGTCTGATTACTTTGCATAGTTTCAAGGACTGAGTTGAATAGGAGTGGTGAAAATGGGCATCCTTACCTTGTTCCCAATTTTAGAGAAAATGCTCTCAATTTTTTCTCCATGTGATGGTGATCTGGGGTTAGTCATATATAGTCTTTACAATGATGATGTAAGTTTCTTCTATCCCTAGTCTTTCTAGTGTTTTCAACAAAAATGGGTGTTTGTCCAATGCTTTTTCTGCATCTATTGGGATACTCATGTGATTCTTGTACTTAATTTTATTTATGTGATGAATTACACTTGTTGACTTGCATATATTGGACCACCCTGGAATGAAAACTCACTTGATTGTTGTACAGTATTTTTTACAAATTTTTTTTGGGGTACTGCAGTTTGTTAATGTTTTACTAACATTTTTGCATCTATGTTCATGAAGGATATTGGCTTGAAATTTTCTTTCCTTGATGTGTCTTTGTTTGGATTTGGTATCAAGGTGATACAGTATTTGTAGGATAATGTTGGCAGTGTTTTCTTATTTTTAATTTCATGAAATAATTTGAGGAGTAATGGTATTAATTCTTTTTTATGTATCTGGCAGAACTTGGTTGAGGATGCATCCAGTCCTGGGCTTTATTTGTTGGAAAGCTTTGGAGACCTGCTTCAATTTCATTACTTGGTACTGATCTGTTTAGATTTTTCTTTATCCTTATGGTTCAGATTTTGTATTTGATATGTCTCTAGTAATTTGTCAATATCTTCAAGAATTTCTAGAATATTTTCTCCAATAATCATAAATTTTCAAAATAGTTTCTGATGATCTACTGGATTTTATTGGTATCTATGATGATATTTTCTTTTTCATCTCTAATTTTGTTTATTTGAGTCTGCTTTCTTTTGGTTAATTTGGCTCAGGGTTTATCAATCTTGTTTATCCTTCCAAAAAACCAATTCCTCATTTCATTAATCCTTTGTATTTTTTATTCTCTATTTTACTGATTTTGGCTCTGATTTTAATTATTTTCTGTTTTCTACTGAATTTGCTGTTGATTTATTCTCCTTTCTCTAGGACCTTGATACATAATTTTAGATTATTTCTTCAGTATTATATATTTCTTTCTTTTTGATGTATAAACTTAATGTTATAAATTTTTCTCTTAAAACTATCTTTATACTTTTCCAGAGATTTTGATATGTTCTATCATTTGTTTGCAATTTTTTTCTATTTCCCCCCCTGATTACTTCTGCTATCCATTCACCATTTGCAAGTATATTATTTAATTTCTAGGAATTATAATGATTTCTTTTCTTTGATTTATCTTGTCATTGATTTCTAATTTTGCTCCATTCTCTATCTTTTTCTATTTACTAAGAATTTTTTGTGTGATTTGAAATACAATATAGTTTGGAAAATGTTTCATGCACTGCAGAGAAGAATATGAATTCAGTCCTTGATGGGTGAAATATTCTATAGATGTCTGTTTGGTCCATTTGGTTAATAGTAATTTTAGATCTGAAGCATGTTAGTTTATGTCTGGATGATCTATCTGGTGGTGAGAGAGGTGTGCTGAAGTCACCCAGTATTATTGTATTTGGGTTTATTTGATTTTTAATGTTGAGAAGAGAGTGTTTTCTCTATGTAGATGCACCATTGTTTAGGGCATAAATATTTACAATCATCATGTCCTGGTGTTGTATAATTCCCTTCACCAGTATAAAGTGACATTTGTTGTCTTTTTAAAAATCCTAGCTAATTTTTTATTTGTTATTTTTAAACATGCAGACTGTAGAGTGTATTTTGACATATTATACATACATGGAGTAAAATCCATTCCAATTAGGATCCCATCCTTGTGATTGTACATAATATATACTTACACTGCTGTGTATTCATATATGAGCAAAGGAAAAATATGTCCAACTCATTATACTGTCTTTTCTATTCCCATGCTCCTCCCTTCCTTTTATTCCCCTTTATCTAATGTAATGGACTTCTGTTCTTTCCCTCCCTACCCTCCCTTGTTGTGGGTTAGCATCATGTGTCAGAGAAATCATTCAGCCTTTGGGTTGTTGGGACTGGCTTATTTCACTTAGCATGATATTCTTCATTTCCATTCATTTACTGGAAAATGCCATAATTTCGTTCTTCTTTTATGGCTTCTTTGTCTCTTATGATTAATTTTGGCCTGAAATTTACTTTGTCTGAATGAGAATGGCTACCTCTGCTTGTTTGCAGGTACAGTTTGCATAATGTATCTTTTCCCATACTTTTATCTTCAGTCTGTGGGTGTCTTTTTCTGGAAGGTGAGTCCCCTGCAAACAACATATTTTGGGGGCTTGTTCTTAAATCCAATCTGCTAATCTATGTCTTTTCATTGAAGAGTTTAGACTATTTACATTTAATGTTGTTATAGGGAATGTTAGGTTGAACTTGACAGAGGCAATATCATTTTGAAATGTATTCCCCATCTTAGAATAAGAATCACCTCATGGTCACTTTTAATTAACCTGACCTTAAACCCCAGAAAATACTCTGTCATCATGCTAAGAAACCCAAAATAATACCTCATCATTATACAAAGAAAGGAAATTACCTTTGTCTAATCCATTGAACTTCTATTTTTCCCATCTCCCTTGTGGTGTGTTAGCATCCACATATCAAACAGAATATTTGAACTTTGGTATTTTGACATTGGCTTTCTTGAATTAGCATGTAAGTCTCCAGATCATTCCATTGAACCAGCAGAAATCATGAAGTCATTCTTTTTATGGCTGTGTAATATTCCATTGTGCATATATACCACTTTTTCTTTATCCATTCATCTGTTGAAAGGAAAAGAAGGGAGGGATGATAGGAATAGGAAATACAGTGGAATGAATCTGACACAACTTTGTTATGTACATATATGAATACACCACAATGAATCTCCACATCAATGACAACCACAAGTCTGGTATCATAAATAGAATAAGATATACTCCATGTTTATATCAATATGTAAAAATATATGCTCTTGTCATGTATATCTAAAGAGAACAAATAATTTTTTAAAAAAAAAAAGAAGAGTAATTGCTATCTGGAACAGGAATCTTGGTTCAACATGAAATAGTGACAATAATGACCACCTCATAGAATAAAGGTGGCAAACAAAAGGACCCTTCTCTGACACTTTAAATGGCCTAACCAAAAATATCCCCCATTCTATGAATCAGTGGTGCTCAAAATTGGTCGAAAGTCCCATCAAATACAGCAGAAATACCAATACAGGTTTAACTCAGCTTGAAATTTGCAAACTGAAGTTAAAAGGCTGCTTTTCAAGATAGGATTATATTAAGCATCTTCTTTCCTGGCCAAAAAAAAAATCTAAAAAATGATTTAAAAATCATTTTTGTCTACCATTCCATTATTAGTATTTAAAGTAAGCAATATTCATTTATTATTTAAGAATATATAGCAAATATTTAGCAGGCACTAGGCAATTTTCTACTTCCCACAGATATAGCTGTGAATCAAGTAAAGTCCTTGCTTCTGAGAGGCTTATATTTTACTTGGGAAAGTAGACAATACACAAACCATTAATAAATAATATAATTTCACTTGGAATGAAGCATTACGGTAAACAAAACAAAATGAGTTAATGGCTAAGGGTGACAGAGTAGAGTAGGACCCTTTGAAGAAGTGACATTTGTACTGAGGTTAGGAGGAGAACAAATCTGTGCCCAGTATAGAATCCTGCTGGGGAATGGACTTGGCTTGTTCAAGGGATAACCAGAAATATATGCCCAAGGATGATGTGTCAGGCTCGAGAGTAAAAATGAGACTGGTGGGAATGATCTAAGGTAAGTACTGTAGGGCTCTACAAGGTGTTCAATGAGTATAAAGAACTATTTCACATTTGAAGAGGTGGGGCCAAAGTGAAAGTAATTAGAGATCTTTCAGCCACTTAGGAAGGAGATAACAGGTATGAAGAATAAATAAGTGGACAGCAATGAAGTTGATGAGAAACATTTTAACTAACATTTAATTTGTTTTAAAGATAGTTCCAACTGACTTGCCAATGTGGAATTTGTACGAGGAATCAACGATGACTATGCATTTGACCTTGATTTTTTTTCTATTTTTTAAGGTAGAAAACAATCCTAAAAGAAGAGCAAGTTTGAAAGGCATAATATCTGAAATGCACCATAGCTCTACAAGAATAGAGAAACACCGGTAGTGATACAGCCAAGAGCTTTAGAAAGGCACAAAATGAAGCCTGAATGTATTTCAAATTACTGACACATTGACTATATTCTGAGTGAGGATTTTTAAGTGAAAAGTCAAGTAATAAGAAAAAACAACCTCTCCTCATCTTTCATTATCAAAATACACTTATAAATATCTCGAGATAGAATCTCAAAGACAGTTTTTATAATTAGAAACAAGCTATAACTTCAATTGTAATATAGAAATATTGGGATATTGACTAAAGTTGTATGGAGGGGTAAACATTTAGTTATTAATGCCCCTGTTTTAAAGCTGACAAAATTAAATCAATGAGTGAAACAACAAAATTCAGGAAGCAGTATGCTTCCTCATTTACAGAAATATTTGTTAATAGATTTTTTTTCTAAACAAAAATAAGAATGTGAAAAAGTAGACTTAGTATTTTTAATGTCATTTCCCTGGCTACTGTTATGTTTGAACATCTCTTAGCTTGTTCCTGGGCTTTGTGTGTGCTTTCTAGGTTCTAGGATCTGTGAATATTCTTAAGTGGTATTGTCCATTCTTATGCATTATAGAGGCTCCATCTATCTATCTATCTATCTATCTATCTATCTATCTATCTATCTATCTATCTATCTATCTACTCTACACACTTATTTTTTTTTTGTTAGTGCTGTGTATTTAAAAAAAAATCTAGTTTCTATCTATGGCTTATTTATTTATTTATTTCTACCAGAGTTTGAACCCAGGGGCACTCAATCACTGAGTTACACCTCAGTACTTTTTATTATTTTCTTTTGTGAGTCCAGATCCTGCTAATTTGCTAAGGGTCTCATTAAGTTGCTGAGGCTGGCTTTGAACTTTCAATCCTCCTGCCTCAGCCACCTGAGTCATAGGGATAATAGGTGTGCCACCATGCCTGGTTCTATTCATTTTTTTTTCATCTTGTCCTTTGTAGAAACTACTAGAAATGTTTTATGTAGTTTAATTAACCATTTATCTTCTTTCAAAATGATTTATGTTTCATCCTTTTCCTATTTAATGAATTATTTCCCCATGTTTTCTTGTAACAATTTATAGTTTTGTTTTTCACGTTTAGTTAAATTACATACATTCAATATTTTGTGTGTGGTGAGCGGTAAAATCTGATTTTTATTGTCAATCCATCTTTCCAATGCTTATCTGTAAACTTATTCCATGATCTATTCATCTTCAATATGTGACAAAACCTTAGTCTCACTATTTTTTTTCATGATCGATAACCGACTGTTTAATATACCATTCCCTTATAGTTAGTAAGCTTAATGCCTTATAAATAGGTAGTTATTTGGTCCTTTTCTTCAAATCACTAGTACTATGTTGGTCTTTTATTTCCACACGAATAGAATATTAAAGTCAACTTATCAAATTTGTAGAAAGCCGATTTGGGATTCACATATAGTTGCATTTCCTTTATAAACGAAATTGGAAAGAACCAATATCCTAATGACATTTTATTTCTTCTAAACTATGATATATGTCTGCATTTATTCCAAGTATTTAGTTATTTATTCTGTACTGACTTTCAACAGTGCCGCAATTTCTCTGTGAAAATTGCCATGGCTTGTCAAAATTATTTCTAGTTATATACTTCAAATGTAACCTGTCTTTTAAAAAAAAGAACACCCAGTTGTTCTTGGAATTTAAAACTGCTATTGATTTTTTATATTGATCATCTTTCAACAAATCTCACTGAACTCTTATTATTTCAACAAGTTTTTTAGCGAATTGTCTTGGCTTCTACTTGCTCTCATTATTACTGCTGTTGTTGGTCAAAAACAGCATATTCAGGTTCTATCTTTCTGTCACTCTCTATCGAATGGCCCAGGACATATTCTTAAAATTGTTTACTTTTTTGATATAGCTTATTACTTTAAACATTTTTATTGATTGCTTTTGCTAGAATATTTTATATTTTATTATTCCCATCAAAGAAATAAACTTCAGTTTATTAAATTGTTTGCCACATATCTTCTTTGTTCTTTAGTTTGCTTTAGTTCTGCTCTCAGTTCTATACACAGGCTAGAAATAGTTTCTCTCTAACTTGAGTTTAATTCACCCCTTAATTTTCCTCTTATTTTTAACATAAGTATTGATGTCTATATGTCTAGCTAGACCTTTGTCTATCTATACCAGTCCATCTATCTGACCATCTTTCTGTCTAATCTCCTCTCTCTCTTCCTTAGGTACTACTTTTGCTGTAACACAGAAATATTGCATTTCATTTTTATTGCTATGTGCGTCTTAGTAATTTGCATATCATCTCTTATGAGGTTCTTATTTTCTAATAAGTTGTCTTTTTAAAATAAAATTACCTTTCTTATGTGTTGTGGATATCTTTGTCTATTAACTAGTAAAAGTATACTTCCCTTCTGTGGATTGCCTCCACAATGCAATAATGATATCACAATAATGATATCTTTAGATGGACAGAGGTTCTTAATTTTAATGTGACTTACCAAACATTTCTTTTATTGTCTCTGTGCTTTTTTGTCTAGTATTGAACATCTTGTGTATTTAAATGAGTGGAGATGTTTTCTTATATATTCTTACGTATTGATTATCATTTGCTTTTTAAATTCAAAGTTACAGCCTACTTGGAACTTAAGTTTGTGGATTGTAGAGGAAAATGACAAGATTTGTTTTTTTTTCTATACAAGTATTGAGATGACTCACATAAATTTTTGGAAATATAATTCTTTTTCAAAAAGTACTCACTTTTTTCATAATATTTCTAAGTATGCAAGTCTGCTCTGGGGTCTTTATTATTTTCTGTAAACCTACTTATACTTTAGTTAAGACTATATTTCTTTAATATTATATTAGTTGTTTAGCTCTCTGATAGTCTTGATATCATCATATAGTATAAATCCTTCAGCTTTCTTCTTTTTCTACAAGACTCTTACACCTGGATGTTTATACTTTCATATGATGTAGACTTGACTTGTTAATGCATATATACACACACAGAGAGAAAATCAATTTGAAAATAATTATCATAACAATATTGAATCTTCAAGTCTATGAGCCTAGATTTATTTAAGCCTTCTCTAAATTTTATTTTTAAATTTGTACTATAGATGTTCCTGTTAGTTCCATTTGTTAGGTCTGTTCTGAATTGCTACAGACTGAATATTTGTGTCCTCTTAAAATTCATGTCTTAAAACCAAATCCTCAATGTGATGGAGTTTTTGGAGGGGGTAAAGGAGTCTTCAGTGTGTAGACCTCATGAATAGGATTAGTACCCTTATAGAATAATTCCCAGAGAGATTCCTTGCCCCTTCCTCCCTGTGATTTTTAGAGCTCCTGCATGGCCCTCTGTCAACTAGGACACAGACTCCTACCAGACATCATCTACAAGTGCCTTGGTCTTGGACTTCTCAAGGTCCAGAACTGTGAAACATGTTTCTTTTACTTATAAGCTAATATGTAAGGTAACTCTGTTGACAGCAGCCCACACAGAATATGATATCAGGAATGCAAATTTTATTTTATTTTTTACATAAATTGTTACTAGTGTGCCAAAATAAATTAATGCTTGCCTATGCATCTTAACTCTATAAATCTTGATAATTTCACAAAATTATTTTTATGACTTATAATCTTCTCTTGGGTTTTCTATATATAAAATCATATTGTTTAAGAATGCAAAGTTTATTTTCTGATCATATTATTTCATAGCTAAAATTTCCAGTACAATGTTGAATAGAATAGAATGGGCAGTGGGTTTTCATTCTTGACCTCAGAGAAAATATTTAATGGAATAAATTATAATTTATTTTCAAATATTACAAGATTAGCAATCTTGCTTTGTCAGATTAAATAGAGACATATTATGGTATAATATCCATTTGTAAATATTTTTTAAATATTTTTATTTTCTTTATGAATGAAACTGGTTTATATTTTCCTTTCTTATTATTGAATCCAAAATTTATTATGGTGTAAATAACAATGTTGTGGTGGCACATGCCTGTAATTGCAACTGTTCAGGAGGCTGAGACAGGAGGATGACAAGTTCAAAGCAAGGAACTAAGCAACTTAGTGAGACTATGTCTCTAAATAAAATACCAAATACAATAGGGCTGGGAATATGGCTCAGTGGTGGAGTGCCCCTGAGTTCAAACCCTGGTACTCCCCACCCGCCCCCTGCCAAAAAAAAGTCTAAATTTCTATTCCTTATGATATTTTTACTAATGTTTGCATTATTTGATTTTCACTGTTTAGGAGAAATAAATATGAGTCACATGAACTTCAAGTTTTCTTCATGAGATTATATTAATGGAAGATATATATTTTTTAGTCTCAGTTTCTGAATCCTTATAAAACTATTTCTTTTTTTTAAATTTTTGTTTGTGTCAGTATGCTCCCTTCTACTCCTGCAGTAGGCATTTGGTTGTTTTATTAAAGTTTGAAAATGTAGTAACAGAATTTTTTTGAAATGACCTGTTATTGTACATCAACACACTCTGTATGATTTTAATATTCATCTTTTTTCTTAATGGTTCATTAAGTTGCCATTTTTTTGCAAATTTTAATTGCATACATGATAAGATTATTCATTCCGTGACACAGACTTCAACATATACTAAGTCAAAGTTGGTGTTAACCTTGTGTACATATTTTTGACTGATTTGTTAAATCCATGCAATATAGTTTGAGTTTGGGTGTTTGCATGTTGCATTTTTAAAATTTTTACTTTCTTATTTTCTAGAGTCTTCAGTTTTTTGTAGAATTTTTCTATAATGTCTCATATTTTTTTCTAAAATATTCCACACAGTTATTTCAAACTCTATTTAAATCAAAACTCCATTATCTATGTATCTGGATGCATGCTCAGGATTCATTTCATATTGAGGCCTTTTGTCAGTTGTATATAATTTTCAGCCATTCTTCCTTTGAACCCTTACTTCCTCTATGCCTTACTAGAACTCCTCTTAACTATATGTTGCATTTTCTTACAATTTCCCCCCAAGTACTTTAATATTCCACACTTAATTTGATCTAATAGTCTGTTTTATTTTGCATACTTCATTCCAAGTTTTCTTTTCTTTCACTATTTCCCTTGTTAGCTTCATTAAACTTTATTTTTACATCACTCATTTTTTTTTTATTCTGGAACTCCATTTTTTTAATTTATGGGACATATTTTGCTATTCCCTCTGATTATTGATTTTAATTTTCAAGGAATGGCTATGCCTAGTGTATCTCCCAAGGGTTCATGCTGGAAGTCTGTCTGTCAGTGTGGCGAAGTGGAGGAACCTTTAAGAGGCGGAGCCTCCAGGGAGGTGATAAGTTCACTGGAAGCACCACCCTTGTAAGAGATGAAGTAGTCCCTCCTGGAAGCCCAGTCTGTCCTGAAAGTGTGGGCTAGTATAACAGGAGAACACTGTCTCCTTCCCATTCTCTGGCTTCTTATGTGATCTCTCCCTTCATCATGATGCCATCTGTCCTTAGGCCCTCACCAAAGGCTGACCAATGAGACCAACCAATCTTGGACTTTGGACCTCCAAAAATTAGATAAATAATCTGTTATCTTTATACATTTCTCAGTTTCAGATATTTTTTAACAGCAACAAAAAAAAAACTGGGTAACATACCTTATGTATCTTCAGTTAAATGTTAACTCAAAGGCAATATCCTTCACGATTTCCCTGTCATTCACCAGCATGGGCATGATGAACAAGACAATATAAGTCCTGACTCACGTGACATTTTCATTCTAAGTACGTGTGGACATGGTGACACCATGCTGTGTTCTGCTATCAACTGTAATTGCATGTCCTTTCCATGACATAATAGATAGCATGTTTTTAAACACACATGCTTTGTTTGGTGACCTCGAGGTTTGAAGGCCCCTGAATGTAGTGCTGAAGTGTTCTCAGCTTTTCCTTAGCACAGCAGGCTGAGATGGGCCTTACTGGGGAAAACCAGTAAGGCAAGCACGTTCTACTGATAAGCCACAACCCCAGCCCCTCTGGGGATATTTTTGATGGGAGTTCAAAGGCTACTGGCATCAAGTGGGTGGCAGCCAGTGATGCTGCTGAAGTGAAGAATAGCCCAACCCTCCCATAACAAAGAAGTTTGCACTTGAGAATTTCTAGCAAGCTAAGCCTGAGAAATACCAGTTTAAAGGGAGATTTATACAAAATGTGAATGTTTAAATTACTGTAAAAATTACAAATTCTAAGTTCTATAAATTCTCTACTGTTTAAAATGTTTAAGAAAGTGAACATTTTCCCTTCCAAAACTGCTTCCATTCTTTAAAACAAATGATCAGAAATTTAGTAATTGAATTTATTAATAAATTATATGAAATCCTCATGCATTTCACATTAACTACTAGACATCATAATTCACCACTCACAATCACTGGTTGTAAGTAACATATTAGAAAGCAAAAGGAAATAGCACATAGAACTTCTCTGATTCAACTAAATACAACTAAAATGATATTTGGCCCAAAGAGTGTCATCTAATATTACATGATATGATGTATGACAAAGCTTGAACCCATTGTTCGTATGGTTTTAGAAATTTACTTCTCTTCTTTATATGTTGCAATTATGTAAACAAATAATTGTGTAAACATTGGTTAGAAAAGAGAATGTTTTTTTTCAAGTAAATATAGAGTCCTGAAGCTATTGTAAGGATATTACTTTCATTTCTGTTAATTTGAAGAATGAAGATAATATAAAATTTTTCCTATTTAAAGCACATAGAATGTCCAAAAGGAAATATGTTAATATTTAAATGTATAAATATTTATTAATGTCTATAAGATCCACACATTTATATCTGCAAAAATGAGTCTTGACTCACTGATTTTGATTCTCAGGTGGAAACCTAGCTGATACAATGCCTTTCATATATTTATATCAGAAGCAATTTCTTTGTGAGATATGAAGAAGTAAAGACTTTTTGAACATTGAAAACCTTCTAAAGTTTAGTGATGAGGTGTTTAACTTTTAGGACTATAGTTACTGATATTTTCTTTTGTGAAAAAAATAATAGATTCTTCTGTGTGCACAAATTATGTTAAATGTAAAATTACTGTTGTGAGTGGTGGCAGAGGGAACACTTATAAATCCTATTAATTTGTGAAGAAGATCATAGCATATTTTATAGTGATCTTTGGACAGTTTATTCCTCTTCCCATACATTTTCATCATTATTAAGATGGACTTAATTCCTTGGGCCAAATAAAATCACAGGTTTTCTGAGTCATGTACATAAGCCAAATACAACATGGACAAAGTATTAAATGAGTCTGTGCATTTTCTACTCTTTATCTCTTGATTTCCTCACGCTTCCTCCTACTGATGAAATGGGGTCCAACTAAAGTACACGAACTATGCAATTGCATCGCCATGGATAACTGCTACCAATATGAGTTATTTGAGTTATCATTATTTATAATTTTTTAGAGATCATTTTAGAGTGCAAAGTCTTCAATAATGCAGACTTAGATTTTAATCTGGGTTTTGTGATTTAGTGTCTGTGTGATCTTGGGGAAATGACCTAATCTCTCTGAACTTTAGTGCCCTGATCTGCATGTAATTTAAAGTTACAATTGCTTCTTCCCATTGAGCTTAACTATGAGAAGACAGCTTCTCTAAATAAGCCTTTTCAGTCTCTTCTAATTAGCTCCCCAATTTCTTATTGCTGTGCTTAAAAAGGCCTGAGCCTTGATCTAGGCACTTTGGCCTCTACTGTGTGGGCTCTACTGCTCATCAATCCTCCAGACATCCATCTTCCATCCCTGTACCCATGGCTGATACCAGGTCTCTGGACTTAGAGGCCAGAGATGTTGTTTTTCTTTTCCACTTTATCCTACATGCAACAAGACTTTTCCTTGAATTTTCCGCAGCATTGCAAAGACCATAAACAGCAGCTTTTAATTTTATTTTCCTTAAGATTAGATTAAAGTAAAAAGAATAGAAACACTGTAATACTTTCCAAATTATATCAATTTCTTCCAATTATATCCTGTTTCTTCCTAGGCTCCCCCTTCAATTCCCCTGCTCACCTCCCAAGACACAAGTTAGAGCTCACAACTGTTAAAGTGCCCTGGGAGCCCAGAGTTCATCTCAGAGAAAGGACGGAGTTGGTCTTCACACTTTTATAACACACACCAAGACTTCCTTTCCTAGGTCAGCATTTAACTTTCCTTAGTTGGTGGGCTTTGGCTGTGTTCCTTCCCTGTGAAGGAACTTCTTTTGTTACACACACACACACACACACACACACACACACAAAACTAATTTTAAGATGTGTTCTGGCTGAGAACATGCAATAAGATGATCAGATGGAATAGATTAGTTCATATCCCCAAGTCGTAACTGTTCTGTCTTGAGTAATTTCAAGAAGGATGTCAGTAGAATGGGTGGGCTTGGTTCAGTCCCATTTTGAACAATGTCTTTTTCATCAAGCATTAAAAGTATGAGATTCAATATCGCTGAGGAGTACCACAATAATTCACAATTTATTTCTCTCTACTGAGGAAATCTAATAAAAATGATAAAAGTAATGCATTAACAAAACACTTAGCAAATTGAATTACTCCCATCTCTCCTCTCAAATGTGAACAGTCTGGCTCATCTGTTCATCTCCTAGGTATGAAACTTAAGCTTTATTTTAATTGTGAAACCAAATGCTTTACTTTGGGGGTTTTCGGCTCATAGCGAAACAATTTTGCTCAAAAGCAATGTTCATTGTGATTTAGTTTCTCACACAGTCTTTAAGTCAGTTTATCCTAAGGGCAAAACCCTCTCTACAGAGGAAATTATGTTTTAAGTCAGAATGAACCATATATGTTCAATGAAGTAATAACTGAATAGAGTAAAATTTAGTAATATATAATTTTACTTCACTCTAACACAAGAGACTCTGATTCATCCCAGAGAAAGAGGAGCTGTGATATGAAAGAGGCCTCTTGCCAATATCAACCCACACTTAGAAGGTCAAGTAAGAACATGAGAGGAAAAGCGTAGAGAGAGCAGAAGATGAAAACAAGTCCTGAGTGTCCTATTATTGACCTGAGAAAGAGAACCAAGGGATATCTTGGCTAACGTATAATCTAGAACTACAAAGAAATCAGGGCTAACATGTTAGCAGGTTCAGGGATCCTTCAGCTTTTGCAATTTGCTAGTGAAGTGCTTCTCAATAATTACAGTTTACAGGTGAATTTGAGGCTGTTTAATGACTCCAGAAGCCGATTCAGCCTGCTAGTGTTATAACACACATTGTGATAGCAATTAACTCTACTTGTGTGTTCATATAGATTTCCTGAACTCGCTCTGTAAGAAATGCAATTATCAAATCATGAGGTATCTCTCAAGAGAGGACAAATTATTACTGTTCAGATAGTATTACTTCCCCTGCAAAAGTACATGCTACTATTGTCATATGTATATCCACATATGGTGTCATTTTCCATAACACAGAATGCATATGGAGTGTTTCAGAATTAATACTTGGTTATTTGTACATGATTGGTTGAACTGAGGATCTCTATTTTCAGATTGATTATATTGTATGCTAAAACATAAAGTTGTCAAAAAGATGGTTTTGTAATTTCAAACAGATCAAAATTATATATTTAAAAACAATTTGAAATTAATTTTTAAAAAGCTTCAATGTTCTTTTTAAAATTGGCTTTGAAATAGAATGAAATATTTTAAAAGGTGTCCTAATCAAATATAGAACATAAGAATGAAAACTGAGTAAATGCACTCTCACAATAATATATGATAATTCAGCTCCTCTGACATGAATATCATTTTTAAATTGATGTTTCTTAGATTTAATAAGGGCAGCTTTTCAACACACAAATATGTTTGTGTATTTATATACATTTTATGGTTAAAGTTTTGCAAATGCATAAACAATGTCTTCTAAAAGTAATACACAACTTGCATAATAGCTAATTATGCTGCCAGTTGGATGTAACCCACTCAAAGTATATATATATAAATCCTACATTCAGAAAAAATTACGCAATGCCCGAAATCCAAAATTATTATTAGAAGCCCGTGATTTTTATCATGATTTTATCATGTTAACAATTTTAAAATATCTTGGGAAAATCATAGTTTAGAAAGACATTTTAATTTGCTCTTAAGCAATCCAATTTCGTAATTTTGATTATAGCATTGTTAATATTATGGGCAGCTATAATAGAGTTTTGATTTTTTTCTTTCATTATTAAATACTTTCTTCAGATCAAATGTATAACTCATATTTTAGAGCAAATACTTAACAATTGTTTTCAAGCACTTAATATATACATTAATATGCTAATTAAAACAAACAGAGTTCTTTTAAATCAGTAACTACCAAGTTATTATAGAATCATAAGCCATTTTAACAAGCTGTGGACAATGCTGTTAGCCTAAATGTTCTCAGGTGATTGAAGAATACACAACCAAATTACTTTCAGGATGATGACTTCATGTAGATCATTTATATCATTAAATGCAATTACTATAAGTTGGCTAAATATATGTGTTTTCTAATAATATTCAACTACTTGTATAACTGTGGTATCCTAGTTGAATCCATGAGAAATATCTTATATGAACTGGGGGGAATGTTGTAAAATTTCCTACAAATACAATAATCACTGTGTTTATAGTCACCACCTCAACAGTCCTGGATTGTTAATATGGCTTCCATCTTTTGACTGGCAGAGAGCATACTGAAGAGTCACAGTTTCTGAAAGAAAATAATCATAATAGTGCAACTATTATATGCTAACTTTGTGCAAAACCTGTGCTGAGTTTTGTGTAGAGATTATCTCTGTTTTGTTTTTGTGATGGGTTTTGCTATGTTGCCTAGGCTGTTCTTGAACTTGTAGGCTCAAGCAATGCCTCTGCCTCAGCCTCCCAAGAGGCTGGAGCTACAAGCGTGCACCACCAGGTCTAGCTGGTGAGTTAGCTCTTTTAATCCTAGCTACACAACTGTACGCTGAGCTCTATTATATCCCTATTTACAGATAAAAACACCGGGGTTCCATAGTTATATACCCAGTCATTATTACCCCAACAAGCATTTCACTAGACATTTCTTGTCAAATAACTACTTTTCAAATATCTTTCTTGGCACAATATCTCAAGATGAATACTCAACTTGAATCGATATTAGTTTATCAATGTAGAGGATTATTTTATATATGGTGCCATATAACTGAGAAAATTGTTTCAAGTAGGTTTCATTTTGTATTATTGAGTTTTTTGAAGTTTAAATGACTAGGCCATTTTTCGAATATATAATTGAGATTTTGAAAATAGAAACTATTGTTTTACTACTTTTTCCCTATAAGGGGCATCTATCTTCTGAGAACTTAATGAATCAATCAAATTTTATAATTAAATAAAATCCAGAATGATAGCTGTTTTTTTCTTATGAGTCTTACAATTAATAACATTTGGGGAGAAAAATAAAAATCATTAGGGGAAATAAAAGACTGGTTTTTGCACTGACAAGAAAGACCCCATTTTATTTGATTATTTCCAGTATTGCAAGGGGGTTACTACTGAAATCTGGTATGTGTGTGTGGTAGGGGCGTGAGGGGCACGTTACTACTGGAAATGAAGAGAAGAAAAATTATGCATATGGCATAGAGGAAACAAAAACAAGTTTTGAAAGTACATTCAGTATATCTCCAGTTTTCATCAAAATTCTGTGGTTTGTTAAACTGAAAAAAAAATGATCTCAAGATTTGGAGTTCTAAAAAGAAAGATATATAACTTAACCTTATACACCATGAGAAATGATCAGAGTATTTACACTTTTCTTACTCTTCACTGATTTTAAAGAATAAAAGATAAACCATCCAGCTTTTAAATTCCAGAACTAGTGTCAAATAATAAGAATTAAAGCATTAGTAATTTCAATTCTATTCATTACTGATTTAACTAATTTACTGTGATTATACAAAGAAATATATTCTGAGACTACAATGAAAGATCTGTGCCCTCTCCTGTCCTCATCAAATTTTTCCTTATTTTCAAAGTAATCAAAGCTGATAAAATGCAGCAACAGATATAATAAAAAGTACTTGAAAATAAATTGAGGCTTATGAGATAGAATGAGGGATGTGGCTGATAACTGAATTTTTGGAAAAAGAAGAAGAATGGTATGGAATATGATGGACTGTGTTGGTATGCACAAAGTATATTTGTAATTATTGAACAGTACACACACACACATGCACGCACACACACACACACACACACAGGTTCTCTCATAGAAGCTACAATGCTTCTTTTGATGTAAAATTAATTGAAGGCCTGGGGAGGTAGCTCAGTGGTTCAGTGCTTGCCCAGCATGTTCAAGGTCCTGAGTTCAATCCCCATCACTGCAAAATGAAAGAATGGAAGGAAGAAAGGAAAATAAAGAAAGCTCCCATTGTGGAGAGGAAATAATACATGCACATTTCACTCCAATTGACTTTAAAAAGGCATTCCCTGCCCGTATATATTTGATACAGGGCATTCTCTAATTGTTCCAGATAATGCTATATAGAAAACAAGATTGCAAGCTGTAGGAAATAATCTACTATACAGAAATAAACAGTAGCTTGATATATGTGTGTGTGTTTATTATGTATACCATATTTTTTGTATGCACATACAAGCTTTGCATTTGGAATATGTATTGCCATATATGTGTTTGGTCACTGGGACTGAGTACAAATAATAATGCCAATATTAAACTGAAATGTTACGTTGCCTTCAAGAGAACTGCATGCTAAGAAGTGAGTTAGCACAATGCAATATACCTTTCTGAAATAACTCTAAGAGGGAGGGCCATGGAATATAAATAAAATATGTGCTGTATTCTCTGAATTTGTGAAAAATAAGCATGAAATAAAATTTAGCAAAGAGTGCACTGACATTCCTTATTTTATTTAATTTTACCCAATAAGATACCCTTTTTTTCTGATTAGAAATCCATTATGTAAACACAAGGCTGCCTGAGATCTGCAGGTTGTCTTCCTATTTTTCATTAAGAGCCCTTTGACATGGCAGAGAGGGAGGTAAGAGTTCTGAGAACAGAAAGAAATTGTACTTTTATTGGACTAAGCATTCACATCCTCATTGGGACTGAATACACTCAATGTTAAATTTATTTCATGTTCATCAATGGAGTTTCAGTAAATCTAAACAAAATTCAAGCCCATGATCTAACATTATCAGTCAAAATTTACAAAATCTCCATAGGCTTCTGGCAATTGAAGGGAATCATTCACCATGTGCTGCAACATTTTATGCTAGATGCATTAATTAGAAAGGTTATCATGTGCTTAAGTGTAGAAAAAAAGTTGATCCAAGTGTAATGGGAAGATGTGCATTGGGCATGAACAATGAATCAGGAAATTAACTCATTAAGGCTTGCCCTAGGAAAAAGGTTGCCCATAATAGCTGCTTACTTTAACCTTACAGAGGAAGGAAAGACACTTGACACTCTCCAGATAAGGTCTGTAAGAATCAATTCAATTATATTATTTCATAGAAAAGATGGGAACTGAATGACTTCAACTGCAAAACCCCATCTGGTAATATCAACTCAATTTACCATGTCTTATATTGACAGTTTCACCTTTAACTCAGAGGTATCATACAATCAGCCAAGGAGCTTTCTGGCAATCATTCAAAGTACTTAGGAAGCAGGTTTGTTAAACATTTTAAGATATGACCAAGAAATGGGCTAGTATACAGTGTATTTTTAAGTTAATGAAATAGTATATAGGGGGCATATACATTTATATAGTGGTAAACTTGATAGTACTTGATCATGTTTAACCTCATCCCACTTCAATTTTGGAAAATCATTTTTAGTAATATTCATTAAAAAAAGAAAATTATACCTTCAAGAACAAAAAGACAGATAATAAAACCTTATGAATGAGTTCACAGTATGAGTACCTCCAATTTTCTCCCTTTCATCTGAGTACATTTTTAAAAATAAATATTACACAATTTTTATTAAAATATATTTAAGAAGACAACTAAATTAAAAATATGCTATATTTTTACATAGGGAAACACAATATTAGAAAGATATTGTGAAGATGTTGATTCTCCCCCAAATTGACTTTTTTTTTCTTTTTTTTTTCTTTTTTTTTTTTTTTGCAGTAATGATTCCAAGCTCCATCTCCATGTTCATGCTTTTTTCATTCTGGAATTTAGTTACTTTGAAGAAATGGTTGAAAAACACAAGTCATGGCTTCAAAAATCTTATAAAATATTTTTTTTTGAGATGATACTTCAGTTGAACCAGAAACCTCACTTATAGTATGTTTGGAGTAGCATTTATTATGAAGCCCCTTTTAGTGTTTTTATGTCACCTCTGCCCTGTCAAGCCAAGCTGTTGGATCCTTGAGCACAAGTCATACTGGCCTCCTCATGAATGCAGGAAGCCATATACCTGCTTGAAACCCCTCAGTGACCTGTCTGTATTTACCAACACTCCGCAGTTAGCAACATCTGTGTCTTTTCAGAAGGACTCATTTCGCCTTTGGAAAATCCACTAGCAGCTTAATATGTCAAAGCCCCTTTTGCTCAGTGTGCACATTGTTTAAGTCCCCACCAGAGGACTTTATTTTCCAAGTGTTATTTTGAGCATCTAATTTCCTTACTTTTCTGCCTTTCCAATGCTCCTAGTCAACAATATATCACATGACTAGGCTTAAGTCACTAATGAATAACCATAGATTCCCTCCTGATTTCAAAATAATTGAGTAACAAATTAGGTAAAATGTGGAAAATAAAGCATCCCTTTATTAATCATAAAACTGACATCACAGTAGACAGCAATGTCTGCCCATCAAAAACTAGCTATTACTTTGCTAAACTAGATAAATTTATGTAGTCATAGATATTGCCAGTACAGAGTAACTATAAATCTATTTCTCAGAGTAAAAAGTTGGAGGCCTGGGGATGCAGTTCCATGGTAGAGCCCTCACCTACCATGCATGAGGCCCTGGGTTTGATCTTCAGTAACACACACACACACACACACACACACACACACAAATAAAGACTGAAAATATGATAAGTATTTAGAAAAATTGAATTTTTATATAAATGATACATATATTTTTCCATCATTAAAAGGAACTAGGCATCTGTCATTAGTGTGCATATGTGAGTGCATGTGTATATATACACGGGTGTAAATATAGAGAAAGCACAATTCATATATGCATACACACCTACATGTACATGTTCAGTTTTTCTAAAGTCTTCTCGATCAGTATTAACTTTTTATAATCTTTTATTTTTCAAATCTCCAACCACATTTCTAGTGTTCTCTATTAAAAGAATCTGACACCAGAGTTGTTTACATTGTATTATTTTCTGCTTCTTATTTCAACCATTATTTCTGAACACCAAGAATTCATTTATCTAACTAATATTTTGGGGGTACTACACAAGACATCTTAATATTGATTATTTACTTGAGTGACACTTTCTAAAGTATTGGGTTAAGCACTTTGTGACTTAAATTATCTCAAAACACATGATGAGGCTTGTCTTCAAACTTTGGAAGCTTAATTTAAATGTTTTCTACACATGATGTTTTTATAGTATTTTAACTATTCTCTCATGGGACAATAAATAGGACACGTTTATCTGCGAAAGACAGAGAAGGTAACACACTTTGAATAATCTAGCTGATCTATTTTTATATTTTACTCATTAATTTTGAGAGGTGAATAGATCACAATGAACACACTCCTTAAACGTGTGGAAAAAGCCACTTCTGAATGTGAACAGGCAGCTCTGCCAATGTCTTCTAGTTGGTCTTACTTTTCATAGTCGTTACTATTTTCAATCTTTCATTTCTTTGCAGTGATCATTTTCAGCATGTACCTTTATACAAACAAATATCCTTTCTAACAGCAGTTCGGCAGCCATTATTTTATCGCTTCAGTTTTCAATGTCATGAAAAATGCCTGAGAGTTTCTTTAATGTGAAGATTTTACTGCTGTCACTTCCTCTGGGACATCTTTATCCTCTCACAACCACTGTCCTCATTTATGTCAATAAACATGCCTCTACTGAAATTCTGAGCTTGGTATAGCATCAGTGTCAACATTCCCTAGTAAGCTATTTACTCTACGACTCCACTGATTTCCATTTGAAATCTCCAAAGTTATTTTGTTATAGTAAAAGTTTCTGCCATAGTATATGCAATTCAAAAGTATAACTGTTTTAGGTTTTTATTGCTGTAATAACAAATTACCACAAATTTGGTGGCTTAAAACAAATTCACCCTCATATAATTCTGCAGATTGGACGTCTGCTCTCTCTAGCTCCTTCCTGGAGGCCATGTGCCAGGCAATTTTCCTCCTTCCTGCCCTTCCACGATGACATTCTACCTCTTCTCAATCCCAGAGCAATAAAGCCAGTCGACCATAGACTAAAACCTCTAAAATTGAAAGAAAACTAAATTTTTCCTCTTTTCAATCGTTTTTCTCAGGTATTTGTCCAAGTAGCAAAAAGCTGATTAAGTCCATAAACAGTTTTTGTTCTCTGGACAACCCTGGCTTTGTGTACTCATTATACTTGTTCGGTATGGTCTGCACTGTAACTTCATGCAGACCCAGGATTCCTTTTATCATTGTTTTACTTTTGCCATTTCCAATCTAATTATAACTCATTTTATTTTCTGCACTCTTACATTTTTTTCTTTTGCTTGATACACGTTTGACTTTGTTGGACAGATATTTCTCTTCATTATAATTTTTTATATAAAATGTTATCTGAGTTTTTCACTGAGAGCAAAGGAAGCAACAGAAATATATAACTCCACTATCTTTGCATAAATTGAACAAGGAATGTACAGTGACCAATCACTGACAGACTTGAAAGAAGGATATGATTGGTCGTGGAATGTAATTACATCTACTTTATGATTTGTGGGCTGAAGAGCTAGCAATGAAGTGAGAAGGTTGTGTAAATAAAGTATGCATCATATACTCTGGAAACTGAAATTTTAAAACATATTGTTGGTAATTGGTGCCATTTTACTAAGCTGTGGTGACAATTATGTGCCTACTGAAACCAGGCAGAGAGACCAGCCTGACCCATATAACAATGATAAGAAACAAGTGAATGAGGAAAACAGAGTTCTACGATGATCTATGTCTGACCTTGAGAAAACCAGGATTCTAGGGTTTTTCAGTAAAATAAAGGATTTAAACTTTGTGCGACTTAAAATTCTTCCAAATATATATATATATATATATATTTGAGAGTCTATATATATATAGACTCTCTTCAGATCATAAGATTGTTTATGCAATATAGTGATAAGAAGATGTGTTTTACTTTACACAAAAGGAACAATTATCAGTAATGATTGCTTAAAAATATATGAATGTCAAGTTTGCATTGTTGATGTAAACTGTAGCTGTCAAAATAGAAGTGAAAAGGATGAAGTCTTCTAACTCAAATGTTAGCAGTAAAACCATATCAAAATTTGACAACCTGACATTCATAAATTGCTTTTTGTCCACATATGGTACAAACCACCATTTGTTACACACTTGGCTCTGTCATCCTTTTGATCTGGATTTCATCAAAAGCTCACATTTCCTAATAGCTGAGAATAAAATGATAATAACATTTTCTTTCAAATGCTCACTATATGATGGCAGTTTACCTAATAACAACTAGTTAATGGGAAGGGATGGATTCTAAGAGCATTCCCATATGTGACAGCGTGGCTTTATAGGAATAGTGAGTTTCATGCTCCAGCCCAACTGTCTCCACATGAGAGTGAAAACTTCTTCTCATCACCATCCAGGAGAGAAAACTATGTGATAATGTTGTAGATTCTTTGCTACTGTATTTCTTCCCTGTGATTCATAGTGAAGTGACACATTCAGCAGGTGAGTATGGAGAAGAGAAGAATCATCATCTTTGACCCTTCCTCATTTGCATTTTAGATGAGTACTGCCAAAGCATTCTGTACTTTTCTGTTTGGTGGCCCTTGCTACCATTTTGTTGCAAGCACACAGAGGAGGCCCATAGTAATAGCATCCATCTAATACAAGGGTGCTTGTGAACAAGCTCATCGCTCCACAGATGAAAAGGCATATTCTTCACTAATGAACTGGCATTTGGGTCTACAACATTTTCTGTGTCTTATTCTTAATGATTCTGAATTAGGAAGGGAAAAAAGGATTACTTATTTGAAACATAGTTCCTCAGCATTAATAAACTTCCCAATGTAGAAAAAATGGAATAATGGGTTGCAGTAAGGGAAAAAGTCTTAATTAATATTTTTCAGGCTCAAGAATCAAGAAAACAAAAGAAAATTGCTTAGAAAGCTAAAATTTAAATATATGTGAAATATTTTCCTCAGGAATGCCAATTTTCTCAGAAGGGAAACTCATTTATCCTTGAGTACAGGGTAAAGACATTCTTTTTATATCGTTAAAAATTTGCAGAAGATTTCCTTGTCTATGATAAAGGTGCAAAAATATAGTTAAACCATTTTCCTCTTTATATTTGTCTTCATCTTTTCAAAACCCTCAAGTCTTATTTTGCATTTGAATCTATATTTTAAATGCTTTTATTCTAAATTTTCCTAATACAAATTTACATAAAATAGAAAACATTTGACAAAGTTCAGTCTCAATAATGTTTAGAACACCAGAGTAATCGAGGACAGAAAGAACTATCTCAACATTGTAAAGGTATATATAACAAACCCAAATTCAATATCATACAGAACAGAGAAAAAATGAAAGCATTTTCTCTAAAAATAGGAAGGAGATGAGATTGACCACCCTCAACACTTGTCTGTAACATAGTCATTGAAACTCCAGCAAGATGGGGGAAAAAAAGAGAAGTAAATTAAAGAGATACAAATAGAAGAAGAATAAATTACCTCTGTTGATGGTGTGACCCAAACAACTCTACCAGAAGACTTCCAGAGCTGATACAAAAAGGGTCATCATTTACAAAGTACATGTATGAAGACTTGAATTGGGTGTCAACATACCTTATATACAAACAGAGATATGAAAAATTATGGTATATATGTGTATTAAGAATTGTAATGCCAAAAAAGTACATGTATAATGGCATAAATTGACTGGAACATACTTTATATACAGAGATAGGAAAAATTGTGTTCTATATGTGTAAGAAGGATTGTAATTCATTTCACTGTTGTCCTGTATTTAATAAAAATAATAAGAAAACAGGATCCAAGATGATGGAGTTGAGGAGATACCATTTCTGGCTGCTCTGGGCATGAATCCCAGAAAGCAGTCAGACCACTCGCCTTGAGGAATTACAGTATCTCATCTCAGAGCATGTGACAGGACCCCACACAGCGAAAATCTCTCTGTATGGCAGCATGAATCTGGACTCCTGTAAAGGAGCTGCTGCAGACTGAGATTGAGTGCTCCCAGACTCTTTGGCGGCAGTGCAGAGACATTGGGTCAGCTCCTCTACAAAGCTGCAGTCCACCAGGCTGTGTTTGGCTTCTGCATAGGCCACCAGACTGAGTTCTGAACACACCACAGGGACAGCCCAGCTCCCCCCACCTCACCAGACACCCCAGTGTGGGAAATGGACAAACTCCATCTTGGAAAATCTATCTCACCAACTTCTGGTGGATGTGGCTAACAGTGTGGATAGGCAACTGAACAGGTATCTGGTTCCCAACCCCCCTTCCCTAGCCATAATAACTCAAAATCTTTCTCTCAAGCTTTTGGTTGGTGTGGCTATCAGAGTGGAGTACCACTGTGCACATACATGGTTTCCAACTACCCCTCCCCCTAGCTATGATAACCCAAAACCTTTCTGGCCATCTTTTGGGGAGTGTGGCTATCAATGTGGATCTGCGACTGAATAGGTACCTCATTTCCAACTCACCCTCCCACTTAATGTGATAACTCAGCAGGCACAGTGACTATCCAACACAAAAACAGTGCTCAGTTGGTCAGGAGCACAGTACAGCCAGGGCACTGCCCACATGGAGTGAACAGAGGGCTGTGAGCAAGAGATCCCGCAATTGAGACCTGATAAGCAATAGAGGAGAGGGGGCTAAAAACTGAGAGCAACAAAGAGAGACCAAGATTAGACAGGCTCCAGGTAAGAGAGGGAGAGCCTTCTCACACTGGTTATTTCCATCACCCTGAGGGCAGAGACTCAAGCTGGGATAGACAACTCCACCTACTGAAAGAGAGGAAAACAGAATTCTAAGACTGTTTTTTTATTTCTTTTCTTTCCCTCTCTTTTTTCTTTCCTTTTTATTTTTCTTCCTCCCTCTCTTCCTCTTTCAACCTCCTATTTCTACTTCAGGTAATTTACTAATTACATATATGTGTTTGTTTTTATACATCCTATTGTCCTCCCATGTACTTTGTCTACACTAAATTACCTCCTTTCCATTCTCCTGCTACTAACTCCCCTGATTAGAGTTCTACTCCAAAGTTGTTAAGATATATTAACCCCATACCCTCACATCTTTCCCCCTTAACATAACGTCTTACACCCTACCCCCAGTTCTCTATATGCCACAAGAAACTCTATACCTTTTATGAAACTACTGACTATATTTTAAATAATAATTGAATCCAATACTTCTAGACATAGACTAACTATAAATGTCTAAATAACAAAAACTTGCTCTTAGATGATGTATTGTTGATATTGGGAACTGTTAACATCGTCCTTCCCACAAAGGAGAAATCTTGGAACTATACAAATCTATAGGGTAAAAACAATAACACAACACTCTCACAAAGCTGGAAAGAAACACAAGCAAAATGAAAAGACAAGGAAAGAAAGTACCACAAACAATTCAAGATAACACATCATTAGAAGAATTAACATCCACAGCAGACAAAATGACAGATAAACATTTCAGGATATACATGATTCAGATGTTTTGGAGTTTCAGAGAAGACATTAGAGAACAAATATAGACATGAAAGATCACTTTGACAATGAGTTAAAACACAAATCCAAGAAGCAAAAGACCACCTCTACAGGGAGATAGAGGATATACAAAACAAACAAACAAACTAACTAACTACCAACAACAAAAAAACTCTAGAAATCCTGGAAATGAGAGAAATAATAAACCAAATTAAAAATTCAAATGAGAGTATTACCAGCAGAATAGGCCACTTAGAAGATAGGACATCAGACAACGAGGACAAAGTATATCATCTTGAAAAGAACACAGACAGCACAGAGAGAATGATTAGAAAACACAAGCAGAATATCCAAGAAATATGGGATAACATAAAAACACCAACTTTAAGAGTTATTGGAATAGAGGAAGGTATAGAGGTCCAAACCAAAGGAATGAATATCATATAAATCATATAAATAATATCAGAAAAGTTTCCAGACATGAAGAATGAAACAAAAATCCAAATCCAAGAAGCCTATAGGATGCCAAATGTGCAAAATCACAAAAGATCCACACTGAGACACATTACAATGAAAATGCCCAACATACAAAATAAAGAGAGAATTTTAAAAGTCACAAGAGAAAGAAATCAGATTAGATTACATATAGGGGTAAACCAATTAGAATAACGGCTGATTTTTCAACACAGACAATGAAAGCTAGAAGATCCTGGAACAACATAATTCAAATGCTGAAAGATAATGGGTTCCAACCAAGTATTTTGTATCCAGAAAAATTAAGCTTCAGTTTTGAAGATGAAGAAATTGCCAGGAAAAGAAAACCAAAACAAAATTTGAATGTTATAGTAAATGTGATTTTAATGAACAATATACACTGAGAACTTTGTAAGTCTGATGACAAGTATTTCTTCAGTGAGGTGGTGGAAGTTTACTAGCCTGATGTAAGAGAAAAGAAAGTTCTGTGAATAAAAAAATTTCACATGTTATTAACATATTTTATGAAGCCTAATGAATACAAAAAGTAAAAGGAGAAAAATATTTAAATATGACCAATATAATTTAGTTTTACTCTGTTCTATGGAAATTTGTCATGAAATACTAGGTTTTAGTACTTAAATACAGGAATGACTAATTTTGAAAAGTAGGAAAGGAATTATTGTCCACCAGCTGTTAGTCTGTGCTCCTAAATATGATCACATCAGTATGTTTATAAAAAAAAAAAAAAAACTTCATTTCTGAAAATACGATAATTAATGAACTGAAATATCAGGTTGAAAATTAAATTACTTCTTCAGAAAAAGTACACTTTAACAAATGGGATTTTAGAACTATCAGAGCAATAAATTGCCTTAGATAATTTTAATCAAATTTTAATAACATTTAAATAAAAATCAAATCATTCTGATTATATTTATGTTAAAGGCTGCATGACATATGCATGCTTGTATAACTTCCTGAGTTTGAAAGCTTTATGTGTTGCAAAAAATGCCTGAAAAGTGAAAGACTATACTCAATCATTTGAGAATGGTTTTTTCTGCCCATTCATTCTTCATTGCTGTATTTCCATTTCCAAAGTTCCTAATTTCCCAAGAAGGGCACAGGGCTTCAAAACTATAAATGGCTAACATATCAATATCTACTGCTTATGTTAAACAAATCAATAGGGATAATAAATGATTTAATGCTTCAGTGCATACAGTTATACAAATATTTATTCATGTTCTTAGCGTTCTCAGAGTTGATCAAAACCTATTTGCCTTGAAAATTTTCTCACATAATTGTGTTTACCTATGCTATCCTTTCAAATTCACATTTAATATTTAAATTCTGTTCTGGGGCATCCCAGAGAACCAAACTTGTTAGAAATATTTCTATGCAATCATTTTCCTGATGTGAGATTGAAGTGGTATGGTGATTTTATTCATTTGGATTCCAATATGAACTAATGGTTCTAAATAACTCACTTCCTTCATATGGATTCTAATATTATTTTGACATCTGTTAAATCATTATATTTAATTGAAACACATACTTTGTAGTTGATTAATAGCTCAAGACAGTCTATAGAATATATGACATAAAATCATTATTAATCAGTACTAATCAATCTTGGTTGTGAAACATGCTTCTCTGTTAAATTTTATAAAGATAAGTGAACACTAAAATACAGTCCACTTTCTATGAAATCATCATTCTTTCCTTCAGTGCATCAAAAATGTAAGCTACATGAGAACTAGGACTTTTTTTGTGCTCTTTGATCTATTCCAATCACATGGAAAATTGCCTGGAAAGGATTAAATACATCTCTTCCTCAGAGGAAATTGAAGTGCACAGACCACCCATCTCTACTTTATTCCCTGGGTAAGACATAATGTCAACCAGAGGCTCAAATCCAGGAAACCAAGTTTGGGCTCCTGTAGTTGAAAGAAGATGTGAGGCACAGTTGGTGTTTTAGTCAGCTTTTTCACAGCTGTGACTAAAGGACCCACAGTACAATTGTAGAGGAAAAAGGGTTTATTTAAGAGCTCATGGTTTCAAAAGTCTTAGTCCATAGAAGGCTTCCCTCATTCCTTGGGGCTTGACGGGAGGCTGAGCATCAATGGCAGGAGAGGGTAACAGAGGGAAACAGCTCACATCATGGTGACCAGTAGGCAGAGAGAGAGGTCTCCACTTAAAAGATACAAATATATACCCCAAAGCCAAGTCCCAATTCCCATCTCTCCAGGCATATCCTTACCACTCCAGTTAATCCAATCAGGAATTAATTATCTGATTGGGCTAAGGCTGTAATCTAGTCATTTCTCCTCCATGCCTTCTTGCATTGTCTCACACATGAGCTTTCAGGAGACACTCCAGCTAAACCATAACAGTTGGGATAGTACACATGTTTTATTTGGAGGTAAATGTAGACAATTGCCAGTGCCTAGCTGTTGGTGCCATCCCTCAAGTCATCCATAGGCACTTTTTATAGGCAGGCCAAACAGAGAAGGCACATTACCAACAAATTACATAATGGGTGCATGCTTACAAGCAAATGAAGGTAAGTAGGCAGGCTACAGTATAATAGTACAGATTTTGAAAGAACAATTGTAATGGAAAACTTAGAAGCAAAAGGAAATATAACCCTATAATAATTTTGTCAGAATTGTTAAGTGAGCACAGAAACGTGAAGAACTAAGCACATTTTTTTTTTCCATTTTGTTTGAAACATAAAGGAAAAATAAGAAATGGGTAACTCCAGTAGATAGTCAATATTTGAACAGATGGAAGATAAGGTTAAAAAAATCAATACGTCCATCTGTTTAGGTTCTGTGTTTTCTAATTAAGAAGATAATATTCAACCTGGAAGAACAGGATAATTCGAAAATAGTTTTGGAAGTGAAATACATGATTGGAGGGGGCTTGAAAGTGACCACATACTTTTAAATGAAGTTATGTTTTCTAGCTGAGGTGCATTAGATCTCAGGACCAAAGAATTATAGAAATGACTTCAGGTAGAGAGATACCACTTGCTTTAAAGATTCATGGGAATAAGAAAGGTGATGGAAGATACACCATGAATATCATGATTTTCCCAAGGAGAAATTTGTAAAATCCAGTATTAAAAATGCCCTCATATTCAAATTCTCTCCCAATATATGCTATTTATATGATTTGTGGGGATACTTAGCAAACATAACCAGATTCTAAGTATCATTCATTGAGACTATCGTAGCAATAATTTTCTTTTCTCATTGGGTTTTTTTTTGGGGGGGGAGAGAAGATTTATATGAATTTACTCTGATAAACTTATTGGCAAATTTTGGATATAAATAAATAGTTATGATGAGTTTTTGAATGTTTTATAGTTAATTATAGACTTATTCTAAGGGGATTACCTAATGACAATTTAAAAAAATCTGGATAGAGTTCAAGAGTTCTGTTTTGGATATGAGATGTCCCCTGCAAAACTCACATGTGAGACAATGCAAAAAGGTTCAGAGTAGAAATGATTGGATTGTGGGAGTCAACCCAATCAGTGAATTAATCCCTGGTGGGATTAACTGAGTGGTACTAGAGGCAGGTGTAGCTGGAGGACGTGGTTAATTGGGGGCATGGTTAACGAGTATATATTTTGTATCTGGAACTGGAGTGTCTCTGTTTCACAATCACCGTGAGGTGAGCTGTTCCCTCTGCCACACTCTTCTGCCATTGTTCTGTCTCACCTCAAGCCCCAAGGAATGGATCCAGTCTCCTCCGGACTAAGGCCTCTGAAACAGTGAGCCCTCAAATAAACTTTTCCTCTCCTACAGTTGAGCTGGTCAGATTATTTAGTCACAGCAGAGAAAAAGCTGACTAAAACATGCTCCATCTTATTCAACAATTTAATAATTTTTTTTAGATCAAGATACAAAATTCAAGTTTCTCACAATGTAAATTTTGTATAATAGCTATTATGTTGATTGGCATCTCATTGAAAGTATATATTGTGAAGGAGACTGGAACTTCAGAGAACATTCCAAACCAGTGGCTAAGAAGATGAAGTAAGCAACATGTGCAAACACTGTAGAGAAAGAAAGAAAGAGAACTTGAAATATCCAGTACCAGAAGAAACAGAGATTATAAAAGATCAGGGAAATCTGTTGCCATCTAAGGTCAAGCAGAAGGAATCCTGGACTTACTTTTTTAAGACTGGAATCCTCCCTTGTGTTTAATGTATGCCAGTTCAAAGGAAGAGTATGGGGGTGTCCCTAAGTTGCAGAAGGAGGAAGAAAGATAAGTCAGAAAGAAGAAAATGGATGTAAAACCTGTGGTGATAGTATTTCAATTTTTGGAATAATGGAAATTCAGTCAAATAGGAGTAAATTGTTATAAATAATCAGGTGAAAAATCATTAGAAAAAATATAGAAATGAGTAACATGGTTGCTTAAAATATAGAAAATGGTCCAAAATGATTATTTTTCCCTATAAAGGACAAAATCAATAAAATTTGACTCTTATTTTGTTTTGCTAGAGGGGGCTGTATAATTTAATCTGTTGAGGATCACAGACAAGTCAAGTTGTCACCTGACACTTTGCCAGGAGGAGTGGTTTGAGAAGTAATGGCAGTGAGCGGTTAAGATGATGGAGATTCCTTAATGACTGACTGCTGTGTCTAGATTATGTCAATTAAGTTAAGCTGTGTATAATTATTAAGATGATGAGGATTCCATCCTTAATGACTGATTGCTGTAATTGGATGATGCTAAATTGAGTCAAGTTGTGTATTCAGTTATGTATATATACCTTTGCTGTCCTACAATAAAGTGGCTCCCACTGTACCAATCTTCACAAGTTGCTTGTCACTACCCTGCCACCCCACCCCCAGTAATTTTGCCCAGCCAGACTGCATTAATCTGTGTTTCAATAAAACATGATCAGGTAGTGGGGATTAAGAAATAATTACAGAGAGTTTGAAGGAAGAGAATAGTGATAAGAATGGAGAAAAGAGCCAAAACCATTGGAAGGTAGACTTCACAGAACTTAGTATCCACTGACTGAAAAGAAGCAAGTGGAGTAATATGCAATCATATCTTAAAAAAGGGTATAGGAAGGACAGTGATACTGCCTGGAAAAAAAGAGTGGTGTCATTAAAATATTCTTCCAGCAAGGCCAATAAGTGAGAGGAGAAAGGTAATGGCGCTTCACACATCCCAACTTGTAGGCACCTCTCCCATAGGAGAGATGTGCCTGTCTGCCCTGAAGAATAAATAGTTCAATTCAGACAAGCTTGTTTCTCTACCTGGTTCATTACATATAGATAGAGTTCATTACACATTATCTTAAATCAATAAGTGCTCATTCTTTAAAATTGCATGTTAAATTATACTCTAAACACACTTTAGGAATATTTTTCCAATCTTTTAAATTAATACTGTAACATGCATGCAAGAAAAAGAGCAGAGATTCATACGTACATGGTTTCAATTTATGATAAATGAGCTCATCTTTAGTACCAAAATTTATAAACAAAGCATTTTCATCACCTCAGAAGACTCCTCTGAACCCTTGAAAAAAAGTGCTGCTTTCAAGTAAATAATCTCTCATTTCTAACCGCCTATGGTTACATAAAGAACAATATAATATTTATTCTTTAATGTATTTCTTTTGCTAAAATTATGCTTTTGGGATTCATACATATATTTGTATATAATTATAGTGTTTTTCTTCTTATTGTATAATGTTTTATTGAGTGAATATACCACAATTCATTTATCCATTCTGACCTTGATGGACATTTTGTGAGCATTTGGAAGTTTCTAGATTTTGTATATTAGTAATTCTGCTCTTCTGAACATTCTTATATACAGTTGGGGTATGAACATATTATGCCTTTCTTTTGGGTGTGTGGTAACCAGGAGAAAAATTACTGGATCAAAATTATGCATAAGTTCAGTATAAGTGGACTGCTAGTTTTTCAAAGTGGTTGTACCATTTACAGTCTCACTAACAGATTCAGGGAGCTCAGTTTATTCCACATTCTCATTACCACTTTAAATGGTTAGAAGGTCTCATTTCAGTTTTTCTAGTGAGTGTGGGGTTTTATGTTTTGTATCTCTAACAACAGAAAAATTTGAATATTTTATTCATATTGATTTCTTAGTTATATATTCAACCTTATAAACTCTCTGTATAAAATTTCTTTATTCTACAGCTTTTTCTATTTTCTGTGGTTTGTATTAGCTCTCTATATACTAAGAATATTTATCATTTATCATATATATGTGTATGTATTAACATGGACATCTTTCCCATTCTATTCTTTTTCCACTTCAGTTATTTCCTTTGTGTCTTCTCAGCAAAAAAAATTCTCAACAGCAATATAATTCAATTAAAACATTTTTCTCCTTTATTATTTGCATTTGTTATATTCTTTTTAAAAACTGTACTCTAGGTCATGAAGCTGACATCATATATTATCTTCTACAAACTGTACTCTCTCTTTTGTACTTTATTCACCCACAATTCATATATTATCTTCTACAAACTGTACTCTCTCTTTTGTACTTTATTCACCCACAATTCATTTTCTGGATGGGGTGATAAAATTATCAAACTTAAGTTTTTAGAAATACTGTATTTTCCGCTTTGTACAGCAGAAATACTTTTGACTACTATTTGATGTCGGTATAGGTTTTTATATGTAGTACTCTTTTCCAGATCTATTTTTACTTCGATCTAGTTTTTATCTTTGTGATAAGGCCATGGTGTTTTAATTATTATCATTTTACTTATGTCTTAATAAATGTCCATAGAAATTTCCAAGTTTATTCCTGAAGAATGCCTGTAGGTGTATTGGACTTTTGCTTTTTAATATAAATATTAAGATCAGCTTGCCAGCTCTCTCAAACACACACACACACACACACACACACACACACTAAACACCGATGTTTTGACTGAAACTACATTGGTTTTCTAGAATTGATATTTTTGCAACACTAAGTTTTTCTGAGTATTAAGGTTCATTACATTTCACAAGATATTTTTTATTCAAATATATTTTTTTTCCTATTTAGAAGTCTGATATGTTTTGTTATACTGAGTCCTAGACATTTCCAGGATCCTGTTTTGTTTTGGTTTTGGAGGAAATTTTCAATAATATAAAAATAATACATTGTAATCCAATAATTTTATGGCTTTAGTTTTTTGCTGTGTTTATTCACAGTAGCCTTCTGGGAAATCTTACTGCATATTTTTCTTTAGTTTCTCTTATTTCTATAATCTCTTCTTTCTGCCTTTCAGTCCTTGATATTCTTTAGGGGTTGTCAAAAAGAGTTATAAACTCTACTATTCTCATTATACAGTTAGGTTGCAGAAGTCTCTAAACCCATGCTGTTCAGAAATCCCTTGGGTAAGCATTTTCTGTCACAGTGGTCACCCGAGAAGTGACAGTGATGAAGTAAACCACCTGTATGTGTTGTGGCAAGGGCAGGGCAGATAACCTTGGTGTTCTATTTTCCCATCAGGTATAACAGCTGTTTACTTAGATAAGTCACTAGTAGTAATAATAATTTTTAGAAAATTTCTTTCTAAATATTGATACCAGGAAGTAAAAAAACTTAATGACATACAAATAAATAATGATGAGTGCTATGAAAAATGCAAATAGCACCATTTCAAGGAGTATTATCTGCTTGGTACCAATCTTTCCCTGAATCATCCATCATGATAACAAGGAGCATAAATAGAGAGGGAGATAACATTGGAGAATCAATGAGGGAAAATCAATTAAAGAATTTCAAATGCGGCCTCTTCCCTGCCCCAAATCCATGTGGACACAAGTCTCAATGTACATTTTGATGAATAAGGAAAAACATTTAATTATTTCCAGCCAGGCTGGCAAACATATCTTTTGTTATGTTGTTTTAAATATTGAGGGCCCATGCTTAAGAAAACAATAGTTCAAGGGATAATTGACTTATAATAATCTCTCAGAATGCTCATGAAGCATATACAGTGATAAAGTATAGCTTCAAGGGTATGAGTCACTTACTTCTACAATAAAAGCTGTTTTAAACTGGGAACAAACACAACCAGGGGTTGGGGGTGTGGCTCAAGCGGTAGCATGCGTTCAGCCCGCCTGGTTCAATCCTCAGCACCACATACAAACAAATGTTGTGTCTGCCGAAAAACTAAGAAATAAATATTAAAATTCTCTCTCTCTCTCTCTCTCTCTCTCTCTCTCTCTCTCTCTCACTCACTCTCTCTCACTCTTTCTTAAAAAAAAAAACACAACCAGATTTGAGCTTAGGAAAGATAAAATGCCAAAGAACCAAATTCAAACCTTCATTCTATGATTTTTGCCCACAAAGAACTAAAATGTTTATCAAGTACCTACTATACATGAAAAGAAAAAGGAAAGAAAGGAAAGAAAAAGCAAAACAAAACGTGTTTCTTCAAGTAGTTTTCATGCAGCAGACATTAAATATTCTCATTTAAAAATTGTGAGTTGTCTTTGAATTCAACTATTATTATCCTGAAGATAGCATAGAATCTGACATGCCAATTTCAGTGGGGACAAAAAAAAAGGCATCTACTTTCTTGTTATAAGAAAAATCTGGGACTTTTTCAATTTAATTGAAGATATATTAAAAGTACTTATTCTTAATATCTTGGAGCCAGTGTTAAGGAACACTGGCTTTGCAAAATTTTAAGTGACAAATGTTATTTCAGAAAGCACAGAATAACTGGTTGAAGCAGGCACCTCTTTCATGAGACTGGTTAGTTGTAAATAAGCTGTAGAGTGGATAAAGAATATTACATTCCTAGAGCTATTTGAGAGTCCTTGGGAAGGTCAATCTGTGAAAATATATATTTTCCATAGTTTTTAAATATAATTGTGACTCTACGTCTGAAAAACAAATGCATATTTCCTATTTTCTATCTTGTTTTAGAAACAATTTTCTAAAACAAGATAGAAAACCTTCAGAATTGTGAACTTCATTGTTTTAGTTTGAAATAATGCAAAAAAAAAAATAAAGAACTTAAGGGAACATCTTTTTCTTGCCCTTTCTGAATAATTATGCTTGTCAGCAGCATTGTTTCATGAATTAGTTCATAAAATTGTTCTATAATACTTTTTTTCATCCCTCTCTATACATAATTGGGCTAACCTCATTTTGTATGCGTTCTAGAACAAGGCTGTCAAAACTCAATGGGAAGTCTAAAGAGTGTCCACATGTTAATTGAAAATAGGTAACACAAGGTAATATTTCAATCACAGATCAGAAAGCAGAAACTAAGACTTGTCAAGTAATGTTTCTGAAGTGTCTTTCCATTGATTAGTTTTTGAGATTCACAGGGAAGATTTCTTAAAAAAAAATTCCTGCTTATTTTTGAGAAAATTACGTTAAAAAAGAGAAAGCTTTGAGAAAACAGAAAGAAATTCAAAAAAAGAAAAAAGGAACCAGCAGAAGTCTCTTGATAGTGCATTTTTACTACCAAACTACTGAAAGCTTCTGAAAGAAACTACAACACCAGTAACAGCAACCAGAGACAAATCAAGCATTTACTATCAACCATTTACCATTCAATCTACTAGACTATGTCTATTTTGAGCAGCAAGGACACTAAACAATTAACAACAAAGGCTTCTGGTGGGAAAACCATATCAAAGACTCAGTGCAATACATAAAACCAAATATCAAAGTATTTCAAATTTTAGCCTCAGCATCAATACACTTAAATTAAAATTTTTTGAATTTTATGAGCTAGTAACTAAATTCTCATTGCTAATTATGGGATACATGATAAGGCAAAGTGCCACATTGCCTTTTCTTGCAACAATATGCAAAGTACTTTTTAAAGCCATGGTTGTTGTCAAATATTGAAGTAGTTTTTTTTTAATTTTTTTTATTGGTTGTTCAAAACATTACATAGCTCTTGACATATCTTATTTCATACATTGGATTCAAGTGGGTTAGTAGTTTTTCTTTGTATGTTGTTCTCATGAAAATCTTTATTTTCTAACCCCCTCCTCACACACACTCTGATTTTCCATTAACCAAAGATCTAGGTGTTATTGTATTCATTTTATAAATGAGGAAATGAGGCACAGAGGAATGAAACCATTTGTCCAAAACCACACAGCTTATAAGGCAGCACACTGACACTACCACGGCCCTGCTCAAGGCCACGCCTCTTCTGGGCTACATTTCCTCTATAGGTCAGGATGGCCATTTTCCTGAGTTATGCTTCCATTCTTAATAACAACACTATAGTGAGGTTTTAAAATTTACATTTTAAAACCTTCATGCCCCTCTGGCTATTTTTTATCCAATTTGTAAAGTAAGAATTTCTTCTGTCCATATTAAGTGGTTTACCTTATGAAATAGGCTTCTTTTCTTTTTTCTCTTTCTCTTATACATCTCAACCTAAAAATACAACAGAAGATTTTGTTAAAAGCTTTGCAATTTTCTTTGAATGTATATAGATTTTTAAATATTTTCCAAAAAGAGAAAAACTTAAATGGAAATTAAGCAGTTTATCATTTTTAACCACGCAGAATACATTTATTAATTTCTGTTTACAATTTGGTGTCTTCAAAATCCATTACTTATTGACATTCATTTATATATTCAATTTCTCATGGAAATGTTGCTTTCCTATTTCTCTGTAGATAATAAAATTCTCTTCCTACGGTTCAAAATTACTGAATAAGTTTAGTTAATAGTTAGGTTAATTTTTAATCATTGTTTTATTTTTCCTGCAGTAAGAACTAAGATACTATAGGATGAGCCTAATACAAAGTGGAGATTTTGGTTCTCTGTCTTATTTACTTTTTGTGAGAACATAAGTTAAATGTAAGTAAAACTCAATATTCCTTTCAACACATTGAGTAAAATATACACTTGTTTTTATATATAGATAGATAAATCTAGATATAATTGATGTAAACATTAACTTCTCAGTCAGTAATACATTACAACCCATATAAATAATCCTCAATAGCCAAATATTTGTGAATAAAAGAATCTAAGGTCTTTTCGTGTCAACATTCTTCTCCTGTGTATACTTTAATTACTTCTGCATTTTTTTCTCTTTGTATACTTCTAGAATATGAAAAACACTGTACATTTGGGGCTGGGGATGTGACTCAAGCAGTAGCGCGCTCGCCTGGCATGCGTGCGGCCCGGGTTCCATCCTCAGCACCACATACAAGGATGTTTTGTCCACCGAAAACTAAAAAATAAATATTAAAAAATTATTTCTCTCTTCTCTCTCTCTCTCTCTCTCTCTCTCTCTCTCTCTTTAAAAAAAAGAACTCAATAATTTGAATACTTTTAACTGAGAATCATCATTTCTTCTTTTATTGTTATGCTTAATGGTTTCATCTGTCACTTCTCCTAAAAACTTTCATTTACTTAAATGTATACTTTCATTGTGGATTGTGATTCCCTTAAAATTAAATCTCATGAGGAAATCAGACATACCGTTGTGCATTTCTACCACATAATAAAGCTGGGCAGATGATGTTTATAGTGTGGTGAGACAGCTAGAGTTTGATAGCTGTAGTAAGACTAATGAAAGGAATGGCAGTTACTGATGAGCATTCACTAGGGTGACGGGGACCTGTGTTGGTCTTCCCTTTTCTTCTATTCAATAGAAATGTGTTTGACTGAAGAATTTTTCTCAGGTAGACCTTAACGGTTACTTCACTAATGATCCCAATTCCAACCAGTGACCCAGAAATGAAAGACTATATTTCACAAAACTGCTGGCCTGGACTCTAAACAAGACTCACAAAATGTCATGTCCTTGAAAACAGGAACCCCAACATGCTGGTATATGCCTGTTACTCAAAACTGAGTTCAAAAATAAAATATTGAATGGGCCACAGAAGAAGGTTATGTCTAAGTGTAAAAAAGAAACACAAATCTTTTCTCCTCTGTATGAGAAACATTAGAAAATCTGAAATGTGATATTATGTTGGTACAAGATCAACCATACAAGTCCTTTTATACACTAGTGCCATTTTAATATTATTTATGACTCCAAGGGGACTCCTCAATTTATTTTATGATTTTTAGAAGGTATGGATTTCAGAAGTCCTACTGAATCTAGGTTTGTCCACGTATAAAACAGTATTAAATCTATTTTAGCACTAACAGACAACTTAACTGATATTCTTTTATCTAAATGATGATCATGTTGACCCTCTTTATAAGAAAAACTTTGCCTAAAATTTTCTGTTTCAATAAATGGCAAGGCTTTTTATTTGATTCTTGCAACCAAAGAGAAGTACAAATTAAATTTAACAAATATTGAATTTAAATATGATAATAGTATATATGAAAGATAAATGTAATAGCACTCTGCATAGATATTTTCTGGACTCTATATGCTTCTAATACTTACAGATCATAATAATGACATACTTGCTTACCCAAATATCATGGAGAATGATTGATTAATGTATCTATCCATCTATGCGTTCATTTGACTATCATGCTACAATAGTGGGTATATAAAAGAATTACTTATGTGATTGCTGATTGCTTTGCATTGGTCTTTGCTAAGCAATTGCTGCTGAAGTGTTATTCAAAGTGCTCTACAACTTTGCCCTTCCCCCAGCAATGTATAATTTCCAGTTTTACCACATTCTCCTCACCTTTTAGAATTTTCAGATTTTATATTTTTGGGGCATTCTAACTGATATATAGAGGAATTTCATTGGATTTCAATTTATGTTTTCCTAATGACATAGATGTTAGCTCCTTCACATAGACTTGTTTGTCATGTACACAGGTTCTTTAATAAACAATGGATTCATATTTTTGTCCGTTTAGTTCTAGTTAATTGTTATATTTACTTTTAATATTTTAACATGATCAGGAGATGTCTTTTATAAGATTCATAACTTCAAAATATTTTCTCCTAGTTTGAGTTTTGCTGCCTTGTTTTATAGATAATATCTTTTGATATTCAATTTGTCTTGCTTGTTCTGTTTTGGGTTGCTTTAGATAACTTATTCAAGTGACATTTGCTTAAAGCAATGTCACAATTTTATTACTACATTTTTTCCACAAATTTTTTAGGTTTCGCTTTTATATTTTGGACTATAGTAAAATTGGACTTAAATTTTTTCTTCTTCTTCTTCTTTTTTTTTTTTTTTTTTTTTTTTTTTTTTTTTTGCCGATATGTGAATAGCCAGTTGAAAACACTGGTCTTTACATTGCCTTGTCTTTGCTTCATTCCTTGCAAACAATTGAGTCTATCTGTACCAATTCCTGTATTATCCATTTACTACCATTGATTTAGGTGTGTGTTATGTTGCTTCTACCAAACAAACTTTTTCTGTAAAGGACTGCAGGATACATATTTTAGGCTTTGTAGGACTCATTTTTCTTTATAATTTTCATTTCCATTTTATTTTTTAAAATGTAAAAAAAAAAATAAAAAATAAAAAATCAAATCAAATCAAAGGGCATTCCAGGCTGTGGTCAGTAATTAGCCTTTCAGCATGTGCTGCATTGTGTTGGCCTTCAGGGTCCTGTCTTGATTCCCAGCCTGCCAGTGACTGTGACAAATTTACATATTGTCAGTGTTTCAGTTTTGTTCTTTTATTGAAGAATAGTTTTGGCTATTGTAATTTTCTTCTTTTATATATAAATTTCAGAATGAGTTTGTTGATTTCTATAATTTTTTTCTGAAATTTCAGTTTTTGATTGACATATTGAATCTTTAGACTTATTTGGAAAAAAATTAATATCCTAAAAATATTGAGATTTCTAATCCATGACCATAAGACATCTTCTTTTATTTCTTTTTTGAAATTGAAAGAGTATCAATTTCAACACAGAACTATTATGCATATTGATTAGATTAATATGCATTTTATTGTTTATTATTATAAATCATAAAGTGTGTTTTTAGATTCCAATTTTCAGTTGTCCACTGCTAATAAAAATACAACTGATTTTTTTGTATATTAGTATTATATTCCATGAACATTATAAACTTATTCATTTGTTCTAGAAATAGTTTGTTGTTTTTTTTACTTAATCATTTTTTTAATTAAGTCATTTAATTAAACAAAAAAATTTTTACACAAATTATTGATAAATAAGCACAACTTGGTTTGGAAAATGAAATACAATTTAATCATATGTATATAGTTGTATTCATAAGATAAGTTTGCTCAATGAAAAGCTATATAATAATGAGAAACATTAAAGGGTCAAATTCAAGTACAAAGGAAGACACTCCTCTGAATTTCCATGTTTCATTGAGCATCACAAACCAACAATCTTTCAGTTCTTTTCTTGTGCATTATTCTGTTTCCATATTCTCTGCATCTGATTGGATCCCTAGATTTTATTTCATTTTTGTTGTGACATTCTCCACTGATATATATCATTGGATGCTGTTTTGGGGGTTGAATGTCCTCTGGGTGACCATTCCTACCTGTAGAGCATGCAGACTTTTCCCTGTGTTTCCAAACAGAACTCAGTCATTATACATTTTTTAATTTATTATATATGACAGCAGAATGTACAACAATTCATATTACACAATGGAGCATAATTTTTCATATATCTGGCTGTACACTAGAAATCCTTTTTTTTTCAAAAATATATTTTAGTTGTATACAGACACAATATCTTTATTTTATTTGTTTTTATGCGGTACAGAGGACTGAACCAAGTGCCTCACACATGCTATGCAAACACTCTACCACCTAAGCTACAACCCCAGCCCTACAAATAGTTTTTTTTTTTTAGTAGCTTTTTTTGAACTTCCTGTTTGGAGTTCCTAGGTAGATAGTCTGTTGTTTATCTAATGTTGCTTTCATTTCTTTCTTTTCAATATTTACACCTTTTAATCTTTGATCTGGTCACATGCACTGAGTAGGCCCTCATGTATAATACCAAATGAGTTGTGCTGGTGAGGATCAGTATCTTGTTCCTAGTCTCAGGGATGTAAAGCATTCAGAACTTCATCATGTATAAGTGCAATTGTACACAACAGGTTTTGTTTTAATTTATGATACCCTTTATCAAGTTGGGAAGTTTCCAGTTCTCCCACAGATGGGACATTTTATCATGAATAATAGTTGAAATTTGTCCTTAGAGTGATGGATTTTCAAATGCTGAACAAGACTTTACTTGTGATAAATTAGTTTGATCCCAATATATCATCCAGTTTATATATTGCTGGATTCCATTTCTAAGTTTTTTTTTTATTGAGGACTTTTTGATCTTTATTGATTATGGGTATTTATTTTAATTTTATTTTTGATCAAAGTGTTTTTCTATTCTTGAGAGAATGGTTATACTGAACAGATAAAATAAGAAGAATCCTTTTTCTTCTACAGTCAAGGAGTGTGAAAAACTTGCATTGTTGCTGCCTTGAGTGTATTGCAGATTTTAGGCTGGGCTGAAGGTCTGTGGTAGAGCATTTGCCTAGCAGGCAAAAGGTCCTGGGCTCAATATAGATCTCATTTCAAAAGTATATTCATATTAGATTGGAAGCATGTTTGTGTGTGTGTGTGTGTGTGTGTTTGTGTGTGTATGTATGTGTGTGTGTGTGTATGTGTGTGTGTGTGTCTGTTTTAAGGTTAACTGTGACTTCAGTCTAAGTATTCCACCTAGCATTATTCAGATAGACTTTTTCTTCTTGAGTGATTTCTTTGTAATTTGTGTCTTTTAATAAATTGATTCATCTAATCTAATTTGTCAAATTTGGGGTATATAATTGCATTTAATATGTCCTCAAATCTTTTTAATTTAACTTAATTAGAATATTTGGAATTTGTTTCTTCTCTCTGTTACTTGGTTTTTCTAGCCAGCATATTATTAAGTTTTTATATATTTAAAGTTTTTCTATTGAGTTTTTACTTTCACTTCATGAAGTTGTATGTTTTATTTATTTAAAATACTCTTTTTGTGTGTGTGTATAAATCAGTTACACAATAAAAAAACAAACACTGAGGAATTTCTGAGACTGTCTTGCTCCTAAGAATGTAGATTGCCAAAGTTCTTCTGTTATTCCTTACTGTCCCCTCTTATTATGAGTTAGTATCTGGCTATCAAAGAGAACATTTGGCCTTTGGTTGTTATACTCTATATATGAATAATACGTCAAAATACATTATATTGCCATTTAGAACTATTAAGAACAAATAAAAAATAAACAAACAAAAAGAAAGTAGATTGTTATAGTTTTATATACACTGACAGAAAAACACATGCCCTTTGATCAGAGGTGGCATTTTTATTCAAGTTGAAAGCAACACCCAGAGCAGTTTCCTAGCACTGATGCTCCTGCTGCAAGACCAGATGGACCACAAGATAGAAATCCTGAAATCAAGAAAAAACTGTCTTTATAATCCTCTGGTACACTTGCTCATCCTCTCCTCCATATAAAATAGTCTGGAAACATCTTCCAGGAGAGAAGAGAGGTGTCTGTAGATTTATTAACACAGAATGTGAGCAAAGGTATTCAAGCAGGGGAATTAGGTAGTTGTATGATTCCAGGTCTTTCCAAAGGTTCTTATCTTTTTTAATATAATTTTTTATTTGTTTTAATTAGTTACACATGACAGTACAGTGATCTTGACATATCATACATTTGAATCAGATGGGATATAATTTCTAATTTTTCTGAGTGTACAGGTTGCAGAATCACATTCTTATCTTTTTGGAGACACTAGCTTTCAAATGTGTTTCATAAAGACTCTTGAGTGACATGATCAGAACTGTGCAAAAATATCGAGACAACAGTGGCATGGTATCTTTTAATAATTATGTTAAGTTTTGTTTTTATTTTCTTGAGATGGAAGATAAGATCATAGCTGTATATAGGTCTGAATGCAAAGCAGTTAATGATATATATATATTTCTGCCAAATCCTGTTTTATGTGTATTCTTCAATTTTTAATGTTCATTCAATGAAAATATTGTCTTTCTTTTATGATATCTTCTTCAACCCACCCATCTTAGAAGTGGGGTAATTTCCAAATATTTTTAGGATTTTTCCAGATGATTTTTGTTATTGTTTTGTAGCATAGTTACCTTATAATCAAAGGATACACATTATATAATTTCAGTTCTTTAAATTTGTATACTTTTTCTATGGCCTCAAGTATTTTTATCTTGGTGATTGTTCCCTGGGAAAAAAGTTGGATTCAACTGTTTTATTTCTGCTATTAGATTGTCATTTATGACTCATTCCTATTTTTAACAATTTTCCTCTATTTGGCATACACATCCTTAATCATTATCTTCACTACTTTAAGCTATTACTTGTCTATGCAATAAGTTACCCATTGCCTCTCCAATTCTCTTTGCTAGTGTTTTCATACTATGCAATGCAGAAAATTTTCCATTAGGTATCAATTAAGTTTTAAAATATTTAAATATAGAAAATTACCTTTTTTATTTCTTCAATTCTAGACTCTTCAAAATTTTGTTTGTTGACCTCTATTTTCTCTATTTTTATTTAGCATCATAATCTCTTTGTCTGAAAATTTTTCATATATATATATATATATATATATATATATATATTAGTTTAGATCTAGGAGAGTTTGGCTATTAAATATATATAGAGAGATATATGTATATATACACATATACATGAATTGAGATATATTTATATACATCTATCTCTCTCTATATATGTATATACATTTCTCTCTCTCTCTCTCTCTCTCTCTCTATATATATATATATATATATATATATATATATATATCATAAAAACATATGTACAAACATTCTTGTTGAGTACCTACATACAGGGGGAATTTCTAAGTAATGATTCATATTTATGTTCAATATTATTTGATAAATATACAGTCATATCTGCTTAAACTGTTTACCAGATATATACAAGAAATCTGAACTGTGCAAATCCTGAACTATCCCCACCTTTAGCTATACTTGTTATTGTCATTCTTTCTCATTTCTGTTGAATGTGAATGTTGAATCTTATTTTGAAATTACTTTTAATTTGCATGTATGTTTAGTTTTCACTTTATGGATGTCAAATTAAATAAAGCACCTTTTTATGTGTATTGACTGCTAGTATATTAGCTTTTAAAATATGCCTGCTTGCTTTTCTGCCCATCTACCTATTTCATTTTCTGTTTTTGTCTTTCTTTTGGTTTGTTTGTTTTTTGTTTTTCTAGTAGAAAATCTTTCAAGTCCTTATAACTTTTATTTCATTTTGTTTTCTAATGCACAGGTTAGGAATAGAACAAGCTGAAAATAAGTGAGGATATTAGCATCCTGCTCTACCAACTTCAGAAAATACTTTCAGAATTACATTACTTAGTATTATTAAGAGCAAATATCTTATATATATTTTAGCAGTTAAAGAATGCACTTAAATAATAGATATTTAACTTGTATCTGTTTTTGTAGGAAATAGATGTCAAATATTGTTATTAAATGAAAGTATTATAATACATTATGAGACAACTATAGCACATATACATTATTCAAAATTGTAATAGATAACTAAACTCAAATTTAACTTAAAACATCAAAAACAAGAATACCTGCTTCATTCATAGTGAGTTTAAGGCCTTTTAGGATGAATTGATTTGGATGCATTTCTACATCTATAGAGATGATTGTATAATTTTTGTTTTATTTAATTTAATTATATAATTGATTTTAAAAAATTAAGCTAGGGCTGGGGATGTGGCTCAAGCAGTAGCCCGCTTGCCTGGCATGCGCACAGCCCTGGGTTCGATCCTCAGCACCACGTACAAATAAAGATGTTGTGTCCGCCAAAAACTAAAAAATAAATATTAAAAATCTCTCTCTCTCTCTCTCTCTCTCTCTCTCTCTCTCTCTCTCTCGCTCTCTCTCAAAAATAAACAAACAAATAAATAAATAAATAAATAAATAATAAAAAAATAAAAAATTAAGCCAATTCTGGATTAAACCCAACTGAATTGTGAAATATATGTATTTTACAATTGAGTTGGTATATTTATTATGTTTAAAAGGTATAACTATTTTAAAAATTCAAATCTCCCGTACACAGGGTTCTACTGGATTTGGTTTGCTAAAATTTTATTTCAAATTTTTCATTTTCATGTCGACAAGAGTAATTTTCTCTTCTGTTAAATCCTCAGGTTTTGTGTTTAAGGTTCTGGTTTATAAGAAAAAAATGATGATAAAATCGTAGTGATTTTTTTGGTCCTTAGATGCTTTGTATAAGATTTTCATTATTTCTCTTTTGATTATCATTGAAATTCATTGCTGAAAACATCAGAGAAGAGATTTTTCTTTGTGTGAAGGTATTTTAAAGTTTTGGTGGTGGTGTTTTAGATGGCAGATACAACTCCTTCAATAATATAGGCTATTCAGATTCTCTGTTTCCTTTTGTCTTCTAAAGTTACACTTTTCTATGATTTTTACAGTTTATTCAAATAATAAAGTATACTGGCATAAAACTGCTTATAATATCCCCTTAATATCTTTTTATCTGTAATATCTATAGTAATGTCTCCTTTATTCATTAATCATGTCATTAGTATTTGCGATTTCTGATTTCTACTTTTTCCTTGGTCACTATGAGGTTGATTAGACTTTTCCAATAACATTTTTCTTTGTTAAAACATGTACACACATGTGCAAACATACATGCCTATATGTAAATATTTTACAAAAATTTACTACCACCTTTATTTCTAATTTTCTGTCTTTGGATTTCACTTTTTTTTATTCATTATATTCTTGAGAAAAATATTTTCCAAATAAACTTTTAATATTTAAGTACCTGCAATGTTTTTAACCTATGAAGTTATTGCTTGATATACTTTAGCTATACTTATGTAATTGTACATATATATTTATGTATGTGCCATAATTTAGAATATTTTCTAATTGTCTCTGATGATAGTTGGCTTGCTTATTAAGTCTAAATTTCTAAATGTAAGAACTATTTAAATATTTCTGTTTTTAATTTCTAACATAAAATCCTTTCTGCCAGATAATAAAGACTATATAATTTTAAGACTTCAAAATTAGCTGAGATTGTATAATATACTAATTTATGGTCAATTTTTCAAATATTGCTAAGTATATAAGATATTATATGAGTACATTAGTTGTTTATTCTATGATTTTTTGTTCAGTATTCTGTATATGTTAGTTATGAAAAAGTTACTAACGATATTATTTATAGGTTTATATCCTTACTAAGTTAATTTGCTTATATTATCAGCCACTCAAATGCACTACAGTCATCAAGTGTATTTAGTAATTTTGTCTATCTTATTTTAGTTCTGCCATTTTTCTATTACATCTTTCAAGTCATAAAAGTAGAATTGTCACATTATTTGCAGATTAAAACTCTTGGCATAGTAAATTGTACTTCTTTATCTGTAGTAATTTTTCTTACATTAACATCTACTTTTTGTTCAGCTTCATTTAAATTAAAGGCTTCAAATTATAGCTTCTATTTATGTTTTACTACTATATAACTTTAAAACATATTTTAGCTTCCTGGCTGATTTTCTAATCCTGATATTTTTTGTCATGTAATTGTAACATTTAAAAGACTATAATCTCTTAGAGATAATTCACTAGGCTGAATACTTGTATTTGTGTACTTTCCTTTGATGTGTTTTATTTCAATATTTTTGAAGCTAAAAACAAAATAAATTAGAAATTTATTGTGTTTAAAAAGTATAACTTTTTTAAAAAAATTCAAATCTCCCAGTACACAGGGTTCTAAAAAGAAACAGAACTAATAGAATGTGTGTGTATTTAGAGGAAAAATATTTACCTTAAGGAATTTACTTATATAATTATGCATGTTGTGAAGTCCAAAATCTATAGATTGGATCTACAGGGTAGAGATCCAGGACCAAGGCTGCAGTTCAAGTCTCAGAGATACCTACTGACAGAACTCCTTGCTAGACTGGAGGGTTGGGGCTGCAGGGGGCTTCTATCCAGATTTTGAATGGAATATCTGATGCTCACCCATATAAAGCAGATAAATTTAATTAATTCAAAGAGCAACAATTTAACTGTGAATCTCCAAAACATTCTCAGAGAAACAGCCAAAATAAGATTTGGACACAAATTTAGAAAACGTAACCTAACAAAATTAACAGACACATTAATCACTACACTCTTTTTCTGAAGTATATTCATATAAAATTCAAATATTCAACAGAATATAATTATTCAAGCATATAAATGTCTATGATAACCAAACTTGATAAATATAATAAATATCCATGAAGTAAAAAAGTGAGCCATAAAGTACTGAAAGATATTGTTTTTATATTTTAAATTTCATTTCTGTGTCACTTTTTTCTCATCAATTTCTTTCAATAGCCTTACATGGACCAACAAAACTTTACATTTAGGCTTGGCTAACAGAGAGCTGTTAAGTGAGAGGAATATAATTTCAGGGAATTTTATTTCCCATATTTAATAACCACAGTATTTAACATCATGTTACCAATTTTAATTTGAAATACAGAAAAATTTCATCCTTAAAAAAGTAAATGTCTAGCCCAATGTATAATTGTGTAATGGTTTCATGACTCCAAGTTCTAAAGTGCTTAGGTTAGATTGTCCAAATTCCTTCCTGAGAATAATTCAATAATTTTTTTTAAGGATAGCTAATCTTTGGAAGCACATATAATATAGAAGGAAGGCTTTTTCTATTTTTCTTTCCTTTTTCTTTTTGATAATTCTGTTGCAAAAGGGGTATTCTTAGTAATAGTTTTCCCACAAGTTGATTAGAATTCTAGGCATTTGCCTTTTGGTTCAGTTTAACACATTTGTCAGATGGAACCTTAAATTATACAGTAAACTGTGAAGGCTAAATTCCTTTGTAATGGCATTGTTTCAAGATTTATTATGCTGATTAATCCAAAGCTCAAAATGATTTCTTGTTTATCTTTAAGGCTCCATTCAACTGAGAAGACACAGTAGGTCAATTATTCTCATCAGTTAGAGGGTGATTTTCCTCTTAAAGTCAGCTCTTAGTTCTATTAGTCTTTTTTTCTTTGATTTTTAAAATATGTTTTGCATGTTTATAAAGTCCAAGTTGTATGGTTTGCGTACAAATGAAATTGATGTATCACAGTGGGGAGTATATTAATGAAATTTTGAAACACTTACTTGAGAGATATAAAGACGTGATTTGTTTCTTACAGATTCACAGGTAAATTCTGTAATTTCATGTTTTATTAATTAAGTGGAGAGATTAATGACATTTGTCTTATTTTATGGTCTGCTAGTAAATTAAGAATATAAGTAATTAATGGCTAATTAAAATAATTTAAATTCTAATACCTAGAAAGTACTCAAAATTATTCCTTGATCTATGATTCACAAAATTCTTTTGCTCTCTCCCCCCAAATTTCATAATGTTTCACCATTAAAAATGTACACTAAGGGGGAAGGGGATTAGCAAGGATGGTGGAATGTGATGGTCATCATTATACAAAATACATGTATGAAGATTTGAATTTGGTGTCAACATACCTTATATACAAACAGAGATATGAAAAATTGTGGTATATATGTATATTAAGAATTGTAATGCAAAAAAAGAATACATGTGTAATCGCATAATTTGGCATGAAAATACTTTATATACAGAGGTATGAAAATTTTTGCTGTAAATGGGTAATAATGAGTGTAATGTATTCCAGTGTTGTCATGTATGTAAAATAAATAAATAAATAAATAAATAAATAAATAAATAAAAGTGCACACCAAAAGTGATTTATTCTCTATGCTCAAATGTAATAACAAACACTTTTATTAAAATCTACTTTTATCTATCTGCACTTCTACACACATTCCCATTTTCAAGGTAAAGCTGATTTGGAAACTTTTCTCTGGCAGGGAGAAGAAGAAGAAAATAAGTTTAAGCAGACCTCATATTTAGAACTTAAATTTGTAGAATAAAATTGTACACAGATAAATAATATTTTTTTTCTGATTGATGGCCGTCTTTAAAGAAATATACAGTAGTGCTTTCCAAAATGTAATCTATAAACTCCTGGATGATAGTCACCTGGATATCTTTCTTAAATGTAGATTTCTTGGCCTACTCCCAAATATATGACCCTGAAAGTGAGAGATTGGGATGGAATACAAGGAGGGGGGAAAAAGCCCAAGATTATACATATTCATTAATAATTTTACTTTACACATAATTTTTAAATCACTGTTATAGAAGATTTTACAAAGTGGTAGGAATTTTTTTAAGTTCAAGGGAGTGCTGTTACCTGTAAGTAAATTTCTTCATAACACATTTAAGTTCAAAGTGATTTCAGATGAAGAATTATGATAATTTGCATATAAAATCCACCCATGAAAAACCCAATATAGGTCCATTAAATCTAAATTCTAGGTCTATAACAAGTTTTCCACCTTGGATCTTATTTATAATTGGCTCTTGACTGACATTTTTTTGTTATGGGGGAGGCTCCTCTGTGCATCTATGTTAGCAGCATTTATGACCTCTACCCACTAGATGACAGTAGCACCTCAGTCCTATTTGTGACCATTTTAGTGATCACTAAAATGTCTCCAAACTTTGCCAGATGTCCCTTAGGGGTAAAATTACACCCATTTCTGTTTGGAATTAATGCCTAAAGGCAATGTTTATAGTGAATTGATTCCTCTTGCTTGTACTTTTACCTATAAATGTTTTATCCACTGTTGGCCGTGAAACATAAACATTTTTAAGAATACCTCCCATTGATATAGTTGTTTATATTCCCAATACTTATTACAACTAACATTGTTGGTCTGCCTCTAACAATTTGGCTTTTACTGGAAAAGCTGTGCTCATTGCTTTTATTTAACCCAAATCCACATCATTTTGTCCTTCAATATTATATTTTAACTGAATAAATTTAGAGATATTTCTTATGATAAGAAGTGGATGTCAGTGCATAGATATTGCTTCAGAGCTATTACATATAAATATTCCTTGTCCATAAAGAAAAGTACCATGCTCTATAACATTAGCTACACTTCTCAGAATTATTGACTGAGTGTAAACAGTGGTAAAATTAACCTTGTAATTTTGCATTAAACCCCAAGTCTCCCATTAGCTTAAGTTCACAATTTGTCATCGATACAGCATTCAGTTTTTAAGCTACAAAGAGATGTTCCCCAGTATTTCAGATCTGCCTGAGCACAAGTTTCCAGTATCCTGCTTCTCCTGGTTCCAACATAAGCTGGGATGCTCTTTCGATCTACACAAACAACTCCCTGTTGGTAACACTGACAGTTCCACTGAGAACTATGAGGGACCTATGGCCTCTTTGATCATGTTCATAAGTTCATAATGAAGGACAGCACAAAGTACCTCAAAACCATGCCACACTGTCAGAAAAAGTCCAATCAACCTAACCTCAGAAGTTTTATTCTCTGCAAGAAATGTGCTCTGTCCAGAGAGCCACTACCTGTGCATAAAAATGAAAAACAGCAGCATGTATGAATTTCATCAGCTACAGTCCTGGGACGCCTAGTAGTGGTGTTCTTAAAACTGCTTTCTCATAAATCCCCATGAAGCACTTTATTTTGCTTCCAGAAAAACAAATTTAAAGTATTTCATGTGCAAAAACAAAGTGTTTGGTTGTACTCTGAGTATGCTAGATGTTTTCTTTTAAATTGAAAAAAAAAGGTCTCTGATTGGTAGAAGTTGTTGCTGCATAAGATTTAGAAATCACAAGGGGGCACTCTTACTAAATACACCAGCAAAAGGGCAATGATTTGTGTATGACTATTTTTAAAAATATTTTTTTCATAATATAATTGTTCTATTGACATTTATATAATACTTTTTTCAATGTTAAATTTAGAAAATTCTAAATATTTGATCCTTTCCATTGGAAGCACTTATTTCATTAAGCTAATTGTAGCAAAAATGTTAGAAAATTTAAAATTGTACTGTAAGAAATAACTTTCTTTTTGAGAACAAGTAAATATTTCCACCAATAACAAGAGCTTTAGGAAGTCTCTTTTCACTTATTTTGGGGGTATGAAGATGTTCTAAAGTACCATTTTTCCTGCTTATATTTAGAGGTGTATTATGATGTCAGCTGTATATGTTACTTTGGCAGTTGGTAAATATTTTGTCTCTCCATGAATTTTATATAATTTAGGCACTTTAATAGATATCCATAATTTATCTTACATTAAAATAAAATTTTATTATTCTCCCTGTGTGATGCTAGTATTGAGTATTTCAGGGATGATGAAAATATTTGATCATGAATCATTATTTATCATTATGACCAAACTGGAATTAAAAATGTTAGGGAGTGGGAATATAAATAAGCCAAGTAGTCACTTGAGTATGAGTCCATATTATTCTAAATATAAACATGACCTATTTCTCTGATTAATAGTGATACATAAAAATGATAATAAGAGAAGAATTTCAAAACAAGGATCACAAATACTATCAATACTTTCTTTGTGGATAGGATCAGTGTATTCCAAGAGGAACAATTAATGGCAAATTTATTGGTGTTGTATAACCACTGCAATTTAAAATAATTTATTTAGAATAAATTGTGTCAAATTAATGATCCTCACTAAAGTAAGCCAACAATTGTTTAAAAATTGTAAATAATAAGTATAGTCATATTTGCTGGAAAAACTATCTGTAATAACTTCTCTAGCTTTTCTTTAAAAGCTGATGGTAGGTAGAAAGTTCTAGGACCAGGGAAAGGAACACTGACTTAATGAGAAAATACACACATACTTCTAGCACTTGAGTTTTACTAGTTGTGCACCTGTGAGTAGGTCAATTAACCTGAGGTTCTCAATACATTCATGAAAAATAATAATAAAAAACTATAATTATATTTTAGTTTTTTCTAGTATCTATGACTTTAATAACTGTTTTACACTATTTATATCTAATATAATAAGCATTCCATTGCAGGCCTTTTGAGTAATTAAGGACCTGGTGATAGAAGATAAAGTACTGTTTTATGAAGTTCTCAAATGTCAAATTACTTGACAACACATATTTTAAGTTGCAATAACCCCACATTAAAATTTTAAAATAACATACAATAATGGTTGATAGTATAACATATTTAAGAAATGTTCAGGCTCTATACAAAATTTGTGTCCAAGTGACTTTGAAAAATACAGTTAAACTAGCACTAGCTATATTATCATCTTCATCATAATAAGCCATTATGAGGGCCTTTATAATTTCTTCTCATTATATTAAGACTTGCTCTTTAGAATTAATGCCAGATATAATCATATGTTCATTATTCTAAGTATTAATTTGTATTGTTAAGATTTTTTAAATGATCTGTGTATTTTTATTAAATGTTGCTAATCAAGTACTCATTTGGACCTTAGGATTAATTATTAAATTTCAATAATATTTGATGAGCTTTCTCTTCTCAGAAGCCAACCTAACTTAAAGATCCACAAGTTTTCCATTGGAATTCAGGTTTTCTGACTCACGTTTCTGTGATTATTTTCCTCACAATGTCACAGCTACTAGAATATATGTTTTCTGTGAAAGCAACAATGAGTCTTAGATTTTAGAATGGATATAAAGATTAGAATAGTAGGTACTGAACAAAAAAAGAAATAAAATGCCAGAAAAACCAATTTTTACCATAATTATTTTATAATAAAATAAAATTAATTTTAATTACCTATATTTCTTAATGAAAACTGCACACTCAAATAGAAAGTCCACATTCTATGTCAATACATTTTACTAATATTAACATAGGCTATATCTGTGTCATTGTCAAATGCAGTTAGAAAGAGTAAGTTTCTGCTGGGTATCCTACAGAAGAATAGGGTAACTACAGTTTACAACAAACTTATTATGTATTTTATAAGAACCAGAAAAAAAGAGAAGTTTCCCAACACCAAGATGTGAGAAATGGAGATGGAAATGCAACTAATCTGATGGGATTGTTACACGTTGAATATATTAATCAGATTACATTGCATTTCATAAATGTGTAAAATTAAAACTAAAATTTTTAGTTGTTAAGAAAAAAAACTCATCAAGAAAAACTTGCTGTCAGTTTTGAAAAAAAAATGTGACAACAACACTTTAAAATATATGGTTAAAAATGAAATTTACAAGACTGGAGAAGTAAATACTGAAAGTATTAGGAGGAAATACACTATTATTTTTCATCATACAACTTCTTGGCTGGCACCTGGAATCCTGAGTAATGAACATGATTCAGCAATGATGAAATTCATTTAGAAAGGCCGATGTGCATGACTCTACATCCTTCTGTAGGTGAAGGTTAAAGTCTGAAGGGTCTTTTTCTGTTCCTTTTGCCTCTTTCCCTTCTTCCTCCCTTCCTTTCCCCTGCCCCTTTCCGTTCTTCTCTCCTAGAAGCATCCTTGCTCTTACCTTCCTCATCTTTCTTCTTTCCCCAGTCAGTGCCTGTCTCATAAACTCATTCTCAATATCAAATCTGTTATCTGCAACATTTAGGTCACTATGTTTTAGACCTGCTAATGGAAAGGTGCTGTGTTTCTATTTCCTGGGTTTGGTTTTTCCTAATGATTCCCTTAGAGTTCCAGAAATCAGAGATGGAGAGAGTAGAAATTTTGCCTTCAAATACCATAACCAAGTGAGTCCTTACTTTTTCACCAAGGCTTCTCTGCAACAGAGTGAATTACCATCTCTCTTGATATCAAAGTACAGTGAAAATTTTTCCATGCACTGAACACCATCCTCATTAAAAAATGTACTAAAATACAGAAACTCAGAAACGAATCAACCCCTAAGGATATTACCATTATCCTTAGAGTTAATGTTATCCTTGCTTTATTAGTTTTTGTCTTAATGTTAATTTAGATAAAGTGGAATCGCACTTTATCTAAATTAACAAAGTATAACCAATTTCTTTGTTGTTGTTATTGTTTTGCATATGACTTTTTTCATTTTTCCACATCCTGATAATAAGAGACAATACTTACCCAAAGGTTATGTTACTTCATTTTCCTGCTGGATATAAATGAGGCAGCCCACTTTACCTTGTCCTCTGTGAAGCTGGCAGTAATTTCCAATCCTACACTAATCCACTGTTATCACAAGGGAATTCCAAAACATGCCAACTTCCCATTTCACATTGCTTTCTGCCAATGTACAATAGCAACAAGGGAATCAACCATTTCTCAATCACAGTTGACTGCAGAAGGAATCTCTCTTCATTAACCCAAAAGTTCTTGCTGTTATCACTAAATCTTTTACAGCTATGTATTGACAATTTCTAATGACTCCTTTGAGGATTCTCTTTTTGGTTAAATTACTATTACATGCTACAATATTATCAGTAGATGGCCCCAAGAATATATTCTCAGTTATATTATGTCTACTTATACAAGTTAAGAAGAGAATTATCTAAGGCTGACATGAGCAACTGTCTGTATAAAATTATATGATTATGAGATGCCCGCTTCGGGATACTTAGAACTTTCTTACTCTCCAGGCCTGCTGATCATATTCCACATTAAAGGGTGTTCCATTCTGATGTCAGGGTGTGTACAAATAGCTGTCAAAACACTATGTGAGGATCCTCATCCTTTCATGTGGTATCATCATGCTCTGTGTCAGACATGCATATTTAATTCCTCAAGTAAGAGCCTAATATTAGACATCAAGATACAACACGAGTAAAGAATTTTCCCTACCTTCAAGGTGTTTTCATTCCAGGATAGATTAATAAATGATTAACAAGAAAAAATAATTTTTCCATGTGTAATGAGCAATTGGAACATCAAAGAAAGAATAACAAAGTTGCCTGGAAATCTAATCTTTGGAAGGCTTCAGAGGCATTGGGAAAAAGTGTGGGAGTTTGAAAGTAAGCAGGTGCCATGAAACTGTAGAAGAAAAAATGGCATATGTTTAGAGATGGGTGATTTTTTGCATGTATTATGAAAACCCAAGGTAGGATAGGGCTGCAAAGGAAGGTGTAGTCAACTGTTCTTGTTCTGCCTCAGAGACGTCAGGAGTGGAGACACACTGTCATCTGTGACATTGGGGAGACAGTTCCAACAGGGCAGTATGGACGAAAGTTAGACTGTATTTAGTAAAGTAATGAAGCAGGTGAGAGAGTTGGGACAATGAAGTGAAATGAAACACATAGAGTCACCTGTAGCTTGGATGATGGACAAATTTAGGGGAAGTTAGTTTTTTTTTTTTGTGTGTGTGTGTGTGTGTGTGTTTCTGTTTTCATTGGTAACTCATATTGATTAACCACTTAGTCTAAATTATAAATTATAGAAATAAAATTGAGAACAATATAGACTCTCTGATCCCAAATCACTGACTTTCTAATGGGGGTGGGTACATGTGCCATATAAATATCTACCTAGTTAAAAAATCAATGAAGAAGTCGAAGTATAAGGCAATTGCCCATTGGGCAGATTTGCTTGGGCAAGGGGGCTGTGAAAAACCCTATGTCGAGGTGACATTTCAGCTGAGACTCAAATACTGAATAGGAGACAATCACAAAAAGACCTGGTGAAGAGGATCCCAAGAAAGACCAATATATGCAAAGGCTTGAGACAGGAGCATCTCATTTGGGAGAGACAGAAAGTGGACTAATGTGTTCTTAATAAAGTGGAAGGGGAAAGGATGACATAGTGGAAGAGAAGGTGGGTGGGCACTTCACAGATGGTTACAGAGACAAGAATTAGTACGTACAGCTTACTGTTTATCTGCATCAGAAACCTGATAGAGTGTTACATAAGGAAGTGACATATACTTTAGGGAAATTGCTCTGCTTATTATGTGGACTTTAAGAGAGGAAAAAAAACAAGTTTGACATCCAGAGGAACCAATCAGAGTCGAGTTTGCTGCTAATTAAAATGAACACATTTGTGGGAAAACTTGCACATTGTTGACAGTGGTAAAAAGTAATTGCTCGTAATTGCAGGTACTCAGTAGGCTCAGAAAGGAGGATCACAAGTCCAAGGCTAGTCTCAGTAACTTTGCAAGATCCGACTCAAAAATAAATGGTAAATAATAAAAAAATATAAAAAGGGCTGGATGTATAGCTCAGTAGTAAAAGGCCCCTAGATTTGATTCCCAGTACCTTCCACCAAAAAAGTTGTTATATTTCCTTGAGTGTATCATATGCTGTGAATTTGTACAAGCTACTTGAGCTTCATAAACCCTAGTTTCTTTAACTGTAAAATGAGTTAACAAAAATAACTCCGTGGACCCTGACTGGCTTATTGTTTGGACTAAATAGAGTCATCTATATCATAGTTTTGAATAAGCTGTACTGTATTGATCTCATGTGATTGTGGTCTAGCCTAATAAACTGTCATTGACAAGAACACCTGTTTTCCTCAGAATTTATTCTGACCTTGAAAAGACTAAAAAAGAAATGTAACAATAACAATTTTCTTTATGAAATCCAACAAGGGCACATTGTATTTCTGTGAAATATAATTAATGGTATTGGTTTTGATGTTTAGTGACTTATTCAAATTCCCAGGGCTATTAGGAGCAGACTCAGCTCTAGTTGATTTATCATGCTCGAATATATGCTCTCCTTTGGGTATGCAGAGATCAAATAGTAGCATTCCAGCCAGAAGAATTAAAAAGAAAAAGATTAAAATATTTTGCTTAATCAAGTTTAAGATTTTGCTCTATCAAGTTGATAATTATAGTACATTACTTGTTTGTTTAATTGCTTAATTTGGGGAGTGGTTGTGATATTAGTTTTAAAATGATGAATCACAAATTAAAGACACAGGGAAAAAAGCTAAGGCTTTGATGTTCTCATTAATGTGGTTTCTATGCTCCTTCTAACAAATTTCACTTTTAAATTAAATAATACTCCAATTTACATAGCCTCTATTGATAGATATTGATTTGGTTTTTAACATGGTCCAAGTACATTCTTCTTTCTGCTTACTCAACTCCTGATTTCAAAGAATAATTTAATCTCTAAAAAAAATTTTGACTTTTTTTACTTAGCATTTTTCATTTGTTTTTCAATCGTGACTATATTCGAAATTCTGAACTTGTGACTTTGATGACTTTTTGACCTGTACTTTTCAAATCATTTCTAAACTTATCATATAGCTCCATTCAATTCTTCTTCAAAGTTGTTTCCTTTACTGCAACTCTTTAAATCCAAATCTTTGTGAAATTTTTTAGACTCTGCAGAAATTAGACAATAAATCTAAAGCAAGATTTTTATATCCCATGGAATAATTCTTTTGTTTTGAAATGAACCCAATTTGAAACCAATATTTATTCATTTATTTTAAAATTATTCATTGGATAACTTCTACATGTCCAACACTATCCTTAGCAGTTGGTACATATCAAGGGGGAAAAAAGTCCTGTCAAAAATGGAGATAAGTTTCTAACTATATTGTTTGTAGAAAACAAACAATAATCTTATTGTATAACATATGTTACATTAGAAGGAAATAATCACCATGGCAAAATGAGAGCTGGATAAGCAATTGTGTATCTATTTCACTGGTTCTTTTTTTCTGTGATGACCTACTTTTTACAGAAATGGCATTCTCAGCTTCAAACTCTGCATTTAGAGTCCCATTTTGATGTTCAGCCCAGACTGGCAGAAATTTCTCAATGCCATTTCCCATTTTCTGTGGGACGGAATCTGATTGTTCTAGCTTGAGTCACTGTTCTAGTCAAGGGTGGCCCACGGCCAAAATTTGTCCTAAAAATCCCTAGTTGGAGATATGTCCCTGCATATAGAGAAGTTTCCACAGGAGAGAGGTGAGCTATACTCACACTGTACGTTTATACTTCAGTTTATACTGGAAAAATGGGTTCCAGACTCCTTCCAGAACATCCATTCAGTTTGGTCAGGCAGTCAAACAAGAGAGTCTAGCTCACAGATTCCTTTCTTTAAGAGAGGAATGTCTTCTCCAGACCATCATTCTCAGACTCTCGGGTCTCATTGATTAGTATAAGATTACCAGATTTTATGAATTAGTATCTGACATTGCGACCTTTTTGCTTGGAAGCCAGACCATACCAGTAGAAAAAGCGGTAGAAGATTTATTCAGTCCATGAAATCCCCTAGGATCAGATCACCAGGTTTTTAAACAGTATATCAATACATTTATTTAACTTAAGTATATATATTTTTTGTTCTTTACTAATTAACCCTTAAAGGATAAAAATAAGTGAAATTTCTTTGACATTTTATGAGGAAATCAATTGGGTCAAGATTTCCAAGAAACTTTTTGGAAATTTCTTAGTCCCAATATTGAAAATACCTTGAAACCAACACTTATGCAAATATCTTATTGCATGTATGCAATATATAAAAAGCCTAAGACCCTAAAGACATAATTTAGTGAATTATTACTGATTCTTTTAGTCAGAGTGACCCAATTAAAATATCTAAAATCATGTTTTCATTAATAATGTCCTGTTTAAGTGAACCCTTTGTCTTTTGAAGTTAATTTATGGCAAACACATGGAATCTGATAAAAAGTAAGAAAGTTTTGAAGAATGGATATTTTCCACCTTGAAGAGAGAGCAACACTCAGAAATTATTCAAGTAAGGAGAATTTTTTTCTTCTTTATTCTTTGTGAAACACAGGGACATACTTCCCATTATGGAGACTAAAGAAGATAGAAGGCCTGTTACTTGTTCTTTCATTTAATGACTAGTTGTCGATGACAGCTACTATTCTGAAGTTTAGAAGGCCTGTTACTTGTTCTTTCATTTAATGACTAGTTGTCGGTGACAGCTACTATTCTGAAGTTTAGTTTAATGTATACCAGTCTTATGGATATCACAGTCATTTGATAAAGATTTTAATATAATGATAATTAAAATAAAATGTAACAGCTAAAACTAAAACATGGCCATGAGATAAAATTTATCCTGGGAATGGAGATAAATGAATCAAATGTTCCATCAAGGAATTGAGGAAAGTTCCAGAGAAACAAGATTTCTGAGTTACTTAAATAAAAATTATTTTTTGATGGGGGGGGGGGATGATGGACTTTCAATATTAAGAATTTGGTATACAAAAGGACAAAGGTCCTGAGAACTCGGAAACTTTAAATGGCACATGTAAGACAGAACAGGAGTGAGAGTGGAGAATAAATATGAGACTGGAAGTAGGGACACATCACAACGTGACATGATGCCCTATGGAAGCCCTGGAAGAGACCCTTGTGTGGTTTAGGGCAGGGTGGACTTGCTTCTGTAAAGCATCAGGGAACTACTGTGTCACAGGAGGTTGTCAAAGGGGGCACCTATGAGCTAAATTAATTGTTAAATTGTCAACCTGACAACCACAATGAGACATCATTAAACACCCACTACATGTCAGGACTAATGACATGAAAATGTGGCACGGACTTCAGAGCAACTGGTACACTCCAACACTTACCGTGGGAGTGCAAAATCAGCAAGCACTTTGGAAAAGAGTTCTCCAGCTTTTTAGAATGTTAAACAAACAAATCTACCCTGTGACCTGGAATTCTACTCTTAGATATTTCTGAAAGAGAAATGTGAGCATGGGCACGCACACACGAATTTCACAAGAATATTCACATCAACATTATTCATAATAACTCCAAATTGGTTACAACTCAAATGGTCAGGAAAAGCAAAGTAGGTAAACAAATTAAAATATATGTGCAGTGAGAAATACTACTCAGCAGTAAAAATTAGTAAATTAGTAAGCTCTTTCAAATACAAAAACTTGAACAAATCCCCATAAAAATGTTGAGGAAAAAAATACATATAGAAAATGGCGCCAAACTATATGAAATATTTTTTTACTTCTTAGTTCTAGAAAAGTTAAACACTTATTATTACAAAAATCAAAATTATAGATTGTTATGAGAGGTGGGAATTAACAGGAAATTAATCATAGTGAATGATCTGTAGAGATTAAGTGTTTTTCTAAATTTGGGTTGGGTTCATGGCTACATAGAGTATGTATATACTGAAACTCAATGAATATTTAATCTTCTGAGGATTATTTAATCTTCATTAAGGGTTATGAATTTATATAACTGTTTCCACAATTTAAAAAAATGACAACTTTTAAAGACACCCTGAGATGTGGAACCTTCATTCATTTCTGGTGGGAATGTAAAATGATACAGCCACTTTGGAGGATGGTTTGGCAGCTTCCTACAAAACCTCTTACTACAAGATACAGCCATTATACTCCTTCATCCTTACTTACAAGATGAGTTGAAAATTAATATACACACACACAAAAAAACCTGCTCAAAAATGTTATAGCAGCCTTATTTGTAATTGTTCAGCCGAGAAATATCAGGAGGACCTTGGATAGATGAATAGATAAATAAAGGCAATATTTTTCTGCAATAAAGAGAAATGAATTATCAAGCCACAAGAAAGCATGAGGAATCTTAAATTCATATTGCAAAATGAAAAAAGGCAACCCGGAAAGGGCATGCACTTTATGATTCCAGCTGTGTGACATTCTGAAAATGCAAAACTATGGTGAGAGTCAAAGGATCAGTGGTTGCCACAGTGTTGAAGGGAGGGGTGGGTAGGAAAGGGGAGCGCACAGAGATTGTGGAGTGTGAAACATTTTTGTACAATATTTTCATGGTAGATTACCCATTCATCAAATCCACAGAAGGCGCAACACAGAGAGTGAATCCCATTGTCAATTATGATTTTTCAGGTAATAATAATGTATCCATATTAGTCGGTTAATTACAACAAATGTACCAGACTAATGAAAGTTGTTAATAACAGGGGAAAATGGGGAATGTCGAGAAGGAATGTTTGAAAATTTTCTGCTTCATTTTTCTGTAAAATTAGAACTTCTCACAAAAGAAAATGCTGTTATTTGAAGGAAAAAATACTGTAAAAGAAGTCCAAGGTCGAACCTAATGAATTTGGTTTGATACAGGTAGTGCAGGTGTATGTTTGCCATTCAGCAGACTACAGTCCATATTGAATAAGAAATGAATGTCCATCTATGGAGAGGAGGAAAAAGAGTAGGGTCAAAAGGCTAAGTAACAGCAGCATTTTGGAACAGGTGGAGGAGCCACTAAAGAGGGTAAGGAGGAATTCAAAAGAGCGGAGAAGACACAGAATGGCTGGGTTTTGCATGAGCCAAAAAGAAGTATTTTCTGTAGTGTGTAATGCTGCAGAAATACAGTTTTTGAGATTTGGTAAACAATGTGAAATCTACAAGTGGCCAGGTTGTAACCAATTTGCAATGAATTGATTTAAAAAAGGATTTGAGAATCAAACCTATAAGTGCACATTAAGAACTGAAAAGGTGTGAGGAAGAGGTAGAAAACCTGATCCGCACTCTGTCATGGCATATTTTGACAATTTCAAGACACCATTACTTTACAGGATTTAAAACCAGGGATTCATGTCTTTGGTGACATTTCATTGTTAAGGTAGCACATATGGTAGGTAGTCCAGCAAGTTCTGAAAAGTAATTATAAAATGGCATAAATTTATTTATGCTCAATGTACAAAGGAAACTCTTTCAGAACGTATTTAGCAACAATGAAGATTTTAAATGATCAATAAGATATTCTATTAGAAATGTTAAAATCCTCTGAAAAGCTAATAATAGTCTTATGTAATTTCTATTGGCCTATAATTCATGAATAATTATTACATTTGAGAAGTATTCTGAAAACAGTAATTTCCATTTTGCAATGACATATTGGTTATAATAAAGTTGTTTATTTCATTAATAGTTGATTTCCTAAGATAATCATGTTGACTATAATAATTCCAGTGAAAATTAGATAATATAAAGGATGAGTTATAGTTATTCTTATCTAGTATATTTTGGTCTCAAAAAATTCTTATCAAAGGGCTGGAATTGTGGTTCAATGGTAGAGTGCTTGCCTGGCATGTTTGAGGCCCTGGGTTCAACCCTCAGCACCACAAATAAATAAATAATCCATTGACAACTAAAAAATATTTTTTAAAAAAGTTGTTATCAAGCTGGTTATGGTGGCACATACTTAAACATCACATACAGTGATGAAGGAGGCTGAGACAGGAGGATCCCAAATTTGAGGCCAGCTTGAGCAACTTAGCAAGACCCTACTTTCTTAGTGAGTTTTTATGTTTTTCTTTAAGTTTAATTTGGGTGGGGAAGAGAAAGTTTTTACCACTAGGAAGAACATTTTAATCCTTTAAAATCTGAACTTATGTCTTAAAGTAAAAATGAAAAGGACTGGGGATGTAGCTCAGTGATAACATACCTTTAGGTCAGTTCCCAGTGCCAAAATGAGAAATACATATATCAAATTAATAAGACTAATCCTAGCATTACAGGACAGATTTAATGATTTAATGAGACATAATATCTTAGAAACAATAAGAACAAGTGACATTTTAACTTATTTTCTGATGTTTTTCTAATTGATATTAGGTAGTACTTAATACTGTGTCAAAGTTCTCAAACATTTTTATTAGCTATTTTAATTTAGTACTTTTAATCTAAGTAGGTATATTCTTTACATCTCTTTACAGCAAATACTTAAACCTTGAAATATATTTTATGAGATATAAAAAGGATATACGTTCACAAATATTCATACTCATTATTTGTGACAAGACATAAGTGGCACAATATATTAAAGATATTACAAAAAGGTTTATTTGTATTAGTTCTGTCTTTTGAAGACATTTCAAAGTTAACTAAAAATTAAACTTGATTATGATTTTCACAAATAAAAACATACAAAAGCCATAGCATTATTTAACTTTTCTACTTGTAAAAATTAAATCAGTCTCATAAGAACTTTAGGAATGACTAAATTTCTATGATATAATAAGATCACTATCAATGAAATGTTCATGGGGTAGCTCTAGTCAAATTAAATTAATAAATGTGGTTTGTGTAAAAATAAATTAGTACATAAATTTTTTATTAATTTTAGAAAAATATGAACTTTTTCAATTTTACCTGGGATAAGAGACCATGAAAAAAAATTATTCATGTTAACGCAATCAAAATTATCAAGAATGTAAACTTATAACAGTGGGTAATTGGTTAATTTAAGTGTAGTATAGTCATATACTGTAATGTTATGCTGTCATTTAAAATTGCATTTTAAAAACTATAATAATAGAAAAGAGATGAACAATTTTGAGGAGTTTAACATTCCAATTCCAGTACCTTCTAGGGGGAAAAAAATAACCCCTGTTCTAATAAGAAGTGATGTCCTTCATGGAAGATCTTCTTGAAATCTGATCCCAGCCCCAGAGAAAGAAAGTAGGAGCTCTACAGCCTTTCTTTTTATGTTTTTCTTTAAGTTTAATTCATGTGGGAAACAGAAAGTTTTCACCACTAGGAAGAACATTTTAATCCTTATCTTGTTTTATGCATAGTCTCAATTTGGCAATAATAGAGAAAGAATTGACTGTGAATAATTGGTCCTCAAAGGTACTTAAAAATATTCATTACAAATTAGTATCGCAGAATGTTAGATGTGGAAAGACCCTTAGAAGTTATCTGTTTTCACTTGCTATTTTATTAGTAGGGAACATAGAGGGATTAACATGTTAACTCATTTGGTATTGCAGAGCCGGCTCATTTGTAGTTAAAATTCAAAACATAAAAATTAACAGATTTGAAGCAGTAAAAAAACTGATAGAACTCCAATGAGAAGCTGACAAAGTCAGTTTTTTTTAATAGGAAATTGACAATATTTATATCAATATAGGGAGTGCATATTATAAATATAATAAAGTAATAATTAAATAAAGTTAATTAATATAATCATCCCTTCAAGTGATTAAAAAGTTGTGGTGAAAACTTTTGAAATGTTCTGTCCTAGCAAATTAGAAAGCGCCATGCCATATTATTATTTTATTCATCCTGTTGTATGACTGCATTTTTGAACCAGCATTTTCCTTTCCCCATTCCAACACCTGCTAACTCTATTTCCACTCCTTGTTTAAAGGAGACTGACATTTTTAGATTATATGTGTAAATTATATCACACAGTATTTTTGTGTTCAAATTATATAAGCCTTTAATAATTTAATTCTTCCAAAATTAAAATTTATTTGCTTATGATTGGGTTAATTGTGTCTGTATTGTTAGCAGGCCTCCTTCATAGTATGAACTTATCTATTCAAACAGAGGCACCATTATAGACATTATTCTCTTTTGTTCTTCATTATGTTATCTAGTAGTTTTCCATTTTACATAAGTATTTATTAACATTATTTACCTATTTCAAACTGTTTCCATGAATTCCTTTTATTCATTTTTGGCTCATTTTTTAATGTTTTTCTGAGATACTTAATTAATTCATTATAAAACTATAATATTCAAGGACCCACATTTAAGATTCTTGATCTCTCTTTTTTAAAAACATCTGTTGAACATTTCCACATATTCCCATCTCCCAGCCATCTGGTAAGAGCTATTTTATTCTCAATTTCTCCAGATTCACCCATAATGATGTGCATGACATGATTTCTTTCTTCTTTAAGGCTGAATGTTTCTCCATGTGGTATGTATATACCACAATTTCTTTATCCATTCATTTGTCAATAGAAACATGTTTGTTTACACATCTTGACTATTGTTATAATGCTTATCTGGGGCATAGAGGTGCAGATACTTTTAAAAGATACTGATATAAGTTCCTTTGGGTTTATGTCCAGAAGTGGTATTCCTGGATCATGTGGTACTTTTATTTCTAAATTGTGAGGAGCTACCATACTGCTTTCCCTATCAGATGAACCATTTTACACTTCTCCCAACAGTGTACAAGTGTTTCAATTTCTTCATATCCTCATCAATGCTTCTTTATTCTTTAATAATAACCATCCTGGTAAGTATGAGGGATCATTTTATTTTGATTTGCATTTCTCCAATAACGAGTGATGTTTAATATCTTTTGATATACCTGTTTCCCAATTGTATGTCTTCTTTGAAAAAATATCTGTCCAATTCCTTTGCCCTTTTCTTACTTGGTTTACTTGAGGTTTATAAATTTTTATTTTATTTATTTTCTAGTTGACCCATGGAAGTTCCTTAAGCATTTCCGAAATAAAGCCCTGATCACACATATGTGATTTTCAAATTGCATAACTTGTCTTTTTATTCTGTAGTTTATTTTTCTGTGCAAAATTTGTCCAATGGAACAGAAAGCCCAAAACAAAATCATTCCAGACCTGTCAACTGATCTTTGAGAAGGATTCCAAGAATTTACCATGAAGAAAGTTAGACTCATAAATAAATATTTATGGGGAAACTGGTTATCTAGTTTCTAAATATAATTTAGAACACATTACTATCATACATATAGCCAGCTAAATATCAGTTAATAAACATTATGTCTGTAGTATTTTTCAAGTACTTGCAATTCTAATTTGAGGCTAACAATATGTTCACATGATTGGAAGGTGTTTACATGATTGATCCATTCTATCAATAACTTCACATTTAATCACACAGATAATAGATGTGTGCAAAGTTGTATCACTATAATGATGACCATGGATAGCTGATATAGGTAGAGATCCACAACTTATGTCATTTATCATCAAGCCTTGTGCATCCCTTCTTTCTAAACTTCCCAATAATTCCCTACCATTTTTTGTCACTATTCAAAAGAGGGATGCTCTTTTTTCAGTGCAATTAGTTGAATGAACATAAGTTTAGAGGTAATGAGAGCCACCTTGGTCAGCACCTGACACAGGGCAGTGACAAGAAGCAAGGAAGACCTAATCTTAAGTGGATTGTGCATTCAGCCACATCTGAAGTGAGCTGGAAACACGATTTCCTTTATATTTTATTTTTTGCTTTAACAAAGCTACTTTCAGTCAGTTTCTCTTATGTCCAACTGAAGTTTACTAACCATATAGAAACTTGTGTCTGGGATAGAGTTAGAAGAAATCTTTAAGCTTTTTTTAGTTTGTTGAGCTGAAGTAGGAAGCAGAGGGGATTCCTTACAAAAAGAAATTTGCATTCTTTCCTTACTAGAGGAATACAGCACCTACTCTGTGGCCTGTGGTATCTGAGGTCTCATTACATATATCTGTTGAAGTTGGTCTTTTCTAGGACATACTACATAATTGTTCTTTATTCTGAAAATTCCATATATTGATAACAGTCTTTCCAAAACTTCATTTCATATTTTTTGTGACTGGTCTTGTCATGATACCCGCAGTTTTAAAACAACAACAAATGTAAAAATGATCACCAGAAAAGTCCTTGACCTTTTCAAAAAACAAAAATATACTTTATTCTATTCGATCTGGAAGGAAGATTCAAGAAAATATTGAATATAATGAAGTGATGTCCAAATAAATAGTGGCTATGAACCAGATTTTCTTCAAAGGTCAAAACCACTTTCTCTTTTGTTGGTTTTTATAGGTGACACTTTTTAATCTTTTTATTTCTCTTCTATTTGGCTTCAGCAATGAAGGAGAACTTCACTTCCTCTGGGCTTTTCATGCTTGAAGAGTATGCCCAAGGCTGCTGAAACTAAAGGCAGGCAGTGAGCTCATGTGGCAGTTACCTGGAAGGTGCTTCGGAATATTTTGGGAACAAAATGTCCTAAAACAAGTGTGGACAGTTTACTATAAAAACTTTGATCTGGATACATTATATGAACCACAAATATTCTTACATTTTTCTTGCTTTTGAGGATAGCAAAGTTGAATGGAGGAGAAAGCTAAGCAGCTACAGTCTCAAATCCCCAGCTCTCCAGAGTCTTTGTAGGAAATGCATAATTTATAAACCTAAGGCTTGAGACTGCATTACCACCTGATAATGATCAAGCTGTTTTAGGCAGTAAGATTAAATAGGAACTGAGATGCAGAATCTCATCCAGAGAGAGAAAAAAAGTATTCAATGAAATCTCTGAGTCTAAAATTGCAACATAGTGAAGCAATCTGGATCTCCTAAAATATATTTTACTTTTGACTTAACAAGGTATCCATCCCTCTGATGGATAGATGGTATCCATATACTTTAGTTTCTTTAAAAAAGTTTTAAACTGTAAAAATATAGAAAGCAATATTGATTTTCCTGATAATATAGAACAATATAAATTGCATGTAACTTCATAACTTTGGTAAGCCTGAAGTGTATACTTTTATTATAATTGGCAGAGAAGAATAAAACAGCAAATACAATTGAAGAGTATATCCTTGTATAAATTCTAAACACCATATTTTGAAGGAATTAGCTACTTTACCAGAAGTATTTCATTTGAGAGACTTCTAAATAACAAGATCAACAAGAATTTTTTAAAGTAGGTCTTTTGTGTGTGTGTGTGTGTGTGTGTGTGTGTGTGTGTGTGTGTGTGTGTGTTTCCATTGTATTTGCTCCTGGCTTACAGTAGGACTGTCAGGAATTTTTATTTTTAGTGGAAACTGAGACTGGGCACAAGACTGTTTTAGGGATATAAATAAACAAGGTCAAGGAAGACAGTGGGCCTACATAAAGGAGAAGAAACTTTCCAATATTGCATGCTTTTTTAAATTTAATTTACAACAGAGAAGAGAAACAGAAAATGGCAACTGTGAAGCAGGGTCATTTTTAAATATACATGAAAATACATTTTGGCCAGTTTAAAGACATACTACACAGAACTCAAATAGTGGAGACAATTTGGGTATCCATAATAGATTAGTAGGGAGATAATGATACAAATCCTATTTTTGGCAATGTATGTTAAGTGGTCTTTCCTAACCTTTTAAAATATTAAAGCAAAGGAAAGGATTATCTTATTGGAAGCTGCCTTCAGCAGAAGGTCAAATGTAATTTTTATCTTCAGTTTTTTTTGAAGCCCTGGTGATAAAGAAGTTTATTCTTTATGGGTTTGAACATGTTGGTTAGTAGAGATGGATTGGGATGTTGCAGAAAGCAGGAAAAAAAGTAGTATTTCCAGAACTAGTTGTTAAGCATACAAGTTAGCATATTTTAGGCATTATATTGGCTTTTACAGACAGTATGTCTAATACTTTGAGAAGAGAATAAATGTTTAACTAAATGAAGACAGGTATAAATCCAGAGGCAGGATACTTTAGAGGATTCTGGCAGGGAAAAAAGGTGGAGAACTGATTACTGGAACTGTGGGAACTATAGCCTAGATTTTAGGGTTCAAGTGCAGAGGTGAAATTTCAAATATGGTTAATTGATCTGAGGATGTGCAACTGGAGCTCTATAATTTCCATGTGCATAAGGAAAGATAGGACCTGTAGAAAATTTTTCTAAGGTGGCAATGGAGGTTTCTATTTCATAGCCCAGGATCAATTTTCTCTATCCCATCTTACACTATTTCATCTGGTATCATGACACTGAAACCTGCCCCACTTTCAGACGTTGCCCTTCATTGTAAATATGGGGTCATGCACAGGAATTCATGATCACAGAAAAATAATATAAGTTGTACAGGAAAACAAACAAATATAAGAAATGGTATTTATTATTTTTACTTTTTTGTCCTTTGAGCTTTATTCCTAAGATTTTACTATTGTTAATATTTTCCTTCTATTTGGAGAGGATCTGAGTATTAAGTTGATAGTCACTACTTACCTACTCACTCTAGTTTTTCTTTCTTCTTAAAAATTCTTCTGAAATGGGTCTTATAAAATTTTAAACTAATTTATTAAAACATTATATCTTATGAAAGAATAGATGCTCACTTGGGAATTCCCACCTTATTCAAAATGTGCTTAAGAACAATTTAATTTTTAATTTTAAAATACTTGCTTACTATATGGAGTCTCAAGAGTTAAAAATTCAATGTGGAGATAAATTATTTTATATTTAAGTATCCTGTCTTTTTATTTCACACCAAAAACTAGACTATTGTTGATTATTTCGAAGTATCTATGTCTTTTCAAATACATTTAACATCACTTTATATGTAGATTTATTAAGCACCAATGATTTTTCTAGTTAGGGCATTGTTGATTTAAGCTAAATTGAAATTCTAAATAGATATAGACCTTGGAGGCCATGTTTTATCTTTATTAAAATGTTTACTATTGACGGTGCACATGTAAGAGCTATAGTTTTAATCACAGAACATGACTTAAGACTTACTCAGCTGATAAAAATATTGAATCATCCTCACATTGCCAAGTGAGTACCATATTACAGCCCTGTTTTAATTACATGATTAAGTTGCTTTCCAACCTTATCACCATCTTTCCATTAAGCAAAAGACACATCTCACACTGAGAAATAGCAGGGATGACCTTTTATCAGTTATGTGTCTTCCATGCCTAAGATAGTTTTTTCAGTGTTCAGCAGTTTCTTTTTTTGTTTCTCAGTTTTTATTCATAAAGATTTGATATTTGGATTCAGATTTCATCCTTAATTTCTAAGTTTTCAAAATTTATTTTCTGCACATGAGTAATTGTTAAAAATGCTATTTTTTAATCAGATAATATTTTTCCCTACTATTCCTAGGTGGTTTGTGCTTAACAGCTGTCTAGAATTTAGGAAAATTTATAGGGGTTTGAGAATCTGGAAATATTTTAATTTACTGATATTTACAGTATTTCTGACAGTTAACTCTTAATATAAAACGTATCAGTAAGAAGATAACAGTTGTTTTAATTGCTTATAACATGCTTTCTAGAAAGAATTTTGAAGTCCAGTAGTACATGATAAATTTAAGAATTTGTTATTCAATGAGACACATTTATTAGAATCAAAGTTGATGAATTTGACATGTAATTATCAGAAAAAAACACTTATAATTTTATAGAGGACAAAGTTCATCTGTTAGATTCGAATAAAGAACTAAGATAGTTTAATGATAATGGCAAACTTAAATTTATGTTAAATTTGAAACAATGTTTTTGAAAATAATCATGTGGTTGGCAGAGGTAGACAAGGAATATCACACTAACATCCAAATCTCTGGTTTTGGTACTACTGTATTGTTGGGCTGAGTCATTCTTAGAATCACCATGGGGTCAGGGATGGCCTTGTGGAAACCTCTATGGAGTGTATTTCCTGACTCAGCATAGTGTTGTCAATTATTGAGAACTTGTTACTGCCCACTCAATTTGGCTTTCATTTTCTTATTTTCCAGTGAGGAATATGCTTTCCCTATAGTACTAGTGCAAGGATTAAATAATGTATAGGATTGGGAATTGCACTTTACCCATGACAAACTCTTAAAAACTATAATAATGATAATCATTAATAGCATTATTATGCCAATATAGCTTCTTGACTTAAAATATAAAAGAATAAATATAAATTATTTTTGTTTTCCCACATGTTACCTTGAGCATCTAAGGATATAACTTTTAAATATGTCTAATGGTAAATTGCTTTAATAGTAGTCAAGAATTCTTAATTTTTAAAAGTTATTCATTAATAATTGGTACTCCTAAAGTAGTAGTAGTGCTTGTGATGCTGGTAATGTCATGATACCAATGATATCATGACTGATGAATCCTTACAGTGACTCTGAACTAAATTAAAAGACAGTAGAAGTAGACAATAATGGGCAAACCTGCTGGGTTTTTCTGCTAAGCATGAACAGTTGAAAAATAAAGCCATTACTAGTAATTGAAAAATTCATGTTTGTATGTAGCAGTTTTAACAGGAAACTAAAGAGAATGAATCCAAATCAACCCCAAATAATAAAATAACCAGTCCTCACAGCCTCATTAACGTCTTAAGAGATAATGACAATTGAACTTTTTATTGTGTTTTCCAAAAGCTAATTAGAACTGCAGCTTATGAGTTTTTAGAATTGGAAACAAAACATGTATTTTTCAAAATTTTATTTGAGCTTGTTCCTTCTATGCCTTTTTTCTGATGATAATTAATAGAATAGAAATGTCATAAGAGCATATACCTTAGGATCCAATATGGTATTCTTCTATGAAGCTTGAATATTTTCTTTGTAAACATATATACATTTAAATATGCTAAGCACTAAGTAATCAGTAGATGTTGAGCATACAGTATCTGCTAAGTGAACCATAAGATTCTTTGTATGGTTTCAGGAGTTTCACAAATCCATCATGTAATTGTTGTGTTGGAGAAGCCACCTTTGGGTAGTGTAGTCTGAGTCACTACTTAGCTTGTAGCCCCATGCACCTCTTCTTCATCAGCTCCTCCAGAATTCATTCCTCACTTTCTTTTTGCCTTCTCCTATGGCTAGGAAACCAAATACTCAGTTTGCTGTGCCCAGCAATATTACCTCTTCCGATTTTTGCCTCTGGAGCTCTAATTGATAACATCTTTATATTTATGAACATTAATATAATTAACTAAACAACTTTATGTTAATGAATTAAATGATGTGTAAAAATTGGATCCTTTAATCTTTGTTTCACCCTCCATTGAAAAACTAAATCTGCTCTAAACTCTTGCCATCATTTAATGGTTTTCCTGGTTTGACTTCTCAGGCTTGTAAGTTTGAACTGTTTTTCAGCCTCTTCTTCTTCTGCATTCAGATCCACTATTAATTTGTTGAAGTAATTCAGCAGTTGCTGCCTCAAATAGTAAATTTATATAAATTTTGAACTTTTAGTTCAAGCAAAATGAAGCATTCCCTGGCTAAATTAAGCAAACAGAAAATGACTAACACATCTCTAGATACGTCACATAATCTAAGAGTAACTACCTTCCTACCACCCCTATGTGTGGTCCGGATTTGTAATCCTGAGAACTGCATGTGATTGGCAGAATTCAGAACAAATATTCACTTTATAATTCAGGTGTTTTTATTTCTATTATTGGAATAGAACCACATTAGCATGAAGAGCAACAGATTCCCCACAGGAAAGGGAAGATTCTGCAAGAAAAAGAGGCCAAGGTTCCTGGCAGATGAATGTCACATCTTTGATTTTGTTTCCTTCTTTCCCATTCCTGTATAGTAATATTCTACTTCTGACTCTGTGCCCTGTCTCTGGTTTTTAATCCACTCAATCTGTAATCCACTGGAGGTGCATAAACACTCACAGACTAAACTTTTACTCTACGAACTAAATGCTCCTGCACTTTCACTTTGTCATGTGATTTTTCAAGTAAGTAAACCATTTGTCACCTGTATTATTAATATTGTAATGTGATGTTAAATACTTTGATCACATCAACTCTGATTTTTGTGACCATATTAGAGAACCAAATATTGTAGTTAAGTGTGAAGGGATATTTATGTTTTGGAAGAGAATTATCAAGTAGATTTATCCTTTTCCTCCTTCACCAAATGTGAAAATTCCTTTATTAAAATGGTTCATATTATCAGCAATTTATAATATATAGATCATAATAAATATTCATCTTGTCTTTTTTTATACTGCTACTAGAGATAGTACCTTTGATGGAGTAGGAATCAATAAATATGAGTACAACAATTTTAGACCAGATTTTTATTAATTGAATGCTATTGTTCTAAATATAAGAATATATGTTAAGTGAAATAAGTCAGACATAAAAAGAAAAGAGCAGCATGTTCTCTCCCATACATAGAAGTTATGAAAAAAGTAGACCTGAAAGTAGAAGAGTAATGAGAGAGGTTGAAAAAGTGTATAAAGCAGACTGGACTTGATCTGTGTAAAATGTACACACATGTTTACTCATCACAATGAGTCCCCTTCATGTGTACAATTAATAAATGCTAAGCAAAAATCAAATAAAAAAGCAATTATTGAAAAATAAATTCAATATAAGCAATACAAACAAAATATGGTACTCTGAACTTGGTACAATATAAAGTATAAAGGGGCTACTGGTGTAGATCAGTTGTAGAGTAAACTCTAATATCTAAACAATGTAGGCATACAGATCGGGAGAGACAGAAGAAATCTGAATAAAGCAAATGAACTCAATATTATGTGTAACTATAATGTACTAATAAAAACAGAAAATAAATTTAAAAAGAAAGAGATGAAATGAATTGATTTAGAGTTATGGAGGAATGCTCAACACAACACACATGGAACAAGTGGTCATAGAAGATTCAAGCCTACAATTTGTTGAAGAATAGTAAACATAAAAGTTCATAGTTGTTCCCTAGACAAAAGATGGCTACCTCCAAGGAAGACAGTTAGTTGTACCTGCAACAGATGTCTTATTGCTCACAGCAAATACTGGTTTAAATTGGAGCCTTATCTTTAAAACTGAAGGAAAGTCATTACAGTCCAAAATTCTATATTTGATTACCTTTTAATCTGAGATCAAGTGAAAATTATGACAATTATAGACATGCAAGGAAAATCGTTCTACTCTTGGCCTCCTTCTTAAAATAACTACTGAAGGACATGTTTCAAAAGAATAAAATAAAATATAGGAACAGAGTAAACCACAAAAATAGGTGGTGAATTTATACAAAAGTGTTAAAATTGTTAGTACATTTAATTAATTATGATTCTAAAAAGACCAGAGGATAACTTTTAATGCCTAAATATTTTGAACTAAACTTTAGAAAATATTAATGAGTTTGATGTGGATGAGAGCTGGTCAGTGATTAAAGATTGGTGTTTGGGAACACAGAACAAGAAAACTTTAATTTTGTTAATAAAATGCAGAGTTAACTCAGCTTGTAAAATGTGAAAAACTACTACTTAAATGGCTCTGCCTGGGGTATCTTTCACGGCAGGGACTGAGTGGTGTTACCTACATTTTATATGTACTGAGATATCGGTTATTTTCCAGGTACATGATTATCTATCCAGACTAATGTGTACCCTTCTCAGTCTTCTTAGTAGTAGCCAGGTATGGCCAGGTGAAGGAGCTCTGGTCCTATGGAGTATTATTGGGGGTGCTATATGTTCCCTTGGGAACTTATATATACCTGGAACTCAGCAGATCATGAAGGACCATGAGTAGTATTCTCAGTGTCAAAAATAAAAAACAAACAAACAAACAAAAAACAGAGTCACTGCTTGAGTCTGCAGTACCACGAAGCACCATACTTCCTTGCATGACTTAAATTTGCATTTAAGTCATTTGGTTTTTTTATAAGGAAAGAATATTCTTGTTCAAGGCTCCATTATTTTTTTTAATACATGGCACTTATTCTGAAGCAATAAAGTGTTAATATTTCACTTTAAAAATTGAAAGGAAGAAATAAGAGAATATTATCAGTCTACCAAAAAGTAGCAAAGAGAAAAAAATAGTATGGTAAAAAATGAAAAACAAAAAATGAAAGACAAAGCTTTCAAAAGTGGTGATAACAAAAAATGTAAATACATGCAAAACAACTGTTACATGGAGGAAAACAAAACCCCAAACCCAGGTATATGTTTTAAAACAGAAGAACTAAAACAGCACAGCAATTTTATAATAGAGGGATGGATTACATGTGCCCTATGAAAAGATGAACATAAGGCAAATTACCTAATGATAAAAGAATTATTACTCAAGAAACATCAAGTACCATGGAGTTTTGTGTGCTAAACAACGTGGTATTTTCTCCAAACATTAACAGAAGTATGAGATAATGGATGGAAACCCCAAGTGTGGAATGAAAATGCAGCACATTTCAATCAGAAACACTACAGAGCAAGACAATGTGTGGAGCTTTGAAGAGTGGTATGAAGAAACTTCAGGGAGTTACATTGTTATATAAGAAAAAAACCTAATCTGTCTGAGGGTTTTGGTGAAGACTTATCTGAAGAATGAAATTTCAAAAATATGTCAAGAATAATTAAGACTGAATCAAGGTTAGGGGGTGGCCAAATTTCAGGCAGAGGGAACATTTAAAAAATTAAAGGTTTGAAGAATTTCATGATTTTATTAGAGACCAAAGGAGAAAATTATATGATAGGAAGTTGAAAAATTCTGCACAAACTGTATCATATAAGGTCTTCTCTGATCCTCTTTAGCTCAACTCAAAATGTCACATTTTGGAAAGAAAGACAGTTTCTGTTGAATGATGAAAAGCCAGAAAACTTAAAGGAAAGAAAAAAAAAACCTTCAAGTACAAAAACTTATTCTATAGTCAATATTATATATTTTCCAATAAAAGTAACAAATTTAAATTTAGTCTACAAAACAATCAATTGTATTCATAATGTATACAAATCTAGATTAAGATAGAATATTATAAACTATTTTTACATTTACATTTTATTTATAGAAATTCTTACAGTCTTTTGCTATTTTGTCTTCCATACTAGCAAAGAGCTGATATCAGCATTTAATAATTTTCTAGTTACTATATGATGATAGTTGCATATAATGATAGATAGCTATTGCCAGAACTATGCAGAGTCCTAGTCCAAAAGTTCTTATTTGGTAAAAGGCATCATTTCCATCATGTTATCTGTATTAGGGAGACTTCATGTAGGCAGGAGTACTGCAGAGCTTTTCCTCTATTATGTTACAATCTTTTAAGAATTTCTTTACAATACTGAATGTGATCCTTGGCAAAGATGTCGACATCTCTATATATCATAGTATTTCTTGTGAGCTAGTCATCTACCAATTATGACAACTGAGAAGTTCTGGAACTGAGGTCCATTGAATTTCACAAATTCCAGTGACTAGATAACCCCAACAGTTCTTCCCTTCTCTACTGTGTGTGGCTAGTTAATATCATACTGGGATCAACTATTATTCAATATTAAATGATTGTGTCTTAGTTTAGACAATGTAAGAAAAGCTGAAGAGCTAACTATAATTTAAAAACACATGCCAGGCAAAGATATTTCATACAATTTGTTTGCACTGGTTTAGATAACACACTTGGTCTGAAGTTCTCGGTGGTATGTCAATCACTAAGACTCTGTGGCTTGCCTTTGGTTCTCACAGCTCTAATGTCAATAATCCAGTTACTATTCGTATGCATAGTGATTTTAAATTAAATCTGTGTTAAAATGTCATTACATTAAGCTTCCAAAAGGCAATATGCTTGTTTTATTATATTTGAGGCCACATATATAGTGTACTTTTATCCTTAATCCTTGTTTCAGACTCTACTGGTTTTATCCAGATTTCCACATCATGGCTTTTTTTATGGATGCATAGTTTGGGTAACTTTCCTAGGGAATTCTGAAGCTTGAGGCCAGGATGAAAACTTTTGGGAATTGGATTATCAAAGGAAGGACTACTCAGTAGCCAAAAAATCGTTCTTACCAGCCAAAGATCAGATAGTAACCAGGAAGCAGTTGGAAAGAAGTTGGAAAGAAGGTTAATTTGAACAGGAGGAAAAAAGGTGATCTTGTATCTCTTATCTATTCAAACCAACTCCAGTCCTAGAGAAGGATTTCCATTTTGCTCCCACTGTATCACTTTCCCACAATCACCAAACTGATTCTTTCCTAATCCCTAGCTAGTCAGATAGGCAGGTTTTAAGGATGAATTGCATCAGTCTAGGAAATCAATAATTTACAATTCTACTCTTGACAGAGAAGAACAGTTCCAAGCATTCAAGAGACAAAAATGATAAAATAGGTTATCAGTAAATAAAAGATATTTTCAAAGTATTTCATTTGATGGATCTGATAGTCTATTTGATAGATTGTTGGGGCACACCCTAATGTATCTGTTCAAATTCCAGTTGGAGAATATTTTTGTTTATATCTTTTCTTTATGTCTTGCCCAATGATTATTTTAGAATTTACTCTCAGAAATGTAATTATTCGACTACAAGGAACTTTCAAGGTAACTTATAAACAATTTAATAAAACTTATAAGGATAACTTATAAAATATTTAATTTATAATAAATTTGTATATTGATTAATTTTGACTTTTTATTGATTAATTTGAACTGTCGTTATCTGAAAGTTTAAAAATAAAATTAAAAGTAAATTGTTTCAACAATTATAATTAATATTAGTATGATATTATATGATATTTCTGAACTTTTTTTCTTGATACAGTCTCTCACTGTAGTGCACAAGTTAACCCCAATCTCCTGAGTTATCCTCCTGCCTCAGCATTGAAAGTTTCTAAGATTTATACACATACAACATCATGTCCAGGCCAACTCTTAATCCTTAATTTTGCTCTTTCTATGAAAAAATCTTTTATTGTATATTGAAACAGATGATGCAAATTTGTAATTAAAGAAGTTACACACAAAAGTGTAAACGGGTTAAGGTATCCAATAAGGGTAGAGAAGCAAGTAGGGTCTGCCAGTGGAGAAACATTGCTATGCTTGGTCCCTGAAGGACACAGGGAACCCAGTGAAAATGGAAATCCTGAGAGCAATATGTCCACTAACACTGGCCATACATAGAGGCATACAGACAAGGAGTAGTGGGGAGAAAACAGGGAAAAATGCATATTTTGCTTTTATTCTTCTGTTTACTACCCCTCTTTGTAGAGGACAAAGAAGCCAAGATAATACATTTCAAAGAGGCCAAACTCTATATAAGTGGTCTGGGTTTGTAATCAGAGAATACCTAATCCACTTTACTCCTTTATTCCCTCAGCATGTAATCTTTACTTTTCTCTTGCCTTTCCCCGCCCCATATATATATATATATATATATATATATATATATATATATATATATATATATATATATCCCTTATGAGATGGAAGATCATGAATCAACATGGACTGAATGGAAAAAAAATTTAACAAAAAATTTCTCTGCATGATTTTATAAATGTTTTCATAGTCATTTTGTTCATGGACTTTTTGAACAATATTTGGGAGGGCTAAAGGAAAATCTTGGGGAATTAGAAAAAGAACTGACTGAGATCATGGGATTGAGAGCTCCTTCTGGGTGTCATTTATAGAGAAGAGGCAATCACTCTGTGTCTATTTCTAGACCATTATCATTTAGCTGACTTCTTGTCTACATTCAGGCTTGTTCTTTCCGTATAATTGACCAGCCAGCCAGCACATCAACCAAAGTCTGTGATTCAGTGTCTCTCTGCAACTCAAGTCATCTTTCCACATGAAGTGGATAATGGCAGGTATTGCCGTACATGCTAAAAATGTTTACCCTTATTACTACCCTTGGATAAGACCATCACACAATTAGATTTACTTCTGACTTACCCATGAATGGGGACTGTACTTTTGATTTTATCTTTGTTAACACGTGAAACCATAATCAAGGGTTGAAGGAAAAGTGGAAAAACAATACAACCCAGTATCTAAGATACCCTCACTCAGTTTAATAATATTCTCCATAACCATTTGACTCTACTTTTATAGATACAGATTTTATTTCAAACTGAATTGTTTTTACACTTTAGAAACAAACCCATTTATAATAGACAAATTAGGCTGCCTATTTACTTTGATTCCCCTGGTAAGATATGGAGACAAGTTGGGGAATGGTTTTTAAGTAGAGATCAAAAGAAGAATTTCCCCCATGTGAAAATTCAATGGTATTATACTGCAGTTCGTCTACTGGGTTTTGTATTATAATACTCAAACAGACAAGCTGCAGGTATCTCAACCTGAATATCTTGAACTAAACACAAGAATTTTATGAATTACTCAGTATATGGAAAGGAACAGCACCTCCAAATATTATTATATTGCTATTATATTGTGTTCAAAATTAATGAAATTCCTAGAAATTTTACCAAGGTAACCAATTTTGGGATCTTTGCTCTTTTTCTTCAGTACTCTGGCAATTAAATGAATTAGTATGCTAAAAAGATAGTATTATTTTATTCTGTGCCCTGAATTAAACACTTAGTAACCCCTGCCCAATAAAAAATGGTTTATTTTCTTTTATTTTCATGACTGTAAGATTAGGAAGTGATCTAGACATGTCTGTGTGTCTGCAACCACCATAGGATTATTTGTGCCACTCCAGAGTATCTTTGTTTGGCTTGCTTTTTGGTACCACCTGGTGGTAGCTGTTTGAGCTATCTCCAGCTCTGGATCACCCTGCATAGCTGATTATGTTACTAAAACAGTAGCTGTAAGTCTAGGAACTTCCCACAGTAGGTATCAATTTTGCATTCTCTAGTGACGCTGAGCAGGGAGAGTAGGGGGAATGTGGGAACTGCCTTTTCTATCATTTCCCTAGTTAGCCTTCCTTATTTAGTTACTATGATTCCTCCATAAGAACTGTTAGCATCTAGTTTTGAGACTTTGAGGAAAAGTGAAAGCTGGTAACCCATTGCTATTTATATCTCTATTCAGAGGATGGATAACTAGACTCTCACCAGATTTTACTGTAGTAGATTTACTTCATTTTTATTTTTCTCATAAAAGGCAACTGACCAGAAATTACAGTGGGGGAATTTCGATGAATTTCTCCTTCATTAAATCATCGAAGATGACTTAAATAGAAATGTGATGAGTATATGTCAAAATTTTACATGTTTTTGCCATATTAAATGTTTGGCCTAAAATGTAAAATGTTTGGCTTATTATTTAAAAAACTGCTATTTTTTTTTAATCTGGCCAGCTTGTTTCAAGTTTCATTTTTTTTCAAGGTCTAAAATTCTTAATATAACACTTAATGGCATGGGGTAATAATATTTTATTAATCTGGTTTTAATTTAACAAATGCTTCTACAATTACTATTTCAGGAATAGTCCTTATTTTAATGATGATGATTATAATCAAACTTATTATGAGATATTTCAATTAAATTTACCTTTGTTCCCCTGACCCTATAAAACCAATGTCTTCCAACTTACTATGTTTTCTTCACATGTAAGCAGAACAATTTTGGAACATTCTGCTTTGATTGCTACTTTGCTGGTTCTAGTGGTTATTAGAGGTAAAGCTTACTTTTTATTTATTTATTTTTTGCAATTGGCAATGAGATGATTATTTATGTAGAAAACAGTGATTTTTTCTCCATGTATCTGAAATTAACTTCACTTTCAGTATCTTATAAATTTGGAGTCTGGAATGATAGGTGCCTTAGTCCATTTGTGCTGCTATAAGAAAACACTACATAGTGGACAATTTATAAAAAATGAAAAATTGGAACAAATTTATTCTTGCAAGCACTTTTCTTAGGGCCCTAATCCATGTATGAGGTCAGAATTCTTCTAAATCATTTCCCAAAAGCCCAAGATCTTAATAACCCCATGTGAACATAAAGTTGCAACCTCAGTTTTTGGAGGGGACACATTCAAACCACAAAGAAACAGAATTTATTTTGTTTTTCCTTTGGAGACTTGTAAATTCTATTCCAGAAACTTCCCGTAGAAGTCAGATAGAAATTTTATCTGCTTGAAAATTATAGCACAGTTATATTTATGAACTATTTGATGATGTATGATGTGGACTTTCATTTTCCAAAATTCTGTATCTATTTTCAAAATATATGGCTTTTATGTGTATGTGTAGTTCAGGGGGTCAAACCCAGGGCCTCATGCATGCTAGGCAAGTGCTCTGCCACAGATCCATATGTCAAACACTGAATACCTCTTTGTGACTCGTCAGGTAATGTCACGTATTTTAGGTTTCTTTTATGTAGGCAACCTCACTTCAAGATACCAATACCTGAGTTAGGTTAATTTAGGAAATAATAACAAAGGGTTCAAAAATTATTTTCCCAATTTTATTAAAGATTTATTATATAGCATCCCAAAGTGTTTTGAAATATAGGGGGCTCCTGGTTATAGAACTTGTACAGGAGCTCCTGCAAATGAAGCAGTATCCTCTTCTGTATCTGATTTTCTAAAGCCTTGACATATCACCATCTCAACTCAAGTGGAAATATATATAGAGAGAGGATTGAAATGAGATTATGGATTAAGTCTGAAATTAGTATACATTGCTTTTATTTACATTCTACTAACTAGAATTCACTTATACAGGTATGACACTTTGGGAAAAAGAACAAAGAGTGTATGGAAATGATGTAGCCAGGAGAGAAAGAAATGACACTGAAGAATAGTCAGCAGTCCCTAACATACTTAGTTTAATGTTGAGTTAATGAATACATTTAATGTCTACATGAGCAAAAATTAAAGAATACTTGATTTGTTAAGTAGTACTTTTCTACTAAAATTTTGAGTAAAAAAAAGTAAGTAATTTAAATAGAAATATATATTTAAATATATATATATCCATATAAATATATATTTTATATATTACATACATGTATATATATAATGAGTAGTATACAAAATGTAAACTATTGCATGTATTAAATATATATAACAGAAATATATTTAATATATGTTTATGAATTGGTCATCTGTATAAGTGGTATGTGTATAACTAGATATAATAAATTTCAGAAATAAATATAATTAGTAGGGAAAACACAGAAAGTATGAATTTGCATTATTTTATCACAATTCTGGAACTTTTCAATGAACTTCAGTTTTTAATTTTAATTTATATAACCTGAGTTAGTTTTATCTCTTCTTGTAGTTTAAGGGCACTTGTAGAGTTCATCAGAGCCAAAAACTACCAAATGTGCCAAAGACCAGAAACACGGCTGAAACCCAAGTGCAAAGCCATTTATTGGGAAGGTGCAAAGAGAATGTGAAACTAATTTTTCCAATCTCAGTTCTAAGTTTCAGAAGAGAAATTGAAGCGATATCAGTGATAGAATTGACATTCCCTTGTAAACAGCAGGTAGTGTTATGGTGTATTCCTCCCTATTGCCTCGTGATTACGCTGTGTTCTTATTTACAGTATCTTCACAGTGATGCTTAGAGAACCTTATGTTCCATTGATCCTGAGGGACCTGAGGACTGGTGTTGACTCAGGCCTAGATATTACAATGATGAAAGCCAATGGAAATTGCTGACCTTTTTCTGCTGTCTGGAGAAAGAGCAGGGAAAGAGCAAATCATCCACTGAAGTTTGCTATAAAATGCAGTGCAGATGATTTTATTTACTGGTACTGCTAACAGGAACCAACATAAAGATATTTCGGAAGGACCTGGGAACTCAAATGGGAGATAAATAATAGGCTTCTGTTCTGGGAGGCTGATGGACAGTTGAAAGTCACTAAGGAGAAGAGAAAAATAACCACATTCATGGAAGTGCAAACAGACATTCTCTTCAGAAGACTCTCTAAGGAAACCAAAGCAGGAACCATGAGAGCAAGAGCCAGTAACTGAACATCCACCTTCAGATGCACAGATATCAGACAGCCTGAGTTCTTTTCATCTTTTCTTTTATTGTAGGTCAATGATGGTAAAAGTCAGAAATACTAGTTGGTGAGGAACTCTAAATTGGAGGCAATGAGAACTCCTTTTATCTTTCTCTAAAATTCTGAAATTGAATTCTGCCATCACAGCTGAAGAATATGGAAACATTCTAAATTGTATAACAATTAAACTGAGATGGACATTTAATTATATAAAAAATGAATCAGAGTACAGCCTGAGGTTTTATTTGAAAATAACAAATAATAAGTACAAAAAAGAACCAATTTAATTCTGCAAAAATTTGGGGGGAATTGGATAAATAATCAATTTACTTCTAACTTTCACTCTATTAATCATGATTATTCAATCAATATACAATTTGTATATGTCAGCATAAAATGCTGAACTTGAATATGTGTATAAAGTAATCATTGTAGTTAATCTACATATTTGCTTATTTCCCAAGTTCCTAAACCAGAAAAATCCCTTAATGAATCCTTTTATAAGAAATACAATGAATGTATAATCTCATTTGATTTACTCTAAGTAAATAATTAGATCATAAATGAACAAAATAATTTAATTTAATCCCATTTGGGCGTTAAGTCTCTAAGCTACCTTTTCAATTACTTTTTCTTTTTCCAAAATGGTACCTATGTGAATATATGTTGGGAAGGGCATGGTAAAGGATGAACTGAGTGAGTCCTGATGCATATATACTGCTAGTTCTCTTACACAATCTCTGTCCATCCCACTACTCTTAACTTTTATGGCAAGATCTCTTCACCCTGCAGAGGAGGGCAATTTCTGGTGACTCTCCAGATGGTGGGCATGCTGTTCTGATCCCCTACTCCTTTGCTACCACCTTCACCTCCAGACAGGAAAATTGAAACAACTCTTTTTTTCTTCTTTCCACATTTCATATCTTGCTCTTTTACATGTTAGCCTAAAAGAGTTCCATTCCATACCAAAGAATAATTCCATCATTTTTATCAGCCTCACTCTGGATAGCTCAAATAGGGAGAGCAGTGGTGTGAATAGAATTCAGAAAACACTTTTCCCAAAGCTGTAGCTCTCGATTAAATTGCCAGTTCCAAACACAAAATATTTCAGCTCTGTTTTCTTTCTTCTGAAAGTGACATAAGCTGTTGGGAGCCGGCGACCGCACCCTGAAAATGGCGCTGGCCTCCTGCTCTGATGACTTAGCGGTCAGAGTTGTTAGAAGTAAACAACTCCTTGTAAGGCTGTGGGGCTGGGCTCTGGCCTGCTTCCACTGCGCTGTACCTATTAGACATTTCCACGTTCATTGGCGAGGCTGAGTACTTAAGCTAGGGCAGACCGACCGCTCGCGCTCTTTCCTCTCTTGTTCCTGTTTCCTCATCATGATTCAAAGGTCCTGAGTAAACTGCTGAAAGAAGAATCCTGTGTCGTGTTTCCCTTGCCGGCGAGGGGTCGTGACAATAAGCTAGTTTCCCCTCCGCACAATGGGGAAATTATACACGACAAAGTGAATGTTTTGAATTCTCCAAGGTCAACAGGCAATGCAAATTAACAATTTTTAAAATATTTTATTTTTTCTGTTAGTTCAAGAGCTCATTTTTATAGCAATTGTGTATCTTCTTCACCCTCACTAAAGCATTTATTAGTATGAGATACTTTAGAATTTCATCTTTCACTTTTATTGTCACTCTATGGTATTTTGCTAATTATACATTTTTAAACATTTTCTAATAGTGTAGTGAAAAGAAAATTTCTAATAGGCAATATCAAAATCTACAATAGACAGCATCTTAGCTTTTTTATTCTGACCTATTAATCATTTTTCAGTATCATAGAGCACAAATTGTAATTCTACAGGTTTTCAGGTAAGTCACTAAAATTGAATTATGCTCTGATTATTTAGTCAGATCAAAGTTTGTTCAATTGTTTTGTTCATTTATGAGCCCAAGAAAGTATCTGCTGATAATTTTGAATATTCAAAATATTTTAGTAAATACCAACAAAAATTCCCAGAGTCCTTAGATTTCTCATTTAGGCACTTTGTGATATTAGCTTCCAAGGTATAAAAAATTGTTAATTTGAAGATCAGTGTTAAAGATGTAGTGCTTTAGTAAAGTGCAATTAGAAATATTCATTTCCATCAGACTAACGTATAGCTAAGAGTGTCTAACACAATAAACTGACTGAAAGGACCATGAGCATCAGAAAAGGGAGGTCATTTGATTTAATTCTCTAGACCACTTAGTGTTTTAATCTAATCACATCTAAGTATGTGACTTTAAATGAAAGCTTCATTTAACAACAGCCTGATCATTACTTTGCAAAAGATTGTTATTTTGTAGGCAATGATATTAACTGGAAATGACAAACTGAAAGCTAAGAGATCCTTAAGACTCATTACCTGCAAGGGTAATTATGGTCATGGCTTTACTAAGAAAGTCTTTTAGGCTTCAATGGAAATTAGGTTTAAGCAATATCAATCTCCACAAAAATAAATGAAAAAAAATTAAAGAATTAATTTGCAAAATAAGAGCTTTAATTTATGAAACACATTCTCTCTATAAAGTTATTTAATAAATTTATTAACTCATTGCCTTAAACAATGTTAATATTGATTTTATGAAATTCTCAGTTTTAAAAGCCTTTGCATATGTAAAATCTCTTTCCATATTTAAGATACTAAAATTCCATTAGTTAAACTGAAGTCTCTATATCCATTGTTATCAGTATTTTTAGTTTTGGGAGACTGAGATAAAAAGCTTTATTCTCTCCTGTCAGTACTTGTTTTTCTTTTTTTCCAATTAAACTGTGCAGTATTTTATCTTACAAAGACTCATTTTTCTATTGGAATTTTTAGTATCTAAATTTTTGATAGCTAGATTGTTTCTTTTAGTATCTAACTTTAAATGGTGGAATTTGGCATTTTACATTTTTGATTGCTTGTTCTGCTGCCCTAAAATGCTTCATTGATATGGCCCTTTAATAATCTCATATTGCCCAAAATTAAAAAAAATGATTTGAAAGATAAAAGAAATTTGCATTTTTCTTGAAATAAAATAAAATATAGCAATTGAGATAAGGTAGAATGTAATAATTTGAAATTTACAGTTTGATAAATTTTGGTAAATGCAGATAACATCACTTAAATTATGAAAAGTAACATTTCCATCACCACCCACCTCCCAAAGTGCCAATGCTGCCCAATTGCCCATTGTGTGTATGTGTGTGTGTGTGTGTGTGTGTGAGAGAGAGAAAGAGAGAGAGAGAGAAAGAGAGAGAGAGAGAGAGAGAGAGAGAGAGAGAGAGAGAGAGAGAGAGAGAGAAATTATCCATACTAATAATAGCCACCTTTGACATTTCCAGCAAAGGAAACATGGTTGTTCTTAGAAACCTCATTTTTATCATCTGAGTATTAGCCTCATTCTTCTTTTAGAATTTGTGTGAAAATTATTGTTTTTAATTTTTTAAAAAAGCAGTGTTTTCAAAGAAGACCAGAGATCATCCAGTAGGCAGTTAAAAGAGTTGCCTGGCATGTCACAATAGACTTGTTAGGGGTTCAATAGCTATTAATAAAAATATAAAGCTTATTTGCCAAATATAATGGTTCCTATGTGCCATATTCTAGGCACTTAGAACACATTCATACAAAATGACAACAATATCTTTTCAAGTCAGTAAGAAGTTTTAAACTTTTTATTTTTTATGTAATAACTACCTGGTCAGTTAACTCAAAAAGTTATGTAATTTCTTATAGAATTTGTAGCTCCATTTCCTCAATTTACATATGAAAACACTGAAGTATATGCATATATCAAAGAATTTCAAATAGAATCACCTAATTCAACAAAGCCAGAATTACTGGCATAGAGTGCTTTTCAAAATAATTGTATTCAAGGCAGCTTTTTAGCAGTAATAAAATTATAGGCATATTTAGTTCTAATAATAGTAAGAAAACCCCAAATATGGATAGGATGGGAATTCAGCATCATTATCTTTTTATATTGAAAAATAAATTAGAAAGTGGAAACTAGAAAAAAAGAGAGAGAAAAAAAAGCATATTCCCAAAATCAATTTTGCTGGAAAGAGTCTATAAAAGAAACTCAGCACTTAGCACTTCAAGAAGTTTGAAAGACAACATGACATACTGACAAAGAAAAAGAATAATATGAAGATAAAGATAATTTTATTTTAAAGTCTTCATTGATCCTTTAATAGAGTAAAACAATAGTACAGTGAAGTTCTTATTTGTAATAGCATTTGTAATTTTCATTAACTTTGATTTGTCAAGCAATTTTTTGTTTTGAAAAAAAGACAACATTTTTAATATTTACTTATCAGAAAGCAAGTTTATCCAACAACTGTGCCCAAATCTGCTAATGGGGTAAGCCTCCATGCTTAAGGTTTATTACTGAGATGCTGAGGTGAGATGGGTTTTATATAACTGAAGTAATACCAAGGTTTGAAACTACGAAAGTCACTCCAAAGACTTGCAGCTACATTTAATCACATTTAGCACCACAAAATTGGCTGTCAAAAGTCTAATTAACTATCAAGCATTTGCTCTCTTTTCCATGTGGCTCACTCACACAAGCCTTTCATTATAACATCTGGCAAGCTAAAAAAAATTCCCTGGAAAACCACTTCTCCCTTTACTTTTACGATATTGAGTTATAGTGAAATGAACTGTTTGTTGAACAACAAAAACATATGTAATGCTTCATTGTTGAACCATGAAGAAGATATTTAAAATCATGTTGCAGTTACTGGTCAATTCATTTTATGGGGGAGCACACAATTAAGTTTAATGAGACACTTTAGCAGATGCATAGTGAGTATAGATTTTGATTTCACTATTCAGTGGTGTTGCTTTTTTAAAGTTTTTCCAAGATTGCATACTAACCTTAAAATTGCAGTTTCTTTGCTCTTGAATGACTATGAATGTCAAACTTAATGTTTCCTTTCTTTCTTTATTTTTTTTTGCAACTGCTAAGAGCTCTCCCACCCAAATATACTTTATGTTACCAACTGAAATTCAAAGAGGATACTTTCATTTTGCTGTAATAGTGGCCACAAAACAAAATGTTGACCATGAAACATTATGACATGCAGTAAGTAAACTGAATTTCATGTATATATCTTTTTTGGGGGAGGTGGTATAAGTTACATATTTGCATCTATGATTCCTATATTTTTAAATCTTGACTCTTAATATATTATATAACAACTCCTTTGTTCATTGAAATTCTTGGTTACATGAATTTTTATATTAGTTCTAATCAGTTATACATGACAGCAAAAAGATTTTCTATTTATTGTACACAAATGGAACATAACTTTTCATTTTTCTGGTTGTATAAGATGTAGAGTCTCACCACACATGCAGTCACACATGTACCTAGGGTAATGATGTTCATCTTACTCCACCATCTTTCCTATCTTCATGCCCCCTCCCCACCCTTCCTCCACTTGGCCAAATACCTTCATTCTCTCCCCACACACCCCCATTATGGATCCACTTTTCAGAGATAACATTCAGCCTTTGTTTTGGGGGGATTGGCTTACTTCGCTTAGCATGATATTCTCCAAATCTATCCATTTACCTCTTTTAATTCTGAGTAATATTCTATTGTGTACATACATATATACCACAGTGTTTTTTATTCATTCATCTATTGAAGGGCATCTAGTTTGGTTCCACAGTTTAGCTAGTGTGAATTGAGTTGCTACAAACATTGATGTGGCTACATCACTATATTATGCTGATTTTAGGTCCTTTAGGTATAGAACGAGGAGTGGGATAGCTGGGTCAAATGGTGGTTCCATTTCAAGTTTTCTAAGAAATCTCCATACTGCTTTTTAAAATATTTTTATTTCAATTTATAAAAAGCAGTGCTAAATAATTATTTTGCATTAATTTGAAAATAAATGCCTATGTTTTTTTTTTTTTTTCAGTTTCTTAGCTATGCACTCCAAACTTGAAAATGTCAAATGTGGAACAAATTAGTTTTTTTTGTTTGTTTGTTTTTTGTTTTTATTTTTTTTAAAGATGAGTTGAATATGCTTTTTTATTTAAAATATATATCAAAGAAAGATTACAAACAGGAAATGTTGGGAAAAGGGAAATAAAACAATGAGAATTTCATTATATGAAATATCATAAAGTTCTGTACAGTTGTTAAAAGCTTGCCTCACATTTGGTTCTGGGCATGTTTGTGGCTAAATTTGAGAGGGATTATAATTATTTATAAGACTTATAGTGTTCAATTAAGATTGAACTCATTGACAGCTATAGTTTTTCTCATGCATCTGCTTCCTAGAAAGCTGTTTATACTGATATGGCCATTTAATTTGTTTATATCCTATTAACCTCAAGACTCAATATTCTGTTAGAAAAGTGCAAATCCTTGAGGAAAATGACATAATATTTAAAGCTGTATTTTAACAATATTGAACCTGCAGGGTGCTTTTTGTTGGGGTCATTGTTAATATCTGCAAAGTTTCTTAAATTATTTCAGCCATCTTCTTATGGATAGAGTTTAAATTGAGTAAGTAACAAGGATTTGAAGTTTGGGGACAGTAACATAAAGTACAGCTTTAGGAATATTTAGCCATGATGACAATGATGATTATAGAGTAGAAAGGAAAGGTGACTTTTTTTTTTTTTTTGGTAGTGCTGGGAATGGAACCCAGGGTTGTATGTAGGACCATTGAGCTGTATTCCCAGCCCTTAGAAAGGTGACTTCAAGAGACTCTGAATAGGCATGCTTGATGTTCCAACACCTGAATTAACTGAATAGACTTTCAGCTCTTTGTTTCCATCATGGCTTCTATCTGATGCTAATATTGCTGTAATTACTTTTACCTAGTATCTATCTGGTAAACTTTTCCATCAATCCCTTTCTTTTTAACTCTTAATTTTTGCCATTTAAGAAGCAGCTCTTAACAACCTTCATGTGGCTTTGTAAGCCCAGTCTAATACTATCTCTTCTTTTTCTCTTTCATCTATTATGTTTTGTAATATAATTGAATTTTTATCATCCTGTTTTGTGCTTCTCCAGTCTGACCACAGTTTGGTCAGACTGCACAAAATTATTCTTCCATCTTTCACCTATTTCTTATGCATTTAAGGCAGATCAGTCCAGCCAGCTGGGATCCAGGCAGGGGGCCCTGGGGCTTGGCTGTGAATAACAGACTAGTAGTTTGTGGCTAAAATGCCACCTACCCCCAGACACCTGGAGGAAGAAATCTGGAAAGGAATGTTCCTGCAGCTGTAAAAGTTGATTTTGTTTCTGGACTCTCTTGACTTCTTCTTAGCAGTGTTGGATGCCCTTTGCTGCTTTTGATAGAATGGAAAATAAATTTTTAGAAATCTATGGGTCCAAAGTTTGACTGTCCCCTAGTCTTATCAGTAATGTAAATTGACCCTAGTTTTCTTTCTTTTCTTTCTTTCTTGTCTTTTAGGGATTTCTAGAAAATTGGAGAGTTCTCTGAAACCAATTTGGAGTTCTGTTTGCTTGCTGCTGTCTAGAGTTTTTTAGCCAATTCAGGGTTTCTCTGAAATCAACTTGCAGGTCTTTCTTAAGTTAGGTTTGACAGGAAAATTTGACCTTGTCTTTGACAAAGATTACCTAGTATGGGTTTGTTTGGAAAGTGGCAGGTGGTGAAATCCAGCAGCTGACATCCAGGCAGGCTTCTGGGTTGGCTGCCTGTAACAGAAATTTCTCAGAAATCTAAGGGGAAGTAGGATGCTCCTTTGGAGCTCCCATGTTTATATTACCCAGTGGAAACTATTGTGCCCCTGAACACCTGGAGACTGTTTGTTTGGAAGATCTCTCTCATAAAAGTGTAAAAGTGCTAATTCTACCTCAGAGCTCTTAGAGGAAATCCCCCCATATTTATTTTATTGGTGTATTCTAGTTGTACATAATGGTGTAATTTGTTGTTATATATTCACACTTGCACACGATATAGCAATATAATTTGACTAATATCATTCCCCAGTATTTTTCCTTTCCCTCCCCTGCTCCCTCCACCTAGTCCCTTTCCTCTACTCTACTGACCTCTTTTCAATTTTCATGAGACTTTCCCCCTGGTCCCCCAACTCAAAAATAACCATCTTTCCCTTTTGTCCTGTTGAGCTCCCTTATATCAGAGAAAGCATGCTACCTTTGGCTCAGGGTTTGGCTTAGGGAAGCTTTGATATACAATATGGCCTGTATATCTGAGAAGCACATGTTGATTTAATACAGTTGTTTTATGTGTCATTAACCTGACAATGGGCTTAATAGGCAAATTCTCAGGGCAGTAGCAATCTATTAATGGCAGTAGATTTATCTATTAAGGCATGGAACTCTATTTCTGAAGAACATATCCTATTACTGAGTTGGAATTCCCAGTTCGATCAAACTGGATTCAATTTTCTTTTCTTTTTTCCATGAGTTGCCCATATCTTATGAGGTATAGTATAGAATCTAGCAGTTAGGATCCAGGCAGGGTCCATGGCTTGGCTGCCTGCAAGAGAATGTCTTTAGGAATCCAGGTTAAGTAGGATTCTCAAACCCAGCTTCCATCTTTATGTCACCAATGGAACCTATAATACCTTGGGATGCCTACTAACATGGCCAGATTCATAGCTGGGGATGTAGATCAGTGTCAGAGCACTTGACCAGCATGCTAGAAGCCCTGAGTTCAATCCCCAGTAAAATAAAAAAATAAATAAATGAATATTTAAAAAAAATTTTAAAAGACTTTATATACTACCATGTTTTTCTTTCTTAAATTCTGTATTATTGGATATTTGTCAATATTATTATTTTATTTTATTTGCTATTTCAGTGTTTCTGGAACAGATATAACAATGTGAAATAGCTTCTCAGTAAATTTTCAAAGTATATTAGTTACATAACAAAAATATGTTAACAAAAAAGGAACAAAGGACATTTTGAAAACACCTAAGCAGATTTGGTTAGAGAGATACATTTAGCATTTTAATTGAAATAAATATTCTTTTCTTGATGAGAAATTCCTTTAAAAGTTAAGATTATACAATATAATAATATTATCAAAACATGTTATATTTGTACATTTAAATACTCTAAAATATACTTTAGTGCTACAATGTCTGTGATATACATCTAATATTATGTCTAATAATATATATTTAAAATGCTATTATCAGGAACTGTGGATCTCCTAATACCATATAGTCTATGTTTTAAAATAAAATTGAAGTATGTATTTGTATTAATAGTGGGATCACTAGTCTAGGGATTATATATACAACATTGCAGCAGAATAGTAATTTTTTCTGAAATTGTTTGTGATTGACTAGTTTAAAAAATTAGGTATATTAGAAGGGTTAATTTTAAACTTTCAAATAGGTATATCAAATAACCATGTTTAGATAGAACACAGTCCCACTATTGTAATTCTAATGAGCTCTTGCCACCACTTAGGCTCAAGAAATGAATGTATCTATATATGCATGTCTGGAAAAGTTGCAGTTGAACTCACTAATTTGTACAATTAATATATGTTAATAACTATAATTAAAAAGAAGTATGTCTATAGTTTTAAATTTTGTCTTCACTGAATGCCTCTCAGTCTTCACAGCTTTCCTAATTTGCATTAATCTTCTTCCCAACAACGCTAATGAAGTCTCTTTCATCCAGTCAAGAGCATGCTTAGGAGAAATCTGCTTATTTCATAGATTCTCTTAAAACAAAATGAAATTGGGGGGCACTGGCTGACATGGCACATGCACTGCAGTCACTAGATGTTGTCCAAAGCTAGTGTTACAATGCACCCTGGCCTGCCTGTTGTCTCTGTCCACTGTTGATAAGAGAGGCATCAATGAATTTTTGGAGGCTGCCTTCAACACAGCCTGCTTCTCAGAAAGTTAAATTTTCCTTCTTTAACTTTGTAAAACCTAGTTATACTCATCTCACCAAAGAAGAAAAGGGCTTTCTAAAGAAGTAGAGATAAGCACTTTGGGTTTCCACAGGGCAGTATCCTTAATTGATAAGCCATGTACTAACCTCTTGGCCAGGTAGTTGTTTTACACTTTTATGGAGGTTATAGTAAGGAGCTGATCTGTTTAAATAGCATTGTGTGTATTGTTGTGACATAAAAATATAAGGTCAAAAGTCAGTGTATTTATGTTTTCTTTGATCTCATTAAATCTAAGAAACACTGAGAACTGAAAATTATATGCCATTGAGCAAATGCATAGACTATTTGGAAGAAGGCTTTGCTGGTTGAGAACATACTTAAGAATTCCAACGATAGCAATACCAAGGTCCATCAAGTACATCTGTATGCAAAGGAATGTAGTAGAAAGGACTGATAACAAAATCTACCCAAGAACTCCTTGAGCCTGTCTATGTTGTGGGGAAACTGGAGAGTACCAGAAAAATCTAGGCTGTCACAGTACAGTTTCAAGGAAAAAAAAAATGACCTCCGAGGAAAGTGCCTGTCAGATGACACAGTTTTACAACTGAGCATAGATAGAACATTTTCTAAATCACTAAAAAAATTATTAAAAAGAACATACTTTGTGGTTATGTCTTTTTGTGATTTGGTATCATTCAATGAGTTGAGAAGTGTTATGTTAAATTATAATTTCCTTTTTTATATTTTTTTCATTTATTTTTGACAGCAGAATGCATTACAATTCATATTACACATATAGAGCACATTTTTAAAATATATCTCTGGTTGTATACAAAGTATATTCACACCTATTTGTGTCTTCACACATGTACTTTGGATAATGATGCCAATTACATTCCACCATCATTTCTAACCCCATGCCCCTTCTCTTCCCCTCCAACCCCTCTGCCCTATCTAGAGTTCATCTATTCCTCCCATCTACCTCACTATGAATCAGCCTCCTTATATCAGAGAAAACATTCAACAATTGTTTTTTGGGGGATTGGCGACTTCGCTTAGCATTATTTTTTCTAACTCCATCCATTTACCTGCAAATGCCATGATTTTATTCTCTTTTATTGCTGGGCAATATTTCATTGTGTATATATGCCACATTTTTTTAATCCATTCATCTACTGAAGGGCATCTAGGTTGGTTACACAGTTTAGCTACTGTGAAATGTGCTGCTGTAAACATTATGTGGCTGTGTCCCTGTAATATGGTCTTTTTAAGTCCTTTGGGTATAGACCAAGGAGAGGGATAGCTGAGTCAAATGGTGGTTCCAAACATAAGACCAATATGCTTCATGGACATGGAAGCAAAAATGATGACTAAAAACGTAGCCAATCTATCCCAACTATATATAAAACAAATATTATGACCAAAGAAGCTTATCCCAGGATTGCAAAATCGGTTTAATATTTAAAATTCCATAACAGTAAAATAAAAAGGAAAAAATCATATGATCATTTCAACAGATGTAGAAAAAACATCTCATTAAAATCTATATCAATCCATGATAAAAACTCTCAGCAAACAAGGCATAGAAGGGATTGGCTTAGTACTTATGCTATTATTTCCTCACACTCCAATAAAATTAGTGACCAATATTTAATTAAACTATATTTTAAAAAGTCTAGGAGAAACACTTAACTTTTTTCAGCATATGATTTCACGGATTATTCTATGACTTTTTTCTGAAGGTTTCTCTGATTTATTTCCCCATCAAATTTTTTCTTGGCCAAAATGAAGTCCAGAATAGCAGTTTCTTTATTGTTTACTCATTCTTTAAGAGATGAATTGTAGGTAAAGGAAGGTCAACATTTTATCAAATGTTCTGCTTTCAGTTGAATAATACTTCTAACACATCTACATGGTTAAAATATTTCATTGCTATTACATCAGTTTGATAATCTGTATTAAGAAAAGTAAGACTATTTAAAAATAAAATATTTTTCACATGCTCAAAAAAAAGAGAACAGTTAAACAATCTCCCAAAATTCATATTTCGCTTGAAAATGATAGTGCTTTAATATTCAATGTAAAAGGTCAGGTAAAATAGATGGCTTGGGAATTCTGTTCCATTATTCTCTAAGGTTGGGGATTATCAGAAGATAGTATTAAGTCCCAAGTAATTGTATATGAAACTGATCTGTTACAGAGGAAGAAATCTAAACAACCATAAAAATAGATTATTGGGCTAAAAGCTAGACTAAATTATTCAGGGAAAATCCAACCTCATTACTTTATATGCTTGTCTTACTAGAGAGTATATGTTAATATCATTTCAGCAAATTTGAAAAATCTATTGTGTATTATGGAGAGTATGAAGCTGACCACAGGGCATTTTAATAGCAATTCTCCATCTCACCTGAAGCCCAGGACAATGAATTCAACTGCAGCAAATCATTTCTATTTTGTCCAATATCTTGCATTTGTATTTTATTTCTACTAATTACTGGCTATAAATCACAGGATAAAACATTGTATTTAAACTATGGTTCCCTAGGAGCTACAACTGAGATGATAATACATGGTTCAGAGAATGGTTTCAAGGCTATTTTGCATATAAATGACAAAAAACCACTTGTACTGCCACAGAGCAAACAATGAATAAATTGCAATTATTGCATGCCCCATATAACATCTTATCCAAATAAGTAGAATTTTTTTTTGAACTGAAGATTGAACCCAAGGACTCACATATGGTAGGCACACTCTGTCACTGAGCAACATCCTAGCCCTAGGACCATATTTATGGTTATTACTGAATTTTCATTGGAGCAGAAGGATTATTATCAGCATACCTGTATTGTGCTGGTGGCCAAAAGAGAAGAAAATAGTACTTTAGAATTTTAAAATTTTCATATTATCAAATGGAAGGATAATTTGTATATTTTATTGTACCTGTTACCCACATATATTGTAAACTAAACCTCTGAGACTATGAGTCAAAATAAGCTTTTCATCCTCTATGTTATTCTTGTTGGGTACTTTTTTTTTTTGGTTACAGCAATGAAAAATTAACAGACACAAAATGTAGATTAGAACTTCCAATTTTCACAAACTAATTTCTAAATTTCAGTATCATTTTTTCCACCAGAAATTTAGATATTTGAAAATTAAATCCTGTGGTGAGCCGTTCCTGCGGACTGTGGTCGCTATTACATGATGGCGCTGGCTCCGTTGTGGTCTGTGAAGGACAACTCCATATCAAAGAGAGTTGGCGTGTTCCCAGCTCCTTATCAGAGAAAGTTGGCGTGTCATTTTCTAGCACCCTGTGAGAAGGGTACACGTGGCAGCTTTGCATTGGGGTTCGAGGTGCTTTATTAAGGCTGGGAGGGGCATCCAATTATTATTCCGGGTAGTAGAAGAATCATTAGAAGAATATCAAGGGCCTGAATAAACTGCTGAAAGAAGATTCCTGAGTCGCGTCTTCCTTGCGGGCAGGGGGGTCGCGACAAGTGGTGCCGAGACCCGGGAGAAAAGAAACAAAGAAACACCCAGGAACCAGAACTTTCAGCAGTCAGGGAGGCGCGCCGGTAAGTCCCAGGTAAGGTGGGACCCGCTGTTAAAAAGCGGAGGCTCCTCTATACATAAAGAGGGAGCATTAAAAGGTACCTGCTCCTCTGTAAAAAGAGAGGGCGTTACATCTCATAGCAATTGCACTCTGTATTTTCGTTTTTGTTTTCTGTGTATGTTCGTTTTGTTTTGTGTACTTTCACTTTCGATTTCTGTGTTTTCTTGTGTTGCGTTATGGGAGCTGTGACTTCAAGTCCACTCCTTCTGGCCCTCGATGGCCTTTTACGTTCCAAGGGACTGGAGGTGAAACGCAGTACCTTAGAGAAATTTTTACAGAGGGTAGATACAGCTGCACCGTGGTTTGCATTTTCAGGCAGCCTCACTACACCCAGCTGGGATAAATCAGGCAAAGACCTTGACTTTGCTCGTGAGCAGGGCATGCTAGAGGGCGGGGTGATACCCCTCTGGAAGATGGTCCGTAGTTGTCTTACAGATGGCCGATGCCAAGAAGCGCTTGTTAAAGGGAAGGAGGTTTTAGAACAATTGCACGAGGAAAAATCAGAAACAACAGAGAGTAAAGTGTCTCAGGAAGAGGGGAGTGTGCGGGGCGTGGAGAACGGGAGGAGACTGTATCCAGATCTCAGTATGCTGCGCACGCCCCCATGCGAAAGTGGGTCAGAGGCAGAAGACGCTGAGGAGGAGGAGATAAGAACGCTGTCCCGGCAGTTAGGGAGTTTAGGTAGAGGGAACAGAGATAAGCAAGGGCTCAAGAACAGACAGCCTCCCGATCCACCTCCGTATGGCGGGGGTGTTTCAGGCTGCCGCTGCTTTCCTCTGTTCCTCAGGGCTGGCATATCATTGCTATTAACATTAAAGACTGTTTCTTTTCTATTCCTTTGCATCCTAAAGACTCACAGTGTTTTGCCTTCACCCTTCCCTCGTGTAATCACGAGGAACCAGATCAAAGGTTTGAGTGGGTCGTTTTACCACAGGGAATGTCTAACAGTCCTACGATCTGTCAGATGTATGTAGGGAAGGCACTCGCACCTCTCAGGCAACAATATCCTTCCATCAAGATTATTCATTATATGGATGATGTATTATTGGCAGCCAAATTACAACAGTCAGTTTATGAGGCCTATAAAGACTTGGTGAAGTTGTTAGCTCAGTATGGATTACATATTGCACCTGAGAAGGTTCAAACAGGGGATTCTATTCAGTATTTGGGAGCGACGATTGGATATGACATATTAAAACCACAAAAAGTTACTATAAGAACTCAAGATCTCCAAACTTTAAATGATTTTCAAAAATTGTTGGGAGATATTAATTGGATAAGAGGTTATTTACATATTCCTAATATCGTGCTCCAGCCTTTGTATGCTATTCTTAAGGGTGATCCAGATCTTACTTCCCCTCGTACCCTCACTAAAGAGGCTAGAGTGGCCCTTATAAAAGTAGAAGAAGCTATACAACATGCTACTCTATGCAGGCTCCAGAGTGATAAACCTTTCCAGTTATGTGTGCTTGCCACTATGCGGCAGCCTACTGGAGTACTGTGGCAAGATGGGCCTTTACTATGGATCCACCCACATGTATCCCCAGGAAAATCTTTAGAATACTATCCTGATGCTGTTGCAGCGTTAGCACTTAGAGGGATTCAACAGAGCATTCAATTTTTTGGACAAGCACCTTCTTCTCTTATCATACCCTATTCTAAAGTTCAACTTAATGTTTTGTGTGCTACTCTGGACACCTGGGCTATTCTATGTTACTTGTTTCAAGGGGATATTGATAATCATTACCCTTCTCATCCATTACTCCATTTTGTTAAAGAGCATCCCATCATTTTCCCTAAAGTAACTTCACCCACTCCAATTCCGGGAGCTGTTAACATTTTTACTGATGGCTCTAAGTCTGGAATGGGAGCTTATGTGATTAATGACTCTCCCCCTGTCCAGCATCAATTTGCTCCTGGAAATCCACAATGAGTAGAACTACAAATTGTCATTGAAGTTTTTAAACAGTGTTCTTTTCCTTTCAATCTCATTTCGGACTCCATCTATGTGGTGCAGGCGCTCAAAATTTTGGAGGCTGTAGGAGCTATTAGTGACACCCATACTGTGTCTGCTTACTTTAATCAGCTTCAACGGCTTATCCGTAGCCGTACTGCCCCCTTCTATCCAATGCACATTCGGGCTCACACCTCTCTTCCTGGCCCATTATCACAGGGTAATGCCTGTGCTGACTCGGCAACTAGAAGCCAGTTGGTATGCTTGGCCTCCTCCTTAGAAGAAGCTAAATTGTTTCACCACAACTTTCATGTCAATGCTATGATGCTGCGTAGACGTTTTTCCATCTCCAGAGCAGATGCTCGTCAGATAGTATTACAATGTCCCCATTGTGTCACATTTCTTCATCCTCCTACTTATGGTGTAAACCCACGAGGATTGAAGCCATTGGTCGTCTGGCAAATGGACGTAACTCACGTGCCTGACTTTGGTAACCTCAAATATGTCCATGTTTCTATTGACACATACTCTGGAGTTATTCATGCTTCTGCTTTATCGGGAGAAAAGGCACGTAATGTTATTACTCATTGCTTAGAGGCATGGGCAGCATGGGGTGCACCTGCATCCCTTAAGACTGATAATGGACCTGCTTATACGGGCAGACAGTTTACATCTTTTTGTTCTACTATGGGAGTACAACTTGCTCATGGGTTGCCTTACAATCCTCAAGGGCAAGGCATTGTTGAACGTGCCCACCGCACCTTAAAAGAAACCTTAGAAAAACAAAAAGGAGGAATAGGAGTTGACCACACTCCTAAAGAACGCCTGTCCTTAGCTCTTTTTACCATTAATTTTTTGAATTTGGATATTCATGGCCGCTCTGCGGCTGATAGACATGTGTCCACTCAGCCCTCTGTGACTGGCTATGTTAAGTGGAAGGATGTTCTTACGGGCCAATGGAACGGCCCTGACCCCGTGCTGACATGGGCACGAGGATCTGTATGTGTTTTTCTCCAGGATCGCACGGAGCCGCTGTGGATCCCTGAACGCCTGACAAGAAGAGTCTCGAGATCTACTAACCAGCAGCAGGAGGTGCCACAACAGTCCCATGATGAGGAGCTTCATTCTGATGAGTGCTCTGGCTCTGATGCTGGTGCCAACGGTACAGATGGCACCAATGCAGTGGTGGGCAGTGGCACGGGCATGGCCAATGCCAATGCCAGTTCATAGTAATTCTAGTGTCCTCCCCACTCTTTTTTCTACCTCATGTGAGATGTCTGCTCCTTGTACCTCTCCTAGAGGGGACATGGAAAATATTTTTAATCAGTCTCAAGTTAATCTCACAGGAGTTTTTTGTTTCAGTCTTGGGAACACTAATTGTATTAGCCTTAAGACCAAAAATTCGACTAACTGGGAGGACCCATTGCGGTCCAGTCAAGTCTCAGGGAGTATTCTCAGTGCTGTATTGAGCCAAGTAGTTTCAGGGAAGCAATCAGGCTCAGGGACCCCTGCAACTAGCTCTGTTTTAAACATAACTACTTTAGCTATTATCTCCGAGGTATTAATCCCAATGCCTCCTTCTTCTAATAGTACTTGCTATGCCACTCATTTCAAGGCCTCTCCTTACTGTACCCCTAATTTTGGTTTTCCCCCGACATTTACGCCTTGTCAGGATCATTCTTGGGAGAAACATCAAGTTGCTAAAGGTTTCTCCTTTCCCCCCTCTAAAGAGATATGTTTATAACTTTAACAACAATGCCAACTCCTCTACAGAAACAGGTTGATCCTGGTTTCAATGGCTCATTTCCAATGAGAAGGGGGCTTCAGCCGATATTTCCACATTGGCTCAATTACTAGGAGCCAAAAGTTGGCTGGCTAATGTTTCTGGCACTACTAAGGAGAGTGAACGAGGTAATAGGCTTACATCTGTTTCGTTCAACTCTCTGTTACATTATGCCACATTGCCTCCTGCAATGGTCTGTATCCAATCCCTGTTCCTGTTCCTTTTAGCTAATCACACCTCATCGGGGATGCTGGATTGTTCTATTATTACCTGTTTCTTATCTGAGTGTTGGAATGGTTCTTGGACTGTAGCAGTAATTATGAAAATTCCAACTTTTGTCCCAATCCCAGTCACTGCGGATCCAGATAAATTTCCTATTGTAGAGCTACTTAGAGTCCGCAGAGATTTTGGAATCACGGCAGCTATAGTGACAGCCGTGGCGGCATCTGCTGCTGCAGCAGTTACGGCCGGAGTAGCCATGGCCAGTCAAGTACAAACTGCTGCCACTATTAATCAAGTTGTTCAACAAACGTCCACTATACTTGAATCGCAAAATGCGATTAATCAACATATTTTGTCAGGGATCTTAGCTACCAACCAAAGAATAGATTTTCTTCAAGCTCAGGTAGAAGAATTGGCTGACCTAGTACTTTTAGGCTGCATTGACCAACGTGCACATTTATGTATAACCTCTGTCAGATTTAATGATTCCAGTAATGCTTCCCACATCATTGGTGGATATCTGGCCGGAAATTGGTCCATGGAAGCGGAAGACATGATCCAGTCTCAACTAACCCAGATAGCTGTCTTGAATAGTACCCGTGTCGATCCCGTGACTCTGGGTCAATTCACCAATTGGATATCTTCTGCTTTTTCCTTTTTTAAAGAGTGGGTGGGAGTAGGCATTTTTGGTGCACTGTGTTGTTTTGGTATGTTCCTCTGTTTGTGGTTTCTCTGTCGCCTTAAGGCTCGTAGTGCTCAAGATAAGGCTATGATCATACAAGCTCTTGCTGCTTTAGAAACTGGCAACTCGCCACAGGTCTGGCTTGCGCATCTTAAGCAATAAACTTTTGACATGGTCATTACACCCCAAGTTATTATAACATTGCACTGGGATTGACATGTCTTTCCTCGTTATTCTCTTAGTGTCAGAAAGCCCTTGCACTCTGCCGGTCTTGCTACCATTGCACGCAGATGGGTTTCTACACTAGTGCCTTTGACATGGTCGTTGCACCCCAAGTTATTATAACATTGCACTGGGTACGACATGTCCTTCTTTTGTCTTTCTCTTAGTGCTGGAAAGCCCTTGCACTCTGCGGGTCTTGTTGCCATTGCACGCAGAAGGGTTTCCACACTGGTCTTTATCTATCACTTTAAAGTCCGTGCCTTTCTTTCAGGGTGCTGCCAACTTGTTTGTAGTTGTACCTCTGCATGGCCACAGTTCGACCTCAGCTATTCCCTCTTACTCACCATCGTCACGATACAGGATGCGAGGCAAGGCACTGCACTTGAGTGATCCATTGAGAAGAGGGACCTCAAGGGGAGCATGTCCTATTGCATGCGGGTTTGACGTGTCTCCGCCCCGCCCCACGAAAAAAGGCGTCGGCTGATATGGTGTCAGGTCTGGGGAAGGCGCCCCCTGGGGCTGGCCCATACTATGCAGCCACTTTTGCACAGTGGGATAGGACCTCTACTCTCGCCTGTATTGTCTTAGTGAAACAAAAAGGGGGAGCTGTGGTGAGCCGTTCCTGCGGACTGTGGTCGCCATTACATGATGGCGCTGGCTCCGTTGTGGTCTGTGAAGGACAACTCCATATCAAAGAGAGTTGGCGTGTTCCCAGCTCCTTATCAGAGAAAGTTGGCATGTCATTTTCTAGCACCCTGTGAGAAGGGTACACGTGGCAGCTTTGCCTTGGGGTTCGAGGTGCTTTATTAAGGCTGGGAGGGGCATCCAATTATTATTCCGGGTAGTAGAAGAATCATTAGAAGAATATCAAGGGCCTGAATAAACTGCTGAAAGAAGATTCCTGAGTCGCGTCTTCCTTGCGGGCAGGGGGGTCGCGACAAAATCCTATTATCTAGGCCAAAGCATTCTTAAATTTTGAAATAAATAATTCTTTTTTTAAAAAAAAACATTTATTTTTTGGTGTAAATGGATACAACACAATGCCTTTATTTTTATGTCGTGCTAAGGATTGGATCCTGGTCCCACCCCTGCTAGGGGTGTGCTCTACCGCTGAGCCACAATCCCAGCCCATAAATAATTCTTCATGGAGTAAAAGATGAACAGGTCAACTTAGCTCAGTAAATTCCAGAGAAAGATTTCTTATATAATTGACAAACAAAATAGAAACTAAACTCCATGGATATATTCACCCAAGGTGAAGCAGCACATAATGTCAGAAGGGCATGCTAGAGTGATATTGCTCAGAGCATGGTGACCAGAAGACAGGGAGAAAGAGGAAAGGGCCAGAGAAAAGATGAACCCTTTCAGGGCTTGTCCCCAGTGACGTATCTCCTCCTGTGTACAGTCACCAACCAGTCCGTTCAAACTATGATAAACTGAATAGGTTGCAGCTCTCACAATCCAATAATTTCACCTCTGAACATTTCTGCATTAACCCAAGAGCTTTGGGGGGATATCTCATAATCCAAATCATAGTATCCCACTCCTGGCCTCCAAAAGCTCATGTCCATTTTATCATGTAAATCCACTTAGTTCATCTTCAAGAGTTTCTATGTTCTTAACAGTTCCAGCATTGAACAAAATCCCAAATTCAATGTCTGCTCTAATACTCAAGGCAAACTCTTGACTGTGAGCACCTGTGAAGATCAAAACCAAGCTACATATAGCCAATATACAGTGGAACAAAGTAAATGCACCCATTCTAAAAGGGAGATACAGGCATAGACAGAAGAGGCAGTTCCAAAGCAAGACCAAATCTCAATACGAACTTTGATGCTTATTTTTGAAGCTTAGTACTGCCACATTTCTCCTCTTCTTCTCTTAAGATCAATGGCATCAAGAAAAATACTTGTGCTATCTTGGGAATTTAGTGACTTATCATAAATTGTCATCCTGGTGCTTGGGCTATAGTTCAGTGGTAGAGTTTATTCTTAGCACATGTGAAGTGCTGGGCTCAGCTATCAACTCAAAATAGAAAAATTGCCATGTATGTTTGTTTTTATGACCTGGGATCTGTTTGTGTCTTTATTTCGATCTTCTCTTACTAACATATCTACCTCAGTCACATTTGTTTTCTGCCCTCACCTACCCTTGCTCACTCAGGCACTTTCACCCTTAGCTGCTGGATCAGGCCAGACATGTCCTAGGTTATTTCATCAAGCACTAAGTGGATGATACTGGACCAAAAACCAATTATTCTGGCAAGAGTGAGTGAAATCCTATATTACAAATGCAATAAAGCTCAAAGGTTACATTATAAAGTGATCCTTTGAAAATACAGACCGTATTTTCTGGAAAAAAGAAAGAGAGAAAAACCTTATTCATTTAGTTCTCTAGGTTACTTAATGTCAAATGATTACTAAAGCTCAGTGCATTGGCATAATCCAAACAACCTGGGAGGCTGAAGCAGGAGAATCACAAGTTCCAAAGCCAATCTCAGCAACTTGGGGAGGCCCCAATCAATTTAGCAAGACCCTGTTCTGAAAATTAAAAAAATAAATAAATAAATAAGTAAATAAAAGGCTGGGGATGTGGTTCAGTGGTTAAGTGTTTCTGAGTCCAAACCTTGGTACAAACAAACAAACAAAAAATTAGGAAGCAGAAAAGAACATGATAATGTGAACTCAAATGCACTAGTTAAAATCTTTCTCAAGGATATTTTACTGGATGCTTGAGAGAAAGCTGGGCAACAATGCAGGTAGAATAAGAGAATGATGTTAAATTGAAAATGATGGAAAGAACAGGATAGTAATGGAGTGATGCGATGAAATTATACCAGTCCTTTTGAAGGCACAGGACTGATTCTGATTCATGGGATTTGAGCCAAAGAGAATGTAGTTGTGTTATTGTTGTGATTTCAAGAGTAAAATCTTAAGCATCTGTATTTACAGAATGTGATGTTTTGTAGTTTTTAAGCTGCCAACAATGTGAGTTCTACAAAAAATACAGATGGTTAAATTCACATGCACAGAAAGGGGTCTTCTCCTTCTTATGAATTCTTTCTGATTTTTCATGTTTATTTTCTACCATTATATTTTACATCTCCTAACAAATACTGCTATTCTTTTATTCGATTTTTTATATAGAATTCTGTGCAAAGCTTTCTCATTAGATTATTTTTCATGTTTTAAATTTGTGTTAACAATTCCATTCTTGCTGTGTAATTTTTGAGTTCTGATTTCTCTTCTTAAGCAGATATAAGAAGTGGTGTGGAACTTTTAAATATTATCTAATCTAGATTATAAATAAATGAAAACTGGAAGAAAAACTAGAATATTAACAAGCTATATTCAAAGTATAATTATATTAGCTAAGTCATGATTGATAGCTTGATTGATTGATCTTTTGCTTATGGGAATTGAACCTACGGGCACTAGACCACTGAGCTATATCCCAGATGTTTTGTTTTTTAATTTTGAGGTAGGATGTTGCTGAATTGCAAATGCTGACCTCAAATTTGTGATCATCCTGCCCCAGTTCCCTGAGTCACTGATATTACAAACATGTACCACCACATCTGGCTTCATGATAGTTTTGTATGTAATGTAATGTTTTATTGAAAATAAAAATGCATGTCATTCAAAATAAAATATCCTATATTAAACATATTCAAATTTCAGAGCAAAACTATAATGAGATATCATCTTACCCATGATATGATGGTTATTCTTAAATAAAAATAACAAATGTTGGTGAAGATATGGAGAAAAAGGAACTTTCATACACTGTTGTTGAAAATGTAAATTAACACAACAGTTATGGAGAAGACTATGGAGGTTACCAAAACTAGATAAACTAAAACCAGAACTACCATATGATCTGGCTTTCCCACTTATGAGTGTATATATAAAGGAAATAAAATTAGCATATAAGAGAAATACCTACATGCTCATATATATTGTGGCACTATTTATAATAACTAATACATGGATCAAACAAAGTGCCCTTCAGCAAATGAATGGACAAAGAAAACATGGTAGATAGACATAATAGTATATTATTCACCTGTAAGGAAGAATAAAATCCTATTCTTTACAGCAAAATTGGTGGACTTGGACAACTCTAGGTTAAATGAAATAAGCTAGGCAGAAAAGACACATATCCCATGTTCTTTCTCACATGTACAAGTTAAAAAAAAATGGCCTGAATATAGAATAGTGATAACTAGAGACTGGAAGGCAGGAGAGGAGGGTGGATAAAGGAAGGTGGGATATGATTAGTGAACACTTTATTCATGTATTTAAATTTTACAGTTAACATCATTAACACTTAAGACTGACACATGTTCATCTAAAATACAAATTTACAAAAATGAGCAGATAATATAGGTATATACAGTAGAGAGGAATATAATTATGATAATAAAATTCAATTTAAAAAAATTTAAAAAGTAATTTTGATAATTAGAATTAGATTAAGAATTACAGCTAACGTGGCTTCAAACATGTTTAATGCTAAATTGTTGTGTAGTTTTCTTTTATGTTTTCCAAACAAGAATTCATACAGTTTTTAAGTAAAGCAATTTGATCAGATGATTTTAAATCATTGATAATTTAAACTTTGTCAGTATAATAAAAATATGCTAGCAATTTTTATTTTCATAGTGAAAATATATTTTAGATTTTATGAGGAATAAAATACTTTACCTCAATAGTTGAAACGACTTAGAAACTGAGAAAGAATGTAGTTGATCTAACCATTGCTCATTGAAAAAGCCTTTCTTTGTAATGGAAGAAATTAAAATATTTATATTCTAAATAAATGCAATTAATGTCTTAAGTATTCATTATAATATAATATAATATAATATAATATAATATAATATAATATAATATAATATAATATAATATAATATAATATAATATAATATAATATAATATAATATAATATAATTTGTCTACTTGTTAATTTTAATCAACTGTATGTATAAATATGCTTTATTTTAAATCTCATGCTTATTTGAAATCTTAAGTAAGAATTTTATAGAAATTTGTTTTATATAAATATATATGTATTATACTTTATATATATTTAAGGTATAAATATATATATTCATATATATATATATAGTTTATTTCTGTATTTATTGACTTTATCAATGAACAGAACATATGCATTTATTTAAATTGTCATTGACTAAATATGCCTAAGACTTAACATATTAATAAATGTAATCTTAATTAGGTTGTATACCAGATGTCAGCTTTAATTTATCCTAAGTTTAAAAACTGAAAATGTTTGAGTCAAATCCACATTCCATGTTCAGTGGAGAGTCCACAGGCTTCCTGGATATTTTTGTGTATCCCAAGTGTACATTGTTCTGGTTACCCTGGCTCCAATTTTCTTTGGATGCTAGAATTTTTTGTTGACCATCTTTCAGCATTTCTTTCTCTGAATTTTGACATGTACCAAAACTGGATATCCAGTGTCCTTTCCTTATCTGTACCTACTTTCCTTCTGGCTGTCTCCCAACTTTATCAATGGTGATTATCTAAATCAGCACTATCCACAGTAGCCAAGAGTTTGACATAATTCAAATGCCCATCTCCTAGTGAATAGATAATTAAATGTGGTATATCCATGTTATGCAATATTATTCAGCAATATAAAGAAATGAAGTAATGTTTAATGCTACAATATCATTCAACCTCAGAAACTTTATCTCATGGTAATGAAGTCAATCATAAAAGGCCATATAATTTATTATTCAACTTATATGAAGAGTCCAGTATAGGGAAACTACAGAGACAAAAACTAGATTAATGATTATCCAGTACTAATTATGGGAAAGTTGGGGTGATAAACACAGGACATGTTTAGGTTTTCTTGGTGATAAAAGTATTTAAAAATTGTGATGTGAGCTTTAAAATAATGAATATGCTGATAATCATTGATTGTAAACTTTAAACATTGATTGTAAACTTTAAATTAATGAGGTGTATACTAGGTAAAACACATGTCAATGAAGTTTTTAGACTGAAAAACTTATCACATAATCTTTTGCAACTACCAGGACAGAGTTTACTTAAATAAATAGAATGTCAGATGGTATGCAAAAACAACCTAAACTTAAATGCAACATCTGAATTTTTACCATGATACATTCTGTCAGTCCCAAGTACAGTTATAGACTTTCCTTGGATATCCAAAGATCCATCAATGTTCAACATTGTCTTTGGATTTTATAATTTTTCTATAACCACTAGATTCTATCTAGGGAAAGGAGAAGTTTAATATAATTCTCCACTGACATAAAGTGTTGCAGTAACATTCTGTAGTTTTATTATTCTCCTTTATTGCTGTAATGATAGCAGAAAATAAAGAGAGTTATCTTAAATTTCCTATTCTAGTTATACATTTTACAATCATAGTGGTATGTGCATTTTAGTTCCTGAATAGCCCAGATGAGCCTGAAGTGTAGCTGTTACCCACTATCTGAGTTATGTGGGTAGAAATAGAAGTATCTCTTAATAGAGGAAAAATGTGAAGAAAATTTACATCTAAATGCTATAAAATTACTTGGTAAAATTATGTTTGATGAGATTGGATACCTCTATTTTATAGAAATTTATTTTAATATTTCCTGAACAATCTCTCCATCTCTTTCTTTTTTTTTCAGCTTTAGATCCAGCTAAAGATCCCTGCTTAAAGATGACATATAGTCGCCATAAAGTATGCATTACTCAAGATTCTCAGACTGCAGTCTGCATTAGTCACCAGAGGCTTACACACAGGTAAAATTGTTAAATAAAATACTTCTGATTGAATAGTACTTCTTGCCATGAACACTATAAATATTGGTCAGTTCCTTCTAATATTTTACACGGAGTTTTATTGAAACATTTTAAGAAGTTGAGTTAATATAATTTTGATGATTCCTTGGGTTAAACATTGTTATCAACCAATATTAGTAGGGATAATAGAATTTTATGCATATATTATTAGGTAAATCATATCATGTAAAGATTAGATTATATATTATGTGGTTATTTGTACTTTTTATATTTTAGGAAACAGTTACAGTCTTGGTACCCTCTAAATATTTTTATTTTTGCTACTCAAACATCTGTTTCCCTCAGGTGTAAGTAAGAAGTCAAATTAAAGGGGAAAGTGTGAACTTATTGATGTTCATAAAAACAGATAATAGCCAGATGTGGTAGTATCCTATAACAGATTATAGTAAAAATGGTTAGGGATGTAGCTTACGGGTACAGAAATCCTGGGTTTGTTCTCTATTAGAAAATAAATAAATAAATAAATAAAAGAGAGAGAGAGAGAGAGAGAGAGAGAGAGAGAGAGAGAGAGAGAGAGAGAGAGAGAATGTAGACATTCAGGACCAGAACATTCTTGTACATTTCCTTGGGAAGTACTCATACCAGAGTGCTTGGGAAGTACTCATACCAGAGATTCTTTGCATCTATTCCCTGATTTCTTGGAGGCTGACACAGAATTCCTAGAGGGGAAGGCAGGATTTTAAAGATCTTTTCCCACAATCTTCTTGCTTATGTGAGATAGGCTCTGCTTTGAGAACAATTGATACTTTAGAAATAGACTATCTAGTTTGGTGCTTAGTCTCAAGGATTGGAACATCCCATAATTAAAACTGAAGTCACCAGGTAACTGAAGGGAACGACTGCATTCATTCACATTACTTTTAAAGGAATTCTCTTTGAGTGAACACTTCTTGTAATACAGGACCTAGTCTATATGTTACATTTAAGTCAAATTAGTGAGGAAATTTTGACATTTGTGTGTATTCTCAGAGAATAATTGGACTTTTGGCTTTTATAAACTTGCCTGTAAATTTTATTATCAAACTATACTAGCAATTAGCCATGTATGGTGGTGCATACATATAATCCCATCAATTCAGGAGACTGAGACAGGAAGATCACACGTTTGAAGTCAGGCTCAGAAATTTAGCAAAAACCTCTGCAACTTAAGGAGACCCTGTCTCAAAATTAAAAAAAAAATACAAGGGAGATATAGTTCAGTGTTAAAGTACAACTGGGTTCACTCTCCAGTAGAAAAATGAAACAACAACAACACAATAAGCAGCAAATGGAGAAAAATAACATAATAGAAAGTAAAAACATATTTAATACAAAACAGCAAATATTTAAATTTTGCTGATATTCATTAGTTTTTTAATGTTCATTATTAATAACACACACACACACACACAAACACATCACCCTCATTTATCTGCTGAATGGATTAGGGGAAGTCTTTATTCCATGATATCAAATCTAGAGTAGAAAGTATCAAGTACCAAGGCATATGGATATTAAAAAGATAGCAAGTCTGTGCATGTGTGAGCTTGAGACAGAGAATCATGCATACTTGTTGCACAACTGTAGAAACAAGAAAAAGAGTAAAGAAAAAAATATAACAATAGCTTACAGATGAAAAGCATAAAATCCACCTGGAAATCACATTTATATAAAGAGAATGTACTATGGGAAGTTATAAAAGGGTAAAGCAGAGTTACCAGGAACATAACCCAAATTGATCCTGATTTCTAAGTCAGTTTTATGAAGAAATATCAAAAATGTGAGCCAGAGATTTATTTGTCATTTCCTTAAGATACTCAAAGAGCTTTTTAATGTTTTAGAATTCCAAAAATTTTAAGTATTAGTTTTTGAAGTGTTTGGGGAGGGCATGAGGACTTTAACTTGAGAATTCGATAAGAAGATGGTGTCTAAATGAACTCCTGTGTGCAATCCTCATCTGAGTTACAGAGACTCATTCATTTATTTAATTTCAAAGAAAAAACTGTTTCATCACAAGTTCCAGAAATTCTGTTAAAAGTTTACACTTATACATCTTTAATACCTTGTAGCAGTTTCATCTGCTACTTCATCCCCCTGGCCTCCTGAACCCAAGTCATAGAGCAATCAAAGACCTAGCAGTTAATATCATGCCTGTAGCAGAGACTCACTCTTTTTCAATCATTGAAAACTAAGAAAGGTTAATGTCACTGATTCAAGGTCACAAAGCTAGGTATTTCCAAAGCATCCATTCTTATCTGTATTGACTGAGACTGGACTCTGTTATTAATAAAACACGCACACACACACACACACACACAAACACTGTGTTTATTTACAACCATACTATCTCATTACTTCTCTAACCTATTAAAGAAAACTTTATAGACAAAAAATTACAAAAACAACAACAATAACAAAACTTCCTCACCATGGTAAAGAATATTAAAAACCAATGGCTGCAATACTTCTTAGCATATACCATTGAAACTTCCTGAACAGAGAAACTTTAGCAGCTATGTCTTTGGCATAGTGGTGCAGTAGGGCAGTGGGGGAGACTACTAGAATTTAAATGGGCAGATTTCAAAGTGCCTTATAGAAATAGTATTTATTCCTGTACTATTACCAATAGAGACTATTTAAAAATTTGTACTTATAGCCAGGTATGGTAGCTCATGCCTGCATTTCTGGCCACTTGGGAGTCAAGATCAGAAGATCACATGACAACACAGAGTTGCAGACTAGCTTAGGCAACATAGTTAGACCCTGAATGTAAAGAAGAAAAGAAAAAAAAGTAACCAATATTCACTATATTCAATAATTAAATAACTCCAATAAATTTCCAAATAATTGATGTTAACATCAATGTTTGATATGCATTATTTGTTTTGAGGATGTCAATATGCTGGGAATGTTTATAATACAACATTTAGAGAAAGAGCTTTTCAAGCAGTTTGATCAATAAACACAGCTAATATAAATAATTAGAGCTAACTTTGAGGCATGCATGTGGGTGTGTCATACTGAAATTAGAGAAGTAGAGCTTCATGAATAAATTTGGTCATTTATATTGTTTAGATTAGAAATTGCTACTTTATGACATTTATTTTTTCCTCCCTTGATCTCCTAAGTGAAAGGAACTGAGCTCACTGTCATTTCAGTGGGGGTGGGGAATGAGGCTTTTCAAGAGACTGTGCTAAGCTGCTCTCCTCAACACTAGGCATCACACCCATTTCCCATTACCTTAGAGCTTTGAACCTCTCATCTTAAAATGTTCATCTCATCTGTCAGCATTGCCTAACTTCAATCTCCTTCAGTTGACTGGAAGTTTCTGGAAGGCAGAGTCAGTATCTTATTCACTACTGTAGATTCCAGTCTTGATCTAGTAACTCATGCATGTTTTCTTGGAGGAGTGTAGGGAAGGTGCTGCCTGATCAACATTTAGGCTGAAGGGGTAGATAAGTAGCTTGATTAATGGAATGGAACAGTCTAGATTATCCTGGTCTATAGCTTCTGTGTGCCTTGTGCACGTTTATTGAAAGTAGATTAGGAAGGACATAGAAGCCAATCAACAAATAGTTTTAAATAAATTTATTGGAAGAGTGAACAAATGCATGGCTTACAGGGGGGGGGAAACAAAATAGGATATGAAAATATCAAATGGTGGGAACATAACAATTGATTTTAAGAAATGGGAAAGTCCTTGGCTTGGATTTGTAACTAATGGAAATAATCAGTATATTTTTCCTTCCTGAGTGCTGTAAATAATAGTAATGTCAGCCAGACATGGTGTTGCATGCCTGTAATCCCAGCTGCTTGGGAGGCTGAGGCAGGTGGATCAAGACTTCATAACCAGCCTCACAGCTTAGTGAGGCCTTAAGCAACTCAGCAAGACTCTGTCTTTAAATAAAATATTAAAAGGGGTTAAGCAACTCTGGGTTCAATCCCAGGTACCCCCCCAAAAAAATAAAAAAAAATTAATAATAGTAGTATCTTCCAAAATCAGAGAAATAACTATTTTATGTGTTGTACTCTAGCTTTGACCAATACTGCCAACCTGGAGGATGGTGTGGAGTAAGCATGTAAGTCATGGTCAAAGCAATGTATTTGGACATTATCTTGTAATAGAAATTTCAGTGAGCTGCCTTTTTGTGCTGATTTTCTGTTAGCATTACCATTACTAGTTAAAACCAAACAGATTTATGAATAGTGAGAAAGAACTCACACTTGCTTAGCTTATGCTATGTTTCTTTACAATGGAGACCTAACTGATTATAAAATACATTATGGCCTTCCCAGGTTTTGAATATGAGCTACTCTTTATGTTGTTACCTTGGAAAAATTTCTGCAGATGCTGATTATTAAGGGGTTTTTTTGTTCTTCTGTTGTGTATGTGAGCAAGAAACCCAATGTTTTATGCTCCCTTGCTGCCTACACAACTGCAGGTAAGAAAATTAACACTATTTGTAAATCAGTGTTTCTGGCACCAATCAATGTTGCCGATATTAAAAGAAAAAGGCTTGGCACAATACGATAGAGTAATGTTGAAGAAGTTGTTATAAGACAAATATAGTCATGTTAGTTTCTGCTTCACTTGCACCAAAGGATGAAAAAAATTAATAGGTAAATGCTTTGGTTTCCCTATGAAAGCATTACATAGAAAATGATGAAAATAATTTCAAATGCTACTTATCAAAAATAGATATCCAAAGAAGGAAAGTCCTAAAATTCTTCTATTTTAATTTCATAGATTTTGGATTTATAGCTTATAATGGCAATGTTTAAAAGAAGATCTGAATTTCTTTACATGGTTATTAATTGCATGACTACAGTATTTGCCTTCTCATTGTTCTAATGTGGAAATGTTTAATATTGGAAGATTCAATCTCAGGACTCAAATTATAGGAGAGTCCCAAAATGTTTGTTGGCCTTGGCTTAACATGGCTACTTTAAAATATTTCTTCTTATATTTAATTTAGCATGTATGGAATAGGAATGTATTCTTAATTCCCTAGTGGACCTGAAGTCTGATTGACCTAAGGTAGAATGAAATCTGTATGTATTTCACATTTAATGTGTGTAAAGCTCTTTACCAGGTGCTTTAAATTGATATGTTTTTTACATAAACTCTAATGTTTTTTATTAAATATCATTTTGCCCATTTTATAGAAATAGGAACTAAAGCTCTGGAGATTTTGGGTATTCTGCCTGATTTTAGTAAGATGATAGATAGGGCAGATTTAAGATTCAGAATCATATCTATCACCTTCATTCGCACATTTTACTTTTATAATTATAAATGAATTTTAAGTATTCAAATGAACAGATGTCTATGTAACTTTATAAATACTTAGCTATTTATAAATTTCTTTTGTTTAAGACAGAATTGGTCACACTTTTTAAAATAAATTATACTTTTATATTATGGAATTTTGGATAGTGAGTTAGTATGGAATGATTTGATTCCTCTTCATGATATTCAGATTTTAGCCAACTTTTAATCTCTAGAACTTGTGTCTATATGCATACACACAGATACATATGTATACATAATGAATTTAACTTCATAGGTACCATAGAGGGTGAGATAGGTTGTGATTATCACCCCCTTTCTACTGATGATAGATGATAAACATGAAGAACTTTATCATTTGTTCAAGTGATAAACTTGGACATTGAACTTAGCCATTGTTTTTTCTAGAATTTTGTATTCTTATTTAACATTAGCAAAGCACTGTAGAATTATTAATTAATTTAATCTCACAGAATACCTATTGCCTAATGTATAATTTCTCAACATATTGTTAACCCACATTCTTTTTTTAACTGAACATATAATTTTCAGCTTCCCCCAAGGGGCTATAATCCCAAGCTAGTAGGAAATTGTTTGTAAGAAGAAAATTGAATTAATTAGAGTATATCTTTCCATCAGCTCCGATGATTTGGTCAAGCTTTACTCTAGACATGCATTACAGAAAAAAAAACTGTTTCTCAAATATAAAAATAAGTTACAGTACTGACTCGATATGTGAAGTATATAGTACATCTTATCATTATTATAATGTATTTCCTCAGGAATCTGTTGACTAAACTCTAAGGTTTTCCACATCACCTTTTCTAGCCTGGCCCAGGCAGCACTTTGGCTTCCTCTGCAGCTGTGCTCCACTGGCACATGGAAGCCTTATCACAGCAGAAAACCTATTCTGCAGAGCAATGTTGCAGAACACAAGTAGCCAGAGCCAGGCTGCCAGGTTGTCCAGTCTCCGTCTCCTTATCTATGTGATCCTAAATGAGTTACTTAAAAGTCTATGGGCTTCAGTTCCTTCTTTTGTAAAGGAAGTGTGATAAAAAGAGTACCTTTCAATATGCTGCCTTAGGATTAATGAGTTTAATATGAAAAATAAGTAAAACAGTATGTAATCTACAGTAGGGGCTGTGTCAGAGTTCGCTATTGCTTTTTTTCCCTAAACGTGTTGTAGGTTATATGATCATACACTTGATTAGTATCTCTGCTGTTTTTAATCTACTATTGTGTTTTGCCCCTTTATTATTTGTTTTGGGGAAAAAATTCCATTTCTAAGAATGATTTTAGTTTAATGGTTAGTAGTCTATAATTTGAAGCTAGACTAACTGACTTTAAAGTCTTGTTGTATTTCTTGGTAGCAGAATGACTTTTAACAAATTAAACTCTCCAAGACTAGTTTTCTTGTTTATAAGATAAAAATGATAATTATACTATCTCCCTCCGTTTTTTTTAGAATTAAAGCCATAATTTGTGTAAAACACTTTTCACCACGTAAGCACCTGGATGAAGAACATTAGTTATTGTGAAATCTTTGTTCAACTTTCCCTCACATATCTCCCAGCTCAAGGTAGAAGTAAAGAATACAATATCTTTGTGCCCATTGAACATTAGAAACATTTTTATCTACTAATATTATTGTTATTTGCATATTTAATAGCTAGAATTGTATTGTTGAGTTGTAGTTGACACTGTATTTGAGAACATTGGTTGACTCCTCTCATGATTATAAAAGATGGAATTTAAGACTAAACTTGAAGTTAAAGAAGGGATATGATTTTGCTGGTTGAGAATTGACAGTGGGGAACAATATGTCATGTCTATTTTGAAGGAAAGTGTGAGAGACAGCTACTTAAAGAGAAATGGCAAAGACATGGGCATGACTTTGGCCTCCTGAAAAATATTAAGGTTCTTAATTTAAGAAAGTTTGCTTCCCTTAATGATTTTCTAGGTTATAGCTTCTTTTATTGCCCATATCTGTGTCCCCAGAGAAAAAGGGCTTCAGATTAAAAACTCCAAAACACACGGAGAGGGATTCCCATGTGCTAATATCTCCTGGAGTGTGCACTTTTATTATTGGTTATTGGCAAATCCTCTCATATCCTATCAGAGAGCTTTCATTTCCCAGTGGACCTAGATTCTGGTTGGCTCTTTCTACTTAGCAGAGAATCACCTTGTGTTCAGAGGAAGGACGTTCCAGGTCTAGATGGACATCTTTCATTGTTTTGCTTGCCATCTATACTGACTTTGAATTCTGTATAAAAGATTTTGATTAATGCTCCTCTTACTCTCAAAGATAAAGAATCGTAGGTTGGCTGGTGTGGCAATTTTCCTGGGCAAGGTTCATGACCCGTGACCAGGTGATGTGGTCAGAGTGCTGCTGTGTCCATTTTTGAGAGCTCCTCATTTTATGGGTTTGAAGTGTGGGGATTACTTCTGGTGAGGTTGATAATCTCCTATTCCTGGTTTTTTTTTTCCTAATATGATCTGGGATGTCTGCATGTCCAAGGCTTTCTAATTTGGTTTGGTAAGTTAGCAGAATAATTTCAATTTGTGCCATATAGTTGTGTTCGTCAGATGTGATTATTCTCTTGTACAAACAAGGTGTAGAAATTCTATTTTACTTAAAATAGATATTGATTTTATCTATTTTATTTTACTTAAAATAGAGTAACTCCTGCTTTACAATATGGATTAACTCAGGGTTAGATGCAGCCAGAAAACCACGGTTCTAATAATGCAGTAACACAGCCTGCTCCTCACAGTCAGAAACAAGAAAATTGAGCTACAATGTCACAGAGAACAGAGAAAACACAGTTAATATCATACTATGAATAGTGAATATAAAATTTCATTTGCATGTAAGCCATTTTCTCTGCCACACAATTTCTGCTTCATGAATGTCTCTTATATTGGAAAAAGAATATGGATTAGAACAAAATACAAAAAAAGGAAAATTCAAAAATTGCTTGATGAATAGAGTCTACTGGAGACTTTTGAAGAGAGGAAAAATTGGATGTCTAATGAAGAAGGGTGCATTTAAAAAAGTATTTTACATGGACTTTAATATCTTTTAGCCAAGAATCCTTAAAGAGATAGAGATTAGAACACTCATAGTCCAATTGCATCACTTATGTTTATGAATTGTAGAAAGAGGAGTAATTACACAGGTTAAATAGATACTTTTTTACATTGAAAGAAATACCCTCTTCTTTTGTCTGTAAGAAATTTAAAATTAACTTCCTTTTCTGAACTATGGTCATTGTATTTCTTCTAAATAAAATCTGTGTCTATTTGTTTTTAATTTATTATTTTGAAGAAACTGAGAATAAACTATGATTGTTTAATAGATAATATAAAGGGATAAGGAAATACTATTTAAAGATGTCATATTGATATAAATTTTTAAATTTTCTTTATCTTTAAAATGTGAACTCATGAAGACAACATGTGGATATGAACCCCATATAATATAAAAAATAATAATTACGGTATTCATTCCTAGGCCACTCATTTCCCCTCCCACTTTTCCAGAAATTCTACACACACACACACACACACACACACACACACACACACACTCGCACTTTCCCTCTTTCACACATTCACATAATCATAATGAAATAACATTTCATCATTAAACTTTGTGATTAATGTTAGTTGAGTTTTAAGTATTTTACAGTATTACCTTCTTGTAATAAATCCAAATCTATTCTGTATGTTAACTGACTATGTATTATATATTCTTATTTATAATACTAATACTTGTGTTCAGATTTTTGTGTTTATGTTTGATAAATGAATATTTTTTTCCTTAAAATGTTCTTATGAGATTTTTATTGCATTTTATTTTTTTTAAAAAATCTCTTCTTAAGTATACACAACAGTAGAGTGTATTTTGACATGCTATGTATAATGGAGTGTAATTTATTCTAATTAGATCCCCATTCTTGTGGTTGTACATGATACAGAGATTCACTGGTCATGCATTCATATGTGAACATAGAAAAGTTATGTACAATTCATTCTACTGTCTTTCCTATTTCCAGCCCCCTCCTTTTCCTTCATTCTACTTTGTCTAAACCACTGAACTTCTATTTTGTTCCTCCCCCTACTTACTATGTGTTAGCAACCACATTTCAGAGAAAATATTTGACCTTTCATGTTTGGAACTGGCTTATTTCACTTAGCATGATACACTCCAGTTCCATACATTTACCAGTAAATGCCATAATTTCATTCTGCTTTATGGCTGAGTAATATTCCACTGTGATACACACACACACACACACACACACACACACACACACACACGTTCTTTATCCATTTATCTATTTGAGGGTACCTAGGTTGGTTCTATAGTTTAGCTATCATGAATTAAGCTGCTAAAACATTGGTGTGGCTGGGTAACTATAGTTTATTGATTTTTAAATCTTTTGGGTATATGTCAAGGAGTGGGATAACTGAGTCAAATGGTGTATCCATTCAAAGTTTTTTGTGAAATCTCCAGAGTGCTATCCAGAGTGGTTGAACCAATTTGGTCCCTCTAGCAAAGTATGAGTGTGCCCTTTTCCCCACATCTATTACTATTTATATTCTTGATTATTGTAGTTCTGATTGAAGTAAGACAGAATTTCAGTATAGTTTTAATTTGCAGTTCTCTAATTGCCAGTGATGCTGAACATTTTTTCAACTATTTGTTCACCATTAGTATTTCTTCTTCTGTGAAGTGTCTCTACAGTTCAACCTTATTGATTAGGTTATTTGATTTGTGTGTGTGTGTGTGTGTGTGTGTGTGATTAAGTGTTTTGAGTTTTTGCATATCCTGGAGATCAATGCTCTATCAGAGGTGCAGGTGACAAAGATTTCTCCAATTTTGTAGTCCGTCTCTTCGTGTTCTTGATTGTTTCCTTTGCAATGAAGAAACTTTCAGTTTGATACTGTCCCATTTATTGATGTTCTACTTCTTGTGCTTTAGGAGTCCTGTTGAGGAAGTTGCTTCCTAAGCTGACATGATGGAGTGTTGGACCTATCGTTTTTGTTTCCTAGTGTGTAGACAGTTGTGATATAATTTTTAGGTCTTTGATTCACTGTGAGTTGAGTCTTTACAGGGTAAAAGAGAGGGGTTCAGTTTTATTCTACTACATGTGGATTTCAAGTTTTCCCAGGACCATTTATTTTTTCTCCAATGTATGTTTTTGGCACTTTTGTCTAGTAGGAGGTAATGATATTTTTATGGGTTTGCCTCCCTGCCTTCTATTCTGTTCCATTAGTCTTCTTTTTGGTTTTGGTGTCAATTCCTGCTGTTTTACTTCTACAGCTCTGTAGTATCATTTAAGGTCTAATATTGTGGTGGCTCCGCTTCACTTTCCTTGGTAAGAATTTCTCTGGCTATTCTGGAACTCTTATTTTTCCAGATGAATTTCATTACTTCTCTATGTCTATAATGAACATCATTAAACATTTGATCACAATTGCATTGAATCTGTATATATAGCTTTGTTACTATTGGCATTTTGACAATATTAATTCTGTCCATCTGAGAACATGAGAGGTCTTTCATCTTCTAAGGTGTTCCTCAATTTCTTACTCAATCTCTGCAGTCTTTATTGTAGAGATTCTTCAGCTCTTTTGTTAAATTTATTCCTAAGTATTTTTTGAAGCTACTGTGAATTGGATTATCTTCGTAATTTTTTTTATAGCCATTTTTTTTTCTGAGTTCATTTTTGAGTTCTAGAAATTTTTCTGGTGGAGTTTTTTGAATCATAAATATAGAATCATGTCAATTGCAAAAAGTAATAGTTTGAGCTCTTCCTTTCCTATTTTTATCCCTTAATTTCTTTCTTTTGCCTATTATTAAAGAAAAAAATACTACCCATATTCCCACCATTTTGTACCATACACTCTGTCTTCCTCTCTAATTAAAATGCAGATTTGAATTATTTTTACTACAAATCACTTAGCCAACCTTCTAAACATATTATTTCCTATCTCTCAACTTGGCAAAAAATCTGCTATAATTTTCTTCACATCATGCTCACATACTAATTATCTACCAACTGATCAGATTTCTGACTTTATATCTAGTTTCCGTATAAATCACTTCCTGACTGTAAAATTCCATTTTTTGTTGGGTAAAAATTGTACCAACTTAAGGTGGTTTAATTAAAAATATTAATTACTTTACCAATTTTCTCCTTTTTTGTGAGATCAACTGATGTTATTTGTAATTATTGAAATCTTGCTCTTATATTTCCAATGTATGAATGCATCATATAGTAATTAGCCATTTTCCAGTTCAAATATATTATTTTCCCATAATTTATTTGTGCAACTGGTGATTCATAGAACATGAATATGTACCTTTACATATTTTTTTTCTATTTAAACTCTTAAAAATTATTTTAAAATTCTCTTCCAAAATCATTACAATGAATTTAATTCTTAGCAGGAATGCACACGATTGTCTTTACCAACAGTCCTCATCTCAGTCTTTTAAAATTTCCTTCTAATATCTAATAGTGATATATCATTAATGTTTTAACATATTTTAGGACATTCTAGAAATATATTTATATTATTAATATAAATTCATTATTATAAAGTGTTTCTCCTCATTTGGGAAAAAAAAAGTTGGAGTATCTACTGTCTCTAGTTGTATATTTTTAAATCTGTTTTAGTGAGCTTTTTTGCCCCTGTGAGCAAAATATCTGACAAGAACAATTTTAGAAGAGGAAAAGTTTATTTGTCACTCATGATTGCAGTCCATAGATGGCTGACTCCATTCAGTAAAGGTCTGAGGTGAGGCAGAATATAATAGAGGAAGGGTATCCAGGGTTAAGCCATTCAGGACATGACAATCAGAAAGCAGAGAGAGTTCTGTTCACCAGGAGAAAAATACACACATTGGTGACCTACATTCTTCATCCTAACCCTATCTGCCTAAAGTCACCACCCAGTTAATCTCTATGAGTGAATCAATCAACTGATTAGGTTACAGCTGTCATAACCTAATCATTTCACCTGTGAACCTTCTTGCATTTTTCTCACATAGGAGCTTTTGAGGGACACCTCATATCTAAACCACAGCATTATTATTCTTACAGGAACTCTTTATTTATTTATTTATTTTAAAAGAGAGAGTGAGAGAGAGGGGGGACAGAGAGAGAGAGAATTTTAACATTTATTTATTTTTTCTTAGTTCTCGGCGGACACAACTTCTTCATTTGTATGTGGTGCTGAGGATCGAACCAGGGCCCCACGCAGGCTACGCGAGCGCGCTACCGCTTGAGCCACATCCCCAGCCCAGGAACTCTTTATTTAGACTGCAGACTTTAGCTCTTGGTCTATGTCTAATGTTGTAAATATTTTTTTTAATTTTTCATTTGAATTTATCTGTGGCCTATTGTTGAAGACTAAGTTTTAATTTTCATATAGTCTGTTCTATCTTTAGTTGTTGCTCTTTCTGTGCTGAGATTCGGATCTTGTTCATGGAAGCTAACTCAGTAATGGAAATACTAACAGCTCTTTCATGTTTGCTCATTTTTATAACAGTAAAACTGCTTCTCAATGTTTCTTTTAAACCAGGGCTGCACTTTCTAATTCTATTTTGACTTTTCCATGTGACTGTGGATGAAAGTGAGTATTCTTGAAATAACAGCCAACCTTTGATAGGGATAAAGTGTGGAAACAAGAGTGATAGCTTTGTGACATCAACTTTTGTAAAAACTGTCATTGGAAAGCAGTATGGAGATTTCTTGGAAAGCTGGGAATGGAACCACCATTTGACCCAGCTATCCCCCTTCTCGGTCTATTCCCTAAAGACCTAAAAAGAGCATGCTACAGGGACACTGCTACATCGATGTTCATAGCAGCACAATTCACAATAGGAAGACTGTGGAACCAACCTAGATGCCCTTCAATAGACAAATGGATAAAAAAATGTGGCATTTATACACAATGGAGTATTACTCTGCATTAAAAAATGACAAAATCATAGAATTTGGAGGGAAATGGATGGCATTAGAGCAGATTATGCCAAGCGAAGCTAGCCAAGCCCTAAAAAACAAATGCCAAATGTCTTCTTTGATATAAGGAGAGTAACTAAGAACAGACTAGGGAAGAAGAGCACGAGAAGAAGACCAACATTAAACAAAGAGGAGAGGTGGGAGGGAAAGGGAGAGAGAAGGGAAATTGCATGGAAATGGAAGGAGACCCTCAGGGTTATACAAAATTACATACAAGAGGAAGTGAGGGGAAAGGGAAAAATAATACAAGGGGGAGGAATGAATTACAGTAGTGGGGGTAGAGAGAGAAGAGGGGAGGGGAGGGGAGGGGTTATAGTAGAGGATAGGAAAGGCAGCAGAATACAACAGACATGAGTATATCAATATGTAAATCAATGGAAGTGTAACTGATGTGATTCTGCAAGCTGTATACAGTGTAAAATGGGAGTTCATAACCCACTTGAATCAAAATGTGAAATATGATATATCAAGAACTATGTAATGTTTTGAACAACCAACAATAAAAAAAAAACTGTCATTTAAAACAGAAACACACATATTGAAGCAAAAGACAGGTTTGCTTCAGTGCATTTGAAGAAAAAAATACTTTCAAATATATAAATCTTCTCTGCTCAAATTACATGTGACTGGGAACTCAGCAGATAATATATTTAAAAATAATTTACAGTTTTTGTCTCTATCTAATCTTAACTCTTCACTAGTCATCTGGTCATAAGTGGTGTGTCAATTCCTATCTCAGAATATTTTCCACTTCTCACTTTCCCTAAATTAAAGGTATTACAAATAGAAATATATAACCTCATTTTATTTAAAATAAATGATTAACCTTATTTTTATGAATTATTTTAAACAGATAAACTCTTGTGTACTTTTCAATATCAGTAACCATGAGCAAATTTACAAATCAATCAAAGACATTCAAATTGAAACAGTGAGAATTCACATTAGTTTACCATTATTCATTAAATGATTGTAAATACTGTGGGAAACAGACACCACTGTGAGTAAAATTCTAATGACAAAAGAACAATTAGAAAATGTTAACCCCCCCATTATATTCCACACAAAGCATTTCTCAGATGTTTAACATTTGCATATGCAGATTTGAGTACAAATCTGACCCCAAGGTTAGAACAGCAGAGGAGATATAGGCCATAGGAAGGAAGAAAATTCAAATCCCTTCTTCCTGTTCTGGTTACCCATCAGACATTTGCAAGCCCAAGAGGAGAATTAGTGTTTACAGCAAAAATGGCCTTCAGGTCCCTGGGAAACATAATGACCATCACCCCATGTCGGTGGTGTTAACCACAGCAAAACTAATCAGGCCTAACCATGCATGGCCCAGCTGTGTGACTTCCAAAATTAAATTTTTTTAAGTCAGCTGGGAACAAATGAAGCTAGAGTGTTTTATAGATTTTTTTTTTCAGATTTTTCCCTGGTGACAAAATAGATTGGTACAAAAATTTCATCTCTTCTTCCCACTTCTACCACTTTCTCTATTTCTGTTTCTTCCTCTTAACAGCCAAGATGATCCAGTTAACTCTAGTTAAATAAATTTCATTCTCCCTTAAAGTTAACTTATTTAAAGTCCATGTCTCCAAATAAGCCACAAAAAAGTGTGATCTTGTTCTTAGCACACTTTTCTATCTTTTCCCTGATTTCATCTGCCATTTTCATCAGCCACTACTCCTTTAACTAGCTCTGTTCCAGCATCATTAACCCTGTGACTTTTCCATGAACTTGTCCGTAACCTCTTTGCTTGTCCAAGCACACATTTTCCTCAGGACTTTTGAATTTAAATACTTTTCTCCAAATGTTTTCTGAGATTACTCATTTGTCTATTCTATGTATTTACTAAAATGTCAACCAAGATGTGGATTTCTCTAACTGTAATATATACAATTGTATTTCCTCCTTTCCAGGACACTGACTATGGCCTGCTTTGCTTTATTTTTTTCTCATGAGTCTTTAAACAATATTAATATATCTATTATTACTTTTCATATTTTCTCCCTCCAGTAAATAAACATTTTTGGTAAATAGAACTTTCTTTCCGTGTTATTTTCTAATGTATTTATAAACAATAAAACTTACCTGAACAGATTAGATATTCAATGGTAATTAATAAATATGTGTTGAGTGGATGAATACTAAATTACTGGAAGAGAAAATATGATTCAAGAAGTAATATCGGACTTGTATGAAAGAATGAAAATTTGGTAAACTTTGATAAAATAAAGAAACAGATACTGTATAAAACAATAATAATTATACTGAAGTTTTTCTTTGAAAAGAATGCTTAAGTAGATTAATCGAATTGCATATTTCATCTTCATTAATATGCTCACTGATTATATTGAGGTACTTCAATATAAAATATCTGTTTGAATTTCTGTATACCATTTGGTGGGTAAAACGATTTATTTTCACAATATGATTAATTAGTGTACTGGACATTTAAAAGAATCTTAAACACAACTGAATTAATAATTGAATGTATTTCAATAACCCTTGATTGGTTCTATTTACCAAATTTCCACACACAGAAAAGAAACTAATAATTCCATGAACTAGAAAAGTCTTCTGAAGATAATAGATTTTTCTCTCATTTCAGGTTAGAGTTCACATAAAATATTTCTTAAGAAAAATATGTGGAGTGCAAGTCAAGGTTGATCATGCTTGGAACTATTTCAATACCTCTAAAAACAGCGAGGCAACAAAGCTAACTAAAATCCTCACCACAGAGGATAGCTACTGGCAGGCACATGCCTTGATGTGAGACTGTGTTCATTAGGTGGCATGTAAGTTCATCTTTCCTGAGAAAAGCTTACCGACGAGTGAGAAAACTTAAACCTCAATACCACAAAGCTTAACAATAAATGAGTTGCACCTTTCAATATTTCAGGTGGAAAAGCTCAATCATATGACAGTTAAAAAATAAATGTTAAAAGACAGCCATTTATTCACATCAAACTAAAAAAAACATTATATTGTAAGTCATAGTTTTTAGTTTTAAGGAATATTGTCTGAAACTTAAATTACTGATTCATCTGGCCCTATTGTGTCTTAGTTTGCATATTTTTCATTCCTCAGCCTTAAAATAAACAAGTAATTCTGACTTCTACACATTACATGTCATTGCCTGGCACTTACACTCTGCAATCATGCAAACAGTACAGAAAATATTTATAATCACCCTTGTGAACTAATCACTGATGAAATTCATTTGCTTTTATTCTTTTTTATTGTGATGCTGCTACATAATAAGATTACACATTAATCAAGGAGTTTGAGTTTTATATTTTTCAAGAAGTGGGGGTATCATCAATTGGAAAACGTAAAGGACAATAACAGTTCACCCATCTCATTCACATTAAATTTGCTACATATGGTTGCGATCTATACAAGACTATGGGTTATTAGAATTTCTTTTTTGGAGGGATGGGTTTTAGTGGGATAAAGTACAAACTCAAATGCTACCTGGCAACATCTTATATTTTTATCTCCTTGATTGCTATAGATGGAATACAGTTTGAGTCTGTACCCCAAAGGATCATATGTTGATATATAATCCTCCTTGTGTGGTATTAAGAGCACAAAAACTTAATTCAAATAGGGGGTTAAGATGTAGCACCTTCAGAAGGTGATTAAAATTAAGTCATCAGGGTGGAATCCCAATGATTGAGTACTGGTGGCTTTATAAGAAGAGAGGTAGATACCAGAAGGACACATACCCACAAATGTTCCCTGTCTCTTGCTGTATGATGCCCTGAGCTGTCTTGGGACTCTACCAACAGGAAGGCTATCACCAGACCTAAGCCCTCAACCTTGGGCCAGAGTCATGGGCCTGGATAAACATCTTTGCTTTATAAATCACCCTGCTTCAAGTATTTCATAATAGTACCAGAAATAGACTAATTCACTCCTATACCACTCGTTTCACGTTGGGTGAAATGACTTCCACTATTAAGGTGGATTCCTTGGTGCATCATTCACATCATTCAGAGATCTGAACACCTAGTCTCCCTGTTTTTATCTGGCTATGGATGCTGTACTTGCATATTTACATTTAGCAGTGGATATCAGAGAACCAAGAGATGCTTATCAGATCCTATGAAGACCAAACATTCCTCCCTCATCCTATTGTGAATCTTCAGTAGGCCTATATTCATATGGCAGTCAGCTTCCTTTGCTCCATCCAGTTGTGTTAGCTCCTTTCCATGGCTATTGGTCCACTGGCATGAAAACCCTAAACTGACAAGATAGTAACTGCTTTTAAAAATCCCTCATCAGAATTGCCCTATCTCTAGAAACCAAGGAGTGTTCCTGCATCCCATTAGGAAAACAAAAAGCTCCCTCACTGGAAACTAGGAGTTTTTGAGCTTAATGTTACAGGCTGATAAGTAAAAATATCCCAAAGGAGATTTTAGAATTTATGATCACTTCCACTTCTACTCCTTGATTCCCAGACTCATGTTTTGTACCAATGTGGGTTAAGAATGGTAAAACAGTCATAGTTTAAGTTATATTCCATATTCAGGATTCTCTAAAGTATCATCTTCAAGCCTGCTCCTCAGCTATGTCTTCCAGAATGATTTGTATTACTCTATTAACTCAGACATTTATATGTGATGCCTTTTATCATAATATCATAGAATTTCATGATGTGATCACCACCACATCATTGGTATGATGTTATGGGGACTCCCGTGTCAGTAGTACACTTACTCTTTGAGCCCTTAAATAGTAGTGCTGGATGAGGCACTGCAGATTAAACATGAATATTTATATAAAGAATAAATAGCAATCCTGATTAGGCCATCATTGCTATTTCTTGGATGGAAAATTTTCCATGTAATTAACTTGTCCTCAGAAGGCTTATTGATCTCCATGAGAGATGGTACCACATCAGGCATTCAACCTCATTATCTCCCGGTGAAAGAATTAATAATCTTGCAGAGGCAGTGATTATTTGAGAATTTGAAAGAAACCCATATCAGCCCTATGAAATTCTACATCTCCACCGCATGGCTATTCCACTCTTAAGCCTGTTGTATACATATGGGGAGGCTGAGGATAGAGACTGAATGACATCTATTAGCTAAGTCATCTTGTTCATCTGATTGTTTAGTGTCTTTCTATAGTAAATGACATCTGATAGGAATTGATACTCTTCACAAAAGTTTGTCCCCAAAGATTTCCTTGTAGACGATTTTTTCCAAAAGAAAATTTGAGGTTTCATTTAATCATAGAAGGAGGCCATTCTTTTTCCCAGATCTCGTCCGAATGGATCTTACAACTCAATCATTCTACATTTATTTCTTTACTAGATTTAGCAGTTGGGAGCCTATATATGTATAAATCTCTGCAGATTTGCTACTTTTATTTAATTTGTAAAATGACATTTCATATTAGTTGGAATATCACATTTATGAATAAACTTTGTTAAACATATTTCCTAAAGTATATTAAACAGTATACAATAGAAATTCAGCAGATTAGATAAAGAGGAATGAAGGGAGGGAGGGGGATATAAATAGGAAAGACAGTGAAATGAATGAAAAAATATTAAGAAAAAAGATATTTGGGTTTGAATAATTTCAAATATTTGGATTATTCTAAAATCACTCTTATTACTGGTGCATAGAGTTACTATTTTATTTAGGCAATTAACATGTCCTAGAAAGTGTAATGTTTCAGTCAATTTAGTTCTGGAAAGAAGGTGAATTCTACCAGAGGGATAGATTATGTATTTTAGGGAACCCTGATATGGTTTTTCTTTGCATGTTTAATGTAAAAGTCACTGTATTCAATATATTAAGTCAGGGTTGAGTTTTGAATTTTCCCAAAATTCTGTGCTGAACATGCACAATACCTTAATTACCTACAATAAGATGATGGTTCCTTTACCTACAATCAGGTGATGGTTCCTTTATTGAATTTTACAGGACTGTGGCATTGTAATGCTACACCAGGGTATAGAAATATGAAAGAAAGTAACAATAATTGATTTTTGTTAATATTAAATGGTTATTCTTAGGAGTATGAAATGTACAAATTGTAGTAACATCATTTTAAAAGTGGTTTTATTAGAAAACTCTAAGTATGTTTTATCTAATATAGTTGAAGCCTGAATTTTTTAGAAGCAAGCAGGTGAAACTTTGGTACTGGATCAAAATTAGTCTTAGATGGGTTTTAATGTTTAGACATTGTTAATACTCCACATGCCTTAATGTTTTCATGTTTATTGAAGTGAGTTTTGATCATCTGAATTCTTATAAACTCTGCTTCATTTAATCTCCTTAGATCTGTAGTGTTTTGTCCATAGGTTTTGGGGACTATAACTAATATCTTGGTAGTCCATCAGGTCACATATATACTATAAGTACAAAAATGTCCAGGTGCATTTTGAACAGATCATGCCTAGTGATTGCAATGTACTTTTTATGAAACCAGCTCTTATCTATTATATTTGCACTCATGTGCCAATGACAATAAACAGGTATACTTATAATGAAGCCAAATTATCAGAGTTTGGAACTTTGAAAATGATATAAGATGAACATAAATTTTCAATACTTAAGTAGCTCAAGTAAATCAAAGGACATAAGGTTTCTTTTCCCTCTGGACATTTAAATTTACTTTATATCGGAACTTTTCCTTTTATTACCTTCTTTTATAATTTGATACAACCAGTCTTTTGTTAACCAAAATTTTTCTTTTGCTAGCCTCAAGTTGATTTGTCCTCTATCTTGCTTTTCAGACAAGTTTATATTTTACTCTGAAGGATCCCAAATTTTATCATACAGGGTTTAATGAGCAATTATAGCAGCATCTGTAGCAACAAGAACACTATCTGTTCAATTTAATATGAACAATATTCATATTAAATTGTCAATATTTTTTTTGGAAATTTAGATTTAAAAACATGAATTTTAGGATACCTGTGTTTACCTATAAAGAACATCTTTCAGATCTTTTATTGGGAATTTTAGACAGTACTCTTTGTATTTCTTAATCATCATGGGGCATTGTATTTTTGTTTGTTTGCTTGTTTGTTATATAGATTTTAAAATTTATTTATTATAATTAGTTATACGGAACAATAGAATGCATTTCAATTCATAGTACACATATAGAGTCCAATTTTTCATGTCTGATTGTAAACAAAGTAGAGTAACACTTTTCGTGTCTTCATATATGTAGACACGAATAGGGTAATGATGTCCATCTCCTTCCATCTCTTTCTTACCCTCCTGTCCCTTCATTCCCCTTCCTCCCCTTTGCCCTATCTAAAGTTTACTGCCATCCCTCCCACCACCCACCATCCTCATATCAGAAAAAGTATTCTGGGATTGGCTAACTTCACTTTGCATAATATTCTCCAACTCCATTCATTTACCTGAAAATGCCATGATTTTATTATCTTTTATTGGTGAGAAATATCCCATTGTGTATATATACCACAGCTTCTTTATTCATTCATCTACTGAAGGGCATCTAGGCTGGTTCTACAGTTTAGCTATTGAGAATTGTGCTGGTATAAACATTGATGTGGCTGTGTCCCTGTAGTATGCTGTTTTTAAGTCCTTTGGTCATAAACCCAGGAGTGGGATAGCTGGGTCAAATGGTGGTTCCATTCTCAGTTTTCCAAGGAATCTCCATATTGTTTTCCATATTGACTGCACCAATTTGCAGTCCAACCAGCAAAGTATGAGTGTGCCTGTTTCCCCAAACATCTTCACCAACACTTATTGTTATTTGTATTATTAATAGCTGCCAATATGACTGGAGTGAGATGAAATCTTAGAGTAGTTTTGATTTGCATTTCTCTGATTTATAGAGATGTTGAACATTTTTTTCATATATTTGTTGATTGATTGTATATCCTCTTCTGAGAAGTGTCTGTTCAGTTCCTTGGCCCATTTATTGATTGGGTTGTTTGTTTGTTTGTTTGTTTGGTGTTTAGCTTTTTGAGTTCTTTATATACCCTAGAGATTAGTTCTTTATCTGATGTATGTGTGGTAAAAAATTTCTCCCGAGATGCAGGCTCTCTATTCACCTATTCTCTATTCACTGATTGTTTCCCTTGTTGAGAAGAAGATTTTTGGTTTGAATCCATTCCTTTATTGATTTTCGACTGTAAGTCTTACACTATAGAAGTCTTACTAAGGAAGTCAGGGCCTAATCTGACATGATGAAGATTTGGACCTACTTTTTCTTCTATGAGGCACTGGGTCTCTGATTTAATTCCAAGGTCTTTGATGCATTTTGAGTTGAGTTTTGTGCATGATGAGTGATAGGGGCTTCATTTCATTTTGCTGCATATGGATTTCCAGTTTTCCCAGCACCATTTGTTGAAGAGGCTATCTTTTCTGCAATGTATGATTTTAGTGCCTTTGTCTTATATGGGATAACTATATTTATGTGGATTTGTCTCTGTATTCTGTTTCATTGGTCTACAAGTCCATTTTGGTGCCAATAACATGCGATTGTGTTACTATTAGTCTGTAGTGTAGTTTAAGGTTTGGTATAGTGATGACACCTGCTTCACTTTTCTTGCTAAGTAAGGATTGCTTTGGCTATTCTCAGTCTCTTATTTTTCTAGATGAATTTCATGATTGCTTTTTCTGTCACTGTTTTTTTTAAGTTTTTTTTTTTTTTTGGTTTGTTTGTTTGCTATATTTACTGGTGTCCTTATATATAGGCTCCCAATATTTTTATTTTATTTTCCTGTAGGTGATTTTTTAAAATCCATTTGGTCAATTGGCAGCTTATTTCTTTTTAAATTTAAATTTCAAATTTGTCTTTTTTTTTTCACAAACTCCGTTAATTCAAATTTATTAAAATAGAAAAGAAGACATCACATCTTACTGCAGATGTTGGGTATATCTCAGAATATAAAGATTTTAGTGTTAAAATTTGCTGGTTTTCATTAACAGATTTTACTTTACAACTTTGAAGTTTTGTTCAATCTGTTTTTAAAATATTCTAATTGTCTTATGTAGTTTATTTTATTTATATTACTCATTCAAGGAAATTATTTTTATTGTAACATGACTAGATTCTTTAAACCTTCATTAAATATTTTTTAATGCTTAAAAATGAGCAATAAATGGAAGTACTTAATGTGAAAACTGTGTATACAGCAGGAAATTTGGTATCTACAATACCAAGAAATTGTGTAGCAAATTGGAGCCTATATGCCTGAAATTTAAGAAAATCCTCTTATAAAGATACTTTGTATCTAGATTATGGTTTCAATTCAGGTTCTCTAGGTCTGCCTTCTGACTTAAAATTTTTTAAATTGATTGTTATTTTTCTATGAAAATCTTAAAAGAAGGGGTAGCATTTACAAGATTAGAGAAAGGAGCAGAAGGAATAGATGAGTGAGTAGATTCCTAGAGTAAGTGAGGGGAGAGAGAGAAAGGGGCATGGAGGGAAAAAGGCGTGAGGGAAACAGGTTTTTAAAAGGACCAAACTCTGAGACAGATGCTTGCAGAGTTAAGGTTTTGTTTAAAGGTACTGATATTGCTCCAGTCTGGCTGGGCACAATTCAGGAGCCACTTGTCAAAAGAAACGAACTTTATTTTTAGAACCACACACACCACACCACACAGATCCTCAGGAAAACCTTCAGAGCCCAACTGCCACCACCACTGGCTTCCCACAAACCTCTCAACCTCCCCCACTCCTCCTGCTCTTGTGGCTGATTGGCTGGGTCGAGTGGGCAGAGCCAAAAAATGTCCCCCAATGAGCAGCTCCATGGTCTGAAAGGGCGGGGAAACAGCCCAATGAGCATCATCTCAGAGGAGCCAATCAGTTGGCATCTAGAAGTTTGCTGGAGCCTCTGTGAGCCAATCATCAGCTGGCAGCTGGAAATTTGCTGGCAGCTGGAAGTTTGCTGGGGTCCCTTCGGCTGTGGCTCTCAACAGGTATGACTGTTTCATGTGTCAGTTTCCAGATTTTCTAAAGTTCCATTCAAATATTCTGATTCATTTATTGTGAAATAACAAAAATTTCCCTTAATGGACATATATATTTTAAGTCAAAACTTTTTTTTGCCATTGATTAAGGGAAGAAAAGGATTTAGGATTATTATGAAACTTCAACACAGACTCTCTGCCATAGAAACTGACTCAAACAAGGTAGACTCAAGGTGGCCATGACTGTTGAAAAAGTGAGTGTTTGCAGATGGTGCCTAATGTTTTGAGAGCAAACTGCAGCTGAAAACAACCACAAGGAAATGCCTTGGCAGTGACTGATCTAGAAAACAAACTAAACAAGAAGAACCTCTCTCACAAATTGGCAAGAGGCCCCTCATGAGCGCTCTGAGGGAATCCAAGGCAAAGTTGGACTGTCATTTCAAGATGAACTTATTAAAAAATTCAAGGCAGAATGAAATCACAAACCATTGAACTCTTCAGAATAGAGCCTTTAAATACCCACATTGGACTATAATTAATTTAAACTGGTTTTTATTGTATATTACTTTTTAAATGTCTACTGAGCTTTTATTGGTGATTTTTATTAATTTGTTCAAAGACATTTTCTTATATGATTTCTACTTATTTTATTTGTAATGAAACATAAAGATTTCAATTTATTTTCCCAAATGATAAAAATTAATGCAGCAACTTAAGTTGATATAGATTTTTTAAATTACAGAATATTTCTAGTGCTGTTATTTTATATGTTAATATTCAAAGGTCATGTTACCTTTAGATTAGCTTGTTTCAGCCCCCTTCAAAAAAATCACTAATTCTCCATTTCCAACTGCTCTTGAAAGTTTTCTTATGCAGAACATGATGGAAAAGAATCTGAACCTGCCTCTTAAAACTTATTGTCCACAATACTTCTGTGCATGGAAGCCTCTGCCATGTTAACAGTGTTCTAGTTATGTCCAAATACAACTGCTCTTGAGAGCTATCTTACAATTGCTCATGTAGGCCCCTGAAGAGCCTATAGAGAGAGAAGCTTAAAACAAACCTCTAGGTCAACATAAACTTAAGAAATAAAGAAGTTAATGAGTTACATAAAATTAGATTATAAATTAAACTCGATCACTGTTGTTTAGGAATTTTTTCTTATAATAAAAGAAAACCAGTTGAATTGGAGATGATGGTCACAGTCACCTTAGCTAAAATCGGTACATATATTTAGCTTCCATAAGTAAATCATTAGTAATCTGGACAAGTGTAGTACTGTATTCTGTATTTTTTGTATGTTTTTGATTATATGATGCTACAACCTGCTCAGTGGTTAATTCAGGAAGTCAGACAAGGGAAAATAGGGGATTACAAAAGACAAACAGAAACACAATGAAAGAAAAAGCTGGGGTCTGGTGGTTATCACACTCTGATGGAGTGCAAAGACCACGAGCCAGCTCATCATGGTTATTATATAAGTTTTAACATTAAAAAGGTTATTGTGAGAAACTTTCTTCAAAGCAAGTAGAACCAAGGTCATGAGTATGAGCAGCCCGATTATGATTATCAGCTTGTGTCCATAACTTTCTATCCCCTAAGCAGTTGGCATCTGAACCTCAAGGTCAAGAACTGAATAGCTCCGTGGCTGTGACTGGCACAGAACTTTCTATTGAAGAGGATGTCACCATAACAAGGGGGCAGTCTCCACACACACCTTAACAGGGAGGGTTTTCAAGAGAGGCATCGTCTCTGTCAGAGGACAGTTCCAGATCCATAATTCAGTCACTGTTCCCAATAATATGATCTTATTCTCACTGTCCTTGAGTTAACAGTTTTAATACCATATAAAATTTAATGCTTGGAATATAGGAATGCACTTAATAAAAAATATGGTTACTTATAAAATCAGATGTCAGACTCTAAGGAAGAAGGTCTGCCTGATTTAATTGATGTTATAATAGCATCAACATTTTATAGAACTTGATAATTTCCAAAATGTTTTTGTGCATATTATTGTTATCTAATAATTATTATGCACATGTATCATGTGTCAATTCCTATTTCAGAAATTATGACATCATTAACCCACCAACCAGAAAACTATCTGCATTTGTGCATTGTCTGATTCTTTTCTAATGTGGGAGGAAACTAAAAATAAATAAATAAAATATATTCTTCATCATATACTGATAAGTACCATGGAGGAAACTAAAGCAGTTAGAAGAAAGAAAGGAGTTTGGGAAACTTGCTATTTCAAGTATAGTGGTTAGGAAAGGCCTGTGTGAGGAAGCAGTCTATAATAAAGATCTTGCAGGAAAAGAGGGCGCATGGATCTCTAGTTGAATACAATTCTAGGCAATGGAATTAGCAATTTCAAAGAACCTGGAGTGAAAGTAAAGATGCAGTGTAGAAAAAATCTTAAAGAGCCTGTGTAGAAACCACTACAGGAGACACATGCTTCTGTAGACCTCAGTGGGAAGTCACTGGAGAGCCTGCAGCACTTACCCAGTCCAAAGATGAGTTAAAACTTTAGTAAATAATCTAAAGAAAAAGGATGTTGGCTTGGATAACAGTGATATAGATAGAGGTAGTGATATATTTTGAATTAAACACTAGATAGGATCAGATAGGACAGTGAGAATAAGATCATATTATTGGGAACAGTGACTAAGTTATGGATCTTGAACTGTCCTGTGACAGAGGCAATGCCTCTCTTGGTAACTCTCCCTGTGAAGGTGTCAGTGGAGACTGCCCAGTTGCTATGGTGATACCCTCTTCAACAGGAAGCTCTACGACAGCCACAGAGCTGTTCAGTTATAGAGTGTGAAATTTATTTGATGTTACAATAGCATCTATATTGGTTATAGAGTGTAAAAGAAAAAGGTTGATCAAGAATTACTTAGACTTTCAGTCAGAGCAGTTAGAAGATTGGTCTTGGCCATAAGCTTCAACATTGAACACTGTAGGAGTTATAGCTTTGGGGGACAAAGACAAGAAGTATTGTTTTTTAACATGTTATTTTTAAAACATCTGTTACACATGTGAATGGTTATTTTAAGAGATGCAGATATACCTTCTTGGAGTTTTATGGGGATAAATGAACTAGAAATATAATTTGTCAATTCATTATCATAAAAATGGATATTTATAGCCATATGATGCTTTGAAGTAGAAAGAGTTTACTACACAGGAGGAAAGTAGAAAGTTAGGAGAATTGAGACTTGGGGCACTTTTGTGTTTAAAGGAGGGCAAAGATACAGAGATACAACAAAACAAAAAGCTTGGGAAGTAGATGTCTTTTGATAGGAACAATAAAATTAGTAGACTTTATGGAATAAAAGTGAAATATAGAAATAAATTTCTAGCATAAGTATGTAAATAAAAGTTGAGTCAGTTGAGAAAGGATCAATTTATTGGCCAATGTGGAGATGATTGGTGATTTTGCAAGAGATGGTCAGTGGTAATATCTGACAAGTTAATATTCATTGAACTCAAAGCCTCACACTTGCTAGGCAAGAGCTTTACCAGGGAGCTACACTCTCAGTTCTGGATATGGGTTTTCTTGAACAGTAATGTAATACAAGGCAGGTTGTCTGTGGCCAGGGAATGATAGTCATATAGATTCAGGGCAGAAGTTTAAAGGAATATCTTTGATCATTTGTAATTTTTGAGTGAAAATTCAGATGTCCCACTCAAAATTTACAGGTCATCAATTACCTGTTAGTGAAGAGGGATTAGATAGCTTTTAAGGTTGGAGAAAAGAGATATATAAAGTCACTCATGAGAAAGGAAGAGTAAGTGGACAAGTAATGATCTGCAGTAAAATCACTGGAGAACAGTAATGGATAATTGAGGTGAGAGGTCCTATAATTAAAGTGAGATAGCACAACTGTGTGGTTTCTTCAATGATATTTGGTTGCACAGGTGTAGATATGGGCTAGGAGAGTTAAATTTTAAACAGCTTTCACTGGGATGCATGCATTATATAGGTAACAAAGGGCAAAATAATTGAGAGTACATGAGAAGGCTTTTGCAATTTAAGTTGTTTAAAGAGGAGAGTAAGACCATGAAGGGATCAGTGGAAATAAGTTAGTATCAATGACCTGTACATCTCTCTAAGGTCCCAAGTACTTAAATGATAATCCACCTGTGAAGCAGTATATACAATTTCCATTGTCTGATAGCAAAAATCAAGACTCTAACTTTTAATTTAAAAAAACATATCAAGTATTACTGACCCTATAATCAATGTTTTTACATTCTCTGCAATAATAATGAAAACTACCTTTATAAATTATTTGACTTTTAAAAGATGACCACTGATGCACTTTCCATAATAATAATAACTCAAGGAATTGCTATAATAAACACCTACTTGTGAGCACATGTCTTGGTAATCTCTCAGCTAAGTTCTTTTATACTTAATCTAAATGTCTATGGACCTTTTTCTTTTAATTCTGTAGTATACTTGAAAAAATACTGAAAGTACTAGATTTTAAAATGTGAAAATGGCTTGGTTTCATATTGAGCATGTTGTCAATGCCCCATGCCCACTGAACCTACTTTATGAGTTGTATGTGTCTCTTTAAACATTTGATCATTTAAATAATCAGATTTATCATGAGGAAAATGTGGGCATTTGTCAGGCTTATATTTACCCTATCCTACAAATTCAAAATTAATTGCAAGTAAGGACCTAGAAATGGAGATTTCTTAGCTAAAGTACAATTAGCTTCTCATGCTATCTATTCCTTGCCCAGTGGCCAGGGACAGATTACTATAGGGGGGAAAGGGCATATATCCAGTGAAACTAATTGGAAAATGGGATAGCAGGAAAAGAAATAATGTAATCATTTAAAGTTGTTCTGTGTGATGGTTTTTGTAAAATTCTCTGCTCCAGAAAGCTTTCTGTGTATCAAGCCTACAGCCCGGCACAATAGCATCTGTGATTAACCACGAGGAAACTGCAGTCCCAGCATGTCTTCAACATAATAATTTGATGTAATATTCACCAATTTATTGCAACTGCAAATGTGAATTTGCTTCCCGAAGTTACCTTCTACAGTATGCTAGAGTGAAAACCAGAATCTGAGTTTATAAAGCTGCATTTTGAGTGTAGCTTTTTGTTTCATCCATGAGCTTCAATCCCTGGGGTAAATTTTTTCACTTCTCGAATCAATTTTCTTGAACATATATAATGATACTAAAAGCATACCCACCTATCTCACAAAAATATACAACTAAATAAGGGAAGTTTAGGGAAACTATATTCAGTGAACAATGGTTTATATGTTAGATAGGATACATATGGGTTCAAAGGTAAATGTTCTCTGTTTCTTCAGATTTGGAAATTCAAGCTCACTGGTGACAATTAGTAGGTCAAAGATCACAGAAGGATGACCAGAGCTAATGTTCACAGCTGGGACTGTCTGATAAAACAATGGCATCTTCTGCTTCAGTTTTTTTTTTTGTATTTTTTTAGAATTTTTTTATTGGTTGTTCAAAACATTACAAAGCTCTTGACATATCATATTTCATACATTAGATTCAAGTGGATTATAAACTCCCATTTTTACCCCAAATACAGATTGCAGAATCACATCAGTTACACATCCACATTTTTACATAATGCCATATTAGTAACTGTTGTATTCTGCTACCTTTCCTATCCTCTACTATCCCCCTCCCCTACCCTCCCATCTTCTCTCTCTACCCCATCTACTGTAATTCATTTCTCTCCTTGTTTTTTCCACATTCCCCTCACAACCTCTTATATGTAATTTTGTATAACAATGAGGGTCTCCCTCCATTTCCATGCAATTTCCCTTTTCTCTCCCTTTCCCTCCCACCTCATGTCTTTGTTTAATGTTAATCTTTTCCTCCTGCTCTTCCTCCCTGCTCTATTATTAGTTGCTCTCATTATATCAAAGAAGACATTTGGCATTTGTTTTTTAGGGATTGGCTAGTTTCACTTAGCATAATCTGCTCTAGTGTCATCCATTTCCCTGCAAATTCCATGATTTTGATATTTTTTAGTGCTGCGTACGTAATACTCCATTGTGTATAAATGCCACTTTTTTATCCATTCATCTATTGAAGGGCATCTGGGTTGGTTCCACAGTCTAGCTATTGTGAATTGTGTTGCTATGGACATCGATGTGGCAGTATCCCTGTTGTACGCTCTTTTAAGGTCTTCAGGGAATAGTCCGAGAAGGGCAATAGCAGGGTCAAATGGTGATTCCATTCCCAGCTTTCCCAGGAATCTCCATACTGCTTTCCAAATTGGCTGCACCAATTTGCAGTCCCACCAGCAATGTACAAGTGTACCCTTTTCCCCACATCCTAGCCAGCACTTGTTGTTGTTTGACTTCATAATGGCTGTCAATCTTACTGGAGTGAGATGGTATCTTAGGGTGGTTTTGATTTGCATTTTCTCTGACTGCTAGAGATGGTGAGCATTTTTTTTTCATGTACTTGTAGATTGATTGTATGTCCTCCTCTGAGAAATGTCTGTTCAGGTCCTTGGCCCATTTGTTGATTGGGTTATTTGTTATCTTATTGTTTAATTTTTTCACATTGGAGCTCCAGTGGTGCTTCAGTTTTTAAGTTATAAATAAGTTGGTAACAAGGATACTTTTGTGAGCCATATTGTTCCAGACATGCATACTTTCTCTCTGTGATCAACCCCTTGTTTATATAAATCATGCATTTGGAGGCATCTGGGGAGCAAGAGATAACTACTTGAGATATATCTTGAATGGCCACTAGCAGTTGGCCACAAAGTCAAGTTATAAAACTTCAGAAGTAGAATTAGGATTCCTGTCAAGCTATAAGAAAGTATTTAAAGCAATGACCACCTAGCCAAAGAAGAAGAAAAACAATCATATAAAATATGTGAGATTTTAAGTAATTCAAGTTCCTCTTTGAAGTTTGGTTGGAGGCCTTTGATTTGACTGTTCACAAAGGGCAAAGCAATATGAAAATGTGTGCATAACCGTTTTTAACTTCAGAGAGAAATAAAAGGAAAGGATTTGGGGTTTATACTTTTCTTTTTCTCATTATTACTGTTTGTGAGAATTATACAAAAATCTTAAAATTATTTTTCTTATTAATAGATAAATGTGCCAGGCATGGTGGCACATGCCTATAATACCAGCAGTTGGGGAGGCTGAGGCAGAAGGATGATGAGTTCAAAGCCAGCCTCAGCAAAGGTGAGGCTCTAAGCAACTCAGTGAGACCCTGTCTCTAAGTAAAATACAAAATAGGGCTGGGGATGAGGCTCAGTGGTTGAGTGCCCCTGAGTTCAATCCCAGATACAAAAAAAAAGAAAGATAAAATGTACATGAAATGATTAAAATGACATATTTCACTATAAATCTCTAAGATGTCTGTACCCATTAGAATTGATAATACCATCTATTACTTTCTTCAGTATAACAAAATAAACTACAATTTTACTTTATCAAATGCTATGAATTCATTTATGTCTATCCATTTGAACAATTCTAATTGCTGGTATTTTTTCTTCTTCTGTGGGGAAAAAAAGTGACCACATATCCTCATATCTGTATTTAAACTTATACTTACATGATAATTTTAACTACTTTTTAAAAAATCGTAGACTACCACAGAGAGAAAATAAGTACCTGTGTGTATCTGTACACACACACACACACACACACACACACACACACACACACACACACGCACGTGTGCACTGTCCAGAGATATTAATATATCAATATTGAGCTTTTCTCTGTGTAGTAGAATCACAGGAAATTTAAACTTTTTTCTATGTGCTTTGCAGCAAGATACAAATTTTCTTTCAAATATATAACTTTTGTAATTAAAAACAATATTACTCAGTTCAAAAAAAATGTTGTTTTCATGCTAAAACAGCACTCAGATAGCTCTCCCTAGAATTTTTTATTCTATAAAATTTCATTATTCAAAGCTTGGAATAGAACATTAAGTACAAGGCCATTTCCTTAGAGCTATCAGTAGAAAAGTACATTTAGCTAAATTACTGCCATTCCAAGTAATCATACAAGCAAAAGAAAAGGAATTTTCTTGGGCTTCCCATCATCACAAGTTTAAATTAAATTCTCTTTTCTTTTTGCTTCTTTGTTTTCATATCTGTTTTGTTTCTGTGTGGCTTTGAAAAGAATCATTTTGTGTGAATGTCTCATCTCTATGGGAACTCTTAAGAAAATAGAGAAAGAACTGGCCAAGTTGGAACAAACACAAACAACAAAATTCAGGGATTTGAGTTCTTTTATTGTCTGTGATTGTCCAGCCCATCTCTCTATATATATTTTTTCTTTTTTTATGCTGAAATTCTTCACTTGACCATGTTTTATTGCCTCTAACACTATGGGACAGATTGTTCTTCTGGGCCCTCATTGTGAAGAAGAGAGGATATGCTATCACAGATAATAACACCAGCAGGAAAGTTGTTTTCATCTTTGCCCAAGTGTTTGGGACTCTGAGGTAAAGAAAATGAGGTCCCTCTTGTTCTAGGGCTTTGCTTTATTTCTTTTCTTTTTCTTTGATTGAAGCTAAAGTTCTATGAATGGCTACTTACTAAAAGGCTTTAGCTTTTCTTTTCTATTGAAGCTAAGAACAAAGACTTTAAAAGTGTAACTTCTCTCTATAGGTAATGCAGTGCACACACATACTTGTGTATACACACAACGACAACACACATACACATGACCCTATCAGGATGCACCTACATATATTAGAGTATGTATATATGTGCATATATAAATATGTATGTATGTCCATATGTGCACATATATACACTCTTACCAAAGAGGATGCAATTTAGTAGCAAAAATCCTGGTATAAAATTATTTAGCAAACCATTTTCCAAAACAAAGTAGACAGAGAGAAGATAGTTTTTTTTTCTTTTTTTTTTAATTTTTTATTTTTTTATTGGTTGTTCACAACATTACAAAGCTCTTGACATATCATATTTCATACATTAGATTCAAGTGGGTTATGAACTCCCAATTTTACCCCAAATGCAGATTGCAGAATCACGTCGGTTACACATCCACAATTTTACATAATGCCCAATTAGTAATTGTTGTATTCTGCTACCTTTCCTATCCCCTACTATCCCCCCTCCCCTACCCTCCCATCTTCTCTCTCTACCCCATCTACTGTAATTCATTTCTCTCCTTGTTTATTTTCCCATTCCCCTCACAACCTCTTATATGTAATTTTGTATAGCAATGAGGGTCTCCCTTCATTTCCATGCAATTTCCCTTTACTCTTCCTTTCCCTCCCATCTCTTGACTCTGTTTAATGTTAGTCTTTTCTTCCTGCTCTTCCTCCTTGCTCTGTTCATAGTTGCTCTCATTATATCAAAGAAGACATTTGGTATTTGTTTTTTAGGGATTGACTAGCTTCACTAAGCATAATCTGCTCTAGTGCCATCCATTTCCCTGCAAATTCTATGATTTTGTCATTTTTTATTGCTGCATAGTACTCCATTGTGTATAGATGCCACATTTTTTTTATCCATTCATCTATTGAAGGGCATCTGGGTTGGTTCCACAGTCTAGCTATTGTGAATTGTGCTGCTATGAACATTGATGTGGCAGCATCCCTGTAGCATGCTCTTTTAAGGTCTTCAGGGAATAGCCCGAGAAGGGCAATAGCAGGGTCAAATGGTGGTTCCATTCCCAGCTTTCCCAGGAATCTCCAAACTGCTTTCCAGATTGGCTGCACCTATTTGCAGTCCCACCAGCAATGTACAAGAGTACCCTTTTCTCCACATCCTCGCCAGCACTTGTTGTTGTTTGACTTCATAGTGGCTGCCAATCTTACTGGAGTGAGATGGTATCTTAGGGTGGTTTTGATTTGCATTTCTCTGACTGCTAGAGATGGTGAGCATTTTTTCATGTACTTGTTGATTGATTGTATGTCCTCCTCTGAGAAGTGTCTGTTCAGATCCTTGGCCCACTTGTTGATTGGGTTATTTGTTATCTTATTGTCTAATTTTTTGAGTTCTTTGTATACTCTGGATATTAGAGCTCTATCTGAAGTGTGAGGAGTAAAAATTTGTTCCCAGGATGTAGGCTCCCTATTTACCTCTCTTATTGTTTCTCTTGCTGAGAAAAAACTTTTTAGTTTAAGTAAGTCCCATTTGTTGATTCTTGTTATTAACTCTTGTGCTATGGGTGTCCTATTAAGGAATTTGGAGCCCGATCCCACAATATGTAGATCGGAGCCAACTTTTTCTTCTATCAGACACAGAGTCTCTGATTTGATATCAAGCTCCTTGATCCATTTAGAGTTAACTTTTGTGCATGGCGAGAGGAAGGGATTCAGTTTCATTTTTTTGCATATGGATTTCCAGTTTTCCCAACACCATTTGTTGAAGATGCTATCCTTCCTCCATTGCATGCTTTTAGCCCCTTTATCAAATATAAGATAGTTGTAACTTTGTGGATTAGTCTCTGTGTCCTCTATTCTATACCATTTGTCCACTCACCTGTTTTGGTACCAGTACCATGCTGTTTTTGTCACTATTGCTCTGTAATATACTTTAAAATCTGGTATCGCTATACCGCCTGATTCACACTTCCTGCTTAAAATTGCTTTTGCTATTCTGGGTCTTTTATTTTTCCATATGAATTTCATGATTGCTTTATCTATTTCTACAAGAAATGCCATTGGGATTTTGATTGGCATTGCATTAAACCTATAGAGAACTTTTGGTAATATCGCCATTTTGATAATGTTAGTTCTGCCTATCCATGAACAGGGTATATTTTTCCATCTTCTAAGATCTTCTTCTACTTCTCTTTTTAGGGTTCTGTAGTTTTCATTGTATAATTCTTTCACCTCTTTTGTTAGGTTGATTCCCAAGTATTTTATTTTTTTTGAGGATATTGTGAATGGAGTGTTTTTCCTCATTTCCGTTTCAGAAGTTTTGTCGCTGATATACAGAAATGCCTGTGATTTATGCGTGTTGATTTTATATCCTGCCACTTTGCTGAATTCATTTATTAGTTCTAGTAGTTTCTTTGTAGACCCTTTTGGGTCTTCTAAGTATAGAATCATGTCGTCTGCAAATAGTGATAATTTAAGTTCTTCTTTTCCTATTTTTATGCCTTTAATTTCTTTCATCTGTCTAATTGCTCTGGCCAGTGTTTCGAGAACTATATTGAATAGAAGTGGTGATAGAGGGCATTCCTGTCTTGTTCCAGATTTTAGAGGGAATGCCTTCAACTTTTGTCCATTCAGAATGATGCTAGCCTGAGGCTTAGCATAGATAGCTTTTACAATGTCAAGGTACGTTCCTGTTATCCCTAGTTTTTCAAGTGTTTTGAACATAAAGGGATGCTGTACTTTGTCGAATGCTTTCTCTGCGTCTATTGAGATGATCATATGGTTCTTATCTTTAAGTCTATTGATGTGGTGAATAACATTTATTGATTTCCGTATATTGAACCAGCCTTGCATATCAGGGATGAATCCTACTTGATCATGGTGCACAATTTTTTTGATGTGTTTTTGTATTCGATTCGCCAGAATTTTATTGAGGATTTTTGCATCCAGGTTCATTAGAGATATTGGTCTGTAGTTTTCTTTCTTTGAGGTGTCTTTGTCTGGTTTCGGAATCAGGGTGATGTTGGCCTCATAGAATGAATTTGGAAGAGCTCCCTCTTTTTCTATTTCCTGAAATAACTTGAAAAGTATTGGTATTAATTCTTCTTTAAAGGTTTTGTAAAACTCAGCTGTATACCCATCCGGTCCTGGGCTTTTCTTGGTTGGTAGTCTTTTGATGGCTTCTTCAATTTCATCCATTGATATTGGTCTGTTCATATTGTGTGTATCCTCCTGACTCAGTCTGGGCAAATCATATGACTTAAGAAATTTATCGATGTCTTCACTATCTTCTATTTTATTGGAATATAGGTTTTCTTCTGTATTTCTGTAGCATCTGTTGTGATGTTGCCTTTTTCATCCCGTATGTTAGTAATTTGAGTTCTCTCTCTTCTTCTCTTTGTTAGCATGGCTAAAGGTCTGTCGATCTTATTTATTTTTTCAAAGAACCAACTTTTAGTTTTGTTAATTTTTTCAATAGTTTCTTTTGTTTCAATTTCATTAATTTCCACTCTGATTTTAATTATTTCTTGCCTTGAGAGAAGATAGTTTTTTAGGGAAAACAATTCCAGGGAAAAACTTGGTAAGTAATGAGGAAAACAAAATTAAATCAAATATTTAATAACAAATTCTCAAAGCCTTTTATGATTATACTCATTTTAAACTACATAGAAAGTTTAAAAATAGTCAACTCTAATCTTATTTATCAGTTACACTTTTATCATGGGACATTTTTCATGATTAATTAAGAGCATGTGACAATAATTGAAAATGTCCATTGATAAAAAGAAAATATATCACATAAAATTTGAACAAGGTCATAGTTGTAAGTTTAACATACAAATGATCCCTGACTTAGGATTTGACTTGTGATTTTTAAACTTTACAATGACAGAAAAGTATTATGCATTCTATAGAAACCTTACGTCAAATTTTGAATTTTGATCTTTTTGGTCTGGCAACATAAGTTATGACACACTCTTTTTTAAAATTTATTCTAATTTGTTATATATGACAATAAAATGCAATTCAGTTCATATTACTCATATGTATTACAATTTTTCATGTCTCTGGTTATACACAAAGTAGAGTCACACCATTTGTGTCTTCATACATGTACTTAGGGTAAAGATGTCCATCTCATTCCACTATCTTTTTTACACTCCTTGTTGCCTCCCTTCTCCTCCCTCCCCTTTGCCCTATCTAGAAGTCATCTATTCCTCCCATTCTTCTCCCAATCACACTATGAATCAGCCTCCTTATATCAGAGAAAAAATTTAGCATTTGTTTTTTTTGGGGGAGGGATTGGCTAACTTCACTTAGCATTATATTCTCGAGCTTCATCCATTTACCTGCAAATGTCATGATTCTATTCTCTTTTATATCTGAGTAATATTCCATTGTGTATATATACCATAGTTTCTTTTCCATCTATTTACTGATGGGCATCTAGGTTGCTTCCACAGTTTAGCTATTGTGAATTGTGTTGCTATAAACATTAATGTGGCTATGTCCCTATAGTCTGCTGTTCTTAAGTCATTTGGGTATAGACTAAGGAGTGGGATAGATGGGTCAAATGGTGGTTCCATTCCCAGTTTTCCAAGGAATCTCCATACTGCTTTCCATATTGGCTGCACCAATTTGCAGTCCCACAAGCAAAGTATGAGTGTGCCTTTTCCCCCACATCCTCACCAACACTTATTGTTGCTTGTATTCTTAATAGCTTCCATTCTGACTGGAGTGAGATGAAATCATAAGAGTATTTTTGATTTTCAATTCTCTAATTACTAGAGATGTTGAACATTTTTCCATATATTTGTTGATTGATTGTATATCATCTTCTGAGAAGTGTCTGTTCAGTTCCTTGGCCCATTTATTGATTGGGTTATTTGAGTTTTTGGTTTTAAGATTTTTGATTGTTTTATATAATCCTAGAGATTAGTGCTCTATGTGATGTGTGTGGTAAAAACTTGCTCTCAAGTTATGGGCTCTCTATAAACCTCACTGACTATTTCTATTGTTGAGAGGAAACTTTTTAGTTTGAATCCCTCCCATTTATTGATTCTTGATTTTAATTCTTGCACTATAGGAGTCTTATTAAGGAAGTCGGGGCCTAATCTGACATGATGAAGATTTAGGCCTACTCTTTCATCTATTAGGGTCTCTGGTTTAATTCGTAAGTCCTTGATGGTATGATACACTCTTGAGTTGATGAGCAGCATCAAGAAGCCGTAGTTCCATCATCTTTGCAACAATGAAGGTAAACAGGTGCTACACTACTGTGTACTGTGATTTTCAACAGATTAAATTATAAAATGCATTTTTACTCATAATTAGTTCACTCAGATATACCTCCATCATAAGTTGAGGAATATTTGTACAAAAAGAAAATAGAATGAAAAAAAATAAAAAGGCATTGTTACAAAGCAAAAAAAAAAAAAAAAAGCCAAAAAATACAGAATAACCAAACTCAGACAAACAAGGTAGACCCATGTAGAGAAGAATATGTAAATGTATCTTAAGATTTGTATAAATCTGTTAGTTGCAGCATTTTATATAAAAATGATATGTGAAAAATTGTTAATAGAAATTAGCAATTGTGTCAATAAATCAAAGTTATACAAGTGACAGTGAGGAGAGAGTTTTGTATAAATATCTCATATTTTTTACTTGCTTATGAGCAAAGAATATCTTATTTTTTATTATATTTCAAGAATTCTTGTGTGGTGGACAGTTTTAAAATATAGTATCAATTCAGAACAAGCATTATTACTGTGCTTTAGAAAACACTCAAGTTGCCAACGTCAGTGTTCCTTTCTTGTAACACTTCCATATTCATGTTCAGTATTCACTCAGGTGTCTTTGAATTTCCTTGCAAGTATCAAGGTTTAATAAATAGGCACAAGAACCTGTGATAGATTCTGTTACCTTCTCTGTTATTTCTAAAATAATAACTTCTATTTTTTTCCGACCCAAGATACTTTTGTCTTCAGCAACTGTAAAAGTATAGCAAGCTGACGTGTAAGCCTCTTTGACTCTTCCTAATTCTTGGCATGAGTTATACAAAAGAACACAAAATAAAAACTGAAGCCACATGTTAATACCAGCTGTTAGTCAGCTATTCATTGCTTTGAAAAAGTAACTCAGAAAAACAGAGTAAGAAACACTTATTTTGGCCCACAGTTTGAGCCCTTGGTCAGTCAACTCCATTGCTCTGGTTCTGAGGTGATGCAGAACATCATGAGGAAGGCATTGTGGAGCAGAGTTGCTCATATAACCACAGCCAGGAAGCAAAGGAAAAGAGCAGGGACAGGTCTGGACAAGATAAATCCTTCGAGGACATGCCCCCAGCAGCCCATTTTCTTTTACTAGGCGCCACCTGCTACAGTTTTTAACCACCTTTGAATAGTGCCATCAGAGGATGAATCTATCAATGAACTTATCCACTGATGAAGTTAGATTCCATTTCCCACTTCTGAACAGTGCTGCATTAGGGACCAACTTTCTAAAACATCAAACTTTGGAGACATTCCAGATACAAACTATTGCACCAGCAAATCCTTAAAAGATGAAATTGAATAAAACAAGCCAGTTATACAAAATAAGATTGTTTCCATTAAGTGTGCAAAATTTACTATATATTCTGTATGGGCATATACATATATAATAATTGCACAACACTAATCAAAAATGTGATAAATACCTGTGTTGGACTCATATTTGTGTTCTCCCCAAAATTAATATGTTGAAATCCTAACCCCCCAACCCCTGTGATATGTGAGCATTAAGAGGTTTGACCTTTGTGAGGTAATTAGATCTTAGAGGTAGAGTACCCATGAATGGAATTAGTACTCTTATACAAGGAACCCCAGAGAGCATACTGACCTTTCTCTTACATGAGAATCAAGGAGAAGAAGGAGGTTTGAAAACAGAGAAGGATGCTTGCCAGAACACAGACTTCCAGCTTCTTGAACTGTGATAAATTAATTTATTATGTCTAAACCTCCCAGTTTATGGTAATTTGGTATAGTAGCCTGAACTAAGACAATATCGAGCTGGATAGAGCTGGAATGGAATCACAAGAGAGAACCCAGGAAGCAAATCCTACTAAACAGTATTAGAGTTGCCTTTATATGAAACTATGTTAAAAAATGGAAGAGTGTGAGAGAAGGAATAAGTGAAGGAAAAGTAATCTACATTTTAAAATTTTAGATGATCTAATTAAAAGTCTGTGCAACTGATAGTAGTAACAATATATTTAGTGTTTATACTTTATGGGTAAGTGAAATGAACAATAAACATGCTAAACAACATGAGGAAAGAATTGATAATACTCTAGTATAAAGTAATTTTACTACCTATGAAACAGTACATTGTTGTTTGAAAATCAATAAAATTAGTCATATATATATAATATATATATATATATATATATATATATATATATAGAGAGAGAGAGAGAGAGAGAGAGAGAGAGCAGCTGGCAAAATGTCATTTAAAAGTGTGATTAATATGCTAAGGGAAAAGAAAATTCCGGTAACCTCAAATACCAGTAAGGATATAGAACAATAGGACTTTCATTCATTACTTGAGGTAACACAAAGTGGTATAATCATGCTTGAAGACAGTCTTACAGTTCTCAAGTAGCTAAACATAATCATACCATACTGTCTAACAGGCATGATCCTTGGCATTTACTTAACTGAGTTGAATACATGTGCATGCAAAAATCTGCACATGAATGTTTCTAACAATTTAACACTTCATTACCTTCATTTGGAGCAATCTTGATGTCTTGAATAGAAGTTATCACTCTATGAAGGGTATGGAGAAAAACTTAAATTCATATTACTAATTGAAATAGTTTTTCTGAGAAGAAAAATGCAAGCCACAAGATTCCAAAAACATGAATGTGAACAATGAAATATATATGTAATAATGCACCACTTAAGAATATGTTTCAAGAAATTTGCCTGTAGGTGATTTTGTGATCACATAAAAATCATAAAGTATACTTAGATGGTTGCAATATCACTAGGTGATATCATTTAATCAGATCGCTGTTGTATATGTAGTCTGTCATGTTTTAACCAAAACATCAGTATGAGGCATATGACTGAATATCATTTGCTTTCCTTCATTTATAGCACAGAATTCCACAAACCTTATAATTTCATGAGCTGTAGGATTGCTAGGAGAATCTTTTTTTCTAATATTTGGTCTCTACCTTGGCTTCTAAGACATAGAATTTACTAGGTGATAGAACATCTTTTGTTCTAACAAGGTACTTTTTGGTGGGTTATGGTAATTTACTAGGTGATAGAACATCTTTTGTTCTAACAAGGTACTTTTTGGTGGGTTCTTTGATAGGGGATAATCACCATAAGACCTAGCCATGTTATGAACTTGAGAACTTTCAGCTTCATTCTCTATTCCTTAGAGAAAGAAAAGGGATTATAAATAGAAAGAATAATTGGCCACGATTACATGATGAGGCCTCCATAAAAATCCTTCCAGGCTGATCACCACATTCTCAAGCAGACACAATAATATTTTGTTTTGGTTTCTTGATGGATTGTGTGTAGTTTCAAAAGCTTCTACTTAGTCCTTTTTCACTCTGATAGTTCATTTTTCATAGGTCAATGTATTAATGTCAAACTTGAAATATCTTAATTTCAATTACACAATCATTAGCTGCATAAATATTCACGGGGGCATATAAATAAGTAAAAATAAAGGCCCATTGACAACTAAAAAATATTTGAAAAATTTACTGAGTATCAATAGACCCATTTGACTTCTTATATGATTTGACCTGAGCATCCTTAGTCTCCTGATCATTTATCTTGATTATTTTTTATTGTACAGATTGATCAATATTCTTCTTCACTGCCTATTGATCTTGCTGCTAGTAATGTTGTGATCTGCTAAACATCTTTTCATAGCTCTCTGTAGTCAGGCCTCCTAGGTGCTACTACAAACTCACTGTTTTTTATTTTAATTGTATCTACTTTTAATTCAGGAATTTAAGTAACATTTTTTGGAGGGAAGGCTATTATTACCAACTCCATTCCATGGCTCAGTTGTATATTACTCACCCTGGCCTAGAGAAGGTAGCCATTACAGAGCTTCTCATTGGAACTGTTATCCCTTTCTTCAATATGTTCATTTTTGATGAGCTAAATGTCCTCTAGGACCTCCTATGGAACAAAGTGAGCTAATGGGTTCTATCTTTATGCAGAAATATATATTACATATGTGTATTGTATATACAGTCTATAATCCCACATAAAGAAATATGTGCACATATATATATGCTCTATACCTAAGATATCTACTTTTTATTATTATTACTTGTTCAAAACATTACAAAGCTCTTGACATATCACATTTCATACATTTGATTCAAGTGGATTATGAACTCCCATTTTTACCCCGTATACAGATTGCAGAATCACATCGGTTACACATTATGTATGATGACTCATGTGAACTTTTTACTCCTTTGCTGTGGCAGTTCTTGCATTTCTTTTTCATTTGGAGTGGATCATTGCATTCTGTTGAGTTCCAAGGGCCATTATAGGCTCTTACTGGCATCAACTGTCAGGTATCATTTAGGAACAAGGCCCTATGTAGGTAAACTTTCCTTTATGAATATTTTGTTTCTGAACTTTGATCCAGGTACTCCAGGATCTAGTTCTTGCAGACATATTATCTTGTGAAGTATATGTTGGGTGGAGCCTAGAATCATGGAACATAGGCTTTTTTCTTTCTTAGTAGGACCATAATGGCTAGGCTATGCACTAAATCTAGCTATTGTCTGGCATCCAGGAAAATAAGTACAGTATATCCTCAGCTTAGAGGCCTTGGATTGTCCACAGGAAGAACCATTGGCAACCTTTAATGGGGAGGAAAGGGACACTGCTGTAGTCTCTGGAGTTCCAGGATATCTTGGAGATTCAAAAATTTAAGTGCATTAAAAATAGTTCCCATCAGAAATTTCTGGGTTCTTCCTTTCTCCATCCAGGGCCCTAACCTTAGTATTATGGTTATATAAGAGAGTTGTGGTCTTCTCTTCCTATTTTATATAAGGAAGTCCAAAGCCTAATCTCCAAACATTTAACCCATCCGTTACAGTAATTTAGTTTCTTTTTTGTATGGTACCAAAAAGTTTTCACTGCTTTTCTGTAAGGGCATTAACCTTACAGAGCAATGGCTACCTGATTCTATTGTCCTTATAATTACAACTTCCTTAACCTCAGCCACATCCTGAGATCATAAGAAGCATTTGTTTACCAAGTGTAAACAAATTCAATTCAACACTTGTGTAAATTTAACGTCTGCATTGCTGCCCTATGCCAGGTGTTGTCAAGTAACCCAAGGGCAGGATTCTTCAAGGTCAGCAGACAGCGTGATCTGCCACAGTGTGGTCTTCCACACTTATTTTAGAATATGCTTCCTCAGACCACTCTTGACCAACTCTCTAAATTTAGATTACCCAGGAAATAAGCTCCGTATGCCAAATGTGTGTGTGCAGGAATTTGATTGGGGAATGCTTTGGGAAAGAACAGCCATTAAGGAATCATGGAAGCAGGACTGGGGAGGAGAAGATGCTGACTTGTTTGAAAAACTGAAATATCAGTAACCAAGATAATGTTTCAAAGTTAGTATAAATTAAAACAAGAAGAATGAGTTTTTGAACAAGTACAATGGCAAGAATTGAACATAGGCACACCCTGAGTAGTTGCTTCATTTGGGGCCAGGCAATTTCTTCCAACTGCTGGCAAATGTAAGGGTGGGATTCAGTTAGAAGTTCATGCTACTTGTGGTTTGGATTTGACGTGTTCCTCCAAACTCCTGTCAATACAGGGATATTCAGAGGTAAAATGATTAGACTACAAGATATGTCACCTAATCAATTGATTACAGTTGAAAGAGGCTAACTGGGTGGTAACCATTGGCAGGTTGGGTATGGGTATAAGAGGGGGGTCACTGGAAGGATTGTTTCTTCCTGTACCCCCGTCTCCTTAATCTTATAAGGGGAACAGCTTCCCTCTACTGTATCCTTCTCCCATGATGTTCTGCCTCACCCTGGGCCCAGAACAATGCAGTGGGCTATCTATGAACTTAGATGTCTGATATCATAAGACAAAAATAAAATATTCCTCCTGTGAGTTGTTGTTGTTCAATATTTTTGTCAGAGCAACAAAAAACTGACTAAACAGTACTCAGCAGCTGGAATATGCTTGGTTACACATGGAAGACACACCATAGCAGCCATTATATTGTATTTTCTACTTTTTAGGAGGTTCTTCACAAAAATAGACAAAAAAGATCCTCAGTTTGTGTTCAAATGAAGAACGATGCCTAATACTTAATACTTTTGTTTATTCCATTTATGAAGCATGACAGGTATTGTGCTATGCAATATATGCTGAAAATAACATTCACTCTGGTTATTACATTTTAGTTATAATAGACCTTAATTGGAATAAAATAGCTTTAATGGTGCACTTTTAAAAACTACGGCATATACCAATGACATGCCTAATGCTTATATTAATGAAAACATATGAAGATAATAATTAACATTATTTATTATAATTTTCTAATGATTTTGCTAATCATCTTTTAGAATTGTTTTTTTACATATTTTGAAGGCTGTCATTACACTTACCTTTCTAACTCATTTTTTATCATTTTATTTGTTGCTAAGAAGGACATATTGTCCTTATAAATTTTTCTTCTTAAAAAATGTGGAAGAGTCATTATAATCTGCTCAGTTTGCAAGTTATTACTTTCAAGAATCAAACCTTACTGTGTCAACACATCTTTCCCTTTTCATTGTACTTGAATACCTGGCTGGATTTGTCTCTGCTTGGTACTGTGATATAATATCCTGCTGATTTTGATGCAGCTATTACTGCTTAAAAGCACAGCAATTGTGTGTTCAATCTCAGTGTGCTCAATTGTGTACTTGGTATGTCCTCCGTCAGAGATACTTAAAGATGTACTCTTCAGCACTAGCTTTGGAAGTTTGAAAAGGTTACTTAATATTTTTAAAGTAGTATCAACCAATTTATTTTGCTTTTCTTGATAATGACCCAAGATTTAAATGATTTCATTTAATTTGCCTTTGTTTATTTATTATGACTAAATGATGAAGACAAGAAAAAGAAATTATTTCTATGGTCACTTCATGCAGACTCATTGGTATATTTATTCTGCAACTGTCACTCCTTTGGGACGATGAAATAATTTTTAAGACATTCTGGTTGAAAAAATTAATTCTTTTTAAAATAATATTTCACTAATCTAAAAAACCAAGAAAACTGAGAGATTTTCAAATTTGCTCAAAAATACTGTATGTATGGTGGCAATATAGAACAATTCTTTAGATTCTCTAACAAGAGAAGGCCATTCGAGGAAAAATTAGCTCAGGAGTCACTTAAAGGTTCATTATTTCAATTAATAATATGTAATATACAAATACTTCAAATATAAAAATACAGATTAAAGAAGAAACTTGGTGACATCCCCCATTCATCTCTAGGTTGTTAAAAATGCTCTGTATAAATATACAACATATCATATTAAATACATGTAACCTCTGGTTTAAAATTAAGTCCGTTATGATATATTATATATTCGGTCCACTTTCTTTAAAGAATGCAGAATATTTTCTATGGTGGTCTGCATCTTCTTCATTGTTCTATTCATTTATTCAATATGTATGCATTACTTTGTGCTCAGATCTACAGGTGTGGTGGCAGACAAAAAGAATGATCTTTCTATTTTTATTGAGTTTCTGTAAAGGTAGGCATAGCATAAGTAAATAATGAAATATTTATTTATTAATGGATAGGAGTGCTATTACCAATTTTCCTTATTACAAATAATGCTACATTGTATCATGTTATCCATTTTATTTGTGCGTGTATGTAGATAACTGCAGAATAAATTTCTAGAAATGGCATTGCTGACTGCAAAGGCATCTGAAATTCAAAATAGTGCATATTCCCCTCTATAAAGACTTATTTTACAAATAAATACTTTATGAGTGTAGACATTCCTTCACTTATTTTCTAGCCCTGAATATTATCAAATATTTAATTATCAACCAATCTAATAAATGACAACTACCACTTGTGACATCACCCTACTTGCTAAAATTTATAAATACATAAGTAAACTAATCCTTTCAGTTCTTAATCCTTTTTTTCAAATCTTGACTTTTCTTAGCCTTTTTGCATTTTCATATAAACTTTAGAAGTTGCATGCCATATCATATCTCATTAGGCCTTAATTTGCTCTAAGTCATGAGTGATATTAAAAATTTTATTTATTTTTATAAATATATTTATCCTACTGTAAATTTGTTTGGATTACTACCAATTTTACAGTGTTCTGACATATTATAGACATCTGATGTTTGTTATATATGATAATTAGCTTGTTTCAGCTTATTATATATGTTTTCATTTTTTTAATTGTTCTTTGGCCATGGCTATTATAAAAATTCACTTATTTATAGGCTATATCTGTTTTTGAAAGATTATCTGTTACGATACTTTAAAAAATTCAGTAGTCATCCTAGATCCAGATAAGATGGAAAAATATATTTTTCTCTATTCCTTGAGCTACTTACAAGCAAATACTCTGGACAAAACATAAAGTAACTATGAGAAGAGGCTGAAAAATAGTTTTCAAAAATAAGCTAGAGACTTTAGATTTGTTACAATCTCAATTGAATTTATAGTTTTGAATGTGGCATACAACTTCTGAAATTCATGTGAAAATACAAAAGGCTAAGAATAAGCAAGACTTGAAAAAAAAAGATAAAGAAATGAAAAGTTTACTTATGTATTTCTAAACCTGAAGTAAGTATGTCAATGTGATACTAGATCACAATAGTCACTAAGATTTACTGTGGATAAATATTATTTTACATAAAAAATATTTATCAACAGACATGGAAAATACTGATGGAGTCTCCAGGGTCAAAGAAAAATTGGCCTTTATCCTTAGGTCTATTTCATTTCTGAAACATTTTTTACTCTTGACCTTTTCTGTGATGGATCGTATTCATTTATTATTGCTAATGCTACAAATTACCACAAACTACGTTAGCACAGTTAACCATATAACTTAGACAATGCAAATTTATGATCTTATCATTATCTAGATCAGAAACCTGACAGGGCAAAGGTCTAAGTGTGTCATGTTGAAGCTCTAGGAGAGAATCTCTTCTCTGTTTTTGATTGTTTCTTGAGACCAAACACATTCATTATCTCATGACAAAGACAATAATGTTGAGTCTTTCTCAAGTCATGTTAATACTTCTTCCCCTTCACTTTTAAAGATCCTTGCAATAACATTAAGTCCAACTTTAAAATTCAGGATAATCAACACTATCTAAACCTTAGTGACAATTTTAATTCTATCTACAACAATAATTTCTCTTGACATGAAAGGTAAAATATTCACAGGTTGAAGGGATTAGAACATGGAAATCGTTACAGGGTTATTACAAAGCCTATCACACATATAAATTAATCTTAATTAGTACTTAGAACTATTGACAGAAATGTGTTATGGGAAGAAATGTGAAATACATTTTAAAATGTGTCCAAGGTTTAGCATTGCAGAAGATTGTAAAAGAAATCCTCCCCATAGACGAGGAAGATAAAAGTAACCCAGAGCACATGGGAAAGAATGTATCCCAATAGAATAATGGATAAACCTCTGAAATTTAGCAATGATTCAAACAGTAGATTAAAACAAAATAACAGCAAGCGATAGACACATTGCTATAATAACACAATGTAAATGGCTTCGAATCTCTAATTAAAAGTCACAGATTAGAAAACTGAAATAAAAACAAGACCCAATTGTATGTTACCTCCAAGAAACATATTTCATAGGCAAAGATATTCACAGGCCTATAGGAATGGATAAAAATGACATTCCATGCAAATGATAAAAATGAAGAAGGAATAGTTTTTATCATATCCAGTGAAGCCAACTTCAAGTCAAAAGTTTATTACATATGTTAGTAAATAAAAAAAATCCAACAAGATGATGTGACTATTATAAATGCTTATACCATGAATGCATATTCAATTTCACAAAGCAAACCTTATTCAATATAAAGGAACACATAGACCCTAATACAATAAAAGTGGTAGACTTCAATATACTACTCTCATCAAAACACAGGTCATCTAGACAGAAAATCATTAAAGACACAGGCAATTTAAAATCTATGATAAATGAAATGTGCTTAATAGACATCTAAAGAATACTCATCCAACACCACCTGAATATTAATTCTTTGTAGTCACTCATGTAACTTTTTCCAAAAATGATCATATATTAGGCATTAAAATAAGAGAGAGAGAGAGAGAGAGAGAGAGAGAGAGAGAGAGAGAAAGAGAGAGAGAAAGAGAGAGAGAGAGAGAGAGAGAGAGAAAGAGAGAGAGAGAGAGAGAGAGAGAGAGAGAGAGAGAGAGAGAGTAATTCCTTGTCTTTTTTCAGATCATAATGGAATTAAATTAGAAATCCACTGCAAGAAAAATAATAGAAAGAAACCATACAAATATACAAAGATTGAATAATACAGTTTAAAATGATGAGTAGGTCATTGAAGAAATCAAGGAGAAAATTCACAAAATTCCTAGAATCAAAAATTGAAATACAGCTTATTAAAATCTGTGAGATATAGGGAACACAAAGCAAGAGGCAATTTTTTCCTACATAAGATAATCAGAGAGATCTCAAAGACATAATCTGATAATGAATCTCGGTATTGGAAAAATAAAGAAAAAAATTCCAGAAAACAAAAATAAATAGCAGAATTGAAAAATGATAAAATGGAGAATAAAAAAGCAATTCACAGTATCAATGAAATAGAGGTGGTTTTTGAAAAGATATGAAAGACAAAGCGTAGCCCAACTAAGCATATGAGAGAAAAGACTCACATAAAATTAAAGATGAAAATGAGACTATTGCAATAGATTTCACTGAAATCCAGGGAATCATTAGAGATTATTTTGAAAGGTTCTGTTGCAATAAAATTGCAAATCTCTGAAGAAGTAGTTAATTTTTGGATACATATAAAACAATAAAAATGGTTCCAAGAGGAAACATAAAACCTAAAGAGACAAATAATAAAGAATTAGATTCAAGTGGTTATAAAAAGTAGCCTCAAAAACAAAAGCCCAGGCCCAGATGGATTCACAGTTGAATTGTATCAGATCTCTAAAAAATTAACAGTAGTAGTACTCAAAGTATCCTATGGAACAGAGATGAAGTGATGTTTCCAAGCACATTTACAAAGAAAGTATCACCCTGACACCAAAACCACAATGACAGAAAGACTCCAATTAAAGAATCTAGTTGTGTTTCAATATAACTTTATATATAAACTAGGGGAAATGTTCAAAACCAGATAAAATCATATAAAGGGAAGAAAATTATAGACCTATATCTTTAATGCAAAAAAATGCAGAAATCCCTAATAAAAGATTTGCAAATAACAATACATCAAAATATCATGCTCTGTTTTCAGGTTGTTTTTATGGCAGGGATGCAATGATAGTTCTATATATGCAAATTAATAATTTTTCTTCTATTCACCACATGAGTAGAAAGAAGGATAGGTTCATATGGTCATCTCAATAGACACAGAAAAATGTCTTTAACAAAATCCTCTACTCCTTCATGATAAAAATCCTGAAAAAACTATACATAGAAAAAACTTGGCTCAATATACTAAAGACTATATATGACAACCCAAAGCCAATATCACACTGGATGAGGAATACTGAAAGCATTTCTTCTAAACCCAGAAACAAGATAAGGATTTCTATTCTCACTACTCCTACACAATATATACTCAAAATTTTAACCAAAGCTACTAGGTAAAGTAATGAAATATAAGGAATACAAAGAAGATAGAAAAAGTCAAAATATCCCTACTTGCAAATAATTTGATTCTGAATTTAGAAAATCCTAAATGAAGATTTCTAGAACCCCTATGAAGATTTGTAGAACCTACAAAGAAATACATCAAAGTAGCAGGATACAAAACTAACATACAGAAATCAACAGGTTTTCTACACAGTAAAAATTAATCTGCTGTGAAAGGAATCAGAAAAATAATTTCATTCAAAACAGCCTCAAAAAAAAAAATACAACTAAGGAGATGAAAGACCTTTAAAAGGAAAGTGACAGAAGTCAAATAAAAAAAATAAGGAATTATAGAAGACAATAGATGTTGTAAAGATGTTCCGAATTCATGGATAAGCAGAATTTATATTGTTTTAAAAAGTCTATATTGGAAAAATTGAACTACAGATTTAACAAAATCTACATCAAAATACCAATGATCTATTTCATAGAAATAGAAAAAAAGCAATCCCAACATTCATATGGAAGAATGAAAGACTTAGAATAGTCAAAGTAAAAATCTTGAGCTAAAAGGGCAAGGCTGGAGAATTGCATTCCCACTTTCAAATTATATTACAGAGCTGTACAAAAACAGCATGATGCTAGCATAAAAACATATATGTAGACCAATGGAATAGAACTGAGGACAAAAAAAGAAACTCACACATCTATAGTTTTTGAATATCCTGGTCTTTAATGACTGGCATTAAAAAAGAGGAAAATGAAGGGGAAAAATGGCACCAGATATTCAAATTCTTTGGCTGTGATTTTTAAAATTGAAACAATAATGGAAGTGTAAGACCAGTGGCCTGCCACCTCTTTGACACCTCTATGATAAGAAACAGTAGTCATCTAAGCACATATCCCCATCATTTGAAGGACAGGCTGCTTTTTCTTTAGCCTTGCCTGTGCAAACTGAACCCAAGCTACTCCTGGAACACATACACAACTGCCTTCCCTGGAGCTGAAGGTGGGCAAAGAGGCTGTTACCTGGCTCTGCTAGTGCAATGTTATCTATTTGGTGTTTTTTTTATTCTGTCATATTCACAGAGTCCTCTACTTCTCTTATTTATTTCTGATTTTACCAAGTTCCTGGCATAAATTTTGCAAAAATGAATATGATACAAATGGTGGCATATATTGAGGAAATGAACATTCTGTACTAGATCAAAGCAAGACTTTTTTTAAAAAAAAAAGTCTATTAAAATTTCTCTTCTTAAAATGATTCAGAGTCTCACTACTTCTGCTTTGGGTGAACTTTTTAGTTTCCATGATTTTATAAACATTTAATATTTATCTGAATACATAAGTAGTCACATTTAAAGGTTCCTAGTGGCTGCAAGAAAGTTAATTCTAATGAAGATCCCACTTCTTCCCCTTTTTTTTCTGTGCTTCACTCTCTTTCATTGATGTGCACATACATACCTTCAGGCTACTGTGTGTCATCATTGTTCCAAGTCAAAGGGAATGTAACTTATTGGGCATGAGTAGGCAAAGCTTTTCCTAAAAGGTCCAATTGTAAATAGGCTTGTGAGCTATAGAGTGGTTGCAACTATTCAAGTTTAAAATTTTAATGGAAAAGCAACTATAGAAATATTCAAATGAATAAATCTGGCTGTGTTCAAATATAATTATATATATATATATATATATATACTTATATTTGTATATATATATATATATATTTATACACACACACACACACATACACACACACACACACACATACACACACACACTAGGACAAAAATTCAAAGACTCACAATTGGTCAACCTTGATTTATGGCATTAAGAATTAAAAACATAACTTTAAATCATTATTTCTATCATTAAAATGTATTTACTCAATAGAATTTGGCTACAGTGATATCTTCTTGTCTCTATTCTTAAATTGGTAACATTTGACTATTTATCTTGTGATGTTTAAAAAGTAATTTCCATCAGAATGGAATTCAAGATCTTTAGTTTAAGTCAAACAATAATTATTACTTATATTCAATTTATGGTATTTTTGACAATTTATGTGCTTAGTTCTTTGACATTATTTTAAAACTCCTATTACATTTATGATGGAATTATTTCCATCTCTATATCTCCATATAAATAAATACCTATATCTGTCCATCTGTATTTTTGAGAATATGCTGTCAATTTTACTATAATATATTTCAAGTGCAATTAGTATGTTATTTTTAAAATTTCTTCTTCATAACTTTTGTTTTTAGTTTTGGGGGTTAGTTAAAGGGAAATTAACTGAGTTGTTTATAATAATTTAAAATCAGTGAATATTTTCTAGAATAGTATTGTGAAAATTTGTTGAATCTTTTTTTTGGAAAATACATAAAGATTTATCTCTCAAAAATATTAAGAAAGTGTTTGAACTATATAAAATTTTTAAGTAATGACTGAACTAACTCTTAATTTTCAACCTGTTCCCTATAATTGCTGTAGGGTTTAATACTGAGCTTTTCACAGAGAGTTGACAACTTACATATTAGTTACATCAGGTGAAGGTTATTTCTTCTTAGTTTAATTAATCTAATCCTTCCTTTAGATAAGACACAAGTCAAGGGTCTTCACTTGTCTTCCTATCTTTTATTCATAAAAATTGACAGAGGAGCAGAAAAAAAGCAAGGCATGTTGTAAAATTCTTGATTTTCACCAACTGGAAATTTCTAACATAGTATTAATTTTAGATAAAACTGAAAGATGATATTAAAGTGAAATTATTTTTTAAAAGGAACAGAAAGGCTCTGATGAAAAATTGCTGAGTTATTTCATCAATCTCAGTAAGAGGGCACCAAATGTTATATGGCATTATAATGATGATAAGCTTCGAATTTGATTGCTCCAGTAGTGTTAATACCCAGGGAGAATATTTAATACATTAAAAATGTCATGTAGGTAGGATTTACATAGATAGGGATAGTTATATACATATAGATATTGACTAATATTTGCTTTGTTTTGTCAGTTGTTTATTACTGCAATCTATGACAGGACAAATAGGAATGCATTTGAACATTAATCATATAGCCAGTTAAAGAGCAACCTGTTGCCAGGGGAGTTTTAGTTGGGAAATTACTGATCAAATCTAGCCATGCTGATATTTTAAATTCTTATGTTTCTGCATTAGATAATAGTAGAGTGTTGACCATCATGATAGAACCAGCTAAAATCAGACAATTTTAATAAATTGAGGGTAGAAATTTCAATAAATTGAGGAAAGAAGCAGATGTTTCCATATTCTGCCTTTTGTGGTTGCATAAAGAGGATACTCAAGAAATTATGCATCATGTTAGATAATAGTGAATCCACAGAAAAACAAGTGGTAATATACAATTCTGTTCTTTTTCTTACATAGAGCCTTATAATAATTTCCTATAAACCCAAGTTTGACCATTCTTTGGCTATGAGACTCATTTCTCTGAATAAGTTACTTGTAATGACACAGAAATCTAGTTAAAAATGTTCCATTTAGAAAACTAGAATAAATTCCCACAGATTTTTATGCAGGAAAGGAAAAAAAATCTTCAAGCCAAAGCACAAGCTGTTGATTGATCATTTAATAAATTGTACTGTGTCTCCTTTTGGTAGTGTACCTTTAATGTTTTAGGCTACTGCTTTTATCAAAATCCTAATATAACTACAGGTAAATAAGTAGAATTCAAAGAAATTTTGACTGGAAAAGGAATCTATTTTCCCAGCTCTGATAGAGCTCTATATAATAGTAATTGACAGAGAAATATGTCCTTTCCTAGCAGGGTAAACATAGCTAATTGCATTTTCTTTTCTCTTTCATGAATTTATGTATATCTAATCATTTAGGGATTATTTCTCTTTTTTGAAACTGAGTTTTATATAGAGGAAAAAAATATAATTTGAGGTCCTAAAACTGAGCTGGATATTCATTCTATTAAGATGATTGTATCACAAAATTTTAGCAAAGTTCTTGCTTCTCCAGGTTTTCCAGCGCCTCCTAGTACATGTCTTTAATAATGTAAGACCCCAAATAAAAAAGAAGCTGGAAGCCCACTGCTTACTTTGATTTGAAGAATTTATTATCAAAACAGCATTTTAAATATTTAACAAGAGTGGTGGAACCGCTGAAATCCTCTAACTCTTCTGGGCTCTTACTGTCAATTTTTGCCAGTTAGTTTTATTTTTAGCACGGGTTTGCAAAGATGATTGCAGATTGCATATCCTGTGTATTGGAAAAAAATAATTTCTGAATAGTGTCTGAGACAAGAGGATCTAGTAGACTCTTCTGTTGTTGACACATTAAAAAATAAATATAAAGTTAACAAAACATTCCTTTGTATAACAACTGTTTCTTGATCTATGGATTGATTAGATATATTTTACGTGGCAGTTTCTGAGAAAGACGTATCTGACTTTATATGCCTAGCAAGGCTAGGATCTCAGGACTCTTCATTTGAATTTCTTACAGAAAATAGAAAGCAAGAGGGGACAAAGACACTGATTAGGTTAAAGTTGAAGGGCGTAGGTCTCTGCGGGCATGCTCTGTAATGGTAAATATGGTCCCTGGCACCTTCCTCTTTCTTTCTCTCTGCTTCCAAGTGTTATTAAGGGGAGCAGTTTTGCTTCACCATACCCTTCTGCCAGATGTACAGCCTCAGCTCATATAGGAAAGCTGCTGACATTTATACTGCAAAATTACTATAATTGCTTTCAAATTGTACATTTTTTGTCAATTCCTTAGTGTTTTATACATAGATAGTCATGTTATCTGCAAAGGAGAGCTTTATTTCTTCCATTTTGAACTGTACATACTTTTTACTTCATTTCTTCATGTTATTGCACTAAGTAGGACTTGCATTACGATGTTGTAAAGATGTGGTAAAGGGGGACATCCTTATTCCTGATCATAGCAGTAACACTTCTAATTTCTCACTGTTAAGTGTGATGTTACCTGTATGTAGGCTTTTGTAGCTATTCTTTGTCAAGTTCTGAAACTGCTCCTTTATATTTTTTTATGTTTTATCATGAATAGCTGATATATTTTGGCTTAAGTTTCCTAAGCATCTATTGATAAGATCATATAATTTTTCTTCTTCAGCATGGCTATATGATAGATTACATTTTTGATTTTTTAAAATTTGAAAACAGGTTTTCGTGGTGAGAAATAAACCCTACTCTATCATGACTCATGCTTACTTTATACATTCTTGGATTCAATTTCTTAATATTTTTGTGACTCTCTTTATGAGAGCTATTAATCTGTATCTTCCCTTTCTAATTATTGTCGTTTTTGTTGTTATGGTAATGCTTGTCTCATAGAATCATGTAAATGTGATTTCTTTTTTTTTCTTCTGGAAGAAAATATAAAGATTTGGTATATTTCTCTTAAAATGTTTTGATTTGCCAGTGAAGCAATTTGAGCTTGGTGTCTTCTGTTTTATTTGTTCTATTTATTTAATAGATACAGGTCTAGTCACATTTTCTATTTCTTCTTGTGAGTTTTTGCAGATGTGTCTTTCAAGAAATTAATTGAAGTTATCAAAGTCATCTACGTTATCATATTTGTAGACATAGACCATTTATACTATTTCCTTATATCCTTTGAATGTCTAGGGCATCTATGGTGATGTCCTATTGCATTTTTATATTAATATTTTGTGTCCCATTTCCTTAGTTAGCTAAACTGCAGTCCTATCAACTTCATGAATAGTTTGAAAGAACTAGCTTTTAGTTTCATTGATTTTATCTATTAAATTCCCATTTTTAATTTCATTGATTTCTATTTCTTTATTACTGTTATTATTATTTATTATATTGTTCTATTTTCCCGAGATGAAAGCCCAGGTTATTAATTTTAGGGTTGGTGTGGTGGTGTGCTGCTGTGGTGGAACTATATTCCAAGTGACTCTATAGTCTGAGGCAGGAGAATTCCAAGTTTGAGGACTGCCTCTGCAAATTAGTGAGACCCTGCCTCTGAATTTTAACAAAGAATTTTAAAAGGGCTGCAATTGTAGCTCAGTTTTAGGGCAGCTTTGGGTTCAACTTCAAGTATTTCTAGTGTGTGTGTGTGTGTGTGTGTGTGTGTGTGTGTGTGTGTGTGTGTGTTAGGTGTCTTTTCTATTTCGATAATGTGTACTTAATGCTCTAAATTTTCATGTACTTACTGCTTTTAGAGAAATTTTTGATCTTAGATTTCCATGTTCATTTGGTACAAAATATTTTAAATTTTCTCTTGAGATATTTTCTTCACGTTATTTAGAAGACATCCTTCTGTCACTGGTTTCTACTTTAAATCTTTACTGCCCATGGCTATACACTGTGTGATGTCAATTTTTAAGTTTATAGAGTTAGGTATTTTGGTCCAGAATGTGGTCTATATTGGTGGAAGTTCCATGTGAGTTTGAGAATAATATGTAGCATATTTGTAAATTTCTCCTCAGAGTTTTATCTGTTTTTGCCTCATGAATTCTGACCCTATTTTGTCATGCACATATACATTAAAAGTTTATCCTTTATCGTTGTGTACTGCCCTTCTTTGTTTCTGACAATTTTCTGAATGCAGATTTGTCTGAAGTTAATAGAGCTATCTCACCCTGCTTTTGATTAGCTTTAGCATGGTGTAGTTTTTCCATCCCTTTACTTTTTTAAGAATATTTTTTTAGTTGTTGATAGACCTTTATTTATTTTTATTTATTTATAGGCAGTGCTGAGAATCGAACCCAGTGCCTCCCACATGCCAGGCAAGTGCTCTACCCCTGAGCTACTTCCATCCCTTAAACTTTTATATACAGTGGCTTTCATATAGGTAACATGTAGTTGGGCCTTGCTTTTTATCCACTCTAACAGTGAATCTTTTAATTAGCGTATTAGGCCATTTAGGTTAATTGGGATCAGTGTTAAAGTAGCCATAATATCTATCAAAATTTTCATGGTTTTGTCTTTCTTACTATTGTTTGTTTAAATTTTTTTTGTTCACTACTATTTTTGCACCATCCCTCATTTCAGTTGAACATTTTTCAGGACGCTATTTTTCCCCCTTTTTCTTAATACATCAATTACACTGTGCTAGAGTTTGTACTGTGCATTATAGCTAATTCAAGTCTAATTTAGAGTAACGGGTTACTGCCTCAGTGGTAGTGTAAATATCTTCCCATGAGGGATCCTTAGCTCTTCCCCCTTGTTGCTTCTGTCTATGGGATCATCGCTTCACTTATACTCAGGTTCTATCCATTCCATAGACTATATTTTTGCAACTATTATTTTAGACAAACTACTCTCAGATTAATTAAGTATAAAAAAGTTTTTATTTTACTTTCTCTTATTTCTTTACTAACTCTTTGCATAGATATGAGTTCTTCATATCTATCATTTCTATCTCTGGATTTTTTAAAACATTTCTGGCAAGATAGATCTACATCTAGCAAAGTGCCTCAGTCTTGTCTCAGAAAGTCTTTATGTAGCTTCTAAAACCTTATTTCAGTGCAACCTTTCTTCTTAAACACTAGTGGACAATTATAAAGTCTTCTAAGTGCTTTTTTTGTTTGTTTTTTATATTTGGGGAATTGAACCCAAGAGCACTTTACCACTGAACTACATCCTCAGTCCTATTTTTTATTTTTATTTATTATTTATTTTGAATCAGGGTTTCACTGAGTTGCTAAGGGTCTTTCTAAATTGCTTAGGGTGGCCTTGAACTTGAAATCCTCCTGCCTTACCTCCCAACTTTTTGAGATTATAGGCATGTGCCATCACCCCAGTTTGAATCTTTTTACAGGTTTATATGCTATTTGAGTTCCACAGTTTTTATTACTATAAGACCATAAGTGTTACTTTTATTTGTATATAAGAATCATTGTGTTTACATGGATTTCTCACCAGAATCTTTTAAAGAACAGTTTGTTGGACAGTTTTATACACAAGAATTATTTCTTCTTGGGTCCCAGTTTTTTTAATATCAAATCCCATTCCCAATATGCTTTCTAACAATTCTGAGATCCATAAAATTACTCCTGCTTTTCAAAATAGTAAGTAGTTTTGACAGTATACCAACTGTTCTAGTCCATAAATGAGCACAAATAGTAGAACTGCAAAATAATGGTGTTCCAAAACAAAAAGCTTAATCACAAAAGGAGGTGGGGATTCCCTAGACAAATGCAAGCAGAAGTAACCATTCTTGGTGTTAATGGAAGTCAGCACATTATATTTTTGACTTATTATTTTGGCTTATCATATTATCAGATGGAGCAAGGTATTACCAGTTAAATTTTTCAATGACACTTCTGTATAAATAATTTTAAAAACTTAAAACATGTTTGTTTTGTTTTAAATGAATTCAACTTTATCTTCCCTGCTGACCCAGGAACAGTATATAGTAAGCAAATGTTGAGTGCAAATCTGTACAAATATTTTTTTAAAACCTTGAAATGCTAACTGCGTAAGCAAGGTGTTATGAACTCCCTGAGAGACAAATGCGTTCGTGACTGGTTGTCTTGGAGATGAGATATTCAGGGCCAAATAGAAGACAATTCAGAGCTGTTCCTCAGCAAGTCCTTTCAAACAATACTATTCTGAAGTGAACTAGATGTATGAAACAACAATCTATTGTTAAGAAGAACAAGTGTTCTCACCATTCAATTTTGTTGCTATAACTTATTTTGGCCTAAGATCTTGAAACAATGCATAATTTTGATAACACTGTTCTTATTCAAAATAGAAATTGAGAAATTTTACTTCGAATGTGCTTAGAGAAAAAAATGTTATTATTTAAAAATTAATCTGTGGATTTAAAAACACTTATATTTTAATCTTATTCTTTCTTCTCAAGGAAATCAGTTTTTGTGGCAGGGTTTGAATGGTGAACTGAGAACAGAATGTCTTTAGTGCACCCTTCTTCTGGCCATTAATGCACTCAGAGACTAATATTGATAATTTCTTCTATATCAATCTAAGTTCCTTTTACTGTATGGAGAGGAAATTAAGGTTTCTTAAAATATTTTATAAATTTATTTTATTTTAGATTAGTGTATCTCAAGAGGTACATAGGACTATTTCATCACTTAGAGAAGGTAACATTTGAAATATCTTATTAGAATTATAATATTCACATATAAAAAGGATTTTTGTAGCTAGGCCCATTCTAGAAAAAAATGGAAACATGGGAAGGTACATTTTCTGAATCTGTCTTAATGGTCCTTATGCACTTGAAATAGGACAACAGTTGGCCATAGAAGGTAATTGCTCAGAACGTTATCTCATGGGAAAGCAAATCAACCATTAGTTCTGGCATGCTTTACGAACATGAGGGATAGTAAAGACTCCATGACCTCTTCTCACTGGAGTTGTCACTCCTCTGGGCCCAGATCTTCAGTATTGTCCTTTACTAAGCTTCCATTGCCCACGTTTACCAAGAATTCAGGAAAGTCAGTTTAGAAAGAACCCCCATCTTGGATATCTCAACAACCTCAATATTTGATCAAATTCCTCATCCATCATCTTTCCTGTGTGATATCTAATTATTTTGCATTCCTTCAGCAAGAATCCTGTTAAGTAAGTTCTTATTAGTGATTTTCCATCCACTGATCTCCACCTCAAAATGTTCCTTGGATATAAATTCCCACTTGATCATGCATTTAAATCAAATGAACTCCAATTCAATACTATCCCCCAGTTGTAATGGTTCATATTAATATCAGCTTTAACCATGTCTTTTTTAATCTAGCACTTGTTTTTTGTTTTGTTTTGTTTTTTGACAGACTAAAAAGATCAAAATAAATACATAAGCATACAAACTATGATCCGACCGCTGAGATAATCAGTCCCTAATAACATCTCCAGTGGAAACTAAATCCGTTTGCATGGCTCTAATACAAGGCATGGTTCTTTTCAGTCTTTACTCTCTAGTGATGATGAGATGTTGGCTTGGATGCTCTTGCTGAAAGTGTCATGAGGGCTCCTGGCCAAGCACATTGCTCAGCAGATAACTGCACATAGCCCAGCAGCCCTGTTCCTCAACATGTAATCAATCCATTCTAGATTTGGGAAGCAGCTTTCCATGAATGACAACAAAACCTGCAAAAGCAAAGTTCAATGTGTATTGTATTCAACAAAGCTCAACTTAACAAAGTTCAACATCCACTCGTAAACAGAACATTCAACAATGCAATCAGAAGCAGGCAGGCTTTCTTTCAGTGAACTTAAGTCTCACACAGAAAAATGAATAGGTAATTATTTTACATGCATATAACCGAACAGCACATTCAAACATAACATTCCACCTCACCTAGGAGATTTTTTACTTCCCACAGTGAATTGATTTCTTTATTTCTAGAAGAAGAGGAGAATGCAGAATTCCTAGCAGACTTAAAATATCTGTTTTCTAAATTAAAAAAGAGTAAATAAAACTAGCAAAAAATCCTTACACCTACTTACAACTGTGGCACTGTGTACCTTTTGAATATTTAAAAATCAAGTTCTTTGTTATTCTGACATGGTAAAATGAAAACACACACACACTCACACAATCTCTATTAGGAAGGAAAACAAAATTTAAACACGGATTCACAAAACTAACGTTATTCATGCATGTAATATTTGTTAAACACTTTCAGGTTCTAGAAATTGTCCCATATATTGATGTCTATAAACTCATTTTATTCCACTAAATGAAATTTTATTGTATCTTTGTTTGATCATAATGCTTTTTCCAGGACCTATTTATTTCAACTAGAGAATTCTAATTAACTCCAAGGTACAACTATTATTGACAAGTAATCATTTGTAACTGCTCTCAAGCATGATACTTTTGTTTTTGCTCATCCTTATAGACTGCTTTGTTAAAATTGGCTGAAATTATGCATGGTCTCTAGTTTCAGAATTTCTGCATCTTATTTTTAAATGTCTCTAATTTTTCCCCCAAGCTCCCAAAGACCCCTAAAAACTTCTTTCCTCTTTATTACCTAGATGCAGTTTCTTCCAAGTCTATCTTCTCTGTTTTGCAGAAGTTGTAAAGAGAAATCTTTTCATCTTTGAAAATAATAAGTTTAATAATTTTCAGTGTTATGGTTTGGATGTGAAGAGTCCCCCCAAAACTCACATGTGAGAAAATGAAGGAGGGTTCAGAGGAGAAAAGATTGGATTGTAAGAGTTTAACCCAATCAGTGATTTAATCCCCTGATAACCATTAACTGAAGTGGTGGGGTGTGGCTGGAAGAGGTGGGAATTGGGGTGTGGCTGTGATATATATATATATATTTTGTATCTCAAGAGTGGAGATTCTCTTTCTGCTTCTTGATTACCATGTGAGCTGCCTCCCTCTGCCACACTCTTCCACCTGCCTCACCTTGAGCCTTGAGGAATGAAGCCTGCTGTGGATTAATTGAGACTTCTTAAACCCTAAGGCCTCAAATAAATTCTTCCTTCCTCATCTATAGTTCTGATCAGATACTTTAGCCAAAGCAGTGAAAAAGCGGACTAAAACACCCATAATAATCAAATTATTGCTTGTCTTTCATTTGGGAATGTGATGGGAAGCCACATAACTAGAAAATAGTAAATCTAAAATTCCAACCTGTACATCCTGCTCCAGAGCATTCCTCATAACAAACACAGTCCTCTGTATCCCCATTTTCCTGAGCTTACAATCTTCCCTTTTCACTTGGAACCACTATTTAAAAAAATCTTCACTTTCAAGTGACTACTTAAATTATAAACATCTTTAGATCACTTCTTTCCTTGATCTTTTTATGGAAAAAAAATATAGTAATTCTTCCATTCAAATTTGATATGGACATAATAATGGATTTACCTTTGATGCCTCACATTAAATGGGTTTAATGTTTAATTACACAGTTGCCCCAATTTCTGCCGATTAGTCTTATAATTTTTCTACTTTACAATAGTGGGAAAGTGACATACATTTAATAGAAGCCATACTTCAAATTCTGAATGCTGCACTTTTCTGCGGGGAACTGGATGCAGCACAGTCCTCCATCAGAACCCTGGGCAGGCTCGGCAGCAACTGGCGCTGGAATCAGAGTTGCTACCAAGAGGTTAACAGTTGCCCCTCTAGGGTGGGCCATGTTACTTAGTTATTAAGTTGCATAGGTTAGGTGTATTAAGTGCATTTTGAAATTACAATATTTCTACTTAAGTTTTTGTATGAAAGTGTAAACCATCATAAATTATCATAAATTGAAGAGCATTCATACTTATAAATGAATGCACTTACAAATCCATTTGGTGTGTATATTAAAAACTTCTCTACTCTATTTAAATATATTTTCTATAGAATATTTTAATGTCATAGCACAATGGCACTTGCTAGGCATAAGCACAATGACTGCATGGCGATGGTACTTCAAATAGATTCTTTGAATTCAAAAATGATCTCTATCCATCTAATATGCCACCAGCTACTCATGAAATTCAAAGAATAACATCAAAAGAAACAGGCAAGTACACTTCAATGTGAATTTAAAATTCTACAACTTTATTTTTAAAAATTAAATAAAATGTACACAAGATTATTTTTAAGTAAATAAACCATACTATGAGCCAGAAATCTAGAAAAATGATAAATATAAAAACTCTCATGTGAAGGCAAATGTTAAAGAGAATCCTGTTTGATTTTATTCTTTGAGTTTTGGGAAGCCATTTTTCTGACAATGCACAATAATGTACTCCTATGTTATAGAAACATCAGCTATACTATTAAATATTTAAAATTAATTGACTTTTTTGGTCCATTGGTGATAAATGAAGAAGGCAAAAATGTAAATAAGTAACCAAAGGAAATTTATAGGATTTATAATTTGATTTATCTTTTGGGTATGATTTCATTACTTATCTTTACTATTTTATTCCCCCATTCTATTTTATAACAATATTTATGTGTGATTTTAAGAATTTGTCTTTCTGTTATCCATCTGCTAACCAATTGTCTAACATAAAATTAGCATATTCAAAAATTATAATGACAATAAAGTGGTCCAATATTTCTTTGCTTCCATAGCTACCTAAAGAACATTTATTAGCCCAACACTTCATGTGCTCATAAAAAATTAAAAAGCCAGTTATGAGCTTGCTACAAATCTGGCCTTTTGGCACAAGATTCATGATAGTAATAAATGTAGCATCCTCACATTATCACTGAAAATAGTATCCAATATTTATTAAAATTTCTAGTTACTTGGAAAACTAAAATAAGAAATTTCTGGTTATATTTTTATAAATTTTTAGCAACATGGGAAATTATAATGATATTATAACATCAATATCCCACCTGTGCTTCCAAAGAAAACCTCTCTAGGATTCTTTAGCATAGTAGGATAACTATGATTGACAATAATTAATTAAATATTTCCAAATAGTTTGTATAGAGGATTTTGGATGTTTCAAATTCAAAGAAATGATAAATGTCTAGGGCAATAGATGCTGGTTACCTTGATTCGATCATTATACATCCTATGCATGTACCAAAATATACCCTATAAATATGTACCACTACTATATGTTAATTAAAATATTAATGTATTTATAAAAATACAGCAGAGATACATCAAGTATGATTGAAATGAAAACAGATAAATATAACTACAGTATGATGAATGCAGTGCATGACACTGCTACATTATTATATGATCACATTTGAAATGTCACATCTTTGATAGGTTCAATGATTTGCCAGAAATGTTAAATAAAAATCAGTCATTTTCCAATAAAATTAAAATAGTTTCAACAACTACATATGAATTTATTTTAATATAAAATTAAAAATATGATCATGAAAATTTCATGTAAACTTGTAATCCCAATGACTCGGGAGGGTGAGACACAAGTTCCTGCCAGCCTCAGAAATTCAGTGAGGCCCTCAGTAAATCAGGCTCTGTCTCAAAATGAAAAGAAAACAATTGAAAAGGCCTGGGGATGTAGTTCAATAGTAACACACCCCTGAGTTCAAGCTCTAGTTTCAAAAATACAAAAGTGGAAAGACAAAATTACATGTGATTTTCTCATTAAAATCAGAAACAAAACAATTCTGCACCTGACCTTACTTACTATTTCTAATCCATGTCTGAGCAGTGCACTCAGACCTCAGATGTGGAATTCAAATGGGATTTAATTGAAGAGCAAAACAGCAAACAAACAAAGAAAAATGGAGAATGGAGAGAAAGAAAGCAAGGTAGTAAGGAAGGAAATATTATAAACACACGACTTAATTGACACATCAAAACACAGAAATCATAGTAGAATTTATAAGGAATTTTTCCAGAAAATGAGAGATAAGTGTTAGGTGCTTATTGTTCCTAAGGAACATGGGTTTTTTTTGACATAACATTTTCAAAATTATGTGTTTGAAGTGATTATTTGTGACTAAGCTTCTGTGCCATATAATACTATATACTTCAAAAACTCAATAAATTATCATTATTTGCATGCAAAATAACTTCATACTTTAATTAGTGACAGCTTTAGATTTAATAAAGAATCTGCTCCCCTGTCATCCCTACTTTAATACTCTGACTTTAGTAGAACTGAAGTATCTGCATCCTGCAAATAATAAATTAAGTAAATGAACACAGCCATTAATGAATAAAAAGTGGAGAAACTAATGATTCATGAAAAACTTTTCTAAAGTATGCTCTGTTGACTGTATTTCAATTGAATTGTCATTTCCATGTTGCAAATCAGTGGAATTTATATAAAAACTGTTAACACTTGTAAAGAAAATGACTTGGGTTCTATTGAAGACATTAGGTAAAATTAGAGGCACTGAATTAGTAAATCAGTCTAATAGAAAATATATTTATCCCCAAAATATTTAGCCACTTGTAGGGCATGGACATGGAAAATCGGAAACAGGCAGTGGAAATGAAGTCGGATCAGAGTACCGGACTCCTTAGAGGGACAACTGATGAAACCATCATAGAAATCATGAATGCAGGCCAAAGTGGATGAGGTCTGAGGCATGGGTGAGGAGACAGAGGGAGAACTGAGATAAAGCTAATCTGGTAAATTTACATCAAAGAAAAGCCCTGTAGTTTTTAATCACTTTTAAACTCTCCTTTTTTCTGAAAATGAAGAATATTAGAAAATGGTTTGTGGGTTTTTTTGTTTGTTGTTTGTTTGTTTTCCCTGTACAAAAAAAATGTAACACAATCTTAATATAGAATGTCACATCCTTAATAGGTTAAATGATGGAGAATTAGCTCTTCTGAATTAGGAACTTTGTTTTCAACTTGCCAGGAAATCTCATAGCGTTCTATAAAAAGTACTCAACTATGTAGAGAGTACAAATTAATTTATAAGCTCTCTACAATATCTGAAATAACCAGGGATACATTATAGGTTTTATATATCCTATGTATTCTAAAACAACTACATGAATTAATTTACATAGCAAACAAAAACTGTATACTATTAATATGTAATGTTCACAAAAATGTTGTCACTATTTCTAAAAGAATTTTCAAATTATTCATATTTTAATTATAGTACTAACATTATTTTCCTTTCCTTGAAGATGGCAGTCGATTTAATTCATTCTGGCTGAGAAAAATACAAAAATGGACTTTCAATTTTCTATGATTGTTTAATATAGTATCCCTAAATACTTGCTTCAATGACAGAAATCGTTAAACAGATTTTTGGTAGATATTTCAAGATAGAATATTTCTATATTAAACATATCTCTAATCCCTTATAAATCATCACTAATGATAACTATTTCAAATAAATAAGAAAAGACCATAACAGAGAAAATACACTGAGTAGACTAACAGATTATGTATGATTGTTTATCATTAGGCACAGTTCATTAAACCTATTAAATCTATTTGTGTAATTGTCAGCTTTCCAACACTGTGACAAAATACCTAAGGAAATCAACTTAGATTAGAAATATTTATTTATTTATTTATTTATTTATTTATTTATTATTTTTTTACTTGAGTCAATATGAATTTTTATTAACACACATTTGTCAAAGTCTGTACAAACAAAAACATTCCTGTGTTTTAAAATGTCCAATATTACAAACATACAAAGAAACAAAAGGTGTTACCAAAAGTTAGCTACTCAATTTCATGGCAAAACAGTGTCATGATTTTTAAAAATTAAAATTTCAAGACTAAGGATTCTTCTTTCCCTTTTAAGAACTTATGGAAAGTTAGAAAATGTGTGGGTTTGCTTTATATTAAATGCCAAGACCTTAAAAAAAGATTTAGTATAAAACTAAATGTTTTTATATTATCATACTTCAGATAACAGAGTTTCTCAGTCTTTAAAATTTAAAAAAAAATGACTGTCATTTTTCTCAATCTTTTCCCCATAGCCAATGCAAATGCATCTAAAAAATATTATCTGACAGTTTACCTAAAAGCTTCTCATTCAAAAAGTTACAAAACTATTTAACACTGCTGTTCCCCTTCCTTAGAAGGGAAAATTACATCCCCTACCAGGGCGATATCTAAGCCACATGGTCCACTGTATCTCTTAGCAGAAGGAAGCCACCCTTTCCACATCTCTGTCCAATTATGTGCATGGCTCCACTTGTGAGAATGCTATCACAGATTATAGAATATCTGCTTTTAACAAGCTAAATTTACTGCTACAATTTTGGTAGACTGAGACTACAAATGTCATCTGCCCTCACCATTACCTTTAACTCTAGTACCCCCCTGCATTAATAATTCCAGGGTAGTTGATTTTGTTACTTCACAGCACATACTATACACATCCCCAACTTCTTTAAAAAGACCACATAAAGTACCTGAGAGTACAGCTAAAAATACATGTCTATCCCTTTCCTGGAAAAGTGAATCTATGTGCCTATTGAGATAAGAAGGGAAGACAGGCCACACATATCTCTGGCTGATGCCAAACTGCTTCTGAGAAGCACATGTATTCAATACCTTTCCATTAAAAGCAGGGAGTATACAGACTGGGGTGGGTGAAGAGAAATAGGAAGAAAGTACAATGATATTATTTCTCCCACTAATAGTCCATACTTGAGCAGTTTGTACTGATCCCAGAGTGTCCTATAGTTGAACCATTTTGAATCTGCTCCTGTTTAAAAAAATGTTTTCTGTCAATAATAGCCCAGTATAACAACTTATATAGGTAAAGGGTATTTAAAAAAAAAAAAAAAGAAGTGGCAGTATGAGAATTTAAAATCAATTACCTAAGAATAAAGGAAGTGGGGGAGGGAAATGTCCAGTACAACCTGGACAACCTTTCTTTCTGCCCTTACTTAAAAAGACAGAGTGTTCAAAATCTTTGCAACCTCCCTTAAGTATCTCCTTTAAATGATCTTCCAAGAAATCCTCTAAAAGGCACTTAACTCCAAACGTATACATTGAAATTATTTCACCTTAGTAATCGGTTTTTAAGACTCTAAAGTTAACAAGAAAGAAAAGATCTGATGCATTTTCTAAAAGCTAGAGAATAGGACTTTTTTCCCCCCAAGAGGCATCGCTTTTACAAGAACAACTAGCTAGGCTACCATTATTCTTTTATCAAGAAAAAGTTTCTTTTTTAAAAAAAATAAATAAAACTCTGGCTATACATAGTACAAAGTTCATACATAATATACCTGGAAAAAAACCCAAGAGTAAACCCTGAAGCAAAAGATTTATTGGAGAGAGAAAGCCTCTCTCATTGTACCAAGTCTTAAGGTGGCAGTTTTTAAAGTTAGAGGGTGGCAGTGATATACAATTAATGCCAAACTATTTGCTCATGGGTATGGCAGGATGCAAGGATGGACATAAAAAAATCATTCTGCACATAACACTGAGCAGTGACCACCACAAAAGAACAAAGAGTAGAACCAAAATACATAGAGAAAGAGGAAAGGGAAGAAAGGGATAGAAGGAAGAAAAGGGAAGGGAGAGAAAAAAAGAGGAAGAGATGGTAGAAGAGGAAGAAAAGCATAGAAGGAGTAGTGAGAGAGAAAGAGAAGGAGATTGAACCTGAAATCCCAAACACTCAAGCATGCAGTCATAACACAGCACAAACTAGATGTTTCCATTCAGCTCACTGCAATCACACAAAGAAGGATAACAGTAATAAAATAGAGATTCTTAAGAAAGTTTGCAATTCCCAGAGAACAGCCAGGTCTCCAACCCTAACCCAGGATGACCCCATCTGCTGTTGCTGAAGAACCTCCTGCAGTCTGTCATGGAGAGGTAATAGCTCCTGACTTTTCTGACTTCTTGCTCTTGGACAAGGCAGCTGCCTGTTTTAGGAGTTCTTGATTTTTGGCCTGCAATTGTTCTGTGACTTCTTTGTGCGTTTTCTTCATTTGGTTCATTTTTGCCCTCATCTGAGATTCCTGGTACTGAAAATCAGCCTTTAACTTGGTAATCTTTTTTTCTTTCTCTAAGATCATTTGATCCTTTTAATGCAACATCTTCTTCAGAGTAGCTACCTCTTCTTTCAGCTGAGCAATGATGACAAAGTGGTCAGTGCCTGGTGAATCCAGAGCCAGGTCTGGGGAAAAGCTGTCTCCATTTGTTGTGATTGAATCAAACTTGGATTTTTTCTTTGGGATTTCATTTTCAATTGAAGATGTAGAAAGTGTTTTCTGGCTGTTATAATGGCTACCACCACTCAGGCGGCTGTACTGCTCCTTCTCCTGGTGGCCTGTACGAGAAGAGCTGTTCAGGTGCTTCCTTTGCTCTTTGGTCTTCTGGAGAACACGTTTGTATGAAAGTGTGCACAGCCAGCATAGCAATTTCCCATCTACCTTCTTTCTATCATCTTTCCTGTCAAACGCACACTGCTGCTTGCACTGCTCACAAGAATATGGTGGTCCATACTTCCTTGAATTTGTGCAACGTTGGCATTTATTGCCAATAAATGCTGTAATTATGTTGCAATACTGACAAGGTTTGGGCATTCCATACAACTGCACATTCTGAGCACATTTCTTGCAAATTGTATTGGTTTTGCTCTCCTGCTGGTACTCAGTCCTGCAGTAGGTGCACTTCACAACTGGGTGTGCAATCCGACATTCCTTGCACAGCTGCTGCCCCTGAGACAGCACCTCGAAGAGGAAGCGCTGGTGGCACTTGGTGCAGGCGTAGAGCGCCACCATGTCCGGCCCTAGCCGTGCTCACCGCCCCGTGGGCCCGGCCCGCCGCTTTATCTGACAGTCTGAGGTACAACCTGGCGGATATTTATTTATTTTTAATATTTATCTTTTTTAGTTGTAGTTGGACATAATACCTTTATTGATTTATTTATTTTTATGTGGTGCTAAGATCGAACCCAGGCCCTTGCGCATGCTTGGCAAGCGCTATACCACTGAGCCACAACTCCAGCCCTAGAAAAAATTATTTTGACCCATGGTTTCAGTCCATGGTCATTTGGCTCTGTTGTTTTTGGATTTATGGTGAGGAAGAACATCAGAGATGGTGTGGCTGACTGAAATTGCTTGTCTCATGGTGTCCAGAAAGCAGAAAGAAATGGGCCAAGAATAAGAGGTAGTCAGTAAGGGCACACCCCCAAGTAATAGGGGACAGACAGACATAGACATGATTGGATGAGACCTACCTTGCTGTCCCCCACATGGTTTCACTTTGAGGAGCATAACTTACCTTTAGCCCTACCTGATTTAAGTCCACAGAATATGTTACATCCCCCAGCGAACTACCTATTATCTGCAGAAGAAATGTTAACAAGAATAACATAAGTTATTCTGAAGTGGGAAACTTTTGTGACCTTTACACAGACCAAATCCCAGAACTCAGGGAGATAAGAATAATTCCCCCAACCACAAAATCTGTAAGAACAGATTCTAATTAGAACCTGTCAGCATGGGACAAAGTGAGAGAGTTGTCATGGCAGTGGAGACTTGAAAGTGTGATGTCATCCTACTGCAGTCAAATGTTGAAAGGTGGATCTGGATGGAACTCTCTGGAAATGTCCCTGGAACTCCATTAAAACTGGAGGTCAGGAGAGGTACACCATTGAAGCCAGAATTAGACAGGCAGTATAGATAGGTAAATCAAGTCAAGTCGGATCAAGGAGTGCAATTTCCTAGAAGCTGGAGACTGCCCCCTGAAGGATTGAAATACCTTAAGAGCCTTCCTCCACCCTTATCAAGATAACCTGCCCCTGCTCCAACCTGTTGCTAAGGTAACCTGTCCCAGGAATCGCCCCTCAGTATAGGGAGCTATAAAAGTTGTTAATTAATGTATCCTGGGATGCTCCATCCCTCTGAGCATCTCCTGTGCTTAGTCACTTACTCAGGAAGGAGAGAGATAAAGGGAAGAGATTGGGAGAACAAAGGAAGCCTAAGACATATAAAAAGGCAGAAGTATAATATTTTGATTATATATTTTATTATAAAAATGTTATGCTGTAAATATCCTCTTGACTACAACACTTGGATCTTAACTTTGGAAAATGTTGGTTTTTATTGAGATCTTCTTGTTCTCCTCCTCCTCCTCCTCCTCCTCCTCCTCCTCCTCCTCCTCCTCCTCTTCCTCCTCCTTCTTCTTTTGCTTCATAATGAATGCATCACTCCTAATTAGCCTAGAAGGTCACAAGCAGAGAAGGCAACATACTCACAGGCTTCAGTGATTAGGATCTGGACCACAAGGCTCTTCCACCATTACAGTGTTTTTTCCAGAATTCATTAATTTTTAATTTTTAATCTATACCTCATTTATTCTGATTTCTTAGTATTTTTCTCAGATTTCTCAAAACTATGAATTAATCACAATTTCTTTACAAGTATGGCTAAACTAAGTACTGCTACACTAATTTTTGGTACCTTAAACTCAATATTTCTACCTAATTTCCCAATATGTTTTTTCTTCTTTCTCTTTTAGCTAAGTGTTTGTCTTGTTCGGATGTCTTCCCACCCCTAAAAGTATGGAGCCCACGGATGCTTTGACACTGAATTACATCACCAGCCCCTTCCTTCCTTCCTTCCTTCCTTCCTTCCTTCCTTCCTTCCTTCCTTCCTTCCTTCCTTCCTTCCTTCTTTCTTTCTTTCCTTCCTTCCTTTATTTCTTTATTTCTTCCTTTCCTTCTTTCTTTCTTTTTTAAATTTTGAGTCAGAGTCTGGCTAAATGGCTGCTGATGGCCTTGACCTTACCAGCCTCCTGCCTTAGCCACTTGACACTGGGATTAACAGGCTCACACCATCACACAGCTGAGATTTTTAATTGTATGGCTTGATGGGAAATTTTTGCTACTTATTAAGTAGAAAAGAGTGTTCTGAGATTTCTATTTATACTCTAGAATGATCTAATCATGTACATATTCATTCAAAGCATATCAAATATTTTCACTACTCTTTGTAGTAGTGAAACAAGTGTGAGTTTTGTTAAAAGTATCAGGTCTTTGATGGAAAGAAAAGGTATACACTTAAATAGTTGAAAGAAAGTATTTCTATGTGTGTTTGAAATGTTTTATTTATTTTAAATAAGTCACACTGTATTCATGGCGCATGGAAGTTTATTTGTGATAATCTGACAAAGGCTTTACTCTGGGGTTCCCAATACACAAGATTTGGTTACCTGTCACAATGAGAGATTAACTAATAGAGGAAAAGAGAAATGGTGAAGTGAGAAAGGGATTTATTCTTGGCTTGGCTAAATTGGGAAGAGAGCTGGTCTAGAAAATTGTCTTCCTGTTACTGGCAACAGTTTTAGGATTATATAGGAGAACAAAAGTGGAGAGTCTAGAGGTGTGTGTGTGTGTGTGTGTGTGTGTGTGTGTGTAAAATTCCATTCCATAGGTCAGAGCTTGGGAGAATGTTTTTACTCCCAGAATGAGATGAAGATGGGAAGGAAAAAGTAGCTTAGACAGAAAAGCTTATAAGAAGTGGTACTTCTTTAAATCTTGCCTGTTACAAGTAGACAAATGATTTTGAGTTAAAAATAAATATCTCATTTCCCTGATTTTATCATAACTGGAAAACAATATTATGATATGCTTTTCTTAACACAAATCTTCATTCAATTTCTCATAATTCTGAACATTTATATTTCCATCACATTTGCATGGGCACAAAGGGTAAAGAACTCTAGGGCACATTTTCATTATTTTGAAAAAAATTGGTTGAGTTATAAGATATGGAATTTTTTATTTGCATATTTAGGTACTGTGGCTTGAACCCAAGAGTGCTTTGCCACTGAGCTACATCCTTGTTTTTTTTTTTTTAATTTTTGAAACAAGACAGGATCTCACTAAATTTGAGAGGCTGGCCTCAAACTTAAAATTCTCCTGCCTCAGTCTCTGAGGGATTATAGGCATGCACCACTGAGCCCAGCTTAATTAACTTATATTTTTTTAAATCTGCTAGAGTATTTAAAGAATTTATTCTAATGATCCCATATCATAATACTTTATATATAAAATAATTGTTAATTAATTTTTGATTTATTATTAATTTAAGGTCTTAAAGTAGACCACATCTGGAAATTATAAATTAAAACTTTCAAACAGCAATTCTTTATCAATTGTGGTATTATGAGGTTTTATTTCTTAAAAATGACAAGTTTAATTATGGTTTAATTCCATAATTACAATATAGTTATAATTTTATCATTTGTGCTTTTTATTTCTAACATTAAAATATTAATTTAACTATTTATTTAAGTATTATATATTAATTATATTTATTTATAAAGATTCTTAAAAGAATAAAAAGAAATGGCAGATAACAATAAAAATGTGCAAGATCTAAGTAAGGTAAACTAGATTCAATTTTTATTTTTATATATTATTTATATATTTGTATATTATTTTATTTTATTTTTAATTCAAAATCATTTTTCCATAATGAAACATGGTAATGCCTCTGAATTGTTAATTTAAACATAGTGGATGTTTTTGAAGTTTGCAAAGCAAAGTCAAAATTAGTGAATTTATTCATGTAAAAGAAAGTTTATCTATAATTTATCAAATACTGCTACATAGAAGATAAATATATACCTATATATAAAATATATAGATAGAAATGTTTCTATCTGTATAGAGAGATACCTATATTTGTTTTCTCTCTGTAAAATGTTCATTTTTTTTGTCCAGATAAATGTCTTTGCATTATCAAAATATTTGCTTATTTTGAAATTTGGGGATAATTCTAATTCTCTTTGATAAAATTATGTATTTTGAAAAAAAATTATGTCCTTAATATTTATTTTTACTTATGAATATATATTATATATAATGTATATATCATACATATTTCATAATAGTTTCTATGGCCATTTTATTTTTTATATACTTTGATTTTTTTTTTCAAATATTTATTATCTCTTTTAAAAACTTCTCTTCAGGATAGCCTATTCAACAAATGTGGTGGGATGGAAATTCATATACAACAGAATAAAATTTAACCCCTATTTCTCAGATTGCACAGAAATCAACTCAAAGTGTGTCAAAGACCTAGGCATTAGATCAGAAACCCTGCATATACTAGAGAAATATTTAGGCCCAACACTCCAACATATTGGCACAGGAAATGACTTCCTTTATAAAACCCAAAAAGCACAAGGGGTTTGGAGATAGTAACACAAAACAAGCTCAGCATATTAATTATATAAGTCTAAACATCAAAATGATAAATTTCTTCAAAGTAAGTGGAACAAAGGTCATGAGCATGACCGACCCTATTATGATTATCAACTTGCTACCCCAGAACATCTGGCATCTGAACCTCAAGGTCAAGGACTAAATAGTCCCATTGCTGAAATAGAACCTCCTATTGTACAGGGTGTCACCACAGCAACTAGGAAATCCCAAATGGATGCTTTAGTATCTGAGGTTCCCAAGAGAGTCATCACCTCTGTCATAGGACAGTTCAAGACCCATAATTTTCAGTCACTGCTCCCAACAGTCTCAAACTAAAAAGCTTCTTCACAGCAAAGGAAACAATCAAGGGTGTGAAAAAAGAGCCTATAAAATGGGAGAAAATCTTTGCCACTTGCACCTCAAATGGAGCCTTAATCTCCAGGATATATAAAGAATTCCAAAAAGTTAGCACCCAAAAAACCAAATAAATCAATCATTAAATGGACAAAGAAATTGAACAGACATTTCACAGAAACAAATACAAATTGTCAACAAATGTTATTGTCAAAAAATGTTCAACGTGTCTTGCAATTAGAAAAATGTAAATTAAAACTACATTAAGGTTACATCTCACTTCATTGAGAAAGGCAATTATTAAGAATACAAGTAACAATAAATGTTGAAGAGGATGTGGGGGAAAAGGTACACTTAAATACTGTTGGTGGGACTGAAAATTTGTCCAACCACTTTGGTAAGCAGTATGGAGATTTCTCAAAAATCTAGGAATGGAACCACCATTAGATCCAGGTATCCCACTTTTTTGTATATATACAAAGGACTTAAAATCATCATACTGCAGTGATGCAGCCACATCAATGTTTACAGCAGCTCAGTTCACAATAGCTAAACTATGGAACCAACCTAGGTGCCTGTTTTAGTCAGTTTTTTTGCATATTGTTACTAAAGGACCTGACTAGAACAAGTATAAAGGAGGAATGGTTAATTTAGAGGCTCATGTTACACAGATTCCTTAGCCACTAATCTAAGATGTGTGCAAATTTTATTTTCTGAACTTTGCTTTTGAATCTCCAGTTACCTTTTTGTGTGTACAATACCTGCCTTTTGATTAAAATGCACATCGTATGTCATTACTGTGTTTACGCTTGCACTCTTTGGATGACAGCCAGCTTCCTTTGGTACTAATGAGATATAATAAGCCACATGATTTCCTGCATCATTGGACTCAAGCACTGAATGATATTTTAGATGATTTCAAAAACATCAAGTCAGATGGTTAGACATATACACCCCCTATCAAATCATACCTTGATTCAGAGATTTCTGTCTTAACCCTAATGATATTCAAGAACCTTTCCCAGGAGCTAGACTTCATAGCCAAACTTTCATCAAAATAATAGAGCCTTTGTACTCTTAGTTCCTGTTTAAAATGTGAGGATGAACACTGGATTCCACCCTTAGTGTTTTGGGGATTTTTCCTGTGTTTGTGTGCTCTAGTGTCATCTCAAGTCTAATGAATTGCTGCATAAACAATGTTCCATAAAAGGATCCAACAAGTGATCTTCAAACAAACAGAATTACAAACAAATCTGACACTGATAGATGTTGGTAATATTACCAACAGAGTCTTTTCATATACACACACACACAGCAAAAGAGCAGTGAAGATTTGGGCTGATTATGCTCACAGACTATGATGTAATTTATATCTTGGGTTGACAAAATGACTCATGGTGGAAAAGGCTGAGAATGTAAATAAATTTAGTTTACCCCAGTGATTAAAAATGCAGATATCAGGATACATTCTTCTCAACATATTAAGGCTGAGAAAAAGAAATAATATCTTAGGATTTAGCTTTATAAAATATTTGTGCTCTGAGTATAAACCAACTAAAATACCTGAACTATCATGACTAACAAGTTGAGCAAAGCTTGGTTCAGTTGCCACCTCGGAATGCCCATCAATCTGAAGTTTTAATGTTGTATACGCTGCCCAGCCTTAAGAAGTTTCCAAACTTGCAAGACTTGTGATAAAATTGATTGCCCAGTCCAGGTGCTAAAACCCTTTCCTCCTCTACTTTTCTTTTTGAGTTGCTGTTAGGAATCACCCAAGGTATTTTCCTTGTTTAGTTCAGTAAATCCAACAAAGTAAGTTTTGCTTGTTTAACAGCATTTTCTGATGATGTTTTGCTAAGCTGAAAGCTGACAAAAGCTGTAAATACACAAATCAATAGTATATCTCTTGGAAAGCAAGATAGGCTTAGAAATAAGACTAGAAAACAACCCTTTTCACAGTAGATACAATACCAATAAAATGTTTAGAAACAATGTACATTAGAAAGTCACAGGGTGCATATAAATAAAACAATAAAATCCTATTTGAAATTTTTAAAAGAAAATTTCAACACACGGAAGGAAAACTATGCCATTATTTGGATGGGAATATTTCACAAAATGGAAACATTTTCTCCCAGTTGCCATAAAAGTTGCACAATTTTAAAGGATCACATATATTTTTTTCCTTTGTAATACTGTAAATCTGGCTACAAGCATGAATATTATGCAAAACAGGAATGCATTTGTCCTACCAGGTAGCTGCATGAACTGCAATTGGAACATAGTTAAATCAAGATCTACTGTGCCAGAAACAGGGAAAAGTAATCTCACAAATTATGGTAGGATGCATACATAGTTACTTCATCTTTGGAAAGCAATTTAGTAATATCTGTTAAAATTAAAAATACATATTATTTTTGGCTCAGCTATGTCACTCCTGGGAACCTTTCTCATAGAAGTAAAAGCAGAATGGCCACAGTATGTATTTGTTATAAGAATTCTCATAGTGGCAAGAACTAGAAAGCTTAGGAAATGTGCAAATAAGAAATTCCTAAATAAAATGAAATCCATACCAAGAATAGCATGCCAATATTAAAAGAACAATGTGCTAGAACAGCACTTCTCAAAGAATTTGCATCCCTAAAACTCTGTTGAATATACCTACACAAATTATACCAATACAAAGTACATACAAAATAAAAGAACATGCATATTATATAATTCTGTAAAACAAAATACATAATTAAAAAGATATCATATATTTGTTTCCAATAATGACTAAATATTCTTTACATAACAATAGTAAGGTTTTCAAAGGACAAATGTTTCCTCTGATAAGTGGATGCTGATCCATAATGCGGCAGGGGCATGGGAAGAGAGGAGGAACTTTGGATAGGGCAAAGGGGCAGGAGGAGGAGGGAGAGGGTGAGGGGGTAGGAAAGACAGTGGAATGAGACAGACATCATTACCTGAGGTACATATATGGTGACATAAATGATGTGATTCTATTTCATGTACAACCAGAGTCATGAAAAATTATGCTCCATTTGTGTACTATGAATCAAAATTTATTCTACTGTCATGTATAACTAATAAGAACTAATTAATTAAAATATGTAAGGTTTTTATAGTTGTGAAAAGACACTATTTTTTATAGAGAAAGGAGGAATGAAGAGATAAGAATAATGTAAAACAGCAGAAAACTTAAAATAGATGGAGTTTTCTAAACTGACAAATGTGTGTGTTCAGTGCACATAAAAAGTACACAAAAAGTAAATTTTAGACAAAATAAAATCTTCCTCAAACTTAAGAAAAACAAACAAAACATATGTTAGGAAAGCATTCTACCTCTGCCACATCCTGCCCCTGAAATCACAGGTGAATTCTTCCTGGGAGCTTTGTCTATATGGACAAGTGTGTTTGTTGCTTATTTGGGTTGTGAGCTTGGCGTAGTGCTGTGTTTTGATGGGTGGAACAGAGAGTTGATACATGACTTTTAAACATTATTTATTGAGATCTCAGAGCAAAAGGGCAGAAAAACTTTTGTGGTAAAGATGAAAACCAATCTTACCAAGAGAAGATTGGTATAGAAATTCCTAATATAGATGATTGTATAGACAGTGGATATGCTCTGATATTAAATGTTTCATGTTATTATTTCATTAACACTTTGTTTTAAATATTTTTTTTAGTTTTATTGATTTTATATTTTTAAATACACAACAGCAGAATGCATTACAATTCTTGTTACACATACAGAGTACAATTTTTCATATCTTTGTATATAGAGTATGTTCACACCAATTCATGCCTTTATATATGTACTTTGTGTTTTTTTGCATTACAATTCTTATTACACATATATACCACAATTTTTCATATCTCTGTTTATATATAAAGTATGTTGACACCAAATTTGAGTCTTCATACGTGTACTTTGGAAAATGATGTCAATCACATTCCACCATCTTTGCTAATCCCCTACCCCTCCCTCTCCCCCCCACCCCTCTTCCCTATCTAGAATTCATCTAATCCTGCCATGCTCCCCCCCCACCCCATTATGAGTCAGCCTCCTTATATCAGAGAAAACATTCAACATTTTTTGGGGGGTATTGGCTAACTTCACTTAGCATTACCTTCTCCAGTGCCATCCATTTACCTGAAAATGCCATGATTTTATTCTCTTTTAATGCTGAGTAAAATTTCATTGTGTATATATGCCACATTTTTTATCCATTCATCCACTGAAGGGCATCTAGGTTGTCTCCACAGTTAATTATTGTGAATTGTGCTGCTATAAACATTGATGTGGTTGTGTCCCTGTGGTATGTTGTTTTTAAGTCCTTTGGATATAATCCAAGGAGAGGGATAGCTGGGTCAAATGGTGGTTCCATTCCCAAGTTTCCAAGAAATCTCCATACTGCGTTTCATAGTGGTTGCACCAATTTGCATTCCCACCAGCAGTGTATGAGTGTACCTTTTTCCCCACATCCTCGCCAACACTTACTGTTGTTTGTCTTCATAATATCTGCCATTTTGACTGAAGTGAGATGATATCTTAGAGTAGTTTTGATTGGCATTTCTTTGATTCCTAGAGATGATGAACATTTTTTTTTTCATATATTTGTTGATTGATTGTATATCCTCTTCTGAGAAGTGTCTTTTTCTGAGCCCTAGGCTACGTAGCATTTATTCACAGGAAAAGGGTGGGAAATAAAAGAAGCAGGACAGAAAATAATAGGAGGAACTTGTGAAATCATTATAAATTTCTATTGAAAAGTTAATATCCACTATGTTATAGAGGCAAAATTGGAAAAAAAAACACAGAGTATATATATATATATATATATATATATATATATATATATATATATAATCTGTTTGAATTAATAATTTAATAAACTAAAAAAATTATGTTAGTTTGGACTACCATGGATCAGTGAAAACAAAAAAATAAAGATCATTAAAAAATACATGCAGGAAGTAAGGAGAAATAGTGTCAAAGAGAAATATTTGGTTTCAGGAATTCAAAACTAGGGTGTGGGTTATGGCTCAGTGGTAGAGAGCTTGCCTAGCATGCATGAGGCACTGGGTTGGATCCCAGGCACCAAATAAAAATAAAAACAAATAAAGCAATTTAAAACTAGATCAATGCTGTTACACTTATTCAGAATCAGAATTACCAGAGGAAAAGTAACGACTATAAAAGCAGGATTACAAATTTGTATTTTTATGTATATATTTTATAGCCTCAGATGTATGTATGTGTATATATATGTATGTGTGTGTGTGGGTGGGTGGGTGAGTGTTTGTGTACACACACACACACACACACACACACACACACATACAAATAGGAAGGGAATAGAATGGGTAAGTTGGCAGTTCAGTTTGATCTCAGCTAAATGAGTCTCCCAGTCTAAGTGGGACTCCCTCAGGTGCCCATGTTGACCTACAGGAAAATTATGTGACTCTGCTTCTGGCAGTTGAGACACTTATGTGGTTTTACAAATGGTGTTTCCTCCCAGAGCAGGCTAGCTATATGTTGTTCATGTCATGATGTGGATCTGTTGACAAAAGTACGTCATCATCCTGGCCAAATGGAACAAGAAGAGAAACATATCTCTATCTTTGAAAGAGTATTTTGCAAAATCATATTATAGATCATTGTATAGGTAGAGAAATTGTAAGGATGGTGGCCATTTGCAACTTGCCTTATTTACTTGAAAGATGACCTTGTATTAAAGCCATCTTCAATTTTCTAAGAAATTTACATTAACTTCATCTTTAGGTAATGTGATCCTGTAGCCAAACATATTTCAGAGGTGAAGTGATATGTCAGTATATACGCAAGTCAGTATGCCTAAAGGAAAATATGTTTGGAAAACCTTAGCTAAAGCCATATGTTTGTGCAAACATGAAATTGCTTCTCTTGACAAAACACACACAGATACTTGGCGCTATTATGATATATAGCTATATAGAGTAATATGGCTATGTGTTATAATCATTAATATATTTATCGTTCTATATTATAATTTAATAACAGGGGTATGAGTCATTGCCAACCAAATATTTTCTTAAATTTTAAGTCTCAAAATTCTAGCTATAACTTGAAACATTTTATACACCAATCCCCTAAGTCTTAAATCAAAATAGCTGGTGATGGTGTTAGATCATTAGATCATCAGTTTTTCCTCTGTCTCAGCTCCTCTCATGACAAATGGCTACAAGATACTGCTCAGGCCTGCTTGTGCAGGCTGTGTCCACCAAATTGGGCATACACATCTGACTAAGGAGATGAGGGCGGCTGGAATGTAACTTGCCTTCTGCTCCCAAGGCTGTGTGCCTTTGGGCAGGAGTCATAAACCTAAAGGAATACATGTCCAGGACAGTTGCCAAAAGGGCTTGAGGGATTCTGAAGGATTGTCCATCAAATTCTAGAATATATCATTGTAATTTGATCAGTGATGGCTGTCAACTGCTTTGAAAAATGCTTTGTTTATGGAAAATGAAAACATATGGCAAGGACAGAGATTGCACCTGAGACTATTACTGAGTTGACACATCTTGTTATGTATCAATGGCTTCAACATCAATGAAACCTCAGAGGTGACACACTCACTGCCAGGTACATTACTCCCTGGGCTTTCATTCTGTATTCTTTTGAAGAACAAAAAACAACATGTATACATATAAATTCCCAAATCTTTTAATAATACTAGAGAATAACAGGTACCAATTATTGTAGAACATTACAGGAAAATGAGAAGCTCTTTCAGCCATTAAGAAAAAAAATAAGATTTAAATAGTTTTATTGGTTGGATTCTCTTAGAATGATAATTGGAAAAATGTATTAAATAAGAAAATTGTTTTATGGACACTAGTTATTACTGTTCTATGTGATTGTTTTCTATGGAAATTAGATGACAACATTGTTTAATTGCAAAATAGAAACATGTATAATATTAAAAGTCAAGCAATTCAGGAATAGAGAGTCAAATGTGAATTCCTATACTCAAAATTTCTCCCTACTCTCTGCACATCAAATTGGGTCCTGTAATGGTAATTGCTCTGAATGGTTGGCATATTTTCTTCACAATTTTCTAGCTATGCACAAATCACATACACATTGTTTTCCAGAAATGTTGAATCTTGATATAAATAGCCTTTAGTAATTTGCTTTTATTCATTCAGTAAGGCACTATGAGCATCTCTCAGTAGAGTGAATAAGGAAACATCAGATTTTAAATTTAGTAGTCTATATTGTATATTTAATATATACAGCATTTCATTAATAATCTTTCCGTTGTTTTCAATTATTCACACATTAGTAATACTTCAAAACATTCAATTTGTATTTTATGAATAAAGATATTCATAAATATGTAATTACAGAATTGAAGTTATTGAAGTTTGATCCATAATGTCCCCTCAAAGCTAATGTGTTAAATATTTTCCCCAATGTAGCAATGTTTGAAGATGGGTCTTTTGGGAAGTGATTAGATCATGAGAGCTCTAATCTCATCATTAGAAATATTTATTTTATTTGATCCATTAATAATTTGAATAGACTACTGGGAAAATGTGGAAACCGGGGGCAGGTCAGGCATGGTTGGAGGAAGTAGATCACTGGGGAGCATGCTCTTGGGGATGGTAACTTGTGTCCAATCCTTTCTCTCCCTTTCTTTCTTTCTTGCACTCTTTCTCTCGGTCTCTGTATGTCTCTCTGTCTCTCTCTTTCTGCTTTCCAGCTGCCATGCCCTTCCACTATGATGTTTCTTCCTTGGAGCCAACCATGGGCTGAAACCTTGAAAATATGAGCGAAAATAAATATTTCCCACTCTATGTTATTTATGTCAGGTATTTGAGGCCCAGCAATGAAAAGTTAACTAACACAAAAGGAATGTGGTAGGATGAATGAATACCTTCTTCTCCTCCCCTCAAGATATTTATATTTTTAATTCATAGAACTCACACATATTGCTTTATGTGGCAATAAGAAAAATGTAGATTTAAGTAAATTAAAAGTCTTTATAAGGGCAGAATATTCTGGAGTCTCTAGATACTAAAAGTAATTGCAAAATTACTCATAAGATAAAGAGACAAAAAGAACAAAATTGGAGAGGAAATGTGAGGGGGAAAGCAGAAATTGGGTGAATGGTTACATACATACATACACATACAACTACACTGTCATATTACAAATGCACGCATGTGTATACTGGGTTTCATATACACCAATACATTTCCTCGATTTGTTTGCTGAGAAGGCATCAAATCATTGACACTTCAGAAGCCAAGGTCTTGATTTATAAATATTATTTTCTTCAAAAAGTCACTTAAAATCCTTAGAGAAACAGCTGATTCTAAGATTGAAGCATGAAATACAAAGTCATCTTGCAGTATTATTTTATAGCTATGAAATAAGAACAAGCTCAAAGAAACCAAGAGAAAATATAAAATCAATTCTAAAAAAGTCCCCAATAGCCAAAACTACCAAAGAATGTAAGCAACAACATAAATAACTGTAATATTGGACTTTAATCAAAAGAATTTTAAGAATGATTAAACATACAAAACAAAAGACAAATCTTCCTTATAAAAGAGTTTCATGACTTATTCAGATACTTCATAATACAGGATTTTGGTTGAATTCATCTCTTCTTGAATGTGGGCTTGATTTAGTAACTCAGATGAAATAGAGTATGAAGAAACTCAAAACTATGTCAGCCAAGCATTTTTGTTTAATGTATGTGACCTTCAAAATTCAAGCCAAAACTCACGCACCATTTTCATGGTATTAAGACATGAGATCTTTGGGGAAATGATCATTAGGATGGTATTGCCTTCATGAATGGTATAATGCCTCATAAATGAGAAGTAACAACAGTTCAGACATCTTTTACTCTTCCATTTTTCCATCATGCTGTGGAAACATTCCTCCCCATGTTTCCCTTTCCAAACTTCTTCTATTTCAGGATATCAAGACAACATGATCTGCAACAAAACAAAAAACAAACAAGCAAACAAACAAACAAAAAAAAGTGTTCACAAGACACCAAACCTGCCTGTGCCTTGATTTTGGGATTCTGAGCCTCCATAACTACTAGAAAAATACATTTCTGTCCTTTATAAATTACCCAGTGTCCAGTATTTTGTTACAGCAGCATATATGGAGTAAGACATCATGTGATTAAAGTTAACATCACCAATGACATAGAATATTATCAACTACCCGTCTGTCTTATGATGAGCTGACAAGAGAACTTCCTGTGAATGTTTTTCTTCCCCTAAACCATACTCAATTTAATAAAAAATGACTGAATCTCAGTTCAGGAGATTTCAGAAAATATGTGACTGGTACTCTTCAAACCTGCCAAGGTCCTAAAAAAAAGCAAGAAAAGACCTATAAACCAGCACATATGATGATGAGAGAGTAGACATGGTGACAATTGGAATGAATCTTGGGAAAATTAATGAAATTATTAAGGCTATAGTTTGTATCACTTTACCAATGCTTGTTTCTTACTTTTGACCAACATAAGACAATGATATAAATGCTAATTTTTAGGGAATGTGAATGAGGAGTACACAGGAATATTCTGTATTGTATTTTTTCAATAATCTATAATCGTTACAAATAATAAGTTTACAGTAAAACAAATTGCTCAACATATCTTATATACTGACAAATAATTTCATCAGATACCAAAGGTATTATGGAAAACTACTATCAAACTGTTAATAATATCAAACCTTTTCCTTACTGAGGTAAAACAATCATGGAGCAACAGTTATCTGTTTTTTACATGACATCCCCCTAACTTTTTCCTCAATGGAAACATTTAGGGAAAGATTTCCAAAAGTATGAAATTCAAAAACCATAGTATTATTCGAATAAATATAAAATTTTCCATTTGTTTAAGAACTTTTTATCTGTTAGTGATTAAACCTGCTACTTTATATAAAAATACCCACAGCATTAGTTTAATTTACCACTGTGTTAAATGGTTTCTCTTTATAGACTTTCACTTTAATGGCTCTTATTAGACTACAAATCCTGCTGAGATTAGTTTAGCAAATATTTAATTTTTCTCCATGAATTGAAAGAACATACAATACTCAAGTATAAGGTACTATTAGGTTTTCTATGGTAAAGCAAGTAGGTTTTCCCTCCAAAATATTCCAGTCTATTAGCAAGACAAAAATTGTTCACATTTCCACACAAAGTTAAAAAGTGACTTCATGAAAATGATCAGTTTTCTATTCTTCCTGAGACATTTTCATTCCACCTGGAAGCTAAACATAATACCTTTGAAAAAACTGTTAACAGAATTAAAGACCTCCCATAGATTTATATGCATGACTACTGTCATTATAATCCATAGGAGAAAAGAAAAATCTCAAAATACTGCCCACCCCAGAAAAGGCATTTAAAATATTAAACTCTAGAAACCCCAAAGCTTCCCCTAAAATGTATTATTAGACAAGGTTGCAGTTATATCTGAGAATTTTACCCTTTTATTTTCCCTGAAGAACTCCACACAGATTTGGATTTCTTATCCCCACTCCCACTGCCTTTATTGTGGTCATGAATATCCTCTTTTGTTTTTCTTCTTTTTTTCCTTTTTTTTGATATTAATGGCATGTTCCAAATCTCAAGAAAAAATAGCTTATATTCCTTTAGTAATTTTTATGAGCCAAAATTGTGCCAATTATGTTGAAGTCTCTCACTGATTGATTCTGACATTTACATAATTGGTTGAAGAGTGATCAGCTATTTAAGACAGAAGAAAGAGAATTATAAATTTCTAATTTTTTTCCATATGTGGATACAGATAGTAGCACATTCCCAACTAAATGTCTCATAATTCCATAGTTGTTTGTTAGAAATAAGAATAAGACTACAAAAAAAATTGTGCGAATTTGCTTAGTTTTTTTTTGGGGGGGGGGAGCATAGGGGATTGAACTCAGGGAAACTGAACCACACTGAGTGGCATCCCCATCCCAATTTTGTATTTCATTTAGAGACAGGGTCTCATTGAACTACTTAGTGCTTCGCTTTTGTTGAGGCTGGCTTTGAACTCACAATTTTCCTGCCTCAGCCTCCCAAGCTGCTGGGATTACAGGCATTCGCTACTGTGCCCAGTAAATTGCTTAGTTTTGTAATCTATTATACTTTGGGTCACCAAAGATTTACTAAGATTGTAGTAGAAACCTAAAATAAAGAGCAAAAACAAAGAGGAGATTTTTGGCCACAAGGAGCAAAGAGTCTCCAGACCTCAAGTTGACAATCTGCTGTCTTATGTGTTATTGATATTAGTCAGAAAAACTTATGTATAACTCTACTACTAAAAATGTTAATATGAAACTTCTTTAATTAAACAGAAAAATAAAACAAATATTGGTAGTTTGAAAAACGAAATCTGTTATTTTTTTTCTTAGCTTGTTATTTACTTTCATAATCAGGTAACATAATACCAATTAATTGCTTCTTCAATGTTATTTGCTTGGAGCTGCTTCAGTCATTCACTATTCATTGTGGTTTTGGGAGGCAAATTTCTATCCATTTCAATGTTGAATTGAAGCATAATAACTAAAACTGAAGCCACATAAAAGCTGAGAAGTGTTTTATTTTAATTTAAACCCAAATCTAACTGGCTAAGAAGCTTACATTTTTAAATACTGTGACTTTTAAGTAAATGTTATTTTTCTCCTTTGTCTTACTTCTATAAGTAAAATTTCAAAAAAGAAATGATTTAAATAAAATTTTGGGTTTGCTGCTGCTTTGAAGACATAATCCTGTAAGTAATATTTACTGAAAGCCCATTATGGGACAGATAACTCTTCTAGGTATTGTGTACATATCAATCTTATAATCTTAAAACAATACTGTATAGCAATCAATGCCTATACCAGAAAAGTAGACAGATTTCAAATATGCAAACTAATGATGATCTCAAGGACAGTAAAGCAAGAACAAAACAAACTAGAATTAGTACAAGAATATCAGTGTAAAAAATAGTGAATTAGAGTCTAAAACTAAAAAGGAACAAAGAAAGTTCAAATAATCAGTGCACCAAGAGTTGCTCCTTAGAAAACATAACAAATTCGACAAACCTTTAGGTAAACTGAAGACACAGAAAGTCAGAGAGATAGAGGAGACAGAGAGAGAAGATCCAAATAAATAAAATGAGTTTCAAAAAGAGACATTATAGATGATATCACAGTAGTAAAATATATTGCTAGGGATTATTTGGATAAACTATAAGCTAGCAAATTTTTAAATCTAGAAGAAATGGACAAACTTCTGAACACATATGACCTATTAAAACTGAGCCAATAAGATATAAGAAATCTGTATAAACTAATAATGAATAATGAAAAATAATCAGTAATGAAAATTCTCACAAAGAAAAGCTCAGGAGCAGCTGGCTTTACAGTTGAAATTTACCAAACCTCTGAAAACCAATCACCAGTTGTTTCCAAGCTATTCTAAAGAATTTAAATAGGGGAACCCCTCCAATATTGTTCTGTGAAGTCAGCATTAGTCTATTACCAAAACCAGAAAAGGACACACACAAAATAAAAAGCTATAGACCAACATTTAACCCTGATGAACATGAATACGAGAATCCTCAATAAGATGATAGCAAATCAAATTCAACAGGACATCAAAAAGATCACTCACCAAGTTTATCTTGGTGTTCTAACCTATGGTGCAAGGATGGTTCAACTGTATAAATGGATAAACATAATAAAACAAATCGACAGGATAAAGGATAAAAAATCATATGATCACCTCAATAGATACAAATGAGGTAGTTGATAAAGTTCAACATCACGTCACAATGAAATAACTGAGAAAATTAGGGATAGAAACATCAGACCTCAACATAATAAAGGGTATAACATGCAACAAACTACAGTCAACATCACACTGAATAGGAAAACACCACAAATGGATGGAAATAAAGGACATTATGTTAAGTGACATAAGCCAATGTGAGAATGAAGAGCGTTGCATGTCCTCTCTCAGCTGTGAAGAATAAAAAAAAATTAAAATCTATTTGAATGTATAATAGTAATGAGTAAAGGAAGTTGGGAAGGAGGAGGTGGGAGGGTGGATAAAAGGAGATTGGTTTTGTTCAGTGCACTGTACATATATATGTGGACATATCACACAGAATCCCTTTAATAGGTATGATTAATAAAATTTAATCAAAAAATAAAATAATTATTTAAAATCCCAAGTCTGTAAGATTAGTACAATTATTATCCCCATTTTGTGGGTGAGAAAACTGAGGCTTAGAGATATTACAGAGCTTTCCTATAATCTAAAAACTAATCAGAGGTTAGATCAGGGGTTACTAAGGCAGTCTTGTTTACTGCATTAAAAAATATTACATTATACAAAAGAATTCAGTCTTATACCTTCTGGTTTATCAAAGATTTAATGCATTCTCAATATTATATCTTTGGATCTTAGAGTTTAAATAATATTAAATTTATAAGAATTAAACAAAATAAACCAAACATTTCAATAATTCTTTTAGCAATGTTTCATGATTTAAGTATTCATGTTACAATGTCACATACACATGTATAATATTCTAAAAATACACGTTTTAATATTCTAAAAATACTATGTGTATGTATATCTACATAGTTATAACAATTTCATGGCAAATTTAAAAACTAACTTAATATTCTCACTCTAAAATAGAAACTGATAGAAAATTTAAGAATATTAGGAAATGGGATCTTTTCATCATTGTTCTAATTAACATTATTTTATATTTAAAAATTAAAAATTACATTTTCAAACATAAGTGTGATTTTTTTAGATTCAGAGTGTTATTTTGTACTAGTTAAAGTAAAATGCAATGAATGAAATGGAAAAAGAACATTCAGACTTACTTTTGGAGAGACTGAATGGAATTTGAATTTTAAAAAGAGAATAATTCACTTGATTTTTAGTTCCTATTTTTCCATCACTGTTTTGGCTAGAAGTTTTTTCTCTTAGCATATTTTCATCAGAGTCTAGAGTGAGTTGATTGACTTATCTGAAACAGTAGGGTTTGTTGTGTTTAAAAATGTATAGATTTTGATCTTCTGAAGCAGAAGTTCAAAAGCACATCATACAATGAGCACCTTCTACAAATACAGAATGACATTGGGTCAAATTCACAAGTCCTCTGAAATTGACCCCACACAACAGTTCCCAAAGATACAAATCTATGAAATTATTTCCATGTCCAAGCCTAATCTTTTGTTGTTGTTATTGTTATAACTCCCATAACGTGGTGCCAAAGATAAATGTGCTAGTGTGTGTTATTTTTAAAGTTAATCATTTTTCAAAAAAGACAAATTTGAGTACATATATTTTATGTAAAAAAGAACAAATATGCTGAATTTTGTCAATTATAGATGTTTTAAAATAAGCTCAGCAAAGTTTAAGAAATGTGTTACATATGATCAAAATACCAATGACTCATATATTTTTTTTATTCCTTGTATCTACTCGAAAGATATCATTTTAGGGAATTATTTTTTAGCAAACGAAGAAAAATGCAGATATCCTCATTTCTTTTAATGTCATTTACAAAAAATTTAAAACATTCAATAATTATATTTTACATTAAAACATTCTTCCAATGTAACCAATATTAGTTACTACTAATAGTGTACTAATATGATAGCAACTACCTTATGGTCCAATCCAAATAATTGCCTCCTGTGTGTGACTTTATGAATAAAATGGGTAAAAATAAAGTTCAATCTATTTACAGAAGGCTTGTAAGAGATACTTCCATGTAAGTTGTAGTTAAATAATTTGTACATGTTTTTATTAGTGCATGATAGTTACACATAATAGTGTGGTTCATTTTTATTCAATCATATAGGCATAGTATATAATTTGCTCCAGTTGAGTCTCCAGTACTTCCTCTTTTCCTCTCTTCCTCCCTTCCCATTCCATTTCTGTATCTACTGGTCTTGCATCAGTTTATTTATTGTCTCTTTAATTGGTGCTTTATAGACACTCATGAAGGTGGAATTCACTTATTATTCATATATATATACACAGCATAATTTGGTCAATTGCATCCCATAGTTGCCTTCTTTTTCCTGTTCCTCCTTCCTCCCCTCAATTCTCTTATTCTACTCCTCTGATCTCCCTTCTGTTTTCATAGGACCCTACCCCTGTACACACACATACACTTATTTCCCCTTATTTTAGTCTAGGTTTGACATATAAGAGAAAACATTCAACCATTGATTTTCTGAGTCTGACTTATGTCATTTAGTATTATGTTTCACAATCCAATCCATTTACCAACAAATGCCATAATTTCATTCTTCTTTATGACTGAGTAAAACTCCATTGTGTGTATATTTGTATCTATGTACATCTGTTTATTTAATCTATTTAATATATAATTTAATTTATTTAATAAATATATATATTATTTATATATATATATATATATATATATATATATATATATATATATATATATATATATATATAAATTTCTTAATCAATTTATCTATTGACAAGCATCTGGGTTGATTCCATAACCTGACTATTGTGATTGTGCTGCTATAAACATTAATGCCCCTGTAACTTATATTATGTTGATTTTAGTACTTTTAGATAAGCACCATGGAATGGGAATAGCTGGGTCATATGGTGATTACTTTTCTGATCTTTCAAGAAGTCTTCCATTGCTTTCCAAAAAGGTTGTACTAATTTGCAGTCCCTTCAATGACATATAACTTTCCCCCAAAATTTCCACCAGGTTTGTTTTATTTATTTATTTGTTTGTTTGATTGTTTATTTGTTTGTTTGTTTATTTTTCAGAAAAAGAAAAAAGAAGGTTCATTGCTTTGTTAGCAAAGGAGAAACACAGAGGATTCCTTTCCCATAGGCTATGATTCTGCTCATAAGGAGGAATAAGGGACTTTTAAGGATATGATTCAAAGATTACATTCCATGTGTTCTTTGTAAGAGTTGTAATTCACTTGTTAATATGGGAGATACTTATTTCTGAGATCTTCTGGTACCATCCCAAAGCCTGAATTACTTCATTTCAATAGTGGGTGTGTACTTAAGAATGGATAACCCTGCCTAGATGGAAAAAAAGGTAATCCCATTTCCCTTGAGATTAGGGAGGAGTAGAGTTTAAGGAGGATCAGAGAGAGAGGAAGAGAAAGAAACATGTCCATTTTAAAGAAGTTGTAGTGTCAGAGCAGCAAGGGCTATATTCAAAGCATAAAGTGGACCACTGTTACGTTTCCCCATGTCAATTTCTACATTTTACTTCTATGGAAAAAGGGCAATGACATCGCTAAACTTATTTCTGCTGAAAGAGAGCAAAGTTGGGGGAAGTAACCCAAAGTCCTTATTCTCTATCAGGTGGGGCATGGCAGATTAATTAAGAAGTCCACAGTGGCAGATAACAGATCACTGGACAAGGCATACCAAAGTCAGGGATCATGCTAAGTCAGTAATAAACAAGAGAGCAAAGAATTACTTTTCATAAATTATTATCACAAAATCAATCAGTATTTCAGCCAGTCTCTAAAAACCATGAAGACAGTAACTCATAATCATATCAGTGAAAAACAGATTGAGTTTATCAAAGTAGGAGGTTAGGAAGATTTTTAGGTCTATGATAACAGGTTCAAATTAACTCAGGACAAACTTGCAACTCTAGAGTCCTTTATGATCATTATTAGTAAGCACTCCCACACAAGATCCCTTCCTTTAAAGGGTCCAGCTTTACTTTTGGTAGGGCTGACACAAGTGTATATCTTAAGTTACACTAAAAATAGACCACTGTTTTTCCATTTAAATGTCCATGTGGAACTGTGCTTAGGCTGTACTTTCCTGCCAGTTGTTTAAGATCAGGTTGGTCAAAACTAACTTTGTTCCTATCTATTTTTTAGAGACAACTAAGATTCCTCAGAAATCACTCCTGGGGACATGTATGAAGCCTCTTGGACCCTTCAGTTTTCTTCTACCAGTTGTGCCATCAATCAAGAGAGGTAAGGGTATTGTTGACTATATGTGGCTTCACTTGGAAGCATTAGGGCCATTGCCCTCTCCAGTGACCCTCCTCTTTGCAGAATGTGCACTGGTTGTCTTCCTATTCTCTAGGGTCCTCTTGATCTCCCTGATGAGCAGATAAAGTGACTCACCACAGTTGCAGGACCCAGAGAGGAGTCTTGTCATTCTCTGGGTGACTACCTTAGAGGGTAAGGACCAAAATGTTGGCTGCTTTTACTTTGGCCCTTCCTTGACTTTGGTCTTCAAGTTTTTAGTTTTAAACATCTTATCAATTTTACCAGGTCAATTTTACCAGTCTTAAAGTGGGAGTAACAGGTTACAACTTCAATATCTACAACTTTATAGTACTCCTTTCATTTAATTTGGGTTAGAATTAGTACTAGAAGTCAGTATTATATAATACCTGTCTTATAAGTGATGACTTCTTATCTCAAAATAACTCAACTTGTTTTATTAGAAGCAGTATTTCTGCAAAACAATTACAGGTAACAGTTATAAATTTACAAGGAAAATACAAAATGAAATTAACCAAGACAAAAAATTCAATTTGTGTAATAGCTATGAACCAATAATAATGTTTTTTTTTAATAATCTTAGACCTTTACTTAGTTATATATTATATCCCTGGTTTATTTTGGGATCACAGTAATCTTTACAACGAAAAATCCATCTTTTGAACACACTTTAAATGAGCTAAAGTATACCCTATTTTGGAGCCATTCTAACATGGAGTAAGATGAGAGGCAGAACCTTATCTCAGGTAAGGTGGAGCTCTTGAAAAATAACACAATACAATATTACATCTAAAACATGAATCAAACAAAGTCTAAGAAAAGTTTTAACTTTCTTTTTGTGGAAAAAGTGGAAAAATGCTTTCATTTTTTTTTTACAATTTCACCTTTAAACAGATCAGGCTTTACTTATTACCTTCCAAAAATACATTTAAATTTCAATTACAGTTTGAAGAGTAACACAAAGTTTGTTACATAACTCATTGACGACAGGTTACTTTATCCAGCAATAAAACATCAAGTGACATAAATAAATATCAACCAAATTTGTTATTTCTATATAAATCTGAGACTACTACAGAAGATAGTTTTAGTTTGGAGAATACCAACTTGGCAAAATGATTTCCTAAGCTTTACATTTAACTAAGTTTAACTTTTAAAGTACAAGTTAGAATCCATCGTGTATGGTAATAATAATCACATATCTATATGGGTTAGCAAAAATTAAAGACCAGCCTTAAATTTCTTTTACATTTAGGAAACAGTATTATTGATCAGAAATTGACTTAGTCAAAACAAACAGATATAAGACAGATCTTCAAATGACAGTGTGGCCATTTTATGTCAGAGACAGTGTATATAGGAGAGCACTTATTGGTTATCTTGCAAGTTAACTTACATACACTTTCATTTTATAAACTTTTACATAACATTTAGACAAGGCTTAGAAGATATAGTTCTCAGATGCTTACATATACCTACTCACATATATTTAGGGTGTAAACTATATTGTTATAACCTAAATAACAATTATTTGCTTAACCAGTTTCAAAGTAATCATTTAAAACTTTAAAATAGGTACAAACTCTAATTTCTTTAAGACTTAGTTTCCCAAAGTAATAAAACCTAATACAAGAAAATTGCACCATCAACTGCACCCAGAGGCTCCTTTTGGACCTTTTTCTCATACTGAGCACATTGACATGCAATGAAGGAGGGTTATTTTGTATTTTCTTTAGGCTTCTTTGAAGATCCCTTTGCAGAGACTATCTACAAAACATGGGTTGGCCTTAGTTTCTGTCTTTTTCTTTCCTGGGTGCAGATGTTTACTCTGCCAGTCTCCCCAGGCATTTAGTTTTATGGGATACTGTTGCACCAAGAAATGCTTTGCCCCAGTGTTGGATATCCCCTGGCCAAATGGGGTACCTTGTCAGCTCTTAAAAGGGTTACTATTCCCTATAATTCTCCTGGGATCATAAACTGTGCTGAAACCCACTGCCATATCCTTTGTGGCCAGCAGCCTCCATCTCCACTCACCTCCAGAGGCAAAAGGGGTTAGACACAATAATTCTGGGTGCTTTAACACCCCTCTTTCACTACTGGGTAGATCTTCCAAGAACAGCTGAACAAAGAAACTATAGAACTCAATAACACAATTAATAACTTAGACTTAACTGACATATATAGAACATTTCAACCAGTGACTACACTCTCTTCCCAGCAGCACATGGATCCTTCTTTAAAATAGACCATATTCTATGCCACAAAGCAACTCTTAGCAAATATAAAAAAGTAGAGATATTATCCTGCATTCTATCAGATCATAATGGAATGAAATTAGAAATCAATGATAAAATAAGAAATAAAAGCCACTCCAACTCCTGGAGACTAAACAGTATGTTACTGAATGAACAATGGGTTGCTGAAGACATTAAGGAGGGGATTAAAAAAATTTTAGAGGTGAATGAGAATAAAGATAGAATGTATGGAAATCTCTGGGACACTATGAAGGCATTTCTAAGAGGAAATTTTATTGCATGGAGTTCATTCCTTAAAAGAAGGAAACGTCAACAAATTATTTTTTTGTTTTTTACCATTTAATAAACTTGAAGTATTAAAACCCACTTGATCAGTTTGATATTTAAAATACAACCTATTATTTTTAGGTAAGCAAAGATGAAAGGTTGTGGCTTTGGGTTTTTCTGAAGTTACTGATTTCAAATGGTTTCCTTCAGGCCACTGAAAGATAGATCATGGATTGTCACAAGAGATTGTTGGCTCCTGTGTGAAGAGGATTTTCCAAACCTCATGGACTCCAAATTCACTCATGGGTCTCTCACCTTCTGGAACCTGGGCTGTCATAAGGGGCAGAAACAACTCCTGCAGTGATGCATTGCACAAAATGTACCAAAAGGTCTGCTATAAGGAAGCTCTGGGTAAGCAATGACCTATGGTTTCTTCCACACATTGTTCAGAGTGGAGAGTAGCATGTATGGTTTTTTATATCATCTTCCAAGTTACAATATTCAGTACAACAAAAGAAGACCTTCTGGGCAACACTGCATGCCACAAAACAGCAGTCTATTAAAAATATCATGAATTATGCTTTATCATCCTAGCTTACATATTAATTCTTTCTCTTCCCAAAGGTTGTAATTTTAAACCTCAAAACTAAAACAAAACACATTAGAGATGTAAACATATGTAAACAGATATAAATATATGCATACATATATATACATACCTATATATAAACATATACATATGTGTATACACATACACACACACTTCAACTCTTCGCCATGGCTACTGATATGATTACTTTGAACTTCAGGATTATTCCATCTGTAATCAGAATAAAAATAAAATCATAAAACATTTCAAACTTTAAATACAAAGTAAAATTCCCCATATTATTTCCAATTAGTTGGATCTTCCAATTTGACACAAATTGCTTTAACATATTGATACTATATAACTTGGGCTAATCTTGCAATTTTATGTTAAAACAGCAGAAAAATTTAAAGCAGTATTTATTGACTTTAAATTTCTCTCCAAGAAATTCAACCACATAGAGTGTTTTGTTTTGTATTTGTATTTTTCTTATATATGCCATTCAAGCTTTATACTGTGATAACAGCTGCCCTATAGTGAATATGAGAATCACACAACAGAGCAGTAAGAGGAAATGTCTTCTCGTCTGACACCTAAATAAACATCATTTTTTTTTTTAATTTTTCAACTGTTCAATGTATTGTTATAACAGCATGAGGTGTAATAAATCTCTAGAACATACCCCACATAACTGAAATTTTGTATATTTAAACAACACCTCCCTAATCCCTCCACCACTCCATCACTGGTAACCACCCTTGTACTCTCTGTTTCCGTGTTTGAAATTTTTAGATTCCACAAATAAGTGAGAACATGCAGTATTTGTCTTTCTTTGCCTGGCTAATTGAATTTACATGGTGTCTTCCAGGTTTAACTATTTTTCACAAAGGAGAGCATTTCCTTTTTTTTAAGATGGATTGGTATCTGTTTTGTACATAAATTCACACTTTTAGTCCATTAATCTGTTGATGAGCCCTTTAATGGTTTCCCTACCTTGGCCATCGTGCATAAACTATAATGAACATGGGAATATGGATAAAACTTTCACATACTGACTGTAGTTTAGATTCATGCCCAGGAGTAAGATTGCTGGATCACACGGTAGCACAAGAGATAAGTTATTAAATCAGACCAGTTTTATATGTCAATATATACATGGGTAAAAAAAGATGAATGGACTGCTGCTTGCCTTGCAGATGGGCAACACCTAACATGAACCTAATTTCCTGTATTCTTCCTGAATTTTGGCCACTCTCTGAAGGGGCTCCTGGTTTTGTGTCCAAGCTATGTACCACCTTCAAGCTCTGTGACATGGCCATGGACTGGATTGCTGAAGGCAATGCCAAGCATCTCAAAAACTCAAAAATTAGCAAGACGGGTAAGGATGTCTCTGGAGAATCCCTGCTTGGATAGATAGCAACCCAAGTTGCATGATTAGGAGCTGTCAGTGCCACAGTGTTCAATTTTAAAAACGTCTCTCCCCAGGCTTCTTTCTTACCTATTGTTCTGTTTCCCTGAATGTCAGGGAGGTCTTTGCCTTAGGGCACTCCTTTGGGAATCCTCAAGAAAACAGTTTCAAATGAAAATAAAGAGGCCTAATCTGTGCCTTTTAGGTAAAGTGCTTTGTAAAAGATGTGCCTGAATCAGACTCTTGGCCCTGTGTGTGGCTGTGAATTACATGCTCAGCACCCCAGGAAACTCAAAAAAACTCCCATGTGCCCATCCAAATCTAAAAGAATGAAAAAGAAGTGTGATATTGGATGAAGTCTCTTGCCTTCCTCTGGTCAGGCTCCTGACCCTTATGAAGTAAGAACAGGGATCCTCTGGGTCAAATGAGTTGTTGCAAGCGGTCCAGCAAGTAGCACACAGGTGTTTGGTTTTTTTCATGAGTCCAGTACACATAAAGAATCTACCCCTGGCAGGCAGGAGGCCTCTAATTTGAGAAGCAGAGCAGTATTAAGTAGAGGCTCATTTTATCTATCCTGTTTCTCAGGAAGGGTGTCCAGGCCACCATGACATTTGGCATATGAGGGGCATGAGAGCTTACTTTGCACACCATCTTAGACTGCTCCCCCTATGGAAACCCCCAGCCAGAATGTTATGATGAGTTGTCTGTATGAAAGAAGATGAGGGACATGTGGGAGTGTTTTTGTTAGAATAGTGGTCTTTTGTGTGGTGGTTGGAAAAGATGACTGGGTCCACCTCAGCTTGAACTCTGGTGTGATGCCATTAGAGACTGAGTTCTGGAACTGATCTCAGAGAACTCTTGTCATGAATTGTGTTGGGATTTTCCAAGGCCAGGCATTAGAGGAGCCTTTGAAAACTGAGATCTAGGCCGAGGGTGGCTTTCTTCACAGCACTGGGAATCTCAGCCAGGATTTCACATGATTTTGCTGTTAAAGCCTTTTCAGCTCTAGTTGAGAGCCAAAACTCACATGAACCTCAAATTTCAGACCCCAATGGGCCTGGATCCCTGTGACCTTTCGCCACTCCTTGGGAAGCCTTGCCTGCTTGCTATCTGCAGAACTTTCACTGAAAGAAGATTCCTCAACAGTTAATGGCTCCTGAATGAATCCAAACCCACAGTGCCAACTTCTTCATTCTTGAAATAAGGCTAGGCCAATACCATGAAATTTTTGAGAATCCCATGACCAGAAATCCCTGGAGAACATTTAGATCTCCTGTTGCTCATTATGACTGAACCAGCGAGTGCCATTTTTGACTGAGTGGAATTCATGACCATGGTGAATAACAGAAATGCCAGTGAGTAGGAGCCAGCAGGGAATTGGGCCTGGAGCAATGGAGTGCATATGTGTGATCAAACATCTGTGGTGGGCCCCTGTGGTTCTGTCATTGGCTTCCAAATGACATGTGACAAGGAGCAGCCAGCAGACCCTAAAATATAAAGGCATGTTGTTGTGGGGAGAGGATTTAGTGCCATGCTCAGAATCAAGTTGCTATGCTCAAGTGGGAAAGATATATGGGATGGCAGCCCAGTTTGTGTTTTTTCCTTCAGACCCTGACTCACCCCACGTGACAGAGCTCCCTCCAGCACTGTGTCCCAGTTGACCTTTTTGTATTTCTAAAACCCATACCAATTTTCCAGGGAAGCTGCAAGAAATGTCATTAAAACTGGAGGGTGAGCCAAAGGCTTCAAAGTCCACCCAGGGAGACACTCATACCCCAATGGCCACAGTTACCTACAAAGAGAGGATTCAGTTCTGCTGCCTCCTGTTCCTATTGGAAAACATGAAACCATGTCCTCCTGTTCACATAGATTCACACCAAGCTTTGATGGTCTCACTACAAAGGAAGCCAGAGCACAAAGCTATATTTCTAGTGCACAAATGTCAGAGGCAGAGAGTCAAGAAGTCATCAGGCCAGCAAAGCTCCCATGTTTGTGGAATGTTTACCCTGTTCCCTACTTTTGGGATCCCTTCTACTACACCCAAGTTTGTGAGCTCCTCAGAATTTCCAATTCCAGATATGTATACACAGATTTTTTTTTCTCTTCTCCTCTCATAGTGTCTTATTTGGGGTGATAGAAATGTCAAAGCATTGTGGTGGATGACAGTGGAAGATGTTTATGTGGCACATGTTTGCATATATATTAGACTCATTTTCCGTATTGCCATTTGAAATATTGAATCTCTGACACTAACCCATAACCTACTAGACTCTGACTACTTATCCTAACATCGATAAAAATAATCTTAAAGGAATAGAAGTAGAGGCATTTGATGGGAGGCATGGTGTATACTTGGAGTTGCCTTTTGCTTCATCAGAAATGCCTATTATAAAACCTGTCATACATTTTTCTCATTTTACTTCTCCATGAATTTTTAAAACTAACAAAAATGTAACTTCCTGGCTTCCTGTCTCTGTCGTCTGGGTCCATATATATATATAATCCTACTGCCATCACAGAGTACTCTGACTTTGGAAAATATGAGTTTCATGAAGAGATCACTACACCCCAATACACTGAGGTAACTGAAAATTCAAGCTGTTGTGAGCTTTATACTTCAACAAGTTTATACATGAAAAAATGTAGAGGACAATGAATATTTTGGGTACATATGTGAAGGATATATATCCCGATATGAATTTCAATTGGCATACGTACTGTTACTTTTGAATGCATTATATATATATTATGGATTTGCAAACATGAATTATATGTGTCATATACTTATACTACCTTGATTCTTTTATGTCCATCTGTGTGGATTTATAATCAACTTTTCACAAGATATTTCTCAGAAATATTCATTTTTCTGAATACTCAAAATGAACTTCAGTGAATATTGAGTACTAACCCTAATATTTCTACAGTAAGTGACCCAGTTTCATATCAATGAAAGTATATTCAGATGGGACATGATGTGTCTTTTGAAGAAAATTTTCATTCAAAATTGTTATATTCCTATTTCTTCAGTACATATACATAATAGGATGTATCATTTTATCCACAATTCACAAATTGATATGCATATGATTCACTTTCATTCACTCCCTGTATCAGAACCCATGTATTTCTCCATGTTGCTTTACTTGCTTTTTCATGAGATTTCTTTTACAACACATTACTTTTGAATTCCATCATCATTTTCGAAGCAAAACTCAAACACAGTTTGTTATAATTAGTAACCCTAATATTACCACTAGATGTATAACTACTTGGATTGAATGTTTGTATGTGAATACCAGATTTCATATATTTTTTAAAATATCAATTCAATCCATTATTTAAAAGAGTAACCTGTTGCACTTTTTATTCACCATATGGTCTATTCATGTATCATCTCTATATACGTAGACCCAGGGTATACCTATTTGTATCCCCAAACTCTAAATGATAGGGTTTCAAAACATGCTCCCAGAAAGGGTGGAAGAAATATGCATGTCACCTGCTCCATGTGTTCCTTTCATCACATCATCTTCTGGACACGGAATGCAAAACTCACTTAGGATTCTAAAAAAGCCTAATTTTAATGAGAACATGGGTTACTAAAATCAACTAGGTCTGTGTTGCCTATTGTTTTCAAATTTCAATCCTATGGTGAGTATACACTTTTTTTCTTCCTAGGATAGTGTATTCAACCACCCCCCTGTTGAAAATATCCCTGATCTTATCACTCAGTTTGTACTTTGTCCGATCTCCTAACATCCGTATTGATATCTATTTCCCCAAGTGCCTTGTTGTGACTGACTCTTCATGTGTGCTGACATTCCCATTTACACTCTAATAGAAATCCATTCGCTGGCAAAAGGGCCTTTTGTCCAAATCCTAAACTCACTCTTCTTCCTTACCCTACACTGGAATCCTGCCTACTATCTCTATTTCCCTGGAAGTCCTCTTTTACATTCTGTAGTCCCAGGTACAAGATCTTATGCCATTGTATATGGATTTAGAGAATTCATCTCTGCAGAACATAATTCAAAACTATGTATCCAAATCAAGGGCCCAACACCCTTGGGTGCTTCAGATCTTACCTAGTTTTCTATTTTCATACTTACATTTTACCTTACATTCTTATAAATATCCCAGTTGCCCAATGCCCGTATTCATCCAGCAGAATGACTCCTTCCCCAAATCCAACCTGATATGACCCTTAACCATACTCTGTTCCCTTCATCTATTTTCACATAACAGCAGGTCCTGAGTTGATCTTGCCATACAGGTATGTAGGGAATCCTACAGCAGCTGAGAAGCTCAAAGGTAGATGCATACATTGGCTCAAATGGAGCCAATGTATGCAGCTAGGTAGGTCCTGTGAGGTCTAAAGTCATCTTCCATGGCCAACAACCCAGTCAGGATGAAGGGATGTGGCTGAATCAGCCTCCCTCTTCTCAATGCAGGGAAGATGAACACAATCAGGCCTGTGTGGGTTGCTGATCCCAGGATCCTAGTGTATATAGACTTTTATGTCTTGAGAAAATGTCCCAGGAAGGTGGGGCAGCCTCCATCTCATGGGACCCATGGAAACAACTGTTAGGACAAAGTGGTTACCAAGGCAGTGACCTCATTCACTTCCCTGAAGGAAGTGACCTCACCTCACTTCCTTGGTGATGGAACTCTCTGAACTTGGGATCCAGGAGGCGAGGCACCCACAGGCAGTTCCAGTCCCAGTGGGCTCACTTGTTTGTCTGTACCAAGGGCAGAGTCATTCTTTCTTGGCACCTAGTGATGTGCTCATTACTGGCTCCTGACAGATACACAGAGATGGCCAAGGAGACCAGAGCTGAAACAGGACAGGCCACTGCTGGGGAACATATTTTCACCCACTAGTCAAAGGACAGAGTGGATAGATGCAGACCAAATACAGGGTTGGTTTGTGTGTCTTAGTGGGTGTGTTTTTCAATTTGTCACTTTGTCTCATGTTCTGAGAACATGAAGGAAAATCATTTTTTTGTTGTTAGTGGTGGTTTGAAATGGACTGTTAACTGATGAGTCTTTCTATGTCAGTGGATCCCACTGGGTTTGTGGCTAAAGAGAGTAGAAAGAAGAATGCAGCTGTGAATGAGTGCTGTCTAGTGGAAATCGTTGCAGGACTCCTCCTGGCCAATTTATGAATGGACTGCTGCTTGCCTTGCAGATGAGCAACACCTACCATGAACCTAAGTTCCTGTATTCTTCCTGAATTTTGGCCACTCTCTGAAGGGGCTCGTGGTGTTGTGTCCAAGATGTGTACCACCTTCAAGCTCTGTGACATGGCCATGGACTGGATTGCTGAAGGCAATGCCAAGCATCACAGAAAACTCAAAAATTAGCATGATGGGTAAGGATCTCTCTGGAGAATCCCTGCTTGGATAGATAGCAACCCAAGTTGCATGATTAGGAGCTGTCAGTGCCACAGTGTTCAATTTTAAAAACGTCTCTCCCCAGGCTTCTTTCTTACCTATTGTTCTGTTCCCCTGAATGTCAGGGAGGTCTTTGCCTTAGGGCACTCCTTTGGGAATCCTCAAGAAAACAGTTTCAAATGAAAATAAAGAGGCCTAATCTGTGCCTTTTAGGTTAAGTGCTTTGTAAAAGATGTGCCTGAATCAGACTCTTGGCCCTGTGTGTGGCTGTGAATTACATGCTCAGCACCCCAGGAAACTCAAAAAAACTCCCATGTGCCCATCCAAATCTAAAAGAATGAAAAAGAAGTGTGATATTGGATGAATTCTCTTGCCTTCCTCTGGTCAGGCTCCTGACCCTTATGAAGTAAGAACAGGGATCCTCTGGGTCAAATGAGTTGTTGCAAGCGGTCCAGCAAGTAGCACACAGGTGTTTGGTTTTTTTCATGAGTCCAGTACACATAAAGAATCTACCCCTGGCAGGCAGGAGGCCTCTAATTTGAGAAGCAGAGCAGTATTAAGTAGAGGCCCATTTTATCTATCCTGTTTCTCAGGAAGGGTGTCCAGGCCACCATGACATTTGGCATATGATGGGCATGAGAGCTTACTTTGCACACCATCTTAGACTGCTCCCCCTATGGAAACCCCCAGCCAGAATGTTATGATGAGTGTCTGTATGAAAGAAGATGAGGGCCATGTGGGAGTGTTTTTGTTAGAATAGTGGTCTTCTGTGTGGTGGTTAGAAAAGATGACTGGGTCCACCTCAGCTTGAACTCTGGTGTGATGCCATTAAAGACTCAGTTCTGGAACTGATCTCAGAGAACTCTTGTCATGAATTGTGTTGGGATTTTCCAAGGCCAGGCATTAGAGGAGCCTTTGGAAACTGAGATCTAGGCCGAGGGTGGCTTTCTTCACAGCACTGGGAATCTCAGCCAGGATTTCACATGATTTTGCTGTTAAAGCCTTTTCAGCTCTAGTTGAGAGCCAAAACTCACATGAACCTCAAATATCAGACCCCAATAGGCCTGGATTCCTGTGACCTTTCACCACTCCTTGGGAAGCCTTGCCTGCTTGCTATCTGCAGAGCTTTCACTGAAAGGAGATTCCTCAATAGTTAATGGCTCTTGAATGAATCCAAACCCACAGTGCCAACTTCTTCATTCTTGAAATAAGGCTAGGCCAATACCATGAAGTTTTAAAGAATCCCATGACCAGAAATCCCTGGAGAACATTTAGATCTCCTGTTGCTCATCATGACTGAACCAGCGAGTGCCATTTTTGACTGAGTGGAATTCACGACCATGGTGAAGAATAGAGATGCCAGTGAGTAGGAGCCAGCAGGGAATTGGGCCTGGAGCAATGGAGTGCACGTGTGTGATTAAACATCTGTGGTGGGCCCCTGTGGTTCTGTCATTGGCTTTCAAATGACATGTGACAAGGAGCAGCCAGCAGACCCTAAAATATAAAGGCATGTTGTTGTGGGGAGAGGATTTGGTGCCATGCTCAGAATCAAGTTGCTATGCTCAAGTGGGAAAGATATATGGGATGGCAGCCCAGTTTGTGTTTTTTCCTTCAGACCCTGACTCACCCCACGTGACAGAGCTCCCTCCAGCACTGTGTCCCGGTTGACCTTTATGTATTTCAAAAACAAACACCAATTTTCTAGGGAAGGTGCAAGAAATGCCATTAAAACTGGAGGGTGAGCCAAAGGCTTCACAATCCACCCAGGGAGACATTCACACCCGGACAGCCACAGTTACCTACAAAGAGATGATTCAGCTCTGCTGCTTCCTGTTCGTATTGGAAAACATGAAACCATGTCCTCCTGTTTACATAGACTCACACCAAGCTTTGATGGTCTCACTACAAAGGAAACCAGAGCACAAAGCTATATTTCTAGTGCACAAATGTCAGAGGCAGAGAGTGAAGAAGGTCATTAGGCCAGCAAAGCTCCCATGTTTGTGGAATGTTTACCCTGTCCCCTACTTTTGGGATCTCTTCTGCCACACCCAAGTTTGTGAGCTCCTCAGAATTTCCAATTCCAGATATGTATTCACAGATTTTTTTCCTCTTCTCCTCTCATAGTGTCTTATTTGGGATGATAGAAATGTCAAGGCATTGTGGTGGATGACAGTGGATGATGTTTATGTGGCACATGTTCGCATATATATTAGACTCATTTTCTGTATTGCTATTTGAAATATTGAACCTCTGACACTATCCCATAACCTACTAGACTCCAACAACTTATCCTAACATTGATAAAAATAATCCTAAAGGAATAGAAGTAGAGGCATTTGTTGGGAGGCATGGTGTATACTTGGACTTGCCTTTTGCTTCATAAGAGATACCTATTATAAAACCTGTCACACATTTTTCTCATTATACTTCTCCATGAACTTTTTAAAACTAACAAACATGTAACTTCCTGGCTCCCTGTCTCTGTCGCAAGGGTCCCAATGTGTGTGTGTGTGTGTGTGTGTGTGTGTGTGTGTGTGTGTGTGTATATATAATCCTACTGCCATCACAGAGTACTCTGACTTTGGAAAATATGAATTTCATGAAGAGATCACTGCACCCCAATACACTGAGGTAACTGAAAATTCAAGCTGTTGTGAGCTTTATACTTCAACAAGTTTATACATGAAACAATGTAGAGGACAATGAATATTGTGGGTACATATGTGAAAGATATATATCCCCTTATGAATTTCAATTGGCATATGTACCGTTACTTTTGAATGCATTATATATATATATATATATATATATATAGAGAGAGAGAGAGAGAGAGAGAGTATGGATTTGCAAACATGAATTATATGTGTCATATACTTATACTACCTAATGTCACACATGGTTGTACTAAATATAAATATGGATGAAATTTATTGATTTTTTAAAAAATACCTTTTAACTCATTAAAAAATAAAATTAGTTTTGATGCTTTGGGGGATTTTGCTTATACTGAACGAAATTTGATATTTGAAGTTTACCATCAAAAATGTAGCAATAATAGAAACCAAGTAAGATTGTCTAGGATATTTAACAACAAAATTGAACAAGCTTTAAATTTGATACTGTGACACATTAAAATTAGCTCAAGATAGCAAAAAGTCAACCAAGGAAGACATGGGATATTTGGGGACTTTGGAAATACAACTACTATTTCTCATCCATTGCCTTTAAAAAGTTGTTTTATGCAATTGTTTTATTATGATCACCTTAAAAGTAATATTTATTTTTGAAATTAACTTTTAAAAATAACTTAAAAAATCATATTGAGCAGAATTTTTGTTGTTTTTGTTCTGTGTATAGTCCTGAGGATTTCACAGGAGTTAGAACTTTTGCAAATATAATGCAAACTCAATATGCTGATTAGGGATTCATAATAATTTACAATATTAATTTAATAAAATGCCTAGAACAATGTCTAACTTTTACTAAAAAAATAACAATGAAGCTGTCTGCACTTAACAACACACGTAAGGCAAATGTTGAATTAAGGTAAAAAATATATGCAGTAAACTCATATCTGACATAATATACAATAAAATTAATATCCACACTGAAGATCTAAAGTTATGACAATATGCTTCCTACAAACCTCTATAATTTCCCAATGGGGTTGAGCATAGCTCATATGGCCTAATGTCAATTGGAATATTCAGACTATTTCTTAAAAATGAATGCTATAATTTCCCTACCATGCCATGTAAAATAATTTAATATATTCATTTTTAACAAAAGGTTCAAACTACAGTGTGTTTGTTTTAAATTTTTAGTATTAATTCTGGTTCTTAACGATATCTACAGTTAACATTCTACTTTTCATGCTGTTCCTAAAAGGAACAATATCTTTACCCTGAAAGTGTTACTCTAATTCACCCCTAAAATTTACTTTATGTGAAAAAGTTTCATCATTCAAAAACCCTACTGTTTGTATATATTGAGATTGATTCAACTACATTGGGTACAGATGTTGATATCAGACAAGCTGGGTTTCTACATCTAACTTTACACTGTGACCCTGAGAAGTGGCATAATGTATTGGTGCCTCAGGTCCTGACTACAAAATGACAATGTTTCCAGAGTCCTCAATGGGTAGTATGAAATTTACAAGGAGCTAGTGTATGTGCCTAGCACAGGCTCAGAGTAGTGTAGAACTCTCCTGCTGTAAATGCCTTCTTCTCTCTTCTCCATTCCTGGCGTATCTTAGCTAACTGGAGATCAGTGAAAAAATAGTGGAAGTTACTGGAATAAATCAGCTCCAAGCAGAGGCATATCTACATTGCAGGCAATAGTTACACAATTCTAAAGTAACAGTCATTGAGATCAAAACGACGTTTTAAAAAAAAATGTATTTACACTTTACAATTTCTGAGTAGGGGAACATCTTTTCAGGAGAACAATGAGAGAAAGAACAAATTAGCTACGTCTGTGTGTATAATTTAATTCTGTAAAAATAAAGAAATATACCCAATTTTATTAAACACTGAACATTCATGGACAGGTAACAGAAACAAAGCTATTTCATAGAGCAATCTACATCAACATCCAAAAACAACAAAATAGAGTTCTCTAAAGAAAAGAGTATTTCTTTAATGGGGTTGATAATAATTAGAAGTTCCCATTATTTGTCCATGAATCCTAAGAATGGTGCTACTTCAAACAGGATTCTAGTAGAACTTGGCACAATAAATTTAACTTTTCAACCATCTCATTACTTTTTCACCATCTTGTGGCTTCACTCACTCAGACAGTCTCACATATACGTACATTAATATTAAAAAAACACATGGCTGTAAAACAGAAAAGTCATTCTAAAATTACATTTTCTACAACAAAAGCACGTCACTATATTTACGTCCGATGTCTCAGTCACAGAAATGGATTTTCCTCACGGAGCTACTGATTCGCATACACTATCAGGTTCCACATTTTAGAGGTGTGTTTCTAGGAGGATCTGTTTGATCATGTGCAAGAATTCTAAGGCATTATAAGAAGTTGTTCCACAGGACAAGGGCTGCCCAGGCAATGATATACCCTTGGTACATTTAACAAGTCTTTAGTCTTCAAATGGTAACAGCCAGACACAGGGAGACATTCATAGTCTACAGGTGGTTGGCTCAAAGGTCAAAATGTGTTTTACAAAATGTTTATGCAATAGCACCATAGGAAATCTTTCAGTAATGAATTCATTTTTTTCCCCAACATTGCATTTTTAAACTGAATTTCAGGAAGAGAGAGAGGGAGAGAGACAGATGGAAAAAATAGAGTTTTCAATTCTCACAAGGCCTATTTCCACTTCATCTAATTTTTTAAAATACACTAACCATGACAATATCAACAATAATAACTACAACAATAATAGGTCAACAATGAAAAACAGACAATAGCAGCAGTAGTAACTTGAGTGTGGTCCAGCCAGGCAAGCATCTAGAAGAATCCTGTGCACACCCCGGGGAAGTTTTCTCATAAAGTTCGTAAGACATCACATGCTTCTTGGATTTGGTGTAAAAAGGCAGCACTTACACAGAAGGAACTGAATTCACCAATTAACTGGGCATTTCCGTAATTAAATAAATGATGATCAGCATTGGCTTTAATTGACACTACTTGACCACTTACACTAGTCAAAATGTAAGAACAATGAAGTGGTCTCAAGATCATTTGTGTTTCAAACAGGTTAAGCTGGCCTGCAAGTGAAAATAATGAAGCTGAAATATTCCAGTTTCCAAACATCAGATAGACAGACGGACACACACACACACACACACACACACACACACACACACACACACACATACACACACACATACTTAAAATACAAACCACCCTCAAAAACTCCCATTTCACATCAGCTCATATGGATCTGGTTTACATTGTATCCGTGATACAAAGTCAAAGCAATTATGCTAAGAAGAGGTTTTTCCAGTTTATGACCTGCAAGATCAGTCCCAAATCTTGAAAAATGGTCAAAAGGAACATTTGCAGGGTCACAGCCCCTGAATTGAACTGTCTGAATTGCAAGGCATCTGTTTCAAGCTGTTAACAGAAGCTTGTAGAGTCTCCCTTGAAGCACAAGATGCCCCTCAACCAGTTTTAACAGCACATCAAGCACAGAGTTCAAATATCCTCCTGTTGCTAAACAGGATTGGCTGGAAGCTTGTCTTCTAGTACAGAGATCATTCTGACCTTATAGTTTTCTTTTGTTCAAACTCATTATATAAAAACATTTGTGCTAATATCATCAGTTTTTTTTTTTTTAATATGTCTATGTCTTCTCTCCATCGTGCACAATCCTTTATGTTCTGACAGAGGTTTTGGTGTTATTTTTTGGTATGTGTGGTTTCTGGATATCTTATGCTTTTGTATCTTACATAAAATCCTTTCTTGTTGATTGTGTCATCTGTGTGTAAATGAATTAAAATGGCATCCCCTATTGAATAGATTTCTTCTGGTGGCTGAAAGAAAACAAAACAAAACAACAGAATGAGTTGCTTTTTCTTCATGGCAATTCATGTTTGAGCATATTTTTCTTTGGCATATAATTCCACTTTCCCAACAACCTTGACAAATCAATATGATTGACTGCTTCCTTTTACAGATAAGGAAACTTGAGACTGAGAAAAGACAATGTTATGCTAGACATCAAAAGGCTAGTCAATGCTATAGCTGGGCTTCAAACCTGCATGAGCCTGTTTCTACTTTCCTTTCTAGATTCGCGTATTTCTTCCCCAAACCCTTAAGGAAAGTTTTTTTAAAAATATATTTATAAAGAGAGGTCAGAAAAGGTAAAGGGATGTTAAATTTGTTTCACAAATTACTGAGTCAAAGCCACTCTAGAATTGAAATCTTCAATTAATTTTTGCTTTAATAATTTAAGTAGCAAGAAATTTCTTTTTTCTTTATTTCAGTTGTTATTTGGGCAAAAGTTCAACAGTATTATTTACGCAATAGATACTGGCAGACATTCAAAAATTGGGACTAATATCTTCACAACAGAATATGTATTCAGAAGACTATTCAATATTAATTCAGTGCATCCCAGGAAAGAAGCATTGAGAAAACCTTAATCTTTCTTTTTTTCGTTCTCATTTCTCATGGTGACCTTTTCTAGCCTGTTTCTGGCACTCTGCACTTGTACATGAGACACTGTGAAATGAACAATATTCCTAGAGCATAGACTGAGCCAACATACCAGCAGCTGACCCTCCACTCCCACCAAGAATATCAGCTGAAAAGAGAATGTCAATTAGAATGATGTGCATATTCTTTCTGTTAATGCTTTAATTGAGGAAGGTGATGAAATCATTAAATTTATGTGTTTAAGTTTACTGCACTTAGATTAATATTTAAATGCCTATTGCACAATAAAAAGGTAGAATATGCTTTGAGATTATTGAGTATTTCAATACTTATTGTACAATAAAAAGTTAGAATATGGAAGTAACCAGAAAGTATAACTACTAAATTAATCTGCTTGGCTAATATAATCAGGCAAATTCATCAGGAGTAGAAAAGTGGGAGGGTGGAAGAGCACATTCATTATATTTCTTCAAGCCGTTAATAATATAACTTTTTGCACAAATATCGCAAATTTTAAATGTTACACACAGTAATCATCAATTAATAGGCATTTTTAGTTTTGTCTACAGTATCCCCTTGGTGGTGTACTTACCCCAGATTCACAGAATCGACCAAGTCCCACTGCTGTGGAATCGAGACCATCAAAGAGCTCAACATAGTCATAGCCACAATCAGCTTCTTCTTCCACTTCAAAGGTCTGGAAGGACAATTCAAGCCGAGAGCCTCGTTCTGACACTAACAACCACTCACAGTCCACCTGTCCTGGGTAGTTGTTATCTCCAAACTGTGCGTGTGAGTATAGATCTCTGGGTTTGGGTTCTGCTTTCAATCATCCACCACACTCTACAAGGAAAGAAAAAGGATTAGAAAAATGAGCTTCAACTGGTCTAATTTTCAACTTCAGTGTATTCTGACATTCTCCAACTTCTGTTTCCATTTCCAGGATCAGATGTAATTTCCACAACCCAAGAGCCTAAGTACAAAGACGAGAGCACAGGCTGCCTGAGTTGGAATGTAAGCTCCAACACCTACAAAGTCTGTGAACTGATCAGTGTTGTCCCTTCTCTGAGACACTGTTTTCTCAAGGGTAAAATACAGATGATTATGTTGGCACCAATGTTAATGCGTTTTTAGGATTTAATACATAAAATCTTTTCAAAGACTACTTGTCACATGATAACTCTCAATAATTTTGTTGTTGTTGTGATTATACCTAATAGTTTTTAGTCTCAAGTAACTCATTTTATGGTTAAAACAAACAAACAAAACAAATAGGGTCTTAATTTGAATTTAACTTTAATAATGTCAGAACCCAGAATCCAGAATAAGAAATAATCTAAAATTCAACAGAATATATAAAATTCATGTGTGCGTGTGTGTGCACACACACTACATAAAAATTCTACACAACATATATAGCACTATATTATTTTACTGTTAGAAATATTTATCTAACTAGATCCAGAAAAACACAGGCATAATTAATTATACTTATCTTTGAAATTCCAGAACCAATTCAGTTACAGTTGGTTTGCTTGCTATAATGAAATATTTTAAATGCTCCTTTTGGCTTCTTTTTTAGAGAGATATTAATAAGCATATGATTTTGCAGTTATTAACTTTGTCACAAGAGGAAAATACATCAAAGAAATAAGTCAGTGAACATACAAACTTTTAGCTTGTTTTAGAAGGTAAGAGGTTTATAAAAATGTTCTCAGTAATCTTTAGTAGGTAGAAGCCCAAACTTTGTAACTAGTTCCTGAAAAGTGTGTCATACTCACATGTGCTGTGACTAATAAAATGGTTGGCAGGTTTAATTTTATATTTAAATCTTAAAAGGAAAGGGAATGGACAAGTTCATGTACTTTAAAATAAGTAAACTCCAGCTCATATCCTTGCAAAATTATGTCCCAAACATGCCCATAATTTGCATTTGCAATAGACCATAGCCTGAGCAAAAAGATGGTGATGAAAACTTCAGTGCTTTTCCCACAGGGCAATTAAATATAGCCAAACTTGAATCAGTCATAAGACCAGTTGATATGAAATACAAATAATTCTCCATTATTTGTAAAGAAAAGACATATGACAAATTTGGATGGGTAAAAAGCATAGGTAATATAAAATCAGATTTCTTTGAGTGACTCTAAAGTCCATCCCTCCAAATCTCTCATCTAGGTTTGTGATGATAAAACTTATTGACTTGTATTAAGTTACACAAGTTTGTTCTTCATTCTCTAAATTTCATGGAGGCAAAAAAGAAAATAACCAGATAAAGCTGAATAAATATATGTCTATAATTTAGACAACCACGTCTGCAGAATGAAGACCTACCTAGCCCAAACTAGAAAATCATAATATGCAATACAGAATATGATGCTATGTATTGTTTTTATTGTCACTTAAACAAATTACCACAAAAAAGTACCTGAAGCAACACATTATCTTAGCATTTGGGGGCCAGATGTCCTAAAATTGGGGTGTCATCAGGGCCATGTTCTTTTTGAATCCCCTAGAGATGAATCTATTTCCATTTTTCTCAAAGCCTCCTACTTTCCTTGAATCATGACTCCCTTTATCAATCTTCAAATCCAGCAATGTTATCTCTCTCTGATTATGCTTTTATTGTCACATCTCTTTCTCTAACCCGCTTCTTCTGCCTCCTTTCCCATGTTTAATGACCCTGTGATCATTATTGGCCTACCTAGATAGTGGAGGAAAATCTCCCTACCTGCTAATTTGTGATTTGAATTCTATGTGCAACCTTAATTCCCCTTTGTCATGTGTGCCCACACACACAGGCTCTGATGATTAGGACATAAATACCTTTATGGAGTAACATTATGCCAACTGCAAGTATATGAAAAATATTTAATTAAATAAAATGTGGAGGCACAGATGAATGAGCAAAATAAAACCATCACTAAAGGTCAGACAGGACTTTAAAATTAAGGAAGCATCAACAAAGATATGGTTCGTTACAGAAGTAAACCATATTAACAAACTTTAGCTAGAGTAAGAAAAAAGAAGAGTCAAATAAAATCAGAGCTAAAAGAGAAGACATTACAACAGATGCTGCAGAAATTCAAAGGTTCATTACAGATTTTTATAAACAACTATACATCAACAGATTTGGTAACCCAGGAGAAATGGACAACACTGGATGCTTATACCTTACCAAAATGGAATCATGAAGAAAAAACATGAACAGACAAATAATAAGGTTTAATCAGCAATAAAAATTCTTCCATCAAAGAAAAACCCAGAACAGGAAGGGGCATAATGTAGCTTTGGATATATATTTCACTGCTGAGATCTACCAAGCATTTAAAGAATAACAAGTATTAATTATTCTCAAATTATTCCAAGAAATTGGAGAGGAAGAGATTCTTCCAAACACTCCTCCAAAGCCAGAATTACCTTGATATGAGAACTAGACAAAAGTATAACAGAAGTAAAGGGAAACAATAGACCAATATTCTTCATGAACAGAACAGAGATGGTACAAAAGCCCTCCACAAAATACTGTCAAATAAATACAAAGGCACCTTAAAATATTATTTACCACAATAACAAGTGACAGGGATGCAAGGCTAGTTCTGCATATACAAATCAACAAATGTAACACAATGTATCAACAGAATGAAGGGCAAAAAACATATGATTACCTCAATAGAATAAAGGACATTTGATAAAATTAAACATCCCTTTGTGAAATGCTAAACAAATTAGGTATAGGTGGAAAGTAGCTTAACATAATAAGGGTCACATGTAATAAGCCAACAGTTTACACTATACTGAATGGGAAAAGGCTGAAAGCCTTCTCTCTAATCTGGAACTAGATAAAAATGCCCATTTTATCACATTTATTCAACATACTGCTGGAAGTCCTAGAAAGAGCAATCAGGCAAGATAAAGAAACAAAAGATATCCAAAACAAGTCAAATCATCACAGTTTGTTGATGTTGTAATCATATATATCAAAAACCTGAGACTCCATCCAAAATCTATTAGAACTAATAAATTCATTTAGTAAAGCTGCAAAATTTGAAATCAACAGATAGAACTCAATAGCACTGCTATATGACAAATTTATCTCTAAACTTAATGTAATTCCTAGTTTTTGTAGAATTTTGCAGGCTAATCCTTATATTTGTGTGAAGAGTGAATAACTAAGAAAATAGATGCCTCTGAAACAGTAGGATAAGGTGTGAGTACCTGCCTTGTAGTTATTCAGATATACTGTAAAGTTGTTGTAACTTAGTGTGGTGTATGTAGTGCAGTAAAGGCAGATTCTCCAGTGGAACAATAGATAACCCAGAATCAGGCTTATGTTTATTTGAGCATTTATTAGATGATGTAGGGAGTAAATTTAACAACTGTAGGAAGGAAGGATATTCAATAAACAGTGTTCAGACAATTGGTCATCACGTGGAACAAATAAAATTTCAATCTTACAACACACATGTAAAAATCATTTCCAGGTAGATTAAGGTTTTAATAGTGAAAACTAAACTTAAAACTCTAAGGATAAAAATAGAAAAACATCATTTATGGGAAAAATCTAATCTAAGAGTAGTGAGGATTTTTCAATGAATATGAAAAAAAACTATTATTACAAAGATAAGGACTGATAATTCACACTACAGTAAAAATTAAGAATTTAAAAGACACTATAAATAAATTAGAAAAATAAACCTCATTTAGAAGAATGCATTTAAACAACACATTCCAAAAATACACAGTTAATGAGCAGAATATATGAAGGATTCCTACAAATCAAGAAAAGAAGAGTGGTGTCATAGGAAAAAATAAGAAGAAAATATCTACAGGCATTACATTGTCTCATGTGGGCTTTCAGGGAACACCACATATCCAAACCATAGCACTCATTCAATGTAAGAAGATTACAGAGTCTAGTAGTTGGCTTGTGCCCTGTATAGATGAACATGTATTAACAAATCCTTTTCTCATTCTTTCTTCTTGAATAACTCCTTCACCCTATTTCTGTTTAGGAAGCATATCCGTGAGCCTTTTGCAGGGTTTTTGTGGTTGTTGTTATTTTAGTTCGGGATAAATAGCAGAGATAGTTGTCTATTATCTGATACCCTGTATGTTTTACCTACTGTGAAAAACATTTGCTCTTTTTTCTGCTTTGTTGAAGTATAAATTATATATATATGGTGTATAACATGATGATTCACTCTCTATATACATTGTGAAATGATCACCATAATCAAGTTCATTAACACCTCCATCATCCCACATATTTATTGCATGTGAGTGTAAGAAAGCTTAAGATCTGCACTCTTAGCCAATTTCAAGTATACAATATCATTCAGTATTATTACCAAGCTGTAAATTAGATCCTCAGAATGTAATAATTTTATAGCTGAAATTATAAATTTCACTTGCCTAATGCTTCCTAATTTAGCTAGAATCTGAGTGGAGCAAGTGGTCATCTTAAGATTCTAAAAATATTGTCTCCTTGAAATCCTATCACCAATAATCATTCCTCAGAATTTTCAAGGATATTCTGCTCATAATCTTGAGCATAATCCAATATGTTACTGAAAATGATACAATTTAAGTTACCGACCAACATCTTTTCCTCACCACTTAATACCAGATCAGAGAGTTGAGCCCCTGAGCTCCAGAGAGGCCAAGAGAACAGGGGCCAAATTGATTGGACAGACAGGGATGCTACCAAAGTCTAATGTTACTACCTAAGAATTTGGGAAAGTTCTCAAAACTTTCATTCCAAGAAAAATTATTACATATCCTCTGGTTATAACTGTAAAATCAAAAGAGTATATTCTAAAACTACCTTAGAAAGTTATACATGTAGATTAGGGGGAAAAGATAAGATATCTAGGGGGCAAATTATAAGAACAAAATATATAAGGGTTTCTGAAAAAAATCTAAGAATTTCACAGGAAGGGTTCAGGAATCTTATGGGGGGGAAATATTGGAATCAGAAAATTTCAGAGTAGTACCCTATTGAAAACTTCTCCAAATCAATTAATTGCTTTGAATTGCTTATAAACTTGAGGAGAGAAATTGTACACTATCTCATCTAAAGACCCACTCCACTATGAAGACAACAATAAAAATTTTAAAGGGAACATTTATTCAAAATATTATTTTTTGGTAGTATAAAGCAATTATGATGACAGAAGACCTAAGTTATAAACTTAAAGGTTAAGTGCATTGATGTTTTAAAAACTGCATCTGTATTTATTATTTGAATTTCCTAAATATATTCTAAATTCCTAAATATATTCTACTATATTAAATAATTATGGTTAGACTATGGTTTTTCTTTTTCATTTTCAATTATAGGAGAGTCAAATCTTAATTTTAAATAACTGTTCAGCTGATTTTCTTTCCTCTTTTTTCTTATTATTTCTTTTTTAACTTTCTAGTTATAGTATTGGTTTCAATTTGGTGGACAAAGGAAAGCTGAAAAAATATAACCAAAAAATAATATATATATTGGACATTGACAGGAAATGGTCAGCTTGGAGATACAATGAAAGGAAACCCAGCAGTGAAGGTTTCACTGATAACATGTGATTTGAAGTCAGTGAACAGACCAAACGGTCATTCACTTGCTTCGGCCAAAGTGTATAATAAACCAAAGGCTCCATTAATATCTGTCACAAAATCACATGGAAGATGGTGACAGTGGAGGCAAAGCAGCACATTTTAATACAGATAGGTGAGTTGCAATAGCTGGCATCACTATAAGCTGTTATTTCACACCCTCTATTAATCTAATATGCATTGATATCCATTTATGAATTTTATCCTAAAAATTAATATATTATCCAATAGAAGATGGCTGATCTTTTAAAGTAAACCCCTTTAACCATAAAGCATTGAAAAACCACAGCACAACCTTATTCTTTCTCATCTTTTATGAATTGTCTCCTCCTATCACTCCACCTTTATCTTGAGAGAAAAAGTTGTTCTTAGTAGACAGAATTACCAAATAATGATATTTTATTTTACCATTTTGGGTAGAAAGAACTCTTTCCATGATATGATACCTCAATTATGTTTTCTTGAATTGACTATGCCCTATGATCAATCACTTAATTTTCATAATATCAAAATTTATACTGAAGGAACATAGTTCAGTGGTAAAGCACTTGCTTACCATGCATGCATGAGACCATGGAATCAATCCCCACTACTACAAGGAAAAGAAAAAAAAGAATAAACAAGAACTAAACTGAACTATTTAGAAAGTCCTCGGAATTTGCTTAGTAGTCAGTGCTCTTTTTCATGCACTATGCACAGTTTGGGCTCCCTCAAGAAGACATCCCATTTTATTTCCATTGTTGTTTTTTTTTTTTAATTACCTTCTTTTCATCAGATTGTCAGGTGATATAAGTTTAAATTAATATGCTTCCAATGGGTTACCCTTCTCAATATTTGTAGTTTGTTTCTTTAATTTTAGAAAATGAATATGTCAATCTGTTCAATTGTAGAGAAAGTGGATGCTGTGGAAATTTGAGGACTTGCATTAAGTATCTGTTAGGTCTCTCTAACAGTTTTTTGTTTTTTGAACATTTTCTTTGCAGATTTCCCCATTTTCAATTCATTTAAATACTTAAGTGTGAAATAGAGTTGATTTTAATTAGATAAAGTTTTTCCATGTTGTGAATTATAGCAAGAAAAGATATCTTAATAGAAATATGAGTCACATATATAATTATAAATTTTCTAAAAAACTGAAAAAGAAAAAAGAAACAGGTGTAATTAATTTTAATAGTGGGGTTTCTTTAATCCAATCTATCCAAAATATTATATCATTTGACATATAAAATAGGGAGGGTTTTTTCATGATTTTAGGAAGACTTTGAGACATCTTATTCATACAGTATACCTCAATTTGACATAGACTCCTTTCAACTGCCCAATAGTCACACAGATGACTAGTGACTACTGTATTGAACTGTACAAGGAGAGGACTTTTAAAAGTTTTTCAACTTGAGATCTCTATGGATCTAATCAACAGACTTTTAAAAAGTTATGAAGGATTTTATGGAAAGTCACTTTATTTAAACAGGCTTTGTTGACCTAAGGTTATTAGTACTTTTATTAAAGAATCACTGTAATAGTAACAGTAGTTAAGAAGATGATAGATTCTGGAGCCCAACTCCCTGGGTTCAAATTTTAGTTCTACTTTCTAGCAATGCAACCTAAGGTTGGTTACAGAACTTTTTGTACCTTAATTTCCTCTTCAGTCAAACTGGAAAAATAAAAGTATGTATCTACCTCATAAATTGTTGAAAGAATTAAATGAGTGAATATAGGTAAAACAAATGGTGCTTGGCACGAAACACAAATACCCGGTAGATGCTAGTTTATATCACTATTCAGTGAGTATATTTATTTGGAAGTGATGTCAAAGGCACAATGGTTGAAGGCTGTGGAATTTGGGGATTTCAATAGTACAGTTTGCTGAACACATCTGTGCCCTTCATGGTAGAAAACATTCTGCATATATTATCTTACTAATCCTTACAGTAATGCTTCAAAGTGAGTATTGTTTTTATTTATAAGATTACAAAACTGGGCTTCCTTCAGGTGAGTAACTTCCAAATGTTGCATGATGTTGAAAGTAAAATAGGAATGACTGAGAGGAGAGGTTTCCTTCTCTAATTTGTTAAGAGGGTTTTCTGGATTAGGAAAACCCAAAAGGCAGGGAATGAGATGTCATTTTTATTTTTCATTTCTCCCCTTCTTTCTGCTCCAGAGATTTCTCTTCATTTATTTGAAATAATTTATGGGGTTCTTTCCAAGGTCCAGGCAATGGCCAGTCAACTGGAGCTACTGCATCCTCAGAGTCTATGTCCTAGACAGAGAGACAGAACAGTTGAGAGTTGGCAGCTGGAAAACCAGATTCCCTGTCCTCCAAATCACTGACTGTACTTGGCTTTGCTATGGTGTGGCAGGGACTCAGCAAATAATAGGATCCAACACACTACAAACAGAGACAGCCTGGTGATGGTGGTGGCAATAAGCAGGAGGCCTCGCCAGCCAGCAATGTCATGTGTGGGCAAAGCCCCATTAGCCTATGAAGAATTGGGTACATCGTAAGTTACCTCTCCCCAATCAGTCCAGGTACCTGTTCTCTGAAGCATTCGCCAAGGTGCAGCTTGCTCTCCACAGCCCATCACAAGCTCCTACTTAGTCCTGTAGCGCCATGGGGGTTGCACTATTGATTTTCCAATGGACTCAATTTTCTGGAAGCTGTAGGATCTGATGAGGCAGAAGGTGAGCACATCTCCCCCATGTAGGAGTGCAAGTAGGGGCTGGATGTTTCTTTGTCTGCTGGTTCCCAGTTACACTCTGTCAAGATGGGGCCACAGAGGGAGAATGGAACACTAGGGGAAAAGAAAGGGACTTGCTCCTTCTGGTCATGACCTCTGCTTCCACACCTGAACATCACTCCAGAGATGTTTGCTCACCCAGCAAGCTACGGTGCCCTCCCACAGCAGCAGGGAGACCCAGCTTGTGGTGAGCCGTTCCTGCGGACTGTGGTCGCCATTACATGATGGCGCTGGCTCCGCTGTGGTCTGTGAAGGACAACTCCATATCAGAGAGAGTTGGCGTATTGTCAACTCCTTATCAGAGAAAGTTGGCGTGTTGTTTTCTAGCACCCTGTGAGAAGGGTCCACGTGGCAGCTTCGCATTGGGGTTCGCGGTGCTTTATTAAGGCTGGGAGGGGCATCCAATTATTATTCCGGAGATTAGAAAAATTATTAGAAGAATGTCAAGGGCCTGAATAAACTGCTGAAAGAAGATTCCTGAGTCGTGTCTTCCTTGCGGGCAAGGGGGTCGTGACAAGTGGTGCCGAGACCCGGGAGAAAAGAAGAAAAAAGAAAACACCAGGAACCAGAACTTTCAGCAGTCAGGGAGGCGCGCCGGTAAGTCCCAGGTAAGGTGGGACCCACTGTTAAAAAGCGGAGGCTCCTCTATAAATAAAGAGGGAGCGTTAAAAGGTACCTGCTCCTCTGTAAATAAAGAGAGGGCGTTACATCTCATAGCAATTGCACTCTATATTTCCGTTTTGTTTTCTGTGTATTTTCGTTTTGTTTTTGTGTACTTTCACTTTTGATTTCTGTGTTTTCTTGTGTTGCGTCATGGGTGCCGTGACTTCAAGTCCACTTCTTCTGGCCCTAGATGGCCTTTTATGTTCCAAGGGACTGGAGGTGAAACGCAATACCTTGGAGAGATTTTTACAGAGGGTAGACACAGCTGCACCGTGGTTTGCATTTTCAGGCAGCCTCACTACACCCAGCTGGGATAAATTAGGCAAAGACCTTGATTTTGCTCGTGAGCAGGGCATGTTAGAGGGCGGGGTGATACCCCTCTGAAAGATGGTCCGTAGTTGCCTTACGGATGACAGATGCCAAGAAGCGCTTGTTAAAGGACAAGAAGTTTTAGAACAATTACATGAAAAAAAATCAAAAACAACAGAGAGTAAAGTGTCTCAGGAAGAGGGGAGTGTGCGAGGTGTGGAGAACGGGAGGAGACTGTATCCAGATCTCAGTGTGCTGCGCACGCCCCCATGTGAAAGTGGGTCAGAGGTGAAAGATAATGAAGATGAGGAGCTGGAGACGCTGTCTCGGCAGCTAGGGAGTTTAGGTACAGGAAACAGAGATAAACAAGGGCTCAAAAAAAGACAGCCTCCCGATCCGCCTCCGTATGGCGGGGGTGTTTCGGGACAAAGTTTCCATGCCCAAACATGGAGGGCTGTTAACGCTGAGATGGGTCTTGCTTATCCAGTTTTTCAGGATGATAATAGGGAAAGATTTCATGAGCTTTTGGATTTCAAAATTGTAAAGACCCTGGCGGAGTCTGTGCGCACTTATGGGGTTGATGCCGCTTTTACACTAACTCAGGTGGAAAATCGGTCCAGATACTGCATGACTCCCTCTGATTGGTCTAGCCTCGTTCGGGCTTGCGTCTCCCCAGGCAAATATTTGGACTGAAGAGCATTTGTGCTAAAGGGCGCAGCAGAGCAGGCCGCCCAAAATCATGCAGCAGGACACCCCCATTGGGACAAAGACATGCTTTTGGGGCAAGGGAGATTTGCTAATCAACAGACAGGATTTCCTCTTGAAGCATATGACCAGATTAATAATATTTGCATTCGGGCATGGAAATCACTTCCAAATAGAGGAGAGGTGTCTGGTAACCTGACTAAAATTATACAAGGCCCTACAGAACCCTTTTCAGATTTTGTAGCAAGGATGGTGGATGCCGCTGGAAAGATTTTTGGAGATCCTGATAGAGCCATACCCCTTATCAAGCAATTGGTCTTAAGGACTGTTTCTTTTCCATTCCTTTGCATCCTAAAGACTCACAGCGTTTTGCCTTCACCCTTCCCTCGTGTAATCACGAGGAACCAGATCAAAGGTTTGAGTGGGTTGTTTTACCACAGGGAATGTCTAACAGTCCTACGATTTGTCAGATGTATGTAGGGAAGGCACTCGCACCTCTCAGACAACAATATCCTTCCATCAAGATTATTCATTATATGGATGATGTATTATTGGCAGCCAAATTAGAGCAGTCAGTTAATGAGGCCTATAAAGACTTGGTGAAGTTGTTAGCTCAGTATGGATTACATATTGCACCTGAGAAGGTTCAAACAGGGGATTCTATTAAGTATTTGGGAGCGACGATTGGATATGACATGTTAAAACCACAAAAAGTTACTATAAGAACTCAAGATCTCCAGACTCTAAATGATTTTCAAAAACTGTTGGGAGATATTAATTGGATAAGAGGTTATTTACATATTCCTAATATCGTGCTCCAGTCTTTGTATGCTATTCTTAAGGGTGATCCAGATCTTACTTCCCCTCATACCCTCACTAAAGAGGCCAGAACAGCCCTTATAAAAGTAAAAAAAGCTATACAACATGCTACTCTATGCAGGCTCCAGAGTGATAAACCTTTCCAGTTATGTGTGCTTGCCACTATGCGGCAGCCTACTGGAGTACTGTGACAAGATGGGCCTTTACTATGGATCCACCCACATGTATCCCCAGGAAAATCTTTAAAATACTATCCTGATACTGTTACAGCGTTAGCACTTAGAGAAATTCAACAGAACATTCAATTTTTCGGACAAGCACCTTATTCTCTTATCATACCCTATTCTAAAGTTCAGATTAATGTTTTGTGTGCTACTCTAGACAACTGGGCCATTCTATGTTGCTCGTTTCAAGGGGATATTTATAATCATTACCCTTCTCATCCATTACTCCATTTTGTTAAAGAGCATCCTATCATTTTCCCTAAACTGACTTCACCCACTCCAATTCCGGGGGCTGTTAACATTTTTACTGATGGCTCTAAGTCTGGAATGGGAGCTTATGTGATTAATGACTCTCCCCCTGTCCAGCATCAATTTGCTCCTGGAAATCCACAATGGGTAGAACTACAAATTGTCATTGAAGTTTTTAAACAGTGTTCTTTTCCTTTCAATCTCATTTCGGACTCCATCTATGTGGTGCAGGCGCTCAAAATTCTGGAGGCTGTAGGAGCTATTAGTGACACCCATACTGTGTCTGCTTACTTTAATCAGCTTCAACAGCTTATCCGTAGCCGTACTGCCCCTTTCTATCCAATGCACATTCGGGCTCACACCTCTCTTCCTGGCCCGTTATCACAGGGTAATGCCTGTGCTGACGCGGCAACTAGAAGCCAGTTGGTATGCTTGGCCTCCTCCTTAGAAGAAGCTAAATTGTTTCATCACAACTTTCATGCCAATGCTATGACACTGCGCAGACGTTTTTCCATCTCCAGAGCAGATGCTCATCAGATAGTATTACAATGTCCCCATTGTGTCACATTTCTTCATCCTCCTACTTATGATGTAAACCCACGAGGATTGAAGCCATTGGTTGTCTGGCAAATGGACGTAACTCACGTGCCTGACTTTGGTAACCTCAAATATGTACATGTTTCTATTGACACATACTCTAAAATTATTCATGCTTCTGCTTTATCGAAAAAAAAGGCGCGTAATGTCGTTCGTTACTCATTGCTTAGAGACATGGACAACATGGGGTGCACCTGCATCCCTTAAGACGGATAATGGACCTGCTTATACGGGCAGACAGTTTACATCTTTTTGTTCTACTATGGGAGTACAACTTGCTCATGGGTTGCCTTACAATCCTCAAGGACAAGACATTGTTAAACGTGCCCACCGCACCTTAAAAAAAACCTTAGAAAAACAAAAAGGGGGAATAGGAGTTGACCACACTCCTAAAGAACGCCTGTCCTTAGCTCATTTTACCATTAATTTTTTGAATTTGGATATTCATGGCCGCTCTGCGGCCGATAGACATGTGTCCCCTCAGCCCTCTGTGACTGGCTATGTTAAGTGGAAGGATGTTCTTACGGGCCAATGGAACGGCCCTGACCCCGTGCTGACATGGGCACGAGGATCTGTATGTGTTTTTCCCCAGGATCGCATGGAGCCGCTGTGGATCCCTGAATGCCTGACAAGAAGAGTCTCGAGATCTACTAACCAGCAGCAGGAGGTGCCACAACAGTCCCATGATGAGGAGCTTCATTCTGATGAGTGCTCTGGCTCTGATGCTGGTGCCAACAGTACAGATGGCACCAATGCAGTGGTGGGCAGTGGCACGGGCATGGCCAATGCCAATGCCAGTTCATAGTAATTCTAGTGTCCTCCCCACTCTTTTTTCTACCTCATGTGAGATGTCTGCTCCTTGTACCTCTCCTAGAGGGGACATGGAAAATATTTTTAATCAGTCTCAAGTTAATCTCACAGGAGTTTTTTGTTTCAGTCTTGGGAACACTAATTGTATTAGCCTTAAGACCAAAAATTTGACTAACTGGGAGGACCCATTGCGGTCCATTCGAGTCTCAGGGAGTATTCTCAGTGCTGTATTGAGCCAAGTAGTTTCAGGGAAGCAATCAGGCTCAGGGACCCCCGCAACTAGCTCTGTTTTAAACATAACTACTTTAGCTATTATCTCCGAGGTATTAATCCCAATGCCTCCTTCTTCTAATAGTACTTGCAATGCCACTCATTTCAAGGCCTCTCCTTACTGTACCCCTAATTTTGGTTTTCCCCCAACATTTATGCCTTGTCAGGATCATTCTTGGGAGAAACATCAAGTTGCTAAAGGTTTCTCCTTTCCCCCCCCCTGAAGAGATATGTTTATAACTTTAACAACAATGCCAACTCCTCTACAGGAACAGGTTGGTCCTGGTTTCAATGGCTCATTTCCAATGAGAAGGGGGCTTCAGCCGATATTTCTACATTGGCTCAATTACTAGGAGCCAAAAGCTGGCTGACTAATGTTTCTGGCACTACTAAGGAGAGTGACCAAGGTAATAGGCTTATATCTGTTTCGTTCAACTCTCTTGTTACATTATGCCACATTGCCTCCTGCAATGGTCTGTATCCAATCCCCGTTCTTGTTCCTTTTAGCTAATAACACCTCATTGGGGATGCTGGATTGTTCTATTATTACCTGTTTCTTATCTGAGTGTTGGAATGGTTCTTGGACTGTAGCAGTGATTATGAAAATTCCAACTTTTGTCCCAATCCCAGTCACTGTGGATCCAGATAAATTTCCTATTGTAGAGCTACTTAGAGTCCGCAGAGATTTTGGAATCACGGCAGCTATAGTGACAGCCATGGCAGCATCTGCTGCTGCAGCAGTTACGGCCGGAGTAGCCATGGCCAGTCAAGTACAAACTGCTGCCACCATTAATCAAGTTGTTAAACAAACGTTCACTATACTTAAATCGTAAAATGCGATTAATCAACATATTTTGTCAGAGATTTTAGCTACCAACCAAAAAATAGATTTTCTTCAAGCTCAGGTAGAGGAATTGGCTGACCTAATACTTTTAGGCTGCATTGACCAACGTGCACATTTATGTATAACCTCTGTCAGATTTAATGATTCCAGAAATGCTTCCCACATCATTGGTGGATATCTGGCCGGAAATTGGTCCATGGAAGCGAAAGACATGATCCAGTCTCAACTAACCCAGATAGCTGTCTTGAATAGTACCCGTGTCGATCCCGTGACTCTGGGTCAATTCACCAATTGGATATCTTCTGCTTTTTCCTTTTTAAAGGAGTGGGTGGGAGTAGGCATTTTTGGTGCACTGTGTTGTTTTGGTATCTTCTTCTGTTTGTGGTTTCTCTGTCACCTTAAAGCTCGTAGTGCTCAAGATAAGGCTATGATCATACAAGCTCTTGCTGCTTTAGAAACTGGCAACTCGCCACAGGTCTGGCTTGCGCATCTTAAGCAATAAACTTTTGACATGGTCATTGCACCCCAAGTTATTATAACATTGCACTGGGATTGACATGTCTTTCCTCGTTATTCTCTTAGTGTCAGAAAGCCCTTGCACTCTGCTGTTCTTGCTACCATTGCACGCAGATGGGTTTCTACACTAGTGCCTTTGACATGGTCGTTGCACCCCAAGTTATTATAACATTGCACTGGGTACGACATGTCCTTCTTTTGTCTTTCTTTTAGTGCTGAAAAGCCCTTGCACTCTGCAGGTCTTGTTGCCATTGCACGCAGAAGGGTTTCCACACTCGTCTTTATCTATCACTTTAAACTCCGTGCCTTTCTTTCAGGGTGCTGCCAACTTGTTTGTAGTTGTACTTCTAGACAGCCACAGTTCAACCTCAGCTATTCCCTCTTACTCACCATCGTCACGATACAGGATGCGAGGCAAGGCACTGCACTTGAGTGATCCATTGAGAAGAGGGACCTCAAGGGGAGCATGTCCTATTGCATGCGGGTTTGACGTGTCTCCGCCCCGCCCCACAAAAAAAGGCGTCGGCTGATATGGTGTCAGATCTGGGGAAGGCGCCCCCTAGGGCTGGACCATACTATGCAGCCACTTCTACACAGTGGGATAGGACCTCTACTCTCGCCTGTATTGTCTTAGTGAAACAAAAACGGGGAGCTGTGGTGAGCCGTTCCTGCGGACTGTGGTCGCCATTACATGATGGCGCTGGCTCCGCTGTGGTCTGTGAAGGACAACTCCATATCAGAGAGAGTTGGCGTATTGTCAACTCCTTATCAGAGAAAGTTGGCGTGTTGTTTTCTAGCACCCTGTGAGAAGGGTCCACGTGGCAGCTTCGCATTGGGGTTCGTGGTGCTTTATTAAGGCTGGGAGGGACATCCAATTATTATTCCGGAGATTAGAAAAATTATTAGAAGAATGTCAAGGGCCTGAATAAACTGCTGAAAGAAGATTCCTGAGTCGTGTCTTCCTTGCGGGCAAGGGGGTCGTGACACCAGCTGGCAGTTATTCCAGCATTTATAGAATTAGCTTCATCAGGCTTCACCTCAGAAACACCTGCCTCTGGGCTTCAGGTTCACAGGGCTCCTCGCCCAGGTGGTAAGTTTGCAGACCAGCCTTTTTCCATGTTTCCTGAGCCCCAAGAGTGATAGCTGCTTCCATCAGTTGGTACCTCTGGGTACCTGAGAGTTCTTTTCTTATCTTTTCTTATCGGATCAGTTACTGAGTTAGCTGTGCTGGATTTCAGTAAGTGAATATCCAGTTACTTGGGTTGTAATCTGGCATGCAATCTCCAGTCTTGTCCCTGAGTGATGGGCCATCGAGGAGTGTGTCAGGTCCATGTCCTCTGACAACTGGGATGCCTTTGAGACGGAGGTAGAAGTAATGGGGTGGGATGTGTGGGGGAAAAATGGTTTGTAATAATTCACTTGAAAACAATTTAGCATAAATGTCTGATAGTGTATTAAAAAAAGAACAATAAGATGATGTAAGCTTTTTTGAAGTTTTAGAATTTACCTTAAAATCTTTTGGTAAAACCTGCAAAAGCAATCACCAAACACTTGTGAAATAAGGAAAAGAGAAACTACCTGCTTTGCCAGATAGGATATGTAAGCAGTCAGTAAATGTGAAGAAACATAGAAGTATTGGCTCCAATCCAAACAGATGGATCACATTAAGCCAAAGTTAAATCATGAGAGCTAAAAAGTAGTAGTGAAAGTAATTCTGAGATTCAAAGTATATTCCTTTATGTTTCAGCAGCACATTATTTCAAGAAAATTCCTTTATAACATATTTTTGATAATCCTACAATTAGATGTAGATAATTGTTTTTCATCAGAGGAGTATTTTTATAAAGATTAGATAATTAATACTAGTCCATTTTAAGTAAAGTCTGTGGAAATACAGCATATTTGGTCTCATAGGACTTTATGCTGTGCTATGAGAATAGCAGGGAAGTTTTATAAAAAGTAACCTCACTTTCAGATAGATAGATATATATGGTTTGGATTCACTAAAGTCAACCTGTATTGCAGCTGTTTGCGCATATTTTTGTGTGACTCTGCATTTTCCTTGGAGATTAAGATGGGCTCAAAAAGAAATCACCCTTTCCAAAATAGGCAATTTGCTTTTCAATATGTTGCATAACAGATGCTCCAAAGGAAGTGAGGGAGAGAAGCATGAGCCGGAGGAAAAGACAATCCTGCAAAGTCATAGAACCCCAGATCTGCAGGGGAGAAGCTGAAGGTAGGAAATGATATGCATGCATTTACATTCATATTATTTGAAGAAGGACAGCAATTTATAGGTTATAAAAAAATAAGCCAGAATTGTCTAGAGAATTACCAAAACCCTTCCCTTCGATTTAGCTTGAACCATTACACACACACACACACACACACACAAACACACACACACACACACACACACACACACACACACATTTACTCTCTATGGCTATGCATCCAGTTTCAATGTTTAGAATGCCAAATTTTACATAATTGATAAATCTGGGTGTTCATTTTTGCACTGAATCTGAAGGTTTTCATTACATTTTTTAGATTCCACTGATATGTTATTAGAGTTGCTTTATATACTTCTCTCTGTATCTGATTTTTAAATTAATTCTATGAAGCAATTTAAGTACCTATTTTGTGCAAGCCTTCTGTTGGAAAAAAAGTGAATGAAACCTGACTTCCAGGCCAAGTTCAGCAAGAGAAGGCCCTCTCACCTACCCACTAGCATGGCACAAGCAAATCTCCAAGGATTTGCTTGCTCAGAATAAAGAGAAACACCTAAGCATGAGGAATTGTTGCCTGAATTCCTATTGTATCTTGTCCTCCCCTCAGACTATATCAATCTGTTCATTCCTAAAAGTATGCTGCTTTTACAGAGTAGAGAAACAGGGTTTGTTTGGGGAAAAAATACAGGGAACATAATTCTTTATTGTGGAACCAAGACAAAAATTGATAGAAATTTTATTAAAAATTATTCCCTTTAGACCTCTAGACTACTGTGCCAAATATAAAATAAATGTTCAAATTTTGTAACTTACATCTCTTATGTTTTCTAAATGATTACTTAAGTGAGATTTTATTATGCTTTATTCCTAAGGAATTTCACAAAGAAACACATATTCAATTTATAATAAATTACTCTGAAATAAAAACCTAGAATTTAACACAGGTGCCAGTTCACAGGCTGCATTTCAAAGCTGTAACTTTTATGTTAAATAATATATGTATTTTCCCTTCCTGTTTTGACTTAAGAAAGGCCAAATTAAGAATGATCCTCTTGTTTTTTATGGTGTGAAGGATCAAAGTAGGTAATAAGAGAATTTGCAGAAATGTACAAATATGATAATGAAAAATCACAAGTGCAAAACTGTTAATAAAGATGCTACCTTTTGGAAACTTTACTATTAAATGATTAAAGGAACTCCAAATAAGTAAATTTTAGCTATGTAAGTCAGTTTTAGATACAAAGCCATGATTGAAAGGAAGAAGTAGAAATGTAACTATTAATAAGACGGGACTCTTGTTCTCTAGCTACTTACGGTACAGTCTTATTAGATTACTTAAATCAGTATAGCAGCAGCATTGAATGTGGATCATCAGCGGAAGAATGGATAAAGAGACAGCAGCAAGTAGACTCCTGGTTGTTTCCAGGTGAGAGTTGACTAGGACTGTTGTTATGTTAGTGGATATTTATTAATAAAAATATTTATTCAATGTCAGTTACAGGTTAGGCACTGTTCTTTTCACTGAGGATTCAGCTGTGGGCAAAACAAAGAAAGTTCTCCCCCCCTATGAAGCTCACATGTTACTGGAAAAGACATACAATAAGATAAATATGTAAGATATAGGGTATATCATAGAGTGATAGTGCATAAAGGAAAAGAAAGCAGGGAAGGAGTTGATATTGTAGTTGGAAAGTCCAGAGAAGGTCTCACTGTGAGAGCAATACCTGTGTGGAAGAGAATGAGGGAGTTAGTCATGAAGACCTCAGGGAAGTGCATTCCAGGCACAGTGAACATGACCAGTGTGTTCAGGAAAGAACTAGGAGTCCATAGGGCTGGAACCATAGGAGTAGGAAATTAACTGGAGAAGTATCAAGGAGCTATATTATGTAGAAGCTGGGATCACTGTAGGAATTTAGCTTTTATCTGTGACATGAGAAGCCTGTGTTAGCTATTCATCTATGATCTCTTGATTCTGAAGACATCCTACAGTATTCTCAATGCTGCCAAGGCTGGGACTCTGTAAACTACAATTCCCTGTTAGTCAAAAGAATTCCTGTTAACTTTTATCAATAAAGGCAGTAGAAGGAGATTGGAAGGCAACAGGAAGAGATGAGGGGTTTACCGGTCACTTTGGCTGTTCATTTGATGAGTAGCAGCTAATAGCTTCAACCTTGACCTTCTTCAAGGACTTCCAGGCATTGTCAATCCCCCAGTATGTCTTCAAAGATGTGGCGGCAGCCATTAAGGACCTTCTTCTCAGAGGGAAGAATTGGTCTCGGTGTCAATTCTATTGTGTTCTCCCTTTAACCTTCTAGGCCCTGGGAATTTCATTTCACCTATTTCAGCCCTGAGCACCTAGAAATGGACCCTCTCTCCTGGTTTTTTTTAAAATATCTGGTTGCTGCAATTTCTCTTTTTGTCCTTTCAACCTTCAAACAACCATGTTACCAATTCTGTTTGAATACCTTCTGTTCAAATTTCTCAGCATGCTTTCTGTTTTCCTACTGGTCAGTGAAGCCCTGGGAATGATGCCAGGAAACCCTCAAAGATGGGATTATGGAATTTTTAGATATGTCCTTGATCTTGAACTTAATTCTTAATTTTGTGTTGTAGTAAATGGGATACCGTATTGGCAAAAAAAAAAAAATGCAGTATAGCCAGTCATCTCAGTATCCTTGGAAATTGGTTCTAAGACCTCCTGTGGATACCAAAATTTGAAGATGTCCAATCCCTTGCATAAAATCACCCAAAATTTGCATATAACTATGCATATCCTACAGTAACCTTGAAATCCTCTCTAGATTACTTACAATAGCTAATATGCTATAAATGTTATATATAAATATTTACTTCATTCAGTATATAAATATTTACTTCATTTTATTGCTTAGGGAATAATGACAGGAAAAGTGTTTGTGCATCATCAATAAAGACACAGGTTTGTTTTTTTCCAAATATTTTCTGCCTGTATTTGGTTGAATCTGCAGAGAAGGAGGACCAACTGTATTTATTTAAATTATCACCTCTGATTCCTTGGAATAAAGTGCTTACTGAGACAAGAATCCTAAGGGGCAAAGTGCTGCAGCCGTGAGGACTAGAAGGTAGAATGACTACTTCTGACTGAAATGGAGAGTATACAAAAGCAGGATGACTCAGCTTAACAATCTCAAGGTTTCTCTTATGATTCTACAAGAATTTTTTAAAAAAAATTTGTATCAGTATATTCACTTTAGTTCATATGTAGCAGGGCAGAAATGGCTAAAAATTAAACTCAACATTTAAGTATTTGGGTCAGTTCTAAAAATTACAATGGAAGGCATATTCACAGACTGTAAATACTTTCACAGTGTCTAAGTGAAAATCAGAACATTGACTGGGAAGGAGCGGGAACATCTGGGTTGATACAAATCAAGATGAAAATCTACCTGAGCCTTCCTTTCAAAGGAGATTCTTATTGTCCTCAAGACTTATTACCAAAATTGTGTCCAGAGCTATATAGCTAGAAAATTTTTAAGTGTATTCCAATAGGGACAAGTGAAAAGTCCAGTCCAGGAAGAAACAGGCTATATCCCTCTCACCCCCAAAAAAAATTACAATTTCTTTCTTTCTTTCCTCCTTCCTTTCTTTCTACCTTTCTTTCTTTCTTTCTTTCTTTCTTTCTTTCTTTCTTTCTTTCTTTCTTTCTTTCTTTCTTTCTTTTCATTCTTTCTTTCTTTCAGGGGAGGGGAATACCAGGCATTGAACCCAAGGGTGCTTAACCACCGAGCAACATCCCCAACCAGTTTTAAATATTTTTTACTTAGGGTCGCTCTAAGTTGCTTAGGGCTTCACTGAGTTTCTGGGGCTAACTTTGTACTCATGATCCTCCTGCCTCAGTTACCTGAATCAAAGGAATACAGGCATGTACCACCATTCCAGGCTTATTTTTCTGAATATAATGGCAAAATCCTAGAAATATAGGTGATTATGGCACATGTAATATAACATATAATAAGGATATTAGGTCAAGGAGGGTGAAATGTGACATTGGATCAGGCCAAGTTTATCAACATATATTTCTTCCAGATTTTACATAGTAAATTGAGCAGATGAAAGCTGTTCTAACAATATATTTCTTTTATTGGATTCAGCCGTGGTCCTTTTTCAGTAAAGTTGGATGAAAATTTTTCTGGTCTAGGGTAAAGAAAAGGATTACAGTTACAAGAATGTTAAAGTAGACTATCCTTGTGAAATTGGCCTATCTCTTACCTCATTGCATCTCTTTAGAGACCACAGAAAACATTCCTTCACTCCTGCATGCACAACATCTTCAGAGAGCTCTAGGGCAGCTAAGCTAATGATGGCAAAGGGAGACGCTGTCATTGAAAAGGGATTCCTAGCTGGGCCACACAATTGTAATTCCAGTGGCTCTCAAGGCTGAGACAGAAGGATCAAAAGTTCAAATCCAGCCTCAGCAAAAGCAAGGCGCTAAGCAACTCAGTGAGACCTTGTCTCTAAATAAAATACAAAAGAGCCTGGGGGTGTTGCTCAGTGGTTGAGTGCCCCTGAATTCAATATCTGGTACCCAAAAAAGAAATAGAAAAGAAAAGGGATTTCTGATTTCAGTGGGTATCATGGGATCACAGAGTAGCAGAAGTCATTCACAACACTAACTTAAAAAAATAAGATTTATTAGTTATTATAAATGCAATAAGGAATGATTGGTAATCAGAATTGACTTGCAGGAATTTTTGATTCTGGTTGCTTTATTTCTTAGGAATGAAATAGAACAGGAGTGATATGCACGGGCAGACTTCTAAAGTAAAAACTCTGGTCTGGTGGGAAGAAATTTGAAATATTAGGTTTCTCACCTACCTCCCGGACCTCAGCCAATTCACAGACCTGGAATTCTTTGATCAAAAAGGAGACTAGATTCTTTTGAGAAAGGACCTTCCAACACTGCTACAATTATAGCCCATAAAAGTTTTCTAAGCCTTCCTGAAACATGCTTGCACACATTTAATAGAAGACTGTGCGCTGGACAAAATGGATACTAATCCTAAGAACACAAACATTTTGGACCACTGGTTAAACTGGGGAAAAATCTATATCACCAAGGTAATTAAGGGAGAAAGTGTATAGTGGGAAAAAGAAAGCTCTGTTACATTTGTTTTCTTCCTTGCTTATGTGTACAGGTAACATATTGTAAAGTAGCAGTCCATATAGCATCTCCCTTCAAGACAGGAAATCTGTTTTTCTACACCTTAGCCAGTTGAATATGATATGTTTGTGAATTCCATGCCTGATTCTCAACAGACTTTGTTTCCTTCTGCCCTCTCTCTGGAGCTCTGCAACTGCCTTGGAGAAGAGCCTGTTGATTACCATCTGGAAAATGAGAAGCCACATGGAACAGGGACAGGTCATCCACCCTAAGTCCAGATGCACAAAAATATCCAAAGACAGGCACAGCCATCCCAGCAGCTGAACTGTCTGTACACATGAATCGATCTGTCTAAGACCAAAGAAGTCACTAATTTTTTCATCCTTGATTTTAGCCCCATTCTTCATGTAAGGATCGTTGGTGTGAATGTGACTAACCAGTAAGAGGAGTTCCCATCATTCAGAGATAGGGCATGGTAAATACTAGGAAATGGAGTCTCCTCTTAATGGAAAAATTATGCATGACTTCACTTGTGTAAAAGTGAGTTGGACTTTTCTGGGTGGAAGCATGACATCTTAACTGTTATATGGGAATCAAAATATGTGTAGAGGAGTGTTTATGAGTGCAGAGTAGCCAAAAGATTTTTCAAATTACATTTCTCAGTTACCCTTGCCAACTGGCTTCCCTTTAGGTTCTACCTCCCGATACATGGAAAGAAGGGCAGTGGGGACTTCCTTCCTGTTTTTCCAGTCTTTCCCAGTATTGCCCCAGAAACAGCAACTGGATCAGCCTCCATTGTTTGATGACACTTCCAGCATAGTGTGGTGGCACACTCTCTGAGGAAGCAACACATTCTGGCAGTGGCTTCTCCCTTAGCAGAGAACCAGCCCTGCAGAGTCCCTCTTCTCAACTCCTAGTTCTGCTAACCCTTTGACTTCCCTTGGCCCAGCTGTAGCAGCTGCTACTCCCAGCATTTAATCTCTGTTATTTTCTGCTCTTCCAGGCATCCGACATCCAAATTAGTTCCCTAAGTTTGAAATATCTAGGGTTACTTCTATTTTTCTGACTGGACCCGAACTAATGCAAAGCCAAACTGGAGGGTTTTGAGATCTGAAATAATTTTTCTTGCAGTTTGAGAATATCACCCTGTCTGCTGGGCTGTGTTGAAAGAAACAGAAAAGAGACACCAGTTAGGGGACTGTTTTGGTAAAAGGACATAAAATAGAGCTTTGTCCTGGATTGAAGAAGTAGTTAAATTCTGTATATATTTTAAAAATATTGATGATATCTATAGAGAGACCAGGTGTGAACTTTGAGCAAAGACGAAAAGCCAAAAGTTATTATCTATGATAGTAAGATAGGATCGGAAAAGATAGGATATGAACAGGATAGGAGAGTTTATTTTTATTGCTGGGCAATAATTAAGGTTAGTGATCATGAACTTAAAAGTAAAACCAATTAACATAACTGTGTGTATATCTACAGACATGGTTCCATGATGTTTTTATTTATTAACATATTCCAAGCTGCTATAACAGACAAATCCTGAAATTGTACTGACCTGATCCAATAGAAATACATTTCAGTAACATAAAATTTGATACATGGTAAGGGTGTAATCCCAGGTCATACAATCCCATCTCTCAGTGATACTGGCTGGTGGAAGCTCAACCCTTGTTATCCAAGGTCATATTGGTCATTGATATCCAGTTGGAAATTTGTGGAAAAGAAAAAAAAATGATTTTAAAGAAATTTTATATATGTCTGCCTGAAAGTGGCATGCATCATTTCTTCTCATATGTCATCCACTAAAATTCAATGTCATGGCAGCACCTTAAGCCAACCGATGCTAGTAAATATTGTTTAGCTTTATAACTAGGAAGAAAGGGAAATAGTTTAATGAACTATTAGGCAATCCCCATGTAAAGGGGAGACATCTCTGTCCATGCAAGCAGAGAATGAGGCAAAAATTTTAATCAGAGTTTTCATTTTTTTCCAACAGTACCAAGAAAGTAAAATGCAAAGTGGTCCCAAACATGTGCAAGGAATTATTATAACGATTGACCTTGAATTTAAACTGTATAAAGAATATATGGAAAGAGAAAGCGTGTTAGGACTGATGCACTGAGGTGCCTGGAGTGGTGAAAGGATTGTTTAAGCTGTCATCCTAGTGTGCATTGGCTGGCAAGGGAGGAGGTGTTGGTTGGAGAATGTGAGGTTTGAAATTGAAAACCTGGAAGCATTGCAGTGTTGGCCTTTACAAAGATGAGAGCATGACCCTAAAAGTTAGTTTCCAAGACATTGTACAAGATCAACTGGGAGAGAGTCTGTGAAGGAATTTAGATCCAGGACATTGACAGGTGACCTGTGCAGATATTGAAAGGTTGAAGAGCACGATGGAGATCCAGGTGCCAAAATCTTTGAGAAGAAATGTGAAAAATAAGAGCAGTGGATGACTTGGAAAGCAGTTTAGCAAATAGAAAGACATGATTCAGTGGTTGGTTATTGGCAGTGAAGATAAAGGAAACATCAAGAGTTAAGTCCAAGTTTTTCACTTAATGTAAATGGTAGATAGCCAGATAGCCTCTTGGTTTACAGGAGAGAAGCACTCCTTAATAGTAACCATCTTTTTGTCTCTCATCTACAGAAAAGAAAACAGAGAGATTATAATTGATTGACTCAAATTCCAGCTAGTGCAGATTCACCAATCCTTTCCTCACCATCTGACACAGCTCATAGTTTTAACAATTACCTTATTCTAACTTCTAACCTAAAGTTGTAAGCACTACTCAGAGTAAAATTGGCCAAGGAACAAGAAATTGGTTTTTGAAATTAGTGGCATGGAATAATCATTGATGGCAGTAAGAGCTGTTTTGGCAGAGCACATATGCACACAGGACATAAGGCTGATAGAATATGTAAGGAGAGAGTGGGGACATAAGAAGATATACACACTTTGGATACTCAGGATATCTGTCAACAGAAACAGAGAAAGAGAGAAAGAGGGTAGAGGTAAAATTGGGGTCAAGAAAAGTTTTGTTTTTGTTAATTTTGTTTTGTCTTAAAGATGTAAAGAACTATTTAAATGCTTATAGGAAGGAAGTGCTGGAGAAAGAGGAATAGATTACCTGAAACACAAGAGATGATTGACATCGTGTGCTTCCTGGGAGAGTGAAAGGGATTGAATGAGGGGTATGAGGGGAAGGACTGGACATAAACATGGTAGGGGACAGTGTTCTTCCTTTGAAAAGGAGGGAAGGAAGTTAAGATAGATGAGGATGTCCTCTTATTAAGGGATTTAATGGTGTCTCATCTAGTACTTTCTATTTCTCTCTTTCAGGAAATAAACTGACCTGAAAGATGGGTCTGTCATGGTATAAATTGAGGCCAAGAAAAGATATAGAATAGTTGTGAATAAATGAGGCTAGTGAAAAAGAAATAGAGTAGGATATGCAGGTACTATAAGTGACCTAGATGACAATGGGTAATAATAACATCACTCGCCCCTATTTGTTATTTCCTCCAGGATTGTCCAGCTGCCCAAGACATAGAAAATGGATTCCTTCAGGATTTACTTTTGCTAAATGAATGCAATGAAAAGACCAAAGGATTGAAGTTCACAAGGAGGAAAAAAAGAATAACTGAAATAATGGAGCATTGGAATCTAAGCTGAAAATGAGGGCTGGGAAGATAAGAGGTGTCTGTGGTTATGTTTATGATTATGGTTCAATTTAAGGTAAGTCTAAGAAGAAGGCAGAGCATAAAGGGTCAAATGACTAAAGGCTCTGAAAAGGTGAAAGAATGGTCACCAGAGGATTAGCTGAAAAAAATATTCACTATAGATGCAGGACTTCAGATTTTATCAGTTTTAGGTGATGGAGAGATGTGGTTTGTGTCCTTAATAATGGGTGTCAGAGTGAAGTAGAGAGCACTGGAAAGAGTGACTTAAAGTTCTAAATGGGCTGTCAAGAGGAGGAATCTCTGTGGGTGATGTGGGTGTCATGGTGTTCAGTGAATGAGGTGAAAAGCCAACTGTAAGGCATGGGAGAGAGTTATTGGACTGGAGAACCTTCCTTATGGACAGAGCAGAAGCAGAAGTCTGAGAGCTGCAATAAGAATTAAGAAAGGCAGGCACCGTAGTGATTGTTACTTTATATATGGTGATGACAGGAGGTAACAGCTACCTCTTAAGGCCTACATGTGACACTGGGTTCTCAATAGAGTCTGGGTCCAGTTCTGGCACGGGTCAGGGGGGGATATAATGAATGAACAGAGCTTGAGGGGAAAATTCTGCATTGCAGAAACAGGTCTTTTAGGGAACACATTCATCTGAAAGAAAGAAGAAGCATTGGGAGAAGTCTCAGGGAGGCAAACAGCATACTACAGGTAGAAAATAGAATCTTGGGTTTTGTTTATTAAACCTTCTTAAGACTATTTTTCAAAGGGGTCAGTGAGATTTGGGATATAGACTAAATTCAGAAGCAATCAAAGGTCTGGGAATTCATGAGTTTAGTCCTGACAGTTTCTTTGAAGGAGGTGGAATTGAAGGACTGAAATGATAGATTACTCTTGGCTTACCCAACTTGAGGTGAGGTTGGTTTGGCCACAGAAGTCTTGGAGTAGAACCCACAGCTTTGAGTAGCATAATGGCCCTGTCTCTGATGGCCCAGAGTTTATTCTTTGTCTAAATGTTTATTACTTTGGCTATAATTTGGCATGGCACTTATTTTTCTGGGATTTATGTATATATGATATTTAAAAGATATATATTCTTTCTTAATTCCCACTGAAGCTCATGTGTGTGTGTGTGTGTGTGTGTGTGTGTGTGTGTGTGTGTGTATAATTGAATATAGAGAGACAGACAGACAGACTCTGGGTTCCCAAAGTGTAAAAACAGGGTCTTGTTTTTTCTTTTTATTGCTTGGCTGAGTGCTTGCTCAGAAAATCTTTAATGCAGTGAATTTAAACACACACTATTTCTAATCCAATTTCACTGCACTACTATTCAATACTGCTTATCAATGCTGTGCATTGCTTTGTTAGCTCATATTACTTCCAAAAAAATGTTAATGTCTAGATAAAAAGAGGTGGGGTAAGAACAAGAGGAAGAATGTGGAAGTGTTACTCACTGTGTAGGGATCAGTGATAAGAGGGAGGAAACCAATTAGCATTCTTCTCATTATCAGTTGTCTTCAACTGAGTTATGATGACCTGCAGAGAATTTCCCATAGATGTAGTGAAAAACTAAATAAGTAAACAAGAAATAAGCAGATTGCTTAACTGCGTTTGATATTTAAGTAATCAGTCTTACAGAATGATTTCAAGAGTGATTCACTGAACTCTAGTTTACTATTTACAGCAGATGTTTTACCATAAGATACCCTCCTTCATGTGCTTTGCTATATTCTACAGATAAATAGCAAAACTTTCATGAGACCCACCTCATCCACTATGTCAAAACTCAGTTATAGCCTGTTTTTCAATGATCCCTGGTTACAATATATATCTTTGCTATTGAATGAAAACTTTTCCTCATCCATTTTCATAGAATTCTGAGCTTTCTTTATACTAAATGGATTATAATTCCTGACTATAAATGTTGAAAAACAGTACATTCTGCATGGTTTCATCAAACATTATCAGATACAGCTCTTGCCAAATTCTGGCAAAAAAATGTAATGGTTTTATAGGGAGAAGCAGAATAACATTTTCACAAAGTAAAGTTTAAAGAAGATCTCTAACACAATTATACACATCTCTTTTCAACCACATGTTACTCTGTTAAGGTTAATCAGTACTGTAATAAAAGTTTCATAATCATCACTTATCAAGTACCTACTGTGTGCTGGGTGCTTGAGAGTTTCGCATATGTATGTAAAAAGAATCATAAAAGTTTTAGTTACAGGTCACAATGTACAGAAGGTATACATGTTTGGAAGAACCCAACTATCTGCAATCTCAAGGTCTTTAAGAGATTCTTAAGATTAACTCCCAACCCATGCTCTGGTGCTATAGGACATTTCCTTCTATCTTATGCCATATTTACTGATATTTTTCTTAGGAAACAGATGTACACACATCTTACACACAAGGCAATGAGCACTGGTCAGAACAAAGAAGAAATCAGACCCAAATGAATAATCCAAAAGAAAAAAATTAATATTTAAGATTAGAATTTTGTTTGTTTATTTTTAGGGAGCAGGGCACTGTATTTTCTATAGAGAAATTCTTCATTTTTTGTAGTTTTATATTATAGGTATACATTTTAAAATAAAATTCAATAGTAAAAGGATGTTTCATTCAAATTAGAAGTGGTACTTTATCCTCAGAATAAGTTCACTAAAACCAGAAAATTCTATCAATGGATAGGATTAGGTTATATTTCTCCACTAAAAAAAATGCCATAAATTTAATGGTGGCCAAGATTTGTCTAATTAATTACAGTGCCAGTTCCTCACAACCACATATTTAACCTTGGAACATGGCAGGCATGTTCTCTTTTGAGTCATCTTAAAAATCCTTGGTAAATTATTGATGGTCCCTTCCCTGCAATTCCAAAAATCAGAGAACCTTTAGAATCTGAAGTTGGGTAAGTTGATACTAGCACTTATTTGGCTGAAAACATGCCCTGAACTGACACGAGATTATATATGGTCTGTATTTCTTTGTATGAATTGTCATGTGTTTTCAGAATGAATATTAATATTTTCATTAAGGAATGCCACAGGTGGTGTGTAATATATGGTACATGCCCTACATGACTATTCCCATAACAAGCACTTCTGAATACTAAAGGACCTCTGGTCCCAAGACAGAACACTGTTAAGATCTTAGAATCTCTACTCTCTTACAAAGTAATCACATTACAGTCACTTCTACCTTCCATTGGTCTAAAAAGATTTTTTCAGGGGCTAAGAGTTCCACATAAACCACTAAGAACCTGCAGAGTTAATGTGGCTTCCTCCCCAGTACAGGAAATACATGCCTGGGATCTCTGACTGTGAGGCCCATCATCAGATGATATTCTGTCTAATTGCTTCATCAGAAAGAGTGGAAAGGCTGATGCTTGGTAGACGAGTATCCCATGTTAATAAGGACAAGGGCACATTCCTTCCCTTTTGTCTTCATAGCTTAACACCAGTCCCTAATCCTTGTACAATGGTGGAGGTATACATGGAAGGTTCAGTCCCTACTTCAGGAAGTTTGGTATGTAACTGGTGATAGAAGGTTTTAAAGAAATGATGAAATAATGTGAATTATTTCTGCTAAAAATAAGAACAGTAGAACATGTATTTATGTATTAATCATTAGGTGCATTTTTGAAAGAAGTTATTTTGGAGGACACACTATTATTCCATTGTTCAAACATCATTTTGGGAATACTAATTCAGAGTTGCCTTTGGGATATTTGAATATTTATAAGTTAATGATAAATTGATATTTACAAAGGCTAAAGTTGGGACTAATTATATGTAGAGTAATAGAGCTATTTAACACCATTTTATATGTGTGTTAAAGATACTGTATGATATTAGTAAATCTAGAGGCAATTTCTAAAACTGAAGAAAATTGCTTGTAAATTGTATCATGTTTCAATGTCTTATGGATTAAATAATCTGAACTCCACAAAGAACGTGTGTTTAAAAAAATGTGGGTAGATTTGGTGTAAACTGATACCTACTTCTAAAAAAGCATCTGCCCTACTGAACCCTGGCATTAGTCGCTCTATGTGAAGAATGGCATAAGTTTCTAATTTCACCTTAATTCAATAATGAAAATGTTTTCTTAATTATTAGAACATTTGATAGTTGCATACAAATTGATTTACCATAATAATTACAAACAAAATATATTTCAATATAGTGCCTTTTGTTAATTTAATGTTAAAAAACTCTCAGATATGTCTGATTTAGTAGATTAGGTACTGATAGTTCCAGCTATTTTGGGGTATACTATTTTTTTCTATTATCCGGATGATAAAGGCGGCTGTAATAAATTTCACATCTCTAGCTGTTGTCAAAGTAAATGGTCACTGACCTACTTCTGGCCCATATGTAATATAATTGGCTCAGAGGGATACTAAAAATATAATTTGCACAAAAATGGACCGATTTGGGGAAAGACAGCTAGAACCAGTGATTCTGTGAAAAATCTCCAAGATCGTCATAACTCTAATCAATTTTTAGATTTTATTCATGCTTATCAATAAACTGTTTAATAGTGATATTTTAGACATAGATTTGGAGAAGAAAATGATTTCTTTGTGCATCTGTTCCATCTACATGGATTATATCCCACCCCAAATTCCAAACCAAGTTCAAACTCCACCTCTTACATGAAATCTTGTCAGATTTAATCAAATGTTATTTTCACGTTGCATCCCAATTATGTGTGAACTTCCATATTTTACATTTGTTTTTATATCTAAATTTTAGAATTCCAGAGCACCAGTAACTTTTTCCTTGCTTTACAAAGCATCTAATGAAGTGCCTTAGCTCTACTGTGGGCTTGAAGAGTTTTTATTAAGTATAAAATTCTATGTCCCACAGTGACATCTTTAGTTTACCCAGTAGATTTAAAAACTCATTATTCATATAGGCAGGCTATGCTTTAAGCATTTTCACCCGCATTTCCTCAGTAATCATCTCAGCAGTCTTGTGAGACTGATACTATTAATCTTATTTCATACATGAGGAGCTTGTAAGGCTGAGTAAGTTGTTGAAAACCACACAGGTAGTGTGACATGAGGCCAACCTTCAAATCCAAATCCAAATTTAACTTCATGGTTAATGCCCTTTCCATTATAGTTGTAATTGATGTAAAATAAAATAACATGTACTATTCAATTATTTCTTCATCTTTTCAAGAGAAAAAAAATATTTTCACTTGCAAAGGACGTCACAGGTAAAAGCAACATTCTAAAAGTGCAAGCCCTCAGTTTTGTGTCGCTGCAAGAGAAAGAAGAAAGTTGTGTCTGTGGTGTGTGTGTGTGTGTGTGTGTGTGTGTGTGTGTGTGTGGTATTAGAAGAGGGATTGAGAGAGAAAGATAGTAAAAAAAAAAAAATTCCATAGCTGTATCACCCAAATGCATTTAAGAACAAAATGTCTGACATTTAATTAAAAGTTATTTGCAGAATACCAAGGCAGACCCCACTGTTGTCATGAACTCCCAGTAGAGGTTGGTTGGAGTAGCCTCTTGCTGATGGCATGTTGGAGGAGTGAAGGTATCAGGGGTTTGTGCCATGATGGGGTTACCCAGCATTAAGAAGGCTGACTGCATGCCTTCTAAACTAATAAGCAAATGGAAACAGAGCTTCAAGTGAACAAGAGAGACTCTAACCTTCATTTTCTGTGTTCCTGTAGCCTAAGAAAAAGATCTTTAGGGAGACAGAGTCACAGGGATGAGATTTTTATGAGCTTAATTTAAATCTCAAAGGATGGTATGACTTTAGCTTATATCTGTGTTAGTCTCAAAGAAGATATATCTATATATTATCTAATCAAAATAAAATTTAGTGAACAGATGACTAGTTCATTCATACTAGCATAGCTAGTGAGATTAAGATAGGATTAGTTATATTAGTTTTAAAATTGATGCAAAAATATTTATAAATTTGAAGCAATTTCTAAATTAGTTGTCATAAAATCCTTACAACTTCATAGTTAATGTCAAGGAATTTTAGAAAGAGATATTTCATTTTATCCACATAGCTTCTTTCAGTTAACATGTAAAAAGCATGTTCACTAACATGATTTTACTACCTTAGGAAACAATTTCTAGGAAGATGGAATTGAAAATATCTTTATCTTTGTAGAAGACCACTACACATAACCCAATTAAAGTAAAATAGAAAACATCAAATGCTATTCGTTCTCCAAGGCTCAAGATATCCAGTTTCTAATAACTAAAACCCATGAATGTTGACTTCCATGGCAAACCTGTATGGACTATGCAAATACAATTAACTTAAGTATTTGGAGGTTATCATGGGTTATCTGGATGGGCCACAAATATTATTCCAAATACATTGAAGAGAAGGAGAGAAGGAGATTTAACTGCCAAAGAAGAAGGAGGCACAGGGATGAAAGCAAGATTCTATGTTGCTGACAATGAGAAGACTGATTTAGAGAATGTGGCCTCCAAAAAGGTAAGGAAGCCATTCCTTCCCTAGACTCTCCAGCAGGACCAGGCTTGCTGATACCTTGACTTCACTCTAGGGAGGTTGACTTTAGATTTCTGATCTCTAGAACAATCAGTGCATAAATTTTATCAGTTGAGGCCAGACTAAATTTGTGATAATTTGTTCAGTAGCAACAGGAAATGAATGCATTCACTTTGGAATCCTTGTCTTTGCAATCCTAAACTCTTATGCTGCAAAATTGCCCAATCTTAAGCCCCTTAACACCCTCATCAAATGATGTGTATACATCTGGAATAACAGGGCAATGAAAGAAAATCAGTAATAAAAAATACAGAAAAACTTACAGGCAATGAAAAAAATCACATCTTTAAATGAAAATAAATCACCTACTATTATACAATAAAAAACTAAGATTAATATTTATGACATTACATTTATATATATTCAGGTTATTTATAAAAGAAATACTTTGGCATCAGAATTCTATTTCAAAGAGTCAGATGGAAAAAGGCACTTGATCCTTTTCAGAATCAAGAGGAAAATATCTGGAACTCAAAAGTTTTAAACCAGCAAAACTATTATTTGGAAGAAAAATAAAAGGAAAATCTTATTTGCAGATCCTTTCCAAATAGATAATACTCAAGAATGATTCCAACCATGTGAAAGGGGGACAGTGGCACATGTCTGTAGTCCCAGCAATTGGGAGGCTGAGTCAGGAGGATCCCAAATTCAAGACCAGCTTTAGGAATTTAGCAAGACCTTGTCTAAAAAAAAATTAAAAGGGCTGGGGATGTAGCTCAGTGGTAAAAGGTTCTTGATTCAATCACATTATAAATAAGAAAAAAGAGAACACAGTGTACAGAAGTAAAATAAGAAAATATAGTAGTCAAACTCAGTGAGATATCAATATGTGTCAGGAATTATGCTAAATAATTTACATTGCCATATACTATGGTTTGAATGTGATGTCCTCTCCAAAATTTGTGTCAAAACCTAATCACCAAGTGATGTCATTGAAGCTGGGGTGGGAGGTGACTGACCTCATGAATAGAATTAGATGCCCTTATACAAGGGTTTGGAGGGGACAGTTTGTCCCTTTTGACCCTCCACCTTCTGTGTGTGAGGTCACAGCCTTTCTCCACTGTGAAGAACATACTTTTGAAGATGCCATTTAGGAAGCAGAGATCAGACCTTCACCAGACAAGGAAATGGCTGGTGCCTTGATTTAGACTTCTCAGCCCCCAGAATTATGAGAAAATAAATTCCTGTTCTGTATAAAATTGCCCAGTCTAGGATATTTTCTTACAGCAGTACAAAATAGACTAACACATTCTAATACCCAGGTATTAGAAAATAAAACATACAAACAAATGGAGTTGCTACTAGCTAACATTTATGACCCACCTAGAGTATACAGAAGGAGCTGAGATGTAGAGAGTTTAATTTCTGTTGCTAGGCATGTGGTCAGTAAGTAATGGACCTCAGGTTCAAACCCATGTCTACATGATTCCAAAGCCCATACTCTTAACCACTGAACTGACTCCCCATTTGAAGAAATATAATAGAGACATTTTTATCATTGGATAATTATCTCATATATGTTTAATACAAACAATTTGGCAAATAAGGAACTCTTGAACAAAAAATTGGAACACCATTCATGATTTTATTTACAGATTATTGTTAAATATTTTAATCACTGTCTTAAGAAGAAATAAGCTTCCAAGTGCTCTTCTTGTGCCTTTCATATCCTTACACATAGTCATAAGATATTTATTTCCAAATGAAATCACCTTGACATAATATTTTGTAATCTCCCTGTTCTTTAAATTCTATAGGATATTTTCCAAAATCTATTGTATTATTTTCTTATATTAGAAGAAAATTATCAGGGTGCTTGCTACTTAAAATTTCTTATGAATAGTGTAATTCTTACTAAGATGTCATAACATTTTTTATTTTCATTAATCATTTGTTAATTTAAAATAATTGAAAAAAATCATTTAAATCTAATGAACATATCTGTGCCCTGAATAGTGTGTAAATGTATTTTGTAAAACCCGATGTTCCAGAGGGGAAGCAAACACTACTACACTTATTTATATTCTTTCTCTAATTTGATGTTATTGGCAGACTATATAATGCATGGCACGTGTTTCTATTTTTATATTACATATGAAGAATGATGACTCAATATTTATACACAGCCACTGGCTTAATTGGCAGCCTAGAATAAGAGTGTTCTGATTTTAAATCCAATGTTTTTCCAATATATTTTACCTCTTAGTCTTCTTTTATACCCTTTGCTAATAATTGTTTTCCTAATTTAAAAATAAAGATTGTGAGAAAGTGATGAAAGAGGACATTCTTTCTTGGTGTAGGGCAGGCTGGGTGGATGGGGAAGGCTAGGTAAAGCATTCAGTCTTCCATATTTAGCTATTCTGTTAGGCATAAGGTTTTGTAAATATCTTATCAGATTAAAGAAGTTGACTTCTCTTCCAAGTTTGCTGAGAGTTTTTAACACAAAAGGTGGTGTACTTGTGAAATGCTTTTTATGTATCATATTTTGTTAACCATATGACTTTTATTTTTCAATATGTTCCTATGGTGAATTATAGTGATTGATTTTTTTGAATGTTGAGCCAACCTTGTATCATTGGAATAAAAATCACTTGAGTGTTCCACAATGCTCTTGTCTTATATTATTGTATTGGAGTTTCATTTTGGGTTGGGTGTGTATTTGTATCTATATTCATCAGGATTCCTGTTCTTCAACTTTCCTTTCTTATAATGTTGGTTTGGTTTTGGTGTTAGTGTGATCCAGTTCCACACAATGAGTCAGAAAATGTTCTCACTCAAAAATGTGAATATTTATCTGTAGCCTGATATCCATTGGGGGGAAAAACACAATTGGCATATTCTCCTTGTTAAAATTCTTTTCACAGGGTAATGGCTAGCAAATTTTGAACTATATTGTTTAGTAAATGAACAAATGTGTTTCAGATATTGATAGTTTTATGGTTTGGATCTGGAACATCACCTAAAAACTCATGTGTCAAAGGCACTGCAGTAAAATCCAGAGGTGGGACTTCCAGGAAGTGATTGGATCATGAGGGCTCCAACCTCATCAGTGGATTCATCCATATGAATTAATAATCTGAATGGACTATTGGGTGGTGACTGTAGGCATGGTTGGAGGAAGTAGGTCACTGGGGACATGTTCTTGGAAACTATATCTTCTTGTCCCTGGTTCCTGCTCTCTCTCTCTCTCTCTCTCTCTCTCTCTCTCTGTCTCCCTACAAACACACACACTTCCTCACTGCCATGAGTTGAGCAGCTGTACTTTGCTAAAGGCATGCTTGCTTTGATGGTCTGCCTCACCTTAGGCTTAGAACAATAAAGCCAGCAACCATAGATTGAAACTTCCAAAAAGTGAGACAATATAAACCTTTCCTCCTTGAATTTTTTGAGTCAGTGAGAAAAAATGGACTCACAAGGATAGTCATGGTTTTTACTGTGTGAAAAATAACTTACAAACAATCAGGAAGACTGGGATTATGATGTGGATTACATTAGAAGTATGAGAATGAAGATAGATGAAAAGTAGATAAGATACATATAAATATAGATGTGGGCAGATAAATGGCTTTGCTTATAAAGTTCTTTGCATTGTTCACAAACAGATCATATAAACAGTAATATTTTAGTAGCAATGTGTATGCCTAGCATCTAGATTTTTATTTCATGTATCAGACTTCACATAAAGGAGTCAGAGATCCTTGGAAAAGTGAGTAATTCCAGGGCCACTGTACGAAGAAATACAAGGTGAAGTTGGGACATCTTGTAAGAGCAAGTAAGAAAAAAGATTTTATATATATATATATATATATATATATATATATATATATATATATGCCATTGTAATACCACAAGAATAATTCTGCAGATAAAATCCTCTAAAGAGGCAAAAATTACTGAGAAAGAGCTTTTAGAAGAAGAGAGTAATGGGATATACTCAAAGCACCTAACCCCAAATAGTTATATTTGTTAATTACAAAAAGTCACAGTGGGAGGTGACTGTGAACTCTTCACAGTGGAAGACCCACAGGACACCATGTTACCTAAGTGATGACTTCTGGGAGCCACAGGTGACTATCAGGCATCCTCTGTCACTGTGCCCTTGGTATACTGCATCTCTTCTGTTTCTCCCAAACATGTACAACCTCCACTGAATGAAGAGAAATTTCAGACAATCCCAAATTGAAGGACATCCTGCATATAACTGATGCATACTCTTTTAAAAGTCTCAAGATCATAAAATCAAGTGAAGACTGAGGAACAGTCACAGATGAGAGGAGATGAAGAGACATGGCCACTAAATGTGAACTCTTAGTTCCTGGAACAGGCAAACAAGGGGATATTAGCAGGAAACCTGGTATATTCTGAATCAAATCTGTGGTTTAGTTAGAAGCACAATGCTCATGTTCATGTCCTATTTTTGGTGACTTCAGTATGTTCTCATAAAATGTAAACAATAGGGAAAGCTGGGGGAGGGTCATTGGGAATTCCAAATTATTTTTACAACTTGTCAGTTGGTCTTAAAATTCCTACAACTAGGATGTTAAAAAATAGTGTTTAGGTATGATTCTATTCTCACGAATTCAAACATGAGAAACCATTAAATGAGAAATTATTATATTGGTTTGAATTTAGCTTCAAATAGTAATGTGACAGGATTCCCCACTGATGGCAGCTGGAGAACTAAGATAGAGGCTCAAACCTGAGAACGGAAATGGGGTGTAGCAGGAAGTAAAGGGGCCCAAGTGCTTGTAAGTTCTATCCAAAGAGCAAACTATAGCAGGGGGAAGAGTGGAGTACTTAGAGATAAAGCTGAGGATACCTATGTGGGGCACTTACAGAGGGAAGGAGCTTATGAGTAGATAAAGGACAATAATCATATAATCGTAAGAAATGTCCTGCCCCACTGATCAGATTGAAAGCAATTCTGAAGTGAATCTGTTCTACATCCCACTCTGGAGCAAGATACTTCTTACATATTGAAATGGCATGAGAGAAGAATAATACCAATTTTTTAAAAAGTTTATCCTCTCTACATGTCTTTTGAAACTAGAGAGAAAAACATGTCAATTTAAAAATATGACTAAATACAGTCAAAATTAACCAGATGCCTATAAATCCCAAACACTGTTCAATGATACTACAGAGTTGACTACATTTAGCCTAACAATTAGTTCCCATCAAATTTTAGGTCATGTGAGTTTTCCTTTGAATATTTTCTTAATATATAAAAAGAATTGTGAATGCAAACAAAGGAAATCAAAATAGATCTTATACCTGCACCCCTGCATTTTTTTCAGAGAGAGGAATGAAGCCTAAGAGCTGAGAAGGAACATACCTGCTTTGTAATTATCAGCAGGCCAATGACATGTCGACCTGTGGTTCTGAGGAGCCTTATTGAATGGCTGACATTATGGTTTCTAGAACCCATTTCCATCTCTGAAGGCTTCAGATTACCCCCATCAGTAACAGGTGTAAGAAAAAGGCCAAGACTGCTACATGGTGAATTTAGAAGTCACTAACGTCTTAAAGCATGAAGACACAGCTATGCCGGTATTCATAATTTCTGGGATAAATGACAATCAGAACCCCAGGGGTGTGGGATACCCCATAATTTCTACTGACTATTAAGTTTTGAGAGAGTCATTTGTGACCTTTCTTAACACACACACACACACACACACACACACACACACATACACACACATTTCAAAATGGAAATTCCCCTCTCACTGAATGTTCCTGAATCTAACCTTCTTTTGCTATGCAGAGACTACTGTATTCATTGAGTGTATTTACTTTTCTATATTCGAGTGCCACACTTGATCAGGCATCCAGCAGTCAGCACAGTAGGCGATGGAAGGTACACAGAAGGCGTGTGTGCCCCCAGGCACCAGTGTGCTATCTCTCAGCACCTTGTCTCTTCTCTTACCCTTTAAAACAAGGACATTTTGAGACTGGCAGCTAAATGAATGCCTAGAGGAATGTGCACACACATTCAACAGCTTCAAAGAGTGGGACAATAATTATTAAGTGACAGCAATTACAAAAGAAGGATCCGGCTATAAAATACAATATGATTTATATTTCCTTTCAAACCATTATTAATACATAGTACTTAGAGTGATGTGTTTACTGGGGTTAAAGTGATTTCTTTTTTTCCCTAATGTGCAATATTGCTACTGTACTTTCAATTCTGGCTTATTTATAATTACAATAGCACAAATGTTCCAATTAAGAGAGAAAATGATAAATACATTAAGGTATCCAGTTGCTTTACTGTAAATTGCCACAAAATAGAGATGAAAACCAATGCAAAGCAGCCTGTAAGTGAAGTTGGCTCCTACTTTATCCAGACTAGGAATAGGTAAAACACAAAATCTTGTACACAAATTAATTTTATTCTTTATACATGATTTAATTCTGCCATGGTCTGTTGATTATTTTTTTTCTGATTTCTTTTAGCATAGTAACAAGAATGTCTGAAGGACATCAACTAAAGTATAATTGAGAAAGAAAATATTCATAATATGTGTTGTGATATGGATGAGGCTGAAAAAGAAAAGGAGCCCTAAGAAGCAATTCTTCTTTCTCCTTACAGGAGAAATGCAAGTTCACAAGGTATAAGGGACCCTTTATTAATCATTGAAGATAATGAAAAAGAGACTAGGCCAAGAGATGGACAGTGTGAACTTTAAGGTAGTTTTAAAAAAATTCCTGTGATCCCTTTCTTTTTGTTGAGTAAGGCTGAGCTATTCCTGATGATAAAGAATTTCTGCTGAGAGAAGAATTCCACAGCAGATAGAGGGTTGGGTGTTGGCTTTGGGGGCTGAACTACAATGAAAACATCATTAGTAATACTGTGGAAATAACTTCTTTCTGCCATTTCCACTCCACCTAATTACAGAAATTCATGACTCATTAAAATAACTATGACTCATATTGCTCAAATATAATTTCTAAGACTTTTATCTTGTGATTTAATGAAAGAAATAGTTTTTCAAAGGCTGTGATTTGTGATAGTCTGATGACTTCCTTCCTGTACTGTTTTGTAGGTGGGTTGATTCATTAGGATAAATATACTAAAAATATAATTTATCAACTTTTCTTTGTTCTTTGGGGGGTTTTAAAACTCCCAATGTTTAAACTTAAAGAGGGTTCTAGGCTTAAAGTAATATTTTAAATGAGCACAATGAGTTAATGTTAATAATAGAGCTAAAGTTTCAAAATAATTTTCCAGACAGTTGAATAATCATCTAGAAAGCTCTCTAGCATTGCAGAAAAATCAGTACATCTAGAGAGGTGTCCCATCTTCTGTAAGACCTTTGATATGTATACTGAAAGTACTTGGGAAATACAAATTTAATTTTTATTATTGTTATTGTTATTATGGTAAATATTCTAAGAGCTTGCAAACTTGGACCAAAGGCTTTCTTAAAAATGCCCTCTTCAGTGATTTAGGCTCTATTTACAAATAAAGATTATACTGACTTGAACAGAATATATACTTATATTCATGGTACTTTTGATGTTACTAAAATTTATTCATATAATTTGAAATAGTCAGCAGGGTGTGGTGGCACAGGCCTGCAATCCCACTGGATCAGGATGTTGAGGCAGGAAGATGGTGAATTCAAAGCCAGCCTCAAAAAAAGTGAGGCACTAAAGCAACTCAGTGAGATCCTGTCTCTAAATAAAAATACAAAATAGGGCTACAGATGTGGTTCAGTGGTCAAGTGCCCCTGAGTTCAATACCCAGTACTGCCCCCCAAAAAAATTTGGAATAGTCATACATACATATACATTTATATTGAGATATTGATTAATGAAGATATGCACCACCTCTCTAAATGCAGTGTATCCAAATTCTAGGTTTTGGAGTTAGAGAGTTAGATTCAAACTCTGGCACTGGTACTTCATGAAACCATGAATATTAGCTCATGTACTAGCTGATTACCTTCTGAAAGTGCTTTCTAAGTTACAGATATTCTTAGTAATTTATGTGCCAATTAATTCTCAAGAGACCCTTATTAGATAGGCACTATCACACCCTCTTAAGAAGTAGGAAAATTGAGACACAGGAAGATAAGAAAACTGTCCTCATTCACATGATCCTGTAATATAGGCCACAAGGTGGCTTTAACTATTGAACCCACTGTTCTGTACACATGTGTGCCCAGACACTGCGTTAAAATATACCTAAGTTGGTTGTACCTTTTTCTTTTTTCATTAATGATGTGCTTATACTTCACTTCAAGGTAAAAGTTATTGCCTTTAACTTAAAGGAAGTCCAATACTTATTAGTTCCACAGAAGCTTCAGTAAAGGTTTAAGCCATAACCAGCATGACTCCTAACTTTTGTTGAATCAAAGTGTGTAAAGTTCAGACAATATGGTCTTGTGATAGTGAAAAGCAATCTAAAGTATGAATAACCTTTTAATAATATTTGTTCAGTAAGTCATATTGCAGATAAACAATCAAAGTTGGATTTCTTTAGTGCAAGTTTTTCTCCCAGGAACACCTTTCTATATGAAAAGTCAGCTTTGAAAATAATCTTGCCTTATCAACAGCCTCTGTTCCCGTGTGATATCTTCCCAGCCTATAATCACTCCTGGATAATATGCCCTGAATTTGTTTCAGATAGTGAGTGCTTTTCTTTCACTCCACAAAGTTCATTGCTAAGAAGAGTGCTATTCGATTCTAGTTGGGTTAATATGCCGAATTTCTCCTGGCCTGAAGTAGACATGGCCTAAGTTGCTGTTGCCTGATGTTCGTGTTCTTGAGTCATTCTGGAGCAAACATGGGTAACAGCATCTAATATTACATCTCTAAATTGGTTTCACAAAGAATCTACTCTTTGTCTCTTAACATGAAGACTGATCTTATGCAGGAAGATTAGGCATCTCTCACTCCCTCTCTCCTCCTTTCTCTCTTTCTCTATAAAAATGGATGGTTTTGCAGTCTGAACATAAAGATAGAAATTATATAGGATAATAATATCTAGGCATATCTCTATCTCTTTCTCTCTCCCTCTTTCTGTCAAAATGGAAGATTTTGGAGGTAGTCTATATCTCATATCTGCTACTTTATGGTCTTTTATCCCCAAGAAGAATAATCATGTCTTTGAGCCTTAATAGTTTCATCTGGAAAATGAGGACAGTGCTACTTTCCTTGAAAGTTGTGAGGATTAAAAATAATATGTCAAGTCCTCGAGTAGAAATCTAATACCTCCAAGAAGAATTTCCAAATTTTATACAGTAAATGATATTCTTATAAAAGAATTTGCTGAGTACAAAATTAGAAAAGTTATACAAAGCTCCTATTGTAATACAGAAACTTTCTTGCATAGATATCAAATGATAATATATAATTTCTCTAACACATAATGTTATCTATGTATGAAGCTTATAGATGTATGATATACTACTTTTAATATTGCTATGATTAACATGTTTCTGCCAGTCAATGAATACAGTAGCAATATGAAAAGGTACAAAAGGATCAAAAAGGGAATAGGAGTAAAGTTAACAGATGTCAAAAGGAATCTATAATAAATAAAATGATACTGTATGATACTGTATAAAAAGGGAGGCATCAATTGGTAGCAAAACAGGACAAATCAGCAAACAATTTCTTTAGCAGAATTAGGGAAATATAGTCTAAATATATATATATATATATATATATATATATATATATATATATATTTAATGTATTTGTGTGTGTGGAGAGAAAGAGAAGAAGAGAGAGAGAGAGAGGAAGAGAGAGAGGAAGAGAAAGAATTGCTTTAAAATTCAACATTGATGATGTAAAACCATTTTACAATTCACATTTGCTGAGATTATACATAAAGAATAATATTTATCTCTACTCATAATATTTATCTCTAATATGTTTAATATAAAATACTTAAAATTAATTTTGAGATGTGCATAAATCTAACTTTTCAACTTTCATATTTCTTTATTTGTTCTAGAAGTATAGCAAATCATTACATTTCTCAAAAATTTTGCTAACATGGGAGCTTAAATCTTTGATATATAATTTATATATTTTAAATGATAAATTGACATAAATATTAAGAATATATAGTGTATAACATATGATTATTTCCTTCTACCTGCCCCATAAAGTGTCTGCTGTCAGATGAATTGGAGCACACTTATATGTTCTTTCTTTTCTCCTGCTGCTTTGAGAATCTTCCTTTTTTTCTTTAAATTTTAAAACCTTGACTATAATCTCATGAGGTAGACTTGACTGAATAAAATCTGACTGGCAACCTTGAACCTCTCTGAATCTGGCTATTTGTATCCTCCTCTAGATTTTTGCAAAGGGTTCTGTGGATTACTTTCTAGCCCTTTGGCATCTCAAATCACTCTTTCTTTTTTCTGTTTTTTTATTGGTTTTTCAAAACATTACAAAGCTCTTGACATATCATATTTCATACATTAGATTCAAGTACATTATGAACTCCCAATTTTACCACAAATACAGATTGCAGAATCACATAGGTTACACATCCACATTTTTACATAATGCCCTATTAGTAACTGTTGTATTCTGCTGCCTTTCCTATCCTCTACTATCCCCCCTCCTCTCCCCTCCCATCTTCTCTCTCTACCCCATCTACTGTAATACATTTCTCTCCTTGTTTATTTTCCTGTTCCCCTCACAACCTCTTATGTGTAATTTTGTATAACAATGAGGGTCTCCCTCCATTACCATGCAATTTCCCTTTTCTCTCCCTTTCCCTCCCACCTCATGTCTCTGTTTAATGTTGATCTTTTCTTCCTGCTCTTCCTCCCTGCTCAGCAGAAAAGCTGACTAAAACAATAAATAGAAGGAGGAAGAGATTTTTCATAGCGCTGAAGGAAAACCCTGCAGACCAGGAACACTGTACTAAAACTAAAACCAAACTAAAATGAAAGGAGAGATGACTCAAAGTAAAGAAAATTGGAGACAAAACCCAAAAAAAGACACATTACAACTGATCACAGAAATGCAAAGGGTTATTAAAGACTATTGTGAACAAACTGTCAACAAATATTTTACCCTAGATGAAATGGACAGATTCATGACACATACACCTTACCAAGACTGCATCATGAAGAAATAGAAATCTTGAGCAGATTGATAATGAATAATGAGATTAAATTAGTAATAAAAAGTAAAAAGTCCCCATCAAAGAAAACCCTAGGACTTTATGGATTCTCTGCTGAGTTCTACCAAACATTTTAATAAGAACACTCATTCTTCTTAAATTACTCCAAAAAATTCAAGAGAAAGGAAAATTTCCAAATTGATTCTATTAGGCTAGAATTTCCTTGGTACCAAAACAAGATGGAGACACAACAGAAAAAGAAAGCCACAGGCCAATAGCCCTAAAGAACACAAATGCAAAATACTTAACAGATACTAGGAAACTGAAGTCAATAGCACATTCAAAAGATTATTCACCAAGATCAAGTGTTATTCAGCCTAAGTATGCAAGAAGGTTCAAGATATGTAAATCAAAAATGTGATACAACAACAGAATGAAGGACAAAAACACAAACTATTAAACATTGATAAAGGAAATTAAAGCATACATACAAAAAATGAAATCAATGAAGAACCTTTACATAAATTTATCAAGTACATGAAAAAAAAATTGAAATTCATCTCATGTTAATGGATTAGAAGAATCAAAATTTTTAAAATGTTCACACTCCAAAAATATATCTACAGATTCAATGTAATATCTTTCAAAATAACAATGATATTATTTAAAAAATTAGAAAAGAATCCAAATTGGAAACATACACACACACACACACACACACACACACACACACACACACACACACACTCCCAGATAGCCACAGTAAACTTGAGTAAAAAGAACATAGCAGGAAGCATTATATTATACTATCTGACTATAAAATATATTTCAAACATATTGTAGTCAAAATAGCTTATTGGGCTGGGGATAAAGCTCAGTTGGTAGAGTGCTTGGTTTGCATGCAGAAGGCCCTGGGTTCAATCCCCAGCACCACAATAAAGGCAAACAAAAAAACCCCAGCTTGGTGTTAGCATAAAATACATGCAGACTATTGTGATAGAATAGAGTTAACAAAAATAAATTCAAGCTCCTACAGCCAAATGATCTTCAACCAAGTTTTTACTACCACAAACATTCACTAAAGAAAGTACAGTCTCTTCAATAGATGTTGCTTATGAACTTGATATCCATTATTCAGAAGAATGAAACTAGACCTCTGTCTCTCTTACCAGGTGCAAAACTCAACTCAATTGAAGACTTAAAGTTAAAATCTGAAACTATGTAACTACTAGAAGAAAACAGGGGAAAGGCTTTGGGATATTGGAATGGGCAAGACTTTTTCTGTATCCACCCCCACACACACACACCAAAGAAAGTACAGAAAACAGAAATAAAAATAGACAAAAGGATTGCATCAAACTAAAAAGGTTCTTCACAGCAAGGGAAACAATTAACAGCATGAAGAAAGAACACAGTGGGAGTTGTAGCTCAGTGGTAGAGCTCTTGCTAGAGCACTGGATTCAATCCTTGCCACCACATAAAAATAAAATAAAACAACATAAATAATTTTAAAAAGAACATCTACAACTAAAAAAAATTTTAAAAAGAACACAATGGGGAAAATATTAGTGAATTATACCTATCAATGGTTTGATATCTAGAATACATAAAAATTCCATAGGGAAAAAACCCTGATTTTAAAAAATGGGCAATAGATATGCATAGACATTTCTCAAAATAAAACATAAACATCATTAGTCAGGGAAATGGAAATGAAAATTAAAATGAGATATCAACTCACTCCAGTTAGAATGTCTAGTATTCAAAAGATAAAAGATAGGTGTTGTAGAGAAAAGGGAATCCTTACACACTCTTGGTAGGAATATAATTGGTGCAACTCTTGTGGAAAGCAGTATACAGGTTCCTCAAACCATTAAAAATAGAACTACCACAAGGTGCTGTAGAGCATGTCTGTAATCCCAGCAATTTAGGAGGCTGAGGCAGGAGTATTGATCACACCTTCAAAGCCAGTCTCAGCAATTTAATGAGGCTGGGGATATGGCTTAGTGGTTAAGTGCCCCGGGTTCAATCCCTGCCACAAAACAAACAAACAACAACCAAACAAACACCCTACTATATGGTCCAGGAAGGACATGAAACCATTAGAGATTATTTCGTATTTATTGCAGAACTATTTAGAAGAGGGAAGACATGAAAACAAACTGTGAGGAATGAATGAGTAAAGAAAATGTGGTATAAAAACAAAATGATATATTATCTAGTCATAAGAAATAATAAGATTCTGGCATTAGTGGAAACACAAATAAAACTGGGGATCATTATGTTAGTTGAAAGAAGCCAGGCACAGAAAAAAAATGTGATCTCACTTATAGGTGGAGTCCCAGAACAGTGTCTCAAAATAAATTAATGTACTTCTTCAATATAAACAATTTCAACTAAAACAACAATAACAAGCCCAGAACTGTTTTCAAGTTGTGCTTCCCTTGAAATTGCAATAGGTTTCCAGTGCAAAATACCAGTAGTTACCGCTAGGTGTCAGACATGGGCTTTTGCCAAATGTAAGGATGGCTGAGTACAGTTGTTCTTATGGGATATTTTCAAAATCACTTCAGCATGAGGAGTCTTAAGGTGAGCATAGGGATAGTAGATCACAAAGGATTTCTTTGAAAATTAAGTGACAGCATGGTTCTTTGAAGTGATGAAATAGGGGAAAACTGCTGTTGCTTAAAGCCCCACTCAATTTCAGTTGTTTTTCTGGGTAATTTTGTGAATTGAGGTTAATACATGATTCTTGTACGTTTTTCCCTGAAACCAAATAATCTAGTCAATTTTTGTGCTCCTTGATATGACATTTTTTTAAGAGAGAGTGAGAGAGGAGAGAGAGAGAGAGAGAGAGAGAGAGAGAGAGAGAGAGAGAGAGAGAAAGAGAGAGAGAGAGAGAGAATTTTTTCAATATTTATTTTTTAGTTTTCAGCGGACACAACATCTTTGTTGGTATGTGGTGCTGAGGATCGAACCCGGATTGCACACATGCCAGGCGAGTGTGCTCCGCTTGAGCCACATCCCCAGCCCCCTTGCTTTGACTTTTTGTATCTGCAGAAAAATAATAATTTATTTTTAGTTGTCGGAGGGATCTCTGTCCAAGGGAGAACTAGGAAACTCATCATTTTTTTTTTTTTTTGAGCTTCGTTCTCTAGTTGGGTTAATCAGAAATCTTCTGGGATAATATGACTGATAAGCATTTATAATTCAGTTTTAGTTTCAGTGTTCAGACTGGTTTATAAACATTATATCATTAATTTAATGCATATCAGTACCTTTAAATTCAATCAAGTCTGTCTTATCAGGTAGATCAATAAGCCAGACAACATAGTAAGTGTATATTTTTTAATCCATCTCACATGAATGCAAATTGGCTTTGCATTTCTTCAGTAGAGATGGAAAAGAAAGCAAATTGGTCACAGAAAACAGTCTCCTTTAATTTGCTGCACAGCTCAAACTGTTAATACAATACTCTGCACTATTGTGGCATTAGGTTATTATTTATTAATATTTCTGTAATATACAGTGAATCTCCAGGATTCATCAGCTTTTCATACAGACCATTAAACAGGGAATTTGAGTGTATTGATACACATGTATCTAAAAAATCTTTAATTGAAACCAAAATTTCTTTATGCAATTCAGGTATCCAACCTTATTCCCTTCTTGTCTCATTTTTAAATTGTTTTAAATTAGCTAGTTGAATGAGCTTACATAATTCTAAAGTGTCCCATCTGCCATGCTTCATTAAAAGAGAATGAAAAACAGATTTGCAGGACAACTTTTCCCAACAATTTAGGTAAGAGTCCTTCATTTGAATCTCAGATTCATTTCAATCATACATTTTGGCAGAGTGAGGAAGCAACCGTACACTACTATTGTTAATAAATTTCTAGATTTTTAGCTGTACTTTTACCTGATATCCTGTGCAATTGCTTATCCAATTTAATCATATCACCTGTGAACTTTTCAATATCAGGTTTGCATGACATTATGTTGGGCACCGGAATCAAATAATCTGAGTGACCATGGTCCTTCTTTCATCCCAAAGTCACACTTCTTTGTACTGCACAATTATAATTGACTTTGACCCTGAGGGATTATAAATTCCTTTCTGTACAAAAATTATATTTTAAAGAATTTGTAAATGCTAGGGTAACTTGACAAAATCTACAACTTGGAGAATTGGTAGGACAGTGATTCATTAGAATTTAAGTATATATCATCTGTCTCCTCTTTTAAAATTATATATATATATATATATATATATATATATATATATATATTACCAGAGATTGAACTCAGGGGCTCTTGACCACTGAGCCACATCTTCAGCCCCCACCCCCTTTTTGTATTTTATTTCGAGACAGGGTCTCACTGAGTTGCTTAGGGCCTTGCTGAATTGCTGAGGCTGGCTTTGAACTCAAAATCCTATTGCCTCAGCCTCCTGAGTCGCTGGGATTACAGGCGTGCATCACCATGCCCTGCCAAATGCTATTTTTAATCAACCTTTTGCACATTTACATTCAATTATATTTTTTCTGAGTCCCCCCCATTTATTTTTTCCTTTCTTTTCAAACCCTAATCACGTGCTACCATGAGCTCCCATTTTTGGTATCTCGGCAAAGACAATCTCCCCCACTATAGTGTCCTTCACCTCATCTTGTCCCTACAATAGTAAATAAAGTCATAGTCTAGGCAGGTTGACACATCACAGCATTTACTATATCTTGACCACGAGTACATAGTTAGGAGTATCTTGAGAATTACTCCAGTTAATAAAAGTTGCTTATATTTTGCACACTTCCAAGGTCTCAGGAATGACATATTTAAAATTGAAGTGTGAATTTTGAAGGTTCTCTTTTTCAAGGCTTATGTTATTTACCTTTACCTTTACAGGGCTTAAAAGATTTGAAGTTTGCTCCTCTGTTCACTTTTTTGCAAAAGCTGAAGTCAGTAAGGGTCCTGAGTAAGCACTAATATGCTTGTCCTTTTGACAGAATTTGACCCGAGGGAAAGAGCACTTTGATTTCCCATGTACAACACTGATTTTGGTAGAGGTTCAGAAGTGAATTTCTTATAACCTAAAAAACAGTTTAACCACTCCACTCCATGTCCTTGTATTTCTGTCACCTCTGTATTCCCTCCCCAGCTGACATGGGCAAACATTTAATGATTTACGTGCACACATGGACCATATTCTGGTTAAAATATAGCTCCTGATCTCCCTTTGGGCATTGCAGGTTGAATCACATGTTTAATGTCTGTACCTCCGGAAGTCACCACCTGTTTTTCCATTACTATCATGTTTTCCTGGAATAGAAAGGAGCAAGACAAAGCATAGTATACTTAGTTACCTTCAGCTGCTTTTGTATTTCTTTTACAATCTATTTAATTCTCACTCCAAGCTGGAAGTTTTCTCAAGCATCCACTGATAGGCATTTCCTGCTAACCATGGTTGCAAACCAAGTGTTGTGCCATTTCATGCCAGGGATGGGCAGAGAGTCCTGATGTCAACAATTGCTCTTGACCTCCTCCTTGTTTCTAATATTCCACAACAGATCCTTCACCATAACTGGGACAGAGTAAACTGTGCAAACTGCACAGATTCCATCAGGTCTCATCATGGACAGAGCTCACACGATTCCACAGAATGTATGCATGGAAGGTCTAAGTAAAGGCAAGATCAGAAAAGGCCCCAGAGATTTTCCAGACAAAGTGCCTCAATCTTTCCTACTTGCCTGGAACAACCTTCACCTCTAAGATGAACCATGATATCTGTGTTAAACCTTGTTTAGGGAAATCTCCCTAGAAGTTTCCAGAGGTATCCTTTATCCTCCTGATCACTTACTCAGTTAAGGTTGCTTCACTCAAAACACCAGGTATAAGCCATTGATAACTATACCAGTTTGGCACTCTGGGGAAGTTTTGAACTTTAAATAGCATCTTATAAGTTACTAGTTCCCTTTCCTTGATCAAGAGTCAGCTCCAGACTTCCAGTTGGCCCTGGGATAACAGAAGTAGTTTACTCAAGTTGTGAAATATCTGTAGAGTTTATACAGTTAAAGGGCAGGGCTTAAGTCCCAACATTCTCTCTGAGATCCTATGCTAAGCTCCAGGTCTTTGCAAGCATTTCTGTGTTATGCTAGAATTGCCATTGGAGTCATCTAGCATTTCACCTGAAAAAAGTCACTAAATCATCAGCTTCTAATGAACAAAAACTATGACTTAGTTTTCTTCACATGCTCAACTAGTAAAGTGACTATCCTACTAGAGCTAACTAATATTTGTTATAATAATTAAAAACTAAATTCATTGTATTCTCAGTTTATGTTTATCATGTAAATCCAGAACAAGAGAGTTCCAGTCTGGTTTAAGTAACCAGAAGAAGCATATGAAAAGTTTAGGCTCTTGGGCCAGTCTTCACATTCATTTGAATCATGAAATAATTCAATTGGCTTCTTCTGAGAAATGGAAGCTAGTTATTGTAGATCCCTAAGGGCATTCTTTGTTGCACAGGCAATCTCCATGGCTCCAGAAATATTTCTAATTTTCAGCTGTGGAAACTATTTTTCCAGTGTTTTAAACACATACAAAAATGTAATGCAAATATATGTTAGTTTGTTTGGATTGTAATTTTAAATTGATTTCCAAAGTTGGTAGGAAATACATTGCAAATGTTTAAAAAAATTCACTTTGAAAGACACATGTAATTTTGTAAATATTTATCAGGCTTTTTTATTATATTAGATTCAGTACCCATTTTGAATGGTTGAGGAACATACTGTTTGACAACTTACGATGTAACATATGATTTACATGTGTGTGTGTGTGTGTGTGTGTGTGTGTGTGTGTGTAAGTGAAGGATTAATAGTGTATAATATGACAGATACAGAAATAAATTCTGCCAATTGTGAAGCAAACCAGCCAGATGGATATTATTATTTCTTCCATTTTGCTCAAGAACAAAGAAGCCAAGAACGAAGAAATTGCTCAAGGTTGAGAGATTTGTTAATGATACAACAGGAATATGAGTTGTGTAGTTTATCTGTAATCGATTAGCTTAACCATTATAGTGAGCTTCTTCCATTGAATATTTTTTAAAATTTTATTTTTATTTGTTACAATTAGTTATACATGACAGAATAATGCACTTAGATTCATTGTACACAGCAGAGCAGAGCACAACTTTTCATTTCTCTGGTTGTACACAATGTAGAGTCAAACCGTTTGTGCAATCATACATGTACGTAGGGTAATGATGACCTTCTCATTCCACCATCTTTCCTACTGATCTCAGATCTACTGGATCAGAATTTCTGGGGAAAAGAGCCTAGTGATCGTTATCCACCAATTCAAATGATTTCAATGGACCAAAAATTTGAGAACCATGGCTTGAAAGGATTAATTTAATTTCCTCGAATAATTGTGAAGAAGTAGTAACTTGTAATTCAATTCAAGAGGATCTGCTGTTTGTTTCCCAACTATTTTCCCAGTGTTGGATCTCTCTTCACATTCTTCTCAGCATGTGCTTGGCCATAGCAAGCTAATGCAGAAGTTATTTTATGGCACTGAGAAGTGGAGATTGAGCCAATGGCAATTTTGTTCTGGGCTGAGTGAGGAATGGCTGTGTTGTTATAAACTGAGAGCAAGGCCTTGTAATTGGCTATGTTTTCATGAAATTGCTGCAGTTTTCAAGCTAAGACCTACTGAAATGGAGAACAAAGAACTGAAGGCTTAACTCATGTCATTTACCACTTCCCCTGAGCATCCCAGCCAGTCTATGAAGTGCTGAATACCAAGGGTATTATTCATCACAGCCCTGTCACTGAGGCTTATACCATTCTACAGCCACTTATTGGCTGCTTATCTTTGTCTAAGTGATACAACATGTTTAGTTATCTAAATTTTTACAATGTGGCACTGTGCACCTACCCAGCAGATTTATTATAGGTTCTTTAGCCTTATTTAAATAATCATATAGCTTAATTAATTTATTTAATCTGTTGTAAATTGTAGAGCCTATTTAAAATATAAAGCTCCTAGATTGTAATTTAGTTTTTATTACCACCTCTGCTGAAATCTACTTATACTGAGCATTATTAAGTACAAAAAATGTTCACATATTTTTTTTTTCACTGGGCCCACAATGTAATAATATTTTAAGGTACGAGGCATCATTATCAAAACTACACTGATGAAAGTATGAGGCCAGCTGAATACAGGAGGTTGACCTTGACCTTTCTTGATTATTCTGTGTAGTTGTAAAGAGAAAGAAAAAAGGTTTAAAATCATTTTAACTATTAAAAAACAAGAAAACCATCTTTAAGAACTAAAAGAGGCTTTTTGTATATTTTGAATTCAGCTTTGCTTGAAGGAAGAAATCAAATTTAAAACAAAGTCTCCGTGTGAACATAATTTATTTGCCACTTTGAGCTCTAATTGGTTAACTGAAATTGATTTTTGCTTATTAATTTGCATCTTGTTTTGCCTGTGCTTCTGGGAAATACATAGACAAATGGGTTTTCATGACTTAAACATCCATTTAATCTTTCCCCCTCACCACCATATCTGTTAAAATATAGACTTTTAACATTAGAAAATGACCTTGTTAATCAGGTTACATTCAGAACTCTGGATAAAATGTGGGAAATGCATTAAGCAATCTGTATTCACTAATTTCATTGAAATTAAATGGGGTCATCAATAAAATAAGTAAACAATCTTGATAAATGTAGCACACTACTCATGCAAATGTGTTGATGTTGTTCCTGAATTTCTCTGAATCCTGACCTTACCAAGATTGGGTTTGAGATTGTAACTCTTATTCCTTTAGGTGCATAACATTTTCACTATTACCAGTTAATGATTTGCAATTCTTATAGACTAAATTCCCAAATTGAAAATGACACTCTTGTTGTGTTGAACACTAAATGTTCGAAAATAAGTAGAAAAAAGACAAATAATGAAGAACAACATATTGAGCCATGATATGATTTAATTAGAAAATATTGTTTGATATATGTAGTTTTTCTTTTATTTTCTTGAGAAATATAGACTTTCAGATTTTCATTCTTTATTCAATACCATTGTACTGATATATATATATATATATATATATATATATATATATATATATATATATATATATATATATATATAGAGAGAGAGAGAGAGAGAGAGGGAGAGATAGTAAATATTATATATATATAGCAATATGTTTTTATATCATATACTATCACTGATCTGCAATAATTTTATTTTGGAATTCTGTTTTCCTTGTTTATTTTTTCTTGGGGGTATATTGAGTTTTGGATATGTGAGCTTATAGTGTTCATCTAATTTGGAAAGTTTTGGGCCACTTTTCTTTAAATATTTTTTTACTGGTCCTCATCTTCTTTCTCTTCTTTCTGAAACCTCACTTGCATGTCCTTTAGTCAGCGTAATGTTGACCCATAAACTACTCAAACTTTTTCTGTAGCTGCCTTTAATACTTTGTGTATTAAATTTGTATAGTTGAAGTCATTATATTTTCAATGTCACTGATTTTTTCCTTCTGTGGTGTTTCATTTGCTTTTAACCTCAACCCATATATTTTTCATTTCACACTGAAATTTTCAAGTTCTACTCATTATTATGTTTGTGTATTGTGAGTTTTTATAACTTTTCCCTATATTTTTCTCCTTAGATTCATTATTACTATCAAATCCTGGAGTATTTTTGTTATAGCTGTTTAAGGAATTTGTTTGCTGATTGTAGTATTTCTACTACTTCTTAGTCTGTTTCAATTCAATGAATTTTATCCAATGTATAAATAAAATTTGATGTTTTTGTGTTTTTCCACTGATTTTTGGACATGACTTCTTTTCATTAGATACTGTCATTGCATTTATGATGTTGCTGAATATCTCCTTAAAACTTTGGGCATTCACTTTGCAGGCAGTTAAAATGCCTGTTTCTGGCTTGTTCTTGAATTTTCTTAGGAAGGATGTGAAGTAGTTAGAATTGCTATGTACAATGTAGGAAACTCACTTACATTTAAAATTTAGATACAAATCTATTTTTTTAAGGATAAGTATGCTGCGTGCAGAATTATAAATAAAAGTTTGTGACACTAAATTGAATTTTTTTGAGATATGCTTATGTAAAATTCTTTTTTATCTAGAATTAAAATAAACAAGGCATCCTTTATTTTTACTTTCTAAATTTGGGAACCTTAGCAGTTGATTGTCAGGTTTCTCATTTATGTTTCTTTAATCCCTTTTTAATCTATCATTTTGAAGTTAGATGACATGCACAGAGAGTTCATTAGAAGGGCTCATAGTACTCACTGAAGGGTTTTATACTCACAGTTTCAGTTTATTATAGCTGAAGATGCTGATGGAAGTCAGTCAAGGGAAAAGTACACAGTGCAGAGTGCAGGAAGGACCCCAAAGTGGAGCCTCTAATGGTCCTGTCTCCAGAGTCATGGATAGCATTCTTTTCCCAGGCTTTCTGTGAGACAGTACATGTGGAGCATGTCCAACCAGGAAAGCTCACCTGGGCCTTGGTAGGTTCAATGAGTACATGGTGGGAAGGAAGGTTCACTGGGAAAAGGACTTTTAGGCAAAGTCTTACAGGAGATGAGGTGAGGGAGCATGCCATAGATTTGGGGGGAAGTATGATTTATGGTTAGAAAAGAGTATGACCAAAGTCCTCAAATATAGAGTGTTTCAGGCATGTTCAAGAAAATAGTTGAAGCTAGTGTATTTGTACTTGAAGGAGAAAGGACAAAGTAGCAGTCATTAAGATCAGAGAGGTAATCGGGCATAGTGGCACACACCTATAATCCTGGTGACTTGGGAGCCTGAGGCAGGAGGATCTGAGTTCAAACTCAGCCTCATAAATTATTTTAAAGGCTGGGTATGTGGCTAGGTGTTTAAGCACCCCGGGTTAAATCCCTGGTACCAAAGTGGTGAGGGGAAGGTCAGAGATATGAGGCAAGAGCTAATCCAGCTTGGGACTTGCAAGTGAGAACAAAAGCTTTGGCTATTGTCCTAGGAGAGATCAGAAGGAGTTGGCCAGAGTGACTTGATCTGTGTTATGTTTTAATTATATGACTTTCACCATTGGGTTGGTAAGAGACCAAGTGGAGTATGGGAAAAACAAGCAGGTAGAGTAGTTAGGAGGCTAAAAGCTAGAGTCAACTTGATCACCAGATACAGGTGGGATGTAGAGCCAAGGGGGTCCAAGATACTTGCCTAGATTTTGGCTTGAGAATCTGAAAAGATTGAACTTCTCACAGTTGATATGAGAAAAGTTGAGGGAGCTGATTTGGGGAGGAAGGTGAGGTGCATTTTTTTAAACATGTTAAGTTAGATCCTGGTAGAGCTTAACATAGAGATGAAGCATAGGCAGTGTGTTTTCTAGACTGTAATTCTAGAGTGAGGGCAAGACAGTCTTCTGAGTAGGCAGACTTTGTTAAAAGCTGCAAGACTTGAGGAGCTCACAAAAAGCACAAGTACAGAGGAGTCAACCAAGGACTGACTTGAGATGAACAGCCTTAAGAGGGATGGGCAACAAGAAACGAGTACTAGGTGAGAGGGAATAAAAGCAGGTTGCTTGAAGCATTTCCCTGAAAAGCAAGCAAAGTGATGAAATTAAATTATGAGGTTTATTTTTCCCCTTAAATGCTGTAAGTAGACCTACAAAGATCCAAGTCTAGCCATTCGATTTGGGTGAAGGTAGTTGGTGACCTGGATGACAGTACTTTCTGTGGACTGAAAAGACAGGTCCTGATTTGTAGGACTGAAGCCCCATAAGGCTTCTTGTCAATAATAAACTCCATGACACTCAAGAATGCTGTTGAAGGCAAGGCCAGGGCATGCTTGGTAGCATTGGTATTTCTTATGTGAACTTATCTACCTTTTCTAAATTTAGAGACATGTGCTCTTGAGTTGCCCTTGGATATGTTGGAAGAGGAGAAGAAAAGAAAACATGTTTAGTAATCTTCCTATGGTGATAGGTTAAGGTCGAAACAATCCAAAATTTTTATGGGATTGTATTGAAGAGACAATGCCAAACACATAGAAATGATCTTCAGAGGTAACATGTCCATAATTCTTCTATTCAGATTATATAGGCAGTCATCTATTCCATTCTTATGGAAGGGTTTCTTGGTGACGTTAGGGGAGAATGTGTTTTAGGTGTTTGATTTCATTATTGGTTTTACTTTAGTAGAGACACTGAATGGAAATATGTGTGTGTGTGTGTGTGTGTGTGTGTGTGTGTGTGTTTGAAAATAAAAACTATATAAAGCCATAAAGAATATGGATAATAGTTCAAGAAACTGTTTTCTGCAATATATATTTGTTCCCCTCTCAATTAAATTTGAGCCTTTCTGCTGCTTTGGTTTTGAATACATCTATCATATTAGTATAGGAGATTACTTGGTACTATGTACTGAATAATAGCTTTTTAAATATAGCATCATCTTGCTAAGCATGAAGTAATTATACCCATATATAATCTCTCCTAATCAGTAATAAGTTTATAAGTATGAAGATTTTGTGATGTCTTGCCAAAAAAATGAGTTGATTGCAATTGAAATCTATTTTATTTTATTTTTATCACTTACCAATAACATCTCTGTCTGTGTGTGTGTGTGTGTGTGTGTGTGTGTGTGTGTGTGTGTATGCATTTGAGTCTAAAAGGAGGCAAAATACTAAGTGCAGGTGAAGTTGGATCATTTCTGGTGATGCAATTCTTTGGCATAGACTTGTTTGATCCATGAGGACTAGCTAACCCCTTTTATCCTTTTTTCTGATCAAATCTCTTCTTTCTTTTATATACTGTTACTTCTGTTTCCCACAGACCCTGACATTTTTTTCTAGTCCCTGTAAAACTATGTAACTTTAAACTCAGCCCTGTTATCTGAGAGACACAATATACTACACTAAAATAGCACTGGATTCTGAGGTAGAGAGATTTGGGTTTTTGTGACTACCAGATAGGTAATTACTGGTCTTAGAGCAGTTTCCTTAATCTTGTGGGTAAGTTTTCTACTTTAGGAATAAAGGTGTTTTACATCGACTAGTATTTTGCTTACCACCAAACCAGTGGCCCTCTTGTCCACATACAATACAAATGAAATACTAAGAATGAAAATAAAGTTGCAGACATGCAATTTTGCTAAAAAAGAACTTTGAAGAGACTTGCTATTACCATTATAAGAGTGGAAAATTGGATACCAGAAAATTTTGATGAGATTTAATCTTAAACTTTAATGTTTTCTTAGCAATTGCTACTAGCTTATTTCCCCTCTAATGCTAAAGGTATAATTTAGCTATGAATACCTACCATTCTACAAATGGCCTAGACTTGTGGTTCTCAAACTTTATACTCATTTACATAGCTACTAGGACCATTTCAAACAGACTGCTAGGCTCCACCCATGATATTTCTGTTTCCATATGTCTGCTTGGGGTTTGGGAATTGGTATTTCCTACTGTGTTCTAAGGTGATACTGATGCTACTTGTTTTGGACCATGCTTTAAAAACCATAGTCTAGGTAATTTCTAATATTCTTACCATACAAATTTTGTGGCTATGTTGATTATTCTGTAATTAATCATAGCAATCACAGTGACACAATGAGAATAATGAATGAAGCTATTTGCCACCTACTAAAGACTTTTAGTTAGATTTTAGTAAGACTTTTAGTAAGTAGGATTTTAAAAGGCAACATATAAAATGCATTCAATATAAGTAAATTTGAGGAAATTAGAACTGAAATATTTATTTTTGTCATACCAGTGCTACAAAGTATGCATTATTTATACAATTAAAATTTAAAACTATATGAAAGGATTTACATCATACAAAAAACTAGGTTGCATAATTTATTTTCTTATAAACAAATCTTTAAAGTAAAAAAATCATAAAATATTAAAAAATTACCCCAGAGTGATTGTTTTAAGGTCTCATGTATAGACTTTGTTTTGATTTTTAAATTTTGTATATGATTTATGTAAAAGGGAAATGGCTACATTGAACATCCTTTTTAATTTTAAATAAAGTGACTTCTTTTAGAAATTGAAGAACTCTCAAAATATTGGAAAGAATATTTTTCTAACTAGCAATAAAGGAAGGCTTCAGGATATAAATGCTCTGCAATTATTTGCTTTCAAATATAGACAAGGAGGTAATCAGACATAATTAATAGTGTTGCAGTATAACTTTAATGGTAGTGTGTAAATGCCAAGGGAAAAATATCTGACCCTAGATCTGTAATCTCATAGATGTTTAACTTTATACCTTGTGCCCCATTTAGGAAGCAGATTGAATAAGCCAAAGGAGCAAAATACCCACCTTTTAGTATTCAGCCATTACCTTGACAACTGGTAATTGGTATTAACTGTTGTTTCATTTGTAAAGTGAACTGATTTTCATTTTAAGCCGGCACTTTTATTAACAGCAGTTACTTTAAATATATAATTGTGAGCATCTCAGCACAATTGGCTTTGTACATGCAGATGACTAAAAAGTGTTATTGTAATTGCTTTTTAACTACAATATCCATTCATCAAGCAAGTACATATGTTGTATTTAACTTTCTGAGGGTTATGGATATAAATATTAATTTTTTCTATTCTTCATATTTTTCTTTTCCTGACTTTTTCATCTCTCTATATTTATACTTAGCTTTATTTTTTTTCTTTTTAAACTAGTCCTTTTTGGAAATTATATTTTAGGGAAATGGTATAGGCTGTCTTTCAAATGAGCAAATTAAAGAAATCATATAGAAAAGGCTATATATTGCTTATGTTTCTGCCATTAATATATACATGATAACTTTCCTTATGGATATAAGTCTTTATATGAAGAGCATAGAAATTTAAAACCCCCTTCTAGGACATAATTAAGGACAGGATGCATTTTTGAATGGGAAATGAAAGTATTAATTTTCTACAAAGCTTTTACATTATCAAGATTCAGAAAAATATATACCAGTAGGGTATCTGTTAATATTCTTAACAACGACCCAACTGTCAGAGACGGTTACTCTGGGGTATACAGACAGTATTAATACAGGTATTGTATCAAAGATTTCACCATTAATTAGAGGATTTTTGGTAACTATCTCTAATAGTCCAAATGATGCCTCCTGCTTATAAAACTTAATTGGAATTACATGAAAAGCAGGGGCAAAAAATACTGTTGAGTGAATACTTTAAAGCAAGAAATTGTGACAATGACAATGTCAGAAGATAAAAGTTGAAAAAGTTCAGGAGATATGTTGGAGGTTGTATCTGCAAAATTTGATAATTATTGAATATGTGGCGGTACAATATGTGGAAAAGTCCATGATTCTGGGAGCAGCTAGGCGGAAATGTTTCTACAATACAAAGTGAAAATGTTTCTACAATCTTAGTTGTTCATTTAAATTGTATAAATATATTGCCATATATATGGTAATACACTTAATGGTGTTTCATGATATGAAATTCATACTAAATCAAAATTAGAGATCACCAATGTAAAAACTTCATAGCTGCTTCTAACATGAAAAAATGCTAGGTAGGAACTCTGAACATACTTATCACATTGAAAAAATTTGTGTCTAAACATGTCTGCATCATGATTATATTAATCAGAGATTTCATAAATAATAGAGCTCTGGAAACACATATATGATACAACAGTGACATAGAAAGCAGATCAATATAAAGTGCTCAAACTAAAGCACCAAATAAAAGAAAGATGAAAAAAAGGGAGAGGGTATGAGTCAAAAGTGATAGTCATAATATATGTATAATTGAAATTTCATAAAGAGAGAATAAACCCAAAGGAATATTTGAATAGATGTGTCTGATAATTTTACAAAAAACATAACATAAGACATGATCTTATTGGTTCAAATATTGAGGTGAAATCTAAATTGGATAAATACAGAGAAAATCGCTTCTAGGTGTATTACACTTGAGCAGTAGAAACTCTCTATATAAAGAAAATATTTAAACAGAAGTTATCAAAAACTTGAGAATAAAACATTGCCTTGAAAAAAACAATAATGAGTTTGATCAATAAAAGCCAGGAGAAAAGGTAATGGTATCTCCAAAGCCCCCAAACATTATACAAAATAAAAACAAAAATGAAAGCTGTTATCCTAAAAGTCTGAACCCAGTGATAAAATCCATCATAAATGAAGGTGAAGTGAATTTTCAAAGAACAAATCGGGCATATTACAGATATAACTGTGTTAGAAAATATTAAAAGAAGATTTTTCTGACAAAAGAAAAATGATCCCAGGTGAAAACACAGAAATATGAGAAAAAATGAAAAGCATACCAAAGTTAAAGTAGAAGAAATTTATAAAAAGGTATAACCTGCAAACCTTAACCATGGAAATATTGATGCAGCTCTCCAAATATCAGGCAGTATTGCCTTTCAGACAGGGGACATTAGTAAAGAGCTGAATAACCTAAGGATAAAGGAGTTAAAATATTGGAGTGATATCACATTTCCAATTCTGAATGCACCCAATAAGCTCATTTCAAAATACAACACAACTTTTTTCTCAGTGAAAAAGAGAAATAAAAAAAAATCTTTGAATAGTTGTGTAGAATCATCCCATGTGTCTAAATAGATAATAAAATCAACAGAATCATTTTCTATAAGGGCTGATCAGCAAAATTAAAAAAATTTAACTGCATCTCACAATGACACAATTTATATTCTTTCATGTACATGTTATACATCCAAAGTGATCAAAAAGTCTTCATAACTTTATAATTAAAACTATTTCAAGAGTGTGTTCTCATAAGATATCTCACTTATTTAGTGGATCTCATGGAAGTAGAGAATAAAGCTGAGGTCACTAGGCTGTCTTGCATAAGCAGTAACGTATTAGTAGAAGAGTTCTGTGAAGCACAGATATCAGAGATAGTGACTCATGAAGGTGCCTATGCTCATTGCATGACCTAATTTAATACTTTTACAGCTGCTCAGGTGTGGTGTTGTGATGGCAGTCCAAGTGTTGGGACGAAATTTGCAACAGTGATGACCCAGCAACCACTAGTCAGATGTTTGCAAAACCCCTTCCTCACCTGGTTGACGTGGCTCAATTAATCATAAATTATTTATGAATAAGGGTATGTAGGGAACAAAAGCAAAGGGACATGACTGATTTCCACTGACAAAGTAGACTGTTTTACTCGTGGATTTCTCTCACCATCTGCATTTTCTAGGTCTTTCTTCTACAAGATTAACTGGGGTTCCCAGACCCTGGACATTCCTGCAGCAACTGAGAGATTTAATATTATGAACCTTGTCACGCTGATCCATTTCTGACAGCATTTTCCCTTTTAGACCTTCTTTTTGGCTTCTGGTCTTGGTGAGGTTTGAATGTCCTGACAGATAAATGAAGCAATTTCAGCATTTTTGAGTCTGAGGTTTTGATCTGTTCACAAAAGGAGATAAAATGTCTTTCTGGCAAAATATCATGATGAAAGTCATGTTAGACAAAATCTTAAGAAAAGGCACATAGGATGCAGAAAGAGGACACCAACCACAAACAAGCATTTTACCAAAGAATGACCAGGACTTTATGCTAGTGGTAATGATATAAATCTAAATGCTGGTATCTAAAAGTGGATTTAACCTTGAGTAGGAGCATGTGTACTGTGCCACCCAGATGATTGGATCTATAGCCAGGCAGAGGAAGAGAGGAGAATTAAACATAATAGAAAAATTAAATATTTTAGTGATGGAAATACAATAGTTATTATGATATAAAACCTCTACAGTAGTATTTTAATGTATATGCACGTATACATACTTTAGTTATTACAACTACAGAATAAAAATATAAACTTGTCAATAAGATACTTTAACCAAATCTACTTTTTTGATAAAAAGTAAATCAAACTTCTTAATAATATATGCTGCTTTTTAAATTCAGTATTCATCAATGTCTAAAATCATAAAAGCAGTTGAATAGTTTCACAGATATTTCCTTAAGATGAAGATGCTTTTAAATAAACTGTGATATTCCAAAAGGATATCTGAAATTGATGTTGTTACTTAATTCTTCATCATAAAATTATGAAACTTTTTATACCTTGAAATATTTTAAAATAATTTTTCCATTAGAATTTTATTTTTCACACTTAGCAGCATAAAATTTTGTGAAATATTTTTTATTTTAATGATTATATTTTAGTGTCGTTATTCAGGGATAAAATATTGAGTGTTACAATTAAATATTTCCTTAGTAATGATTATATTTGAAAGAGTTAGGGGTCAAAAATTGACTCTCCATATCATATGCTCTGTTTGATGGAAAGTAGGTTTTATGGTGCTTTTCAAAACTTTAGACATAATGAATTTAACTTTTTTTCTATCTCTCTGTACACTATTGCCAACGCAACAAGTGAACAGATACAAGAGGAACTTCCAGAATGCAAACAAGAGTAGAAAGATGATAGACATGGATATCACAGCAGCCTTGTGCTGAATCTGGGGATGTGGATATGTGTTGGTGTTTACATCACACATAAATTAACTGCACAGCATTGCACCCTTGCAGATAATGCACTTGATGAACAGCCTGAGTCTTCATTTGAAGCAGAGTAGCAAGCTTGAGAGCTTACAGTTAATTGATTTGAAAATAGGGGGAATTATTTCTCATTACAAAAAAAGTTGTGATTAAAAAAATACAACATCACTATGTGTTTACATTTATCTATATAAAACTTTTACCTAGTTGTTTTCCTTTAATAGGATGTTTTATTTCATGCTGATTTAGATGTTTAACTTTGGTTGAATAGAGACTCTACGAGCTAGCACCTTTGGATTTAGATAGTTAAAATTAAGCAGTTTAAATAGACAAATACAGTAAGATTTATCTGATTATGCCTTGGTATCCTAGAGCAGATACTAATTTCTGAAATAATCTAAAAGTTCAAAAAATTCAACAGTGCACTCCTACAATGAGTTATCAGCCATTTTATATCACAGCAACCTTGTTTTTATGCCAGGCAAGGTGGTGCACACCTGTAATTCCTGGCTCAGGAAGCTGAAACAGGAGGATCATGAGTTCAAAGTCAGCCTCAGCAAAAGGGAGGTGCTAAACAAGTTAGTGAGACCTTGTCTCTAAATAAAATAAAAAACAGGGCCAGGGATTCAGCTCAGTTCCCCTGAGTTCAATCCACAGTACCAAAACCAACCAACCAACCAAACAACAACAACAAAAACCCCCTGATTGTATTTATAAAGAATCATTTCATAAAGACTTTAATACTTGAAAATAATATTTTTTTAACAATTCTTCAAACCCCTATAATTGAATACTATAAAAACTGTTTGAAAAAGAGTATCTGAGATATGGTGGTGGTGTCTATAAAGATCAACATCCTGACCCTGGACAGAATGAGGATGGGTAAGTGCCAGATGGAAGGATGATTCCAGCAAGGAATGGAGTACACACCATGGACAATGTCATTGGTGAGTAAATCAATGTGCTATCAATGGTTTAAGAAGCTAGTCTCAGTTTAGTATAAATAGTTTAATGGAAACCAAATTGAATATATTAAGAGAAAAAATAAAGTAAGCTTTAAGGAAAGAATCACATGTGCAAAAGTTTTAATGCCCTGTTACTATATGTGAAGATGCACATGGCCAATTTATTAACTTTGGCATCCTTTGAAATGGATGAAAAGTCACTGATAACACACTGTTCTTGGCTGATGATGTGAAGAAAGGTTATCATTTAGTGCAGATTGTGACTCTTCTTGTGGCAGTGAAAGTGCATTTTCCAGAAAGCATTCCAATATCAAGGAAAAAAAATCACAAAAGTTAACAAACACTGAAAAGCATTATGGATTTCATTATGATTGTCTATAAGAATATGTAAATGACAATGCCTAGAAGTATTTTATTGATCTATTTATTTTCTATTTTGGCTTCTCTCCACCCATATATCCAATCAAGGCGATGAATTAGATAAAAGCCTTTTGTTGTTTGCAAGATGATTTACACAAGGGCCCAATGTATATCTGTGTGGTTGGATCTAGAAGGTATTTCTTCTCATGGTGTTGGCTAAAACAAAGTGTTTGGACAAGATCTTTTCAAAACCTTCATTTATGGCAATGGTCTCATACTGTTTTCCGTGCTCACTATCTTATGATAGATGCATACAAATAATGTCATGTTGACAACATGTTTAGCATTTCCAGTGCATCCAGTTATTGTCATTATGTCTGAAACCAGAATGTGATCATAGAGCTATGTTACACATTTACATATCAATTTCCTAACTTAGTTTTAATATATATGGAGATGTTCACGATTCTTGATGTACTACAGACTACAGATGCTCCTTGACTTATGATGGGGTTACATCCTAATAAACTCAATGTATTTGATACCCCTAAGCTTAGCTTAGCAACACAGGGATCATAGCTTAGCAACACAGCACATGCATGGCTGACTGGGGGCTGTGGCTGCCTGGCATTATGGGGAGTATTGTAGTACATGTCACTACCTGGGGGAAAAAAGCAAAATTCAAAGTGAAAGCACAGTTTCTATTGACTGTACTTGGCTTTCACATGATAAATAAATTTAAAAAATCTTTAGTTTAAATCATAGTACATCAGAAGCTTCTGTGCATCCTATAGGTATCTGCTGGAAAAATCACCTTTGCCTGTGGAAATACAAATGTCCTTTAAATTACTATTAAAAACAGCATGATCTACACATTTCTGTAAAAATGTATATGTCTCTTGGAGTTAATATGTTATCATGGACTAAAATGTGCTATACTGATGATTAGAATTTAAAAAAAAAAAGAATTTGATTAGTTAAGGCCCCAAACTCTGTCCTGGATCTATCTGCAGGGCACTTTGCCAGCTTTATATATAATAACTATTTTCTTCCATAATATTCAAATAGAACAGCTAACCAATGTTTTCATTTATGATGGTGGCTTTGAAATTAATTGTAGTATTTAACTGGCATGGGTTTAACAGTTGGATTTTATTTTTAATGAATATTTTTAGAAGATGTGTCAAGGCAGTGTTAAATATGCCTTAAGCAAATAGTAAAAAAATAGATTTTTGTAAATTAAAATAAGCAAAACTATCACAGTTTGGGCTTAAAATACACCTATTAAGATACCATTTAATTCACAAACATTATTTCTTACAGCATTTGTAAAAGCAATTATTATTTTTTCCAGAGAACAGATTATTGTATCTGATAATTTATTCTTCATTCAGTTCAATTAAGCTAAACAATTTGGTGAAATGTTTTTTTAATAGTATTTGAAACAAAGCTGGGAATAAAACAACACACATGTTATTAACTGTCTGTTATGCACAAGTCACTATGCTGGTGGACACAAGAGAGACAAGTGTTAGAGACACTCCTTTGAAGAATCTTACAACCTGATGGGAACCTATAAAATCAAACCCAGTCATATTGACATTGCTTTATATAATTATAAATAAAGGATACTGATTAAAACTATAAGTAAAGTTTGGTGAATATTTATTGAAACGAGACATCAAAATTTAATCAGTAAGTAAGAAAAGATTTGATAAAGAAGGAACAATTTGTGATGGGTCTTAATGATGGGTAGGTTTGCATGAATAGAGATAGAAATTGATGGGGAATACATAGGAGCAAAAAAAAATTAATGCAGAACATTTGGAATATTTCTGGAAAGTAAAGAATTACTGAGATGAAAATGGGCCATGAGATGACAAAAATTAAATTAATAACTCTTAACAGTAGTTAAGTAGAAATAAAAGTATATCACATTCTAGAAGAGTTAATGTCCCAAAAATATATTTTGTTATTTAAATGTCTATACAAATATATAAATATATATAATCATTTTTATTCTAAAATATTATAAATATTATTGACTATACTTTTCAAAGCTTGATAGTTTTTCTCATTTAATCTGTTGTACCTTGGTAAACTAATATTAAATGCATTAAGTTAGGTCTCATATAAACAACTGAGCATTACCCATTATAAACCCACCCTGATCTTTAATTGTATTAATTCACTTGTGATTTATAATAAAAATCAACAAACATTGAATGTCCAGTATTAAATGTTTGTTGGTTTTTATTATAAATCACAAGTGAATCTCATAGATTAAAATAAGTTCCTGGGTGACACTGGGCAACAAGAAAAGTCCCACCACTACATGCTGATAGCAGGTTGCTGATACAGGTTGCTGATAGCAGGCACAGTACCTGAAACTCCCATTTCTTGTTTATGTACAGTATGATAACAATAAAGTGTGTCTTTCTATCTCTTAGATCATACACTTGAAAAATTCAGGAATGTTGTTTTAGAAATCTCTTAAACTCTGGACCTAGGACACAAAAAAGAGATAATTAAATGAATATATAGTTAATATGCCTAGATATGAATGATTATTTTTTCCAAATAGCTTTGGTTTCAAAACTTATAAATTATTATATTTCCATCTGTCAATTTGTCCCTTGTAATCCATATTTGGTTGATAATCTATGAGTACATGAGTTCAGATGTTTTATTTAACTTCTTGAGGCTATAGGTTGTGTCCTTTACTGTTCCATACATACTGCATGATAATATAAAGACTTTAGATTATAGCTGAAAAGTAAATATGTATTGATTATTTGGCATAAGATGTGATGGTATTAAATGAATGAAATGTTTTTCTTTCTATTTTCATTTATAAGAAGAGATTTCAAAACTACCCCCAGTGTAGTCTTTGTTGATAACACTTGTGTAGATAATACTTGTTGATATACTTATGCACCTCCTTTTACTGTCCATTATTGTGCTTCACAGATACTGTGTTTTTGGGAAATTAAAGGTTTGGGAAAATCCTGTGTCAAGCAAGTCTATTTGCATCATTTTCCCAATATCAGTTATTCGTTCTGTATTTTTTCTCATTACATTTTAGTGATTCTCAACATATTTTAAATACTGTCATTATTATTACATCTGTTATGGTGATCTGTGAAAAGTAATATTTGATGTTAGTTACTACTGTAATTGTTTTGGGTACCAAAAATTGTGCCTGACAGTTAGAGCAAGATTAATTAATAACTGTGCGTGTTCTAATTGCTCCTCTCACTGACTGTTCCCCCATCTCTCTTCCTCTCCTTATATCTCTCTATTCTCTGAGGCACAGTGATATTGAAATTAGGCCAGTTAATTGCCCTACAATGACCTCTAAATGTTCAATGGAAAGGAAGAGTCTTGTGTCTCTCACTTTAAGTCAAGAGTTAAAAACAAGTGAGCTTAGTGAGAAAGGCATGTTGAAAGCCAACATAAGCCCAAAGCTGGGCCTCTTATGCAAAACCAATAGTGAATGTAAAGGAAACGTTATGGAAGAAAATGAAAAGTGCTGCTTCAGTGACTTCACAAATGAGAAGAGAGTGAAACAGCCTTATTATTAACAGGGAGAAGGTTTGGTCCTGATAGAAGATCAAAACAGTCACAATGTTCCTTTTTAGCCAAGGCCAGAGCAAAGATTCAACTCTCTTTAAGGCTGAGAGAAGTGAGGAAGCTGCTGGGAAAATAAGTAACTAAATAAAAAGGCTAGCAGAGGTTGGTTCTTGAGGTTTGAGGGAAGAAGCCGTCTCTATAACATAAAAATAGAAGGGTGTACACATTCAGAAAATCTGCCAATGGAAGATGGTGCACATTACTAAATAATGGATTTTTAATGTAGACAAAACAGAAGTTTGTTGGAAGAAGATACCATCTAAGACCTTTATAGCTAGAAGGGAGAAGTCAATTTCCAGTTCCCAAGTTTCAAAGGTTAGCCAAACTCTTCTTGGGAAGAGCTAATGCAGCTTACTTTAAGTCAAAGCCCCTGTTCACACACTGTTCTGAAAATCCCAGGGCTCTTCAGAGTTATACTAGATGTTTTCTGTCTGTGCTCTCCAAAAGGAGCAACACAGCCTCGAAGACAACAAATCTGTTTGCATCACAGTTTGCTGAACAATTTAAAGCCCAATGTTAAAACCTACAGTCCGGGAATAAAATCCCTTTCAAAATATTCCTTTAAAAAAAGATTCCTTTCAATATGCAAACCAATATTTGCATTTTGGCTTTGCTGATCATTGATAATACACCTGGTCACCCAAAAGCTCTGGTGGAGATTTACAGTGAGATACATGCCTTTCAACACGATGTCCAATCTTACAGCCCCTGGATGAAGGAGTAATTTTGACTTTCAAAACTTAATATATAAGAAATTATTTATTTCATAAGGTTATATCTGTCATGGATAGTGATTCTGCTGATTGGTCTGGGCAAAGTAAATTAAAAACCTTCTAAAGGAAAAGGAATTTTGCATTCTAGATGTTGTTAAGGACATTCTTGATTCATAGGAGGTGATTGAAATATCACCATTAAAAAAATGCTGGAGGATGTGGGGAAAAAGGAACATGCATACATTGCTAGTGGGAATGCAAATTTGTATAACCACTATGGAAAACAGTATGGGGATTCCTCACATTATTTGGAATGGAACCACCATTTGATCCAGTTATCTGACTCCTTGGTTTTATAACCAAAGGACTTAAAATCAACATACTACAGTGATGCAGCCATGTCAATGTTTATGGCAGATCAATTCACAATAGCTAAATTGTGGAATCAACCTACGTGTCCTTTAATAGATAAATGGATTAAGAAAATGTGGTACATATTTTCCATGGATTATTACTCAGCTTTAAAGAAGAATGAAATTAAAGCATTTGCCAGTAAATGGATGGAGTCGGAAAATATCATGCTAAGAGAAATAAGCCAATCCCCCAAAACCAAAGGCCAAATGTTTTCTCTAGTATGCAAATGCTAATTCACAGTAAAATGGGGGGGGCACTAGAGTAGAATAGAGTTACCTTAGATTAGGTAGAGAGAAGTAAAGGGAGAGAAGAAGTGGAAATGTAGGGACAGGAAGGATAAAAGAATGAAACAGACATTATTGCCATATATATATATATGTGTGTGTGTGTGTGTGTGTGTGTGTGTGTGTGTGAGAGAGAGAGAGAGAGAGAGAGAGAGAGAGAGAGAGAGAGAGTGTAACTGCATGACCAATATGATTCCACACATGTATAGTCAGAAAAATTAAATTATACCCCATCTATGTATGATATATCAAAGTGCATAAATGCAGTCTACTGTCATGTGTAAATAATTAAAATAAATAAAAATTTTAAAAAGAACTTGGAAGAAGTTGATTGAAACCATAATGAATGACTTTGGTTCAAAATGTCAGCAGAAGTAACTAGCCGTTTGGTGAAAAGAGCAAGAGAACAAGAATTAGAGGTGGAGAAAGAATACGTGACTGAATTGCTGAAGCCTCATGATAAAATATGGTATCTTGAGATTGAATTTACTCCTGATAAAGATGCTGTGAATATAGCTGATGAGAAAAAGTATTTAGAATGTTATGTCATTTAGCTGACACAGCAGCAGCAGGGTTTGATTGGCCTGAACCCATTGTCTCTTTTTTGTCTTTTGTGGTGCTAGAGATGGAATTTAGAGTCTTATGCGTAGTAGGCAAGAACTCTAGTACCGAGCTACATGCCAGCCCTTGACTTCAACTTGGGAAGGACTTCTATCATGGGTAATATGCTATTGAACAGCATTGTGTACTATATGAAATCTTTTGTGAGATTGAGAGCTAATTGAGAAGAAGACATTACTTTTGTCTTATTTTGAGAAATGGCCATAGCATCCTAATTTTTAGTAACCACCATCCTGATTTTCTTTAGGCAAGAACCTCCATAAGCAAAATGATTATGAATACTCTCTACAGGCTCAGATTGACCATCAGCATTTCTTAGCAGTAAAGCATTTTTTGAGAGAGAGAGAGAGAGAGAGAGAGAGAGAGAGAGAGAGAGAGAGAGAGAGAGAGAATATTTATTTCTTAGTTTTCGGTGGACACAACATCTTTGTTTGTATGTGGTGCTGAGGATCAAACCCGGGCCTCACGCATGCCAGGCGAGCTCGCTACTGCTTGAGCCACATCCCCAGCCCAGCAGTAAAGCATTTTTAAATTCATATATATATATAATACGTACGTAACATTCTTTCACACCAAATATACCAGAGTACAGTACAAAGAGATTTTATGTTTACTGAGAAAACAACATATTTATCTGACTCACTTTATTGTTATGCTTGCTTTATTGCAGTGGTTGGAAACCACACATGCATATCTCCACATTTTGCTCATAATTTGTAGCACTGGGGTCACAATCTTTGTGAATTTATATTCTGAGACAACCACTGGGATGACAAAAATGGTGCTATTGTTTGTATACAATTTTAACGTGAACTCAACATTTCATGTGTTTAAAGCTTGGTCCTCATGGTGGCATTGCTGGTTGGTTTTGGAATGTTTAAAAGGTGGAGCTTAATGCAAAGTAGCTAAGTCATTGGGGGTGCTTTCCTTGGAAAAGTTTAACATAGTTTTCATGAGATTCTATTTTGTTCCTGCAGAAATTAGTTCTTACAAAAGAATGAGCCTAATTCCTCTGCACTCTCTGGCTTCCTACTTTTTCATGTAATCTCTCCTCCCCAAACAATCTCTTGTCATGATATCATTCATCATGCTCTAACAGCCAGGGGAGGGACCTCATCAGAGCCAGTACCATGATGACTAAAATCCCTGTCCAAAATTGAAATAAATAAATCTTTTTTTGTGTGTATTACCCAGTCTCAGTTATTCTGTTATAGCAATGGGAAAATGAATTAATACAGATATCTTCTTCCTTTTTTATAGTTAATTTCTAAATTTCTTTGCTGAATTTTCTCTTAAATTATTTGTATATGTGTATGTATGCATTTTAAAATAGATTTTGTTTATAGCCTGATATTTTAGCATTGGTTATTAACTCACGTGGCATTATATCTTAATGCTGGATGCAAAAATGGTTAAAAATCTCCAATGATAAATGTAACATTTTCTATATACTGAGATATTTATCAGACAGTTGCTATGAGTCCTGAAATCAAACCAGGCTTTATATGCTTCATTTATAATTCTTTTGAATATTTGCATTTATTGCTTCCTCCTTAATATGTTATTATTTACGTTTTCTTGCATTTTTAACATTTGCCAGCAAAATTCTGCAAGAGAAGAGTGAATATTGCTTGTACTTTCATGTTTTCAGAAGAAACAAATTCACAAATATATTCAAATATTTATTCATTCAGTAAACATCTGTGCTTCTTTTGCAATATACTGAAAATAGAAATCCAAGAAAAATTATGAGTCTTCATTCTACGTTCTTAAACCCTATAGGTATTCATACAATTAAAAACCAAACAAACAAACAAATGGTCCAAGAGATGAGTGAGGAGTTAGATTGCTTGAGTGCTATAACAATTCCTCTCTAAATATTTCTTTATCCTCCCCCCACACACAGATGCAAGGCTACCCACATACAAAGGTAGTGAGGTAGGGAGAGACATACATATAGATACAAGGAAAAGCAAGTTGGAATTAGTTTGGTATCTGAAACAATGGAAGAACCAAGAACAATAACTAGAAGCAACTAACTAGGAAATTAAAAGTATTTAGAGGTATTAGGGAATCTAGAATTTTAATGATTATTCAAGGAAATTATTTTACATTTAGATATCATACATAGAGGAGCTTAAAGTAGCATTTATGTGAGTTACAGGACGAGAGTCATGGAAAGAGTTAAGCCAAGTTTGTGGGTAGAATTACAATCACCAGCAACAAAGCTGGAACTCAGACGTCTCTGCACATATGTGCAGAGACAAACTATCCACACCATATGGAAATCTCAGAACAGAAAAATGACATTAAAATGATTCAAGGGCAATAAATTCTATAAGACTCCAGCAGAGCATACAAGAAGTTATCCATATGAATGTCTCCAAGACCTACATATTGGTTGGACTCAAAACATAATTTCTGCTAAGGATTAGTTCACAATCAAAATTAAATTAAAATATAAACCAATACAAAACTGTGTAGCAGTATACATATCACACAGTAAGATAATAAATATAATAAATCAAAATTAATGAAACTGAAATAATATGGTATTGTTTAATACAGCATTTTCATAGTCCATAATGTTACAAATACAAAAAGTATGTGCCTAAGCACACTATTGGTAAGCTACAAATCTTAAAGATCTATAAATAAGAAGGTTATTTCTTTATGTATAAAATATAAAATATTTTATATATAAATATTTGCAGAAACTATTATCTAACAGAAACTATGTAGCTATTAAAAATACCAAGAATAATAAAATGTTAACATAGAAAAACAATAAAAGCATTTTATAATTTGTGGATTACAACTACAATGGTAACTAGAAGAAAAATATGTGGATATATATATATATATATATATATATATATATATAACACATGTACATATTCATGTATGTGTGTGCATATATATATATATATATATATATATATATATATTTGGAAAAAAAGTAAAATTATAAATTATTTACTGTGGATTAACTTCAAGAACTTAGAAAACAGTTAAGTTCTTTGAAATATAATATCCAAAATGAGAGAAGAAATAAAATGAGGAAAGGAAACTATAGGTATAGATAAATCATTCAGAAAATGGGGGCAATTAATACAACCTAAAGCTTGCTTTAAAAAAAAAATAAAGTAAAAGCAAAATCAAACTCCTCTTAGCAATTCTCAGCCAAATAATAGTAATAATAATAATAGTAATAACAATAACAACAAAATTTTGAGCATTATTAAATAATATTAGACACAAATGAATAAAACCAGTACAGAACTATATTTTATTCCTAGAGCACAATATAGATTAAAACTTTTATATAGAAAAATATGAAATTTGCAAGTTAAAGCAAGAAGAACTAGTCAAAACAATCACCCCAGACCGGTAATTAAAGCCCATTTTCTTCCCTATCTTATGCATACACACTTGTAGCAGAAATATTTGACTCAAATTTCATCAGATTACCGAGGAATTAGGAATTAGGTAATTATTATATTATTACAAAGATTAGAAAAGAAACATTAAATCAAAATGGGTTATTCCATTAGTTTGATATGGCTGCCATAACAAGGCTTGGTAGCTTAAAAAGATGAAATTCATTTCTCATAGTTCTGGAGGCTAGAAGTCCAAGATTAGGTGTACTCAAGACTGGCTTCTTCTGAGTACTCTGAATCTAGATTATAGATGACCACCCATCTTCTCCCTGTCTATCTTCTTTACATACAACAGTCATGTTAGATTAGGTCTAGCCTAATGACCTCCTTCTAACTTATTCATGTATCCAAATAGAGTCACATTCTGAAGTATTGGGAATTAGAGCTTCAGTGTATCATTTTGAGGATATACGGTTTTATAATAGGCATTATATATGTAATGCATGCAATACATTTGTGCAAATATCACTCAGTATCCATAGGACATTGGTTCCAGGATCCCCTGTGGATACCAAAATAAGAGGATTCTCAAGATTATATGGAATATAATCCTATTTAGATGTAACCTATGCACATCCTCCCATATACTTTAAGTCGTCTCTATTTTACATATAATATCTAGCCTCAGCTTTCATATCACACTCTTTATATCACACTTTCAAATAAAAGTGAATATTTTTGGAGCTGTAGCACTTACAGAATTTAGAGATTAAGAGATTGAGTATAGCACACAATAAAAATAATACCTAAATTTATCTAAAGATTTGAGGTAGAAGGAGTAACTGTGAATTAGAATGATAGGAGATAATTACCAGATGATAGATGATAAAGCAACCAGATGGGGGTATTATATTGTGTGGCTCATTAAAGTAACAAGTTTCCTTGTGAACTTGTGGCTTTCTTTTGGTCTCCATGAATGCTGAATATTCTGAGAAGGATACTAATGAATGAGAAAAATATGAAATTCACCTTTTATTCCTGGGTTCAGGGGTAAAACAGATTCCAGAGTCCTGAAGGTATAAAATAACCTGTTCTTCAGTAAGGTGTCTAATGATTATGAATATTAGTCTCAATATAATACGATTTATAATCTAATAATACCCATGAGGGACACCATAAATTTTAACTTGTAAATATATAGAAAATCCCATTTATGTAATAAACTAAGAGATTTCTCACCAGAGCAATTCCTGTAGCTTGTCTTCACACACACACACACACACACAGCGGGAGTGGGGGATGGGAGATCCTCATGACAAAATCTTGAAAAACAGCGCTCATTAAATATTAGAATGGCTTCATAAATCCTACTGGTTACTTTCTTTCTTAACACATTCCTAATATCTGAATTCTAGCCATATGCATGGGTATTATTTTCCCAGTGTACATTCCAATTTTTAAATAGACTGCCTTCCTTCATTTATTTACACATTATTTATCCCTGGAAATTATTTTTGTCACATTCTCTGTTTTATAAATTTGTCCTATAGGAAGAAAATATATTTATGCTTGTTCTGAGATGTGATATTGTCTTCTCTAGTATTTACTTTTTTATTATAGTGAATTTTATAATGGTTATAGTGATGACGAAGATAATATATTTTAGAGTTAGATAAACCTTTAGGTCTGACATTTCTTATCTGTGGGATTTGTTCAACTTTTGTGACCACATTGAACTTCAGTTTCTTTATCTTTAAAATAGAGATTACAATAATTTGCACATTTTCAAGGATTAAATCTAATGACCATAAAAGGAGCCCATAACTGCACACAAAATAATGTAGTCAGTAAAAGCTTTTATATGTCATGTAGTTTTTAACATAAATTAATATTGAAATGATTATTATTTTAATTAAATGCTATAATTTGCTCAAATATGTTTAGGTCTCCAATATTTGCTTGCTAATCATTCAAATTAAACCATCCCTTATAATATCTACATTGTCACATCTCCTTGAAGACTCAGTTGCTTACATGAATTCCAAGATTCTTAATAAGAAACATTCAATAACTTGTGTCAGAATTAATCAGCTCAATTTTTACTCCAAAGCCAGAACAGCATTTTGTAACTCATGTTGGAAAAGAGAAAACCACTTTATTGGCTGAAGTGATTTAACATTTTAACTGTGAAAAGGCAATTGTCTGAAATATGAGCATATATTTCAGTAACAAAATATGAAAGTGACAATTTAAAACAATGAGAAACATCCTCTATAAAAGAACTTTGGATTTGGGTTTTGTAAGTGTCCTTTGAATCTAACATCTTTCACTCCATGTCAGTGAAATTTCTCTGAGTATTGGTTTTGTACACTAAGTAGGTGCACATTGTAAACCTTGAGACTCTTAATTATAGGAAAAAAGATTCTATACCAAACTCATCTCTGAATGATGATGGTAGATTGATATTTAAAAAATAAAATAATACATATGCTTATTATGATTATAAATAATGTAGACTATTAAGGAATGCTTACAAATCAATATATCTCCAAACCAAAATAAAATAAATTGTATGATTTTGTTTACATGTTTACAATTCATAAAGGTAATTGATAATATTTTAATCTATACATTATGTGCCTTTTTTCATTTATGAAAAATAAAATGGAATAATATGAATTTCGCATTCAATTTTTACTTTTCCCATTGCATTTTGCTATATTGATAGCTTTATTATACCTATTTTGTTTATGATTCAGAAGGGTAAAGTTTTAAAAGTAAATATTAATCTATATTTTTTAAATTATCAAAGTTGAGATAATAGTTTGTTTTAAATAAATTATCATAAAATAAGAAATGTATTGTATGACCATTTTTCTATCAACATAGTATCTTCCTTTGATCCTCTAAATAAATTTTGGATAACTACCTTTGTGTTTTGATAATATGCCTTTGTTTTATGGCCTTTTCTATGTGAAAACTTGTCCAAATGTACCCTAGTAAAATCTGTAAATCTTTCTCATGCAACATAGAGAATCTGCACACCTCTGGAGCATGCTGCTCCTCTGACTTTACTGTGGTTATTGTCCCTTGGTCTGTTCCCTCTAACAGACTGTGAACTTTCAAGGGGAAATTATTCTGTTGTTGTTGCCTTAGCACCTGGTTGAGATTTTCCCACAGAAAGTGTCACTAAATATTCGTTGGATGACTGCACAAATGGAATATATCCATTCTTTTCATATATTCTGTTTACTTTCCAAAATCTTTGGGCAATTAATTATCTACATTTTTAAAAAATCTATCATCCATAATAATCCTAGGAAATGAGTTAAAACTTTTCTGAGTGACTTCCAGGGTCAAAATGGAATAATTAGGCATTCCGTTCCCCAGGCATCAAGGTTGCTGTTTTTGTTCTACAACCGGAAAATTTTCCAGTCCCATTCCAGACACTAACTTCACCTTCTTGCCTATTATTTCTGATGTATGTCCAGAATTTTTATTTGGAATGATCAGGTTACAGCAGGGGCACAGATGTTTTTACAGAATTTTCATAAAGACATCATGTCACACACATGGACAGTATACTCAACTGAGAAGGCCTTATCTTTATGATCTAGGACTATGAAAATTTAGTGAGCATCCAGGTGGCTGAACCAGAACTAAGTGTGAATTCCTATGCCCACTTTTGGCACCCATCCATCCAGAGAGTGGACCAACCAGTATGCCCAGAGGTTGGTTAGGAGACACAAAGAAGCATTATGCTCAGAAATGTTTCAGGTAGAATCCTTGCTTTTCAAAATAGGCCTGTGTAACCCTATTCCCCCTAAATCATGGTCATTATCAAAAAGGAGACTGCAAGAGGTGATCCTTTTCCAGAAACTACTTCATTCAGTGACTAAACTTCCTACTAAATGGGTCACTCAGAAGGTAGCTGTTTTAGTCAGTTTTTTTCACCACTCTAACCAAAAGCCTGGGCAAGAACAATTTTGGAAGGCAAAGTTTACTTTGGAACTCATGGTTTCAGAGGTCTTAGTTCATAGATGTCCAACTCCATTGCTCTGGACCCAAAATGAAGCCGAACATCAAGGTCAAAAGGTGTGGTGGAGGAAAGCAGCTCAGGATATGACAAGCAGGAAGCAGAGAGAGAGCTTCACCAACCAGGGACAAAATATAAACCCCAAAGGCACACCCCCAATGACCTGTTTCCTCCAGCCATACCCTAGTGCCTACAGTTACCACCCAGTTAATCCATATCAGGGGATTAATGTTCTGATAAAGTTAAGGCTCTCCCAACCCAATCATTTTACTTCTCAACTTTCTTGCATTATCTCAAACATGAGCCTTTTTGGGACACCTCATACCTAAACTTTAACAGAGGCAAAAGAGAGAATCAGAAATCTTACCAAGTTGATCAGTCAGTAACAATACCAGGAGCCTAGAAGTGGTGGAGAGCATGGAAGGTGTATTAAATACCTGCCTCTTACTCTGTTGTTGAGTGGCTTTTGTCCTAAAAATTGCACCATAGTCAGACTGCAAGTAGTCTGGAAAGCTAAAACCATGCTATAGCTTGGTCTCAATGACCATGATGGTTTTACTGGAGTCAGCTGATTGAACAGAAATAGCAGCCATGGGATTTGACCAAACACCAACTGCTGTAGTCGCTCTTCCAGTAGAGAATCAAAGTCTAACACAGTCCATCTGCCAAGACTGTTAGGGCAATGCCCTGTGTATTGACTTCCTTCACCATGAAGAAACAAGCCAGATTTGACGGGGGTCACAAGTTTGGCAAGCAGGGACGGCCTTGGTATCAGTTGCATATAATTCCTTGCTACAAACTCAGTTTGTGATGGTTTAGGTGTGGCAATGCCCACTCTGCTGATGGACCCATGTAGCAGTGGAGTAATCCAGAAAATGTAGACTTGATCTTCAGCTAGGTTCCAGCCTGTCTCATCAGAAAACAAGATCTTACTATGAACACCTGCAAACATGAAAGCCATTATGAGAAGTCACAGTTATTTTCCCACATACTAGAAACTCAAAGAAACCTTTTTTGAATATGCAGTTTGTACTTTTCCAAAGAGCTAAACCTAACAATCCAAAATTCAATAAAAAGATTAAATTTATTAAGCAGAGTACTGACCCAAACTATGAGAAGAACCTTGATTTTTGCCTATGGGGCAATAACCATTTATGGTTATTTCTGCACATCTGTAGCTGGTAGAGGAGCCAAAGCAGCCCCGTGAACGCTATCTGGTTTTCAGCTTATCTGAATCAGGGGTGAACCAGGCAGAAGCATTTAAGACAACTGATTGAGGTCTCCATTGATTCAGCAGCTTGCTTCAGGCAAGAGTGAAAGTTTGAACCTCCCCTAAAGGAACAGTTGCCCATCTTTTCATCTTTTCGCATAAAGCCAGGATGCTGCTGGGTCAGGCCAGTGGGTTTTTCCATATGCCATTTCCCTTTGACAGGTGAGACCAGCTGGTCACAGGGTCCCAGTTGAGCCACCTGAAAGAGCACAGGCAGGACAGCCACAGGGCCTCCTCAGATTAAGCATTCAGTTCCTCCAAGAGTCTAAGAGCAAGCCAAAGGCTGTTTTTCAAAAGTGATGCACCTGGAAGTTATGTCAGGAACTTAAGGAGTTAAAGCATCCAGTTTTAAAAATGCACCACTGGGAGGATGCCTTCCTTTGCCAGTGGCTCCAGTCAGCAAGCCATCTGTTACTGAGACTTGCAGCTGAAAGTGATCACTGGAGTCAGGAGGTCCATAGGTAGCATCACTGCCTTAATTGTGGCTCTTTGACTGCTGAAAGCATTTTCTTCTGGGACATATAATCATTAGCAGGAAAAAAAAATAAATAAAACCAGGTAAACTTGACAGTGGAAGTGAAAATAACAGGACACTCAGCCCAAAAGGTCCCCAAATCACAAGGTCCTTTTGTTCCATTTCTCCACTTCAAATCTTCTTCAAACACATGACTTGCATTTGGGTGTACTTCCACCGGTATGTGCAGAGAGTGTTGACTTGGTTAAAAAGTTTGCTGTATCCAATTAATTCATAAAAACTTGAATTTTTCTGCTTCCCAAGTTTCCCAGCACAATCAAACAAATGTTCATGGCACTAGGAAGACCTGGGTTCTCGGTTATGCCCAGATTCTGCAAGTCACTTCTCTCCTGAAAGGAGAACACTTTGGGGTACAAGAGAGGGAAAGACCAGGGGTCCATGGGGAAGCAAATGGTTCTACAGCAGTAAGCAAAAGGCATTTATTTTTGGTGTGAAAGCTGTGCACCTCTCAATCAAATAAACTTTCAATGCTTTTGACCTACACAAAGTCCTGGGTCGGGAGGCAAGTTCATTATGACAATACCATATTTTTGTTTTGCGGAATATTGACTCAGTCACATTTCTTTCTGGTCACAGCCAAAGTGATTGCTCCCTTCATCTGACTTGGGTTCGATTCACATAAGAAAAAAAAAAATCATAGTAAAAATGGACCCCATGGCATTAACAGACTGGGGAGGCAGAATGACAAGGACAGAATTCTGTCTCATAGGACTTAGAGACGGAGAAAAGAAAGACAAGGGCCAGACACGCAGTTCAAATACCTGTTTCTATCTCTGAGGATTTTTTAAAAAGATATTTTTTCCCAGTTTACTAGTTCCATTTTTGAATCTTTATTAGCTACTCTTTAACGTATGTTTTTTTTAATTCCAGAAGTTTTCGATTTCTAGAATTTCTGGTTCTATTACTTTTTTCATAGTGTTCTTTCAGATCACTATTAATTGTCACCAATTCATGGGGCTTCGATTCTGATGTCTGCAGAGTCCACTGTCTCTCTGAGAAATTGTTTCTAAGTATACATTATGGCATTTTTATTGTGAAAACTCTTAAAATGAGGTTTGATTTTTTTTAAAGTAAGAATCATTTTCATTCTGGAGAGTCAGAGAATTTCTGAAGATGGTTTTGCATTTGCTTCTTCCTGATGTCCCAGGAGAATCACCCAGCTCAGGATCAACTTTCATGATGATTTATTTTCAGAGGTCTCAGTTTACATCAGTAGAATAAATCTGAACTTCCATCTCAAGGTTAATACAGCTCTATTGCCTCAAATTATTAAGAAAAAAAAATCTTTCTACTCAAAACTCAGACAATGACAGGTAAGCTTTCTGCTCATTTTTCAACATTGAATGATAACTTTTTCCCAGTTTTTACTATTACCAACAGTAATAATAGACTGAAAGTATAATCCTTTGAGGATTCTAAACTCATATGTAAGATTTCAAAGTTAAAAACCTGTATTATGCCATCCCAATAAATATTCTGCCCTTGTGTAATGCCCTACACTGAGCATTAAAATCCAGTAGTTCTCAAAACCAGTCCCTACCTTCCCCAGTAACCCAGAAGATCAACCCCTAAGTCAGCTCATTTGCTTATCTTTTGGTTTTCATCTTCCCCCTAGATTTTTTGTGCCCAGAGGTTCCCGTTTCTTCTGAGATGATGTGTACTTTTGAAAGAATATTTGGGCTGGAGATGTGGCTCAGTGATAGAGAGCTTGCTTGACATGCATGAGGCACTGAAAAAGTTATTTTTATTAAGAAGAAGAAAAAAAGAATGTTTGCTGTAGTTTATCTTTGCGTTTGGAAGAGAGGTTAGCTTTGGTATTAGTCATCTTTCTATCACTGTATCAAAATACCTAAGGTAACCAGCTAATAAATAAAAAAGGTGTATTTTGGCTCATAGTTTTGATGGTTTTAGTCCAGGATTTATTGGCCCTGTTGCATTTGGGCCTGTGGTGAAACTGCACATCATGGTGGGAGCATGTGGCAGAGCAAAATTGCTCACCTTAAGAATGGAAAGCAAAGAGGAAGAAAGAGATTGGAGTGCCAGTCTTTCTTTTAAGGGCATGTCCACAATAACCTAAACACCTCCAACTAAGCCCCATGGGTTCTACCCCCTCCAATAGCACCACACATTTAATACGTGGGCCTTTAAGGGACATTGCAAATCCAATTGATAGCAGCTTTAATATGCTGTGTTCCTTTACTAACATATTATCATTATTTTTAGATAAAAATGAACAACCCAACTTTCATGAAAACTTGAATCATTAAATAAACTTTAAAAAATACTCACTTCTTCAAAGTAAAAAGGCAACTTGTACAAATGCTTTTATAATATAACATAAAATTGTGCAAGTATTTACCCTGTGATTGCTGGAGTGGGTAGCGTTGAAGACAAATTCTAAGTTCCAGGTTATGTGGGTTTGTATCATTGAGTGTTTAAACAGTAAGTGTCATGTTTTATGATAATAGGAAAAGGCATATAGGCATATAAGTTAAAAGCATATGAAACTGTTCCCCTGAGCATATTCAGACAAGCAAAATATTACTCAGACTTCTGTATCCTTCCACTCTCCTCCACTATTAAGATAAGGAGAATAAGGAATGAGAAACTGCCATTTTATTTTTAATTAAAGTGGAGTGGTCAGAAGAGGTGCAACATGGGTAATCTGCAGTTTCATCAGCCACATGGAACAGTTGGATTTGAAAAGCAAGTACTCATTAGTTTAACGTAAGGCCAAGCTGTGACTCTTGCAGAGTCTGCTTTAGGGCAAGTCTTGGAAAAACAAAAAAGCAGAGGCATTAAGACTGGGTAGACTTGAACTCCAAAGGTGGCATCTGAATAGTTATTTATACAACTCCAAGTGAGAATTTGAGACTCTAATTAGAAGGCCTATTTCAATGTTCCTCTTTGAACTTGCAAAGCTTAATTATTTAAATATATTATTCAATATTTATCTTCCCAACTGAAAGTAATATCTCCTTCTCGGTACCATGATAATATCACACTGTTCCCACTACTATATCTCTCACCACATTTTGCATTGTAACATAATTGTTATGCCTGTATTTCTACACCATCTGCTCAAGGAAGCTTCTCGAGGATAGGGACTTTTTTCTTGTTTACCTTTGTATTGCCCAAAATGAATGCAAACAAATTACTACAAGTGGTCCTATTTATTCTTCTTCTTTTTTTTCATTCACTTACTGTGTACCTCTTTGGTGCTTACTATGCTCAGGGAACTGTTTCATATGCTTCTAATTTACGGCCTTTTCCTATTATCATAAGTGCTTCCTACATACCAGGCACTGTTCCATGGGCTGGTAGAAAGGCCATGGATAAAACAGATGGAAATTTCTGCCATGATGGACTTTACATCCTACTTGGGTGAGAAAGATCATAATTGGCAAAACTATGTCATGGCAGAAGGCAATAATGGCTGTTGAGGAGCCAGGTGAGAAATACAGGAAGTGACAGGGACCCCTTGTCTGTGAAACCCCCCCTAATTGTGATGTTTATTTTAAACATTTTATTTTAAACATCACAATGAGAGCAGGTTTTATTCACAGAGAAGGCTGGGGGTGGGGGATGCAGGAAGAATACCTGCAGGAAGGCTGTTTAAGGCAGAGTGGAGAATAAAAGCAAAGGACTTGAGACAGCAATCCAGCCTCCAGCAAAAGCCCACGGTAGCTGAAGGAGAGAGAAAATGAGGAAGGATAAAGGTGGAAGACCAGGGCAGAGAAGTAAGTGACCAAGAATATTTCAGGTACCTTGTCAACCAACCTGAGGACTTGTATTTACATGGAATAAAACACCCAGTGTTGGCTTTCTTCTGAGATTATTGTGAAGTGTAGAGTGAGGGAACTTTTTGAGTGGGCAATGACTAATCTGATTTGTGTTTTTACAGGATTACATTATCTGATGTGTTGAGAGAATGCAGGGTGCAACACAGAAGGAGACCCCATTTAGAGACTATTATGTTAACAGAGGAGACTAATAATGGTGCCTGGGTGGGGATCATAGCAGTGAAATCGGTAAAAATACATCCGTTTCTACATATGTAGAAACTGTGCTATTTAATGATGGAAATAAATTCTGAGAAATGTATCTTAGGTGATCTAACATAGTTCAGCCATCATAGAGTGTTCTTGCACAAACCAAAACAGCTAAGATGTCATCAGACAATAGGAATATTTACACTCCATTAAATTCTTGTAGACAATCACATATGCAGACATATACAGAGCATGACTCTATTTGTAAGTTAGAGGCAGCAGAGTTCACTCACTGTTGGATGGAGTAAAACTGGAAGAAATGCAAAAAAAACAGTCAATACTCTGAGGTAGAAAGATAGAAAGAAGCAGAGATTAAGAAGGAGAGAGAGAGAGCGAGACCATCTAATATTGGCACTGTTGATAACTATCTTTGGTTTGCAACACATTACTTAATATCTTAGGTGGAAAAATATTTTTGGAGTGCCTGGCATGTGCCAGAAAATATTTTAAGAATTTCCCCTGAGTTAAATATTTTAATACTTTTATCAGCCCTGTGATGTAGGTACTATTATTTTTTTTCCAAATAAGGAAGCATACGCAAAGAAGTTAACTAACATACTGGCAATCTTATAATTTTTCCTTAACAGAAGGCTGAAAACTATATATTATAATACAATAGAACAAATGTAATACTATTTCTTTTCATTAAATTGTGATATTTCACTGAAATAACACACACACACACACACACACACACACACACACGTTACAAAATATGGATAAATACCGCCATCTAGTGGCATTACTAATCTCAGTCTATAATGGAATACACACAAATATTCAGTGTTTGTATAAAATGGTAAAATTCATAAACTAAAGATATTGTTATAAATGTATAAGATAAATAAATGTAGAGAATAGAGATCAAAGAAATGAAATTAAAGATTAAATAAAAGGCTTTTTCAATGCTCAAGTCTTCTTTAAATATTGACTTTATACAATTGGTTGTTTTTCATACCACATTCCTTTATTCATTTTTTATTCTTTCATCTGTTTATAAACTCATTTATATTGTATATACTCATTTTATATAACTATAACTACGAGGACTAAATGATGAATTTAGAAAAAAATTCTGTGAAAGCCTGTCATGTCTCACAATTGAATCAGTCAGGGCCATTCCAAGTGAATTTGGGGAATAAATAAAGACACAGACAAAGGAAGTACCTTTTCTTTGGGTTAAGTAAACACTCCTCAGCTGCAGCTCCCACAAAGGGGGCAAGGCATGCAATAAAGAGAGTGAGGAACATGTGCTGAACCCTTTTATTGGGGAGAAGCCATTCAAATGAGGCAAGGGGTAGGATTACAAAGGGACAGGTGAGTGTAACTCAATACCTGGAGCCATGCCTTGCTATCTGAGCTGGGGTAACACCCCAAGTTACTGCAAGAGCTGGCACTGTTGTTCCAGACTGAAGTCAATAATTGGTCAGTGTCCTGGGGCATCAGGACTTGAAGGTCTGCATCCAGGACAGCTCCTGACAAAGGTCCATGTCCAGATAGACATGGGGGTGGTGGGAAACGCAACTCAAATGTTTATTATACAACATGAATGTTAAAATGTAGTATAGCATATTCAAAGAGAATGCTGGAAAATAATCAAGGTAGGATTAGAGAGAGACTCATGAAATAGGTGATAATTGTAATGTTTCACCTTCCATCAGTGGCCAATTACCATTATCCTCTTATTATAAATGTACATTGAATTAACTAAAATACTCTTGTAGATTTTTAAGTAAAATTAGATATTTGCACATTTTAGCAAAAGGCAGTAAGTTTTAAACATCTTTCAGATGTCTTGGTAACTACAGAAAATTAACTTGGCACGTACTTTTCTTAATTTTGTTTCTATACTAGAAAAATAAAAGGCAAAACATTAAAAATATCAATTTCATATTTTTTATGCCTGCATTCCAAGAACAATGAACACAGAACATTTTTCTCTGGAAGCATTTAACTTTCAATATCTTGAATAATGCAGCTGTTGATTGAAGAAGAAAGTTCTAAGATTATTTAATCAACTTATGTAAGTTTTCAGCCATAACATAACTAAAAACACCCTGCTTTAAAAAAAACGACTATTGTGATGATAAAATACATGTTTTTCTTAAGAATTTATTTACTTTTTTAATTCTACAAAAAAACCCAAAAACTCTCAACTAAAATGTTTTCAGGTTTCAAGTTCTATGTATTTTCATAGAAAGATCAAAACGGAAGGTTTGGGATTGGGGAATAGGGAAAGAAAATTCTTCTATGTAGATATGACCACAAGTCCATGTGTTTTATCATGTAGAGACAAGATTAAATCAGTCATTTTCAAAACCTCAAATCAATCCTTTTGGGAAATCCATAGATATATGCATGAATTGAAACAGATTTCTTACTATGTGAAATAACACAGAAAAGTAACTCTTAATAACAGACTTCCTGAAATTATTCCATTCCTCTTGTAAGTTTGGTAACTAAGATAATAAAAATATTTACCTTCTCCCCCACAGAACCTGGTTGAGGAACTAAAGGAGCAGCTTTCATCGCATTTCAAAGAGGTTATAGTTGGCCTCATGTACCCTCCACCATCTTTTGATGCTCATGAACTGTGGCATGCCATGAAGGTAGTGATCTATGCAAAAATTATACCTATAGCAGGCACAACCTGATGTTTAATAAATGGGAAACTCTCCCGTGATGCTCCTACATACTTTTATGATTGAGAAGAGAGGAGAATATATCTAAGCAATGATGTAACAATGGAAATATTGTGGTTGGGGAAAGGAGCCTTGTTAGGAGGAGGAAGTCTCCAGAGTCCTGTGGCTAGGATCAGTCTGTTCTATAGTTGTAGCCACTCAGACGTACCAAGCCAAATCCAAACTCAGCTATGAAATAAAGAAAGAAAGAGGGAGAGAGAGAGAGAGAGAGAGAGAGAGAGAGAGAGAGAGAGAGAGAGAGAAGGCAGGAAGGAAGGAAGGCCTTCAGGGTTACTCACATTTGTCTCTCTTTGATAGGTATTCATATATTGAAGACGATATCTTAAAAATTCATGTGAATTTCTAAAATCATTTGTAAAAGTTTGGTTCAGATTCAAAATAAGATACTGAATTGGAAACAGAGAACATCTTTATTTTTATGATCTTATAGAGGACAACTTTTTAAATGATATTAAATTAGTCCTTTACAAAAACTATTGCTCAAGTGTATAAATTTTTACTTTTGAAGAATTAGAATGAATTCACCTTACAGAAAGAAACTGTTAAATCATTTCCATGAAATAAATTGACTACAGATTTTGTTATCTAGGGACATGAAAAAAAGAGAGCTATTTCCTTCTTTCCAAAACTGACATTAAACACCTGCAGAACCAATTATTCCAATATGATGCCTTACAACCACCAGAATACCACAATATGTGAACAATGTGTGACAGGAAAGAAGCAAGAGACAACATAATTAAAGGAACATAGATTTGGGCCATCATATTTGCTGATCAAAATAGATGTTGTCTGAAAGTCATACAAATTTCAATTGATCACTTTTAAAAAATGTTTCATATCCATTTTTGACAAAATTACATAACTATAATTTGAAATAAAAAGTCCTATGTTGTGGCTGGGATAGTAGCTCAGTGGTGGAGTGCTTGTGTAGCATGTGTGAGGCACTGAGTTCGATTCTCAGCAAGAATATAAATAAATAACTAAAAATAATTTTTAAAAGTCCTATGTTGCTGATTAGATGAAACTAGTATATTTTAATCAATATTTCCCAGAATGGTAATGATTCCTGAGTTTTTCCTGAAAAAAAAAGATGTGGTGTCTTTAAAATCACTATCATAGACTAATATATTTATCTCTGTATAAGAGCCCACAGAAAGCTCCTAATTTAAATGCTAAGGAAAATTGTGCAAAATTACCCATCTAGGGAGAGGCAGAGCTTGATCCCCAAAACTTCCTTAGGAAAAGTAGAAGACATGTGTCCTCTTTTCAGCTAGCTTAAGAACTGATTGCCTAACAACACCTGGAGTAAATTTCATTCCAGAAACAGGTGGAAATGCTCAGTGTCTTTTCCCACATTGGTTATAAATACCCATGCTGTTTTTCTCTCAAGGAAGGAAAATAATTTTCTTAAATAATATTATCTTCTCAGGATTAAATGTGAGTAAGTGTCTTTCAGGCTCTTTGCCTGAACTGAAATTGGGCTGTTCATCCCAAATACTTCCTTTCCCACTTGCCTCCTCTCAGAACACCAGAATACTGTATGCCTTCATTGAATATCAGGTTAATTGTTATTGGAAATGTAAATGAGCTTATATTTCTCTCTCTCTCTCTAGGGAGCCAGCACTGATGAGAATTGCCTCATTGATATATTGGCATCAAGAACAAAAGGAGAAATTTTCCAGATTCGAGAAGCTTATTGTTTACGTAAGAAAATTTCAGTATGAGCATATATTGTGCACACAATAGAACTTCATGTTTTTCAAATAACATAAAAATATTCCAATTTATATATTTTAAAGAATTTTTAAAGACATTCTCCTACATGACGTATGACTCACAGGAATAGAATAGTGGTTACCAGGGACTGAGGAGAGTGGGTGGGAGGCAGGACTGGGAGAGGCTGGTGAGCTGGTACAGGTACCATCAGGAATAATCAGTTCTGGTATTCTGTTGCACAGTAAGGGTGACAATAATGCATTGTATATCTCAAAACAACTAGAATAGAGGACTTTATATGTACTCACAATAAAGAAATGAAAGTTTGTCAGGTATGGTTACACACTCCTGTAATTCCAGTGGCTCAGGAGGCTGAAACAAGAGGATCATGAGTTCAAAGTCAGTTAGCAAAGCACTTAGCAACTCAGAGAGACCCTGTCTCTAAATAAAATATAAAAAAGAACTAGGAATGTTGCTCAGTGGCTAAGCACCTTTGGGTTCAATCTTCAGTACAGGAAGAAAGAAAAAAAGAAAGAAAGAAAGAAAGAAAGAAAGAAAGAAAGAAAGAAAGAAAGAAAGAAAGAAAGAAAGAGAAAGAAAGAAATTAATTTAAGATGCTGGCTATGCTAATTATCTAGATTTGATTGTTGCACACACAATGTATTCATAAATTGAAACATTATATTCTACTCTATAAATATATACAATTATTGCATGTCAATCAAAAGAAAAAATAAGACAAAAATATTTGTTTAAAAAAAACAATATGACTCAAGACCAACAAATTCATTAAGGAAAAATGATGATTAGCATATAAAAAATGATAGTTTCCTATAAAATCAAACCAATTTTTCAGGAAAATAATTACAAGAATCTACACAGTGAATGTTTTACCTATGACAGGAAGGTGTCCAGCATCTTGGTTCAGAGGGCATTTTATCTCTTACTCAAGAGAGAAATGGAACCCCCCAAAAGGAAGCAAAGTATAATCATTGTTGGAGAATTCTAAATGTACATCTGCTTCCACTTTACATAAGTTACATACGCCCTGTAATCTACTTCAGAATCAGATCTTACACATTCAAATTAATTTTTATTATTTTTTATTTTTATTATTATTATTTTCAACAAGTTTTAATGCCTTAAGTTCCATTCCATAATGCATTATGCAATATTGAACATTAAGAAATTTATGTAGACAGTCAGTCACCTCTATTGCTTCCTAGCAAAAACAAGACTTTTTCAAGGAGAATGAAGGAAGAATTTTTACTTAAAATATTAAAATGAGACAAAGCACTTGGGAAGGGTTCTAGACTGGGAAGCAGTCTATGCAAATAGAGTGTGTAATTCTGAATTTTGAGAATTAGAGAATGAGGAATGATTTTCAACTCTTTTCTTCAATATTGTAATAAAGATAATTTTTAAGACAATAGACCTATGCCAAAGATACCATTAGTTGACAGATTTCTTGTACAGTTTGTTGACAAAGAAATGTCATGAGATTGATCATATTTCCTGTACTTTCCATTCATAACTGAGGCAAGTAGCATTGACTTAACCAAAGCACATTGGTCTGTGGTTCCACAACCAATCACACCTTTAATGTGCATGGTTTCTTGTCTAGAATACAGCAGTAACCTTCAAGAGGACATTTATTCAGAGACCTCAGGACACTTCAGAGATACTCTCATGAACTTGGTCCAGGTATGCCATTCCAAAATTCATATTATTTTCCAGTATTAAAAAAATAGATATGTCATTTCCAATAAATATAACAGGTAACTCCAGTATAGCACAAAGAGTAAGTTATATATAATAACATTTACTGAATATCATCCATGTCCCAGGAACTCAACTAGAAGTTTGACTTGGGTATAGAAACAAATATACATACACTGAAACCATACATAAGTGATTATAAATGTGCCTACATACATAAATAATTATATATGCTAAGAGAGTTAAGAGATTTGAAATGTTACAGATATATTTTTCAATTTTAAATTAAAATTAATCCCATTTTTAAAAAAACATTTTTATCTCCTTTAGATAAGTGCATACTAACTTTCTTGAGTTACTGCTAAGTGCCTGGCATTGTGTGATAAGAGAAGCATACTATTCATTTATCAACAACAAAATACTGTAATATGGAAATTCTTATAAGCACTTTTGAAATGAAGAAATAAAAAATCAAAATACATGAAGTTTTTAGCTCTCACTGTTCAATGAGCTAAAAAGTAGATATTCCAAATTTGTTTGAATCCTGTATACTCTTGAGGGCCAGCATAGGATCTCAGTGCTACCTATAAAAATTCTGTTATGCTATACTTACCAAATAGGATACTATACATTACTTCAAATTAATATTATATTTTATCACTTATCTTATTTTTCTGTACAGACTAATTGGTATGAGTTAATTTCCATTCAATTAACATTTCCTGAAAACATTCAACTATTAGCATTGTAATAATAATAATATTTTTAAAGTTATAATTATCTTTTTAAATGCATATTCTCAAATGTGTCTGTCATCCTCTTTAGCAAAGCCATTCAGGAAAGCAAAAAAAGTCAGTGTTTCATGCTTAACTACTAAAAGAGGACCTAAAAAATGTCTTAAGAGCCAATAATTCAGTTTGGTTTTGTGTGTATGTGTGTGTGTGTGTGCGTGTGTGTGTGTGTATGTGTGTGTCTCTGTGTGTGTGCATGCACACTTATGTGTGTTTGAAATGAAAGGATTTCTGAATCCACAAAATTTTCCTTTACATAAAAAACAACTGAGTAATTAGCAAAGAATTTCACTAAAAGCCACAGACAGGTGAAATTTTGCACATGAGGATGTGGAATTAAGAAAAGATTCCACAGCCTCTAAAGAAAGAAGAATATATGAAAGTCCATTGATAGAAAAGGTCCCTGAAGGAGGAAACTGGAGTGACACTCCTTGAAACACCCTCAGGAACCCAGAGACGCAGACCTTCAGTTGAGGAGTTGGAATCACCAGATGAACACGCAAGCTGGGTCATCATGCATTCTTTCTTCTTTTCTCTAAAACACGCCAGTACCCGTTGCTTCTCTGAGTTCTGGATTGCTTTTAACCTGAACGTTTCTGTTCCTGCTGTTGACACACTGGGAGAGGTTCATGTTTATTCTTCAGCCTTCTTGGCTAAGTCTGAGGTGATGCGCTGGGGTTTATCCTCTTGGAGGGTTCTACCTCTTTCACAGATCAATTTGGCAAATTGAGAGGTCTATAGGTTTGTTTATGGCTTCAGTGAAACACTTTTCTTTCATCAGAGTCTATGAAGTCTTTTTAAATGAGCAAAATTTTGGAAGAATTGATACCTACTTGCTTTCAGTTAGATTCCTGTACCACTTAACCATGCCCAAAATTTTTTCCTAGATCTGTTTCTCCAAAATGACCTACTTCTTTTTTGCATCCTTGCATTCCCCTTTTGTCCTCAATTTTTTTTTATAACTTAAAGACTCAGACAGTCAGTAAAATTAGCTGAGTGTTCACTGCAAGGTGAAGTCATAAAATGTCCTTGCCTTTCAAAGCCTCTAGAACTCTCACCTCACACTGAAATAGTTTCTCCATCTAATTCTTCAAGGCATCAAATTTCTAAACTATCTCTTTTCTCTCTTATTTCTGATTGCAAACTGACAATTCATTTTCTGAGCTCATCTCTGTCTTGTGATACATGGCTAAAAGCACAAAGTAAATACTATTTCTCAAGCTCACCTGAAGACCAGAACAGATTCTATTGATTAGAGAATAGCTCTCCTTCAAGAAGTGATCCAGATGCTCAGTCTATTTCACCTTCCTACCTGGCTTTTAAGCTTATCACAGCTCTCCTCAATCTGCAGAAGCAGGACAATGGAGAATTATTCATGGAAGTTTTTATGAGCTTCAATGTGCTGCATAAAATTTTTGCTCAAATTCCACTGGCTAACCCTCACATAAATCTACTTAATATCAAAGGTGGTAGCAAAATATAGTCTATCTGTTTGTCTTCACTTTTTAACAATGAGTTATCAGCAAGCACCAAAATTTACAAGAGAATTGGATGTTGCAATCTAGATAGACAAAAGAACAGCAGAAGATGGGAAGAATGAAGATGCGCATGATGAGAAGTTCAAAACTATGAACATGACTGTCTCAGGCTGAAAGAGAATTTCCAAAAAGGCAGCAAATACAAACAAAAAGAAATGCAAAGTTCTGTGCAATCTTTCTTACAAGTAGTTTAAACAGAGAAATGCCTTTGCATTTATTTGTTTATTTATCTTTTTATTTATTTACTTAAATTAGCTTATTTATTTTAATTAGGTATATACGGCAGCAGAATGCATTTTGATTCATTGTACATAATTGCAGCACAACCTTTCATTTCTCTGGTTGTACACCATATAGCATTACACTCTATGTGCAGTCATACTTGTACCTAGAGTAATGATGTCCATCTCATTCCACCATCTTTCCTGCACCCATACACCCACCCCACCCTCCCTCCCCTTTGCCCAATCACAATTCCTCCATTTTTCTCATGTCTATCCACTCCCCATTATAGATCAGCATCCACTTATCAGAGAGAACATTCAGCTTTGGTTTTTTGGGGGACTGGCTTACTTCACTTAGCATGATATTCTCCAACTTCATCCATTTACCTACAAATGCCATAATTTTATTCTTTTTTAATGTTGAGTAATATTCTATTGTGTAAATATATCATAGTTTCTTTATCCATTCATCTATTGAGGGGCATCTAGGTTGCTTCCACAGTTTAGCTATTGTAGATTAAGCTACTATAAATATTGATGTGATTGCATTACCATAGTATGTTGATTTTAAGTCCTTTGCATATAAGACTGAGGATTGCAATAGCTGGATCAAATGTTGGTTCTGTTCTAAGTTTTTTGAGGAATCTGCATACTGCTTTCCAGATTGGTTGCACCAATTTGCAGTTCCACCAGCAATGTATGAGTGTGCCTTTTCCCCCCACATCCTTGCCAATATTTATTCTTGTCTGTATTCTTGATAACTGCCATTCCAGCTGGCGTAAGTAGTTTTGATTTACATTTCTCTGATTACTAGAGATGTTGAACATAAAACACAAGAAATAAAATCAAGAATGGGATGGAGTCAAACTAAAAAGCTGCTTCTCAGCAAAAGAAACAATCAATGAGGTGAAGAGAGAGCCTACATTCTGGGAGCAAATTTTTGTCACACACATGTCAGATACAGCACCACTCTCCGTGATATATAACGAACTCAAAAAACTTAACACATAAAAAACAAACAACCCAATCAATAAATGGGCTAAGGAGCTGAACAGACATTTCTCAGAAAAAGCTATGCATTCAATCAACAAATATATGAAAAAAATGTTCAACATCTCTGGCCTTCACATTTTTATATATGCTTATGTTTGGGAACATATCCTTATTATGTCACCATTTCAAATTACCTTTTAAAAGTCCAGTGTATAAAAGTTTCTTGGTCCTACCTTTAATCTTATTTGGAGAGTGATGGTACTTATTTTAGAATCAAAGAGGAAATTAAATATCAAGTGCAAGAATGGACTACTTTAATCTGAATGTATCAGATTTCTACTTAATTAATCCTACCATGAATAATTAGATTCTAGGAGATGAATGAAAATCCAGAGATACTGCTTATTTTCATCTTTAATTTCTTCTGTTTTCTTTTGGACATGAAGTATGTATAAAAATTTTGGTTGAACATTTGCCTGCATTTTTTTTTAATCTTGCTGATTTGTTCCAACAAAGAATCAAAAAAGCAAAATATTTAAAATGCTGAAGTGGAATTAAGTAACCATTTTCCATCATACATCTCAAGGAATCTATTATTCATGGCCTCCTTCTACTCCATGAGGACTTCTCTTCTTCAAGACATTTATGTGCATTTCTGTTAAAAGAATCTTATCCCATGAGAACTACAACCGTTCTATCCCATTCAGTTTTGCAATCGTAACTAAGCTCTGTACATGGCATATGGTAAGCAATTCATATTCTTTGGAAATAAATAACACAATAAACAAATTATTTAGAAAAAAATCCAAGTGAGCAAAATTCATTGCTAGATAAAGAAGAATGCATCCTATGTGATGATTTTTTAACAGCACCCTGGAAATTGAGCATCATTTGCATGCAAACAGAGTAAGGAGAAGAGTGCCCAGGTCTACGGAAAGGTGATGTGTAAGCAGGCTGGCTGCTTTGAAGAGCTCTGTTGAATAGGGAGAGTTGGTCTGATTAGACTGCTGGCTGAAATGGCATGCAGAAAAGGTTCCTATAAGCAATAGAGAGCCGCCGGGAAATTTCTGATCAGGATGTGACATGACAAGAATGACTTTAAAATCATACCCATCACAAGAATTTACCATGACAAATGAAGGAAACTGGTAGTGAGAGCCTCACTTGTATCCAAAATTTAAAAAATGTGATTTATTAAAAATAAAAAATATTTCTCCTTCTTAATATCTGTTTAATTTCTGTACTTCTATATTTCTCCTTAAGATTATAGTAATCAAATCAATTAGATGTGCTCTGAATATAAGCTGAAGTAATACACGAAACAATGAGAAAATTCAGCAAGAGGCAAGAGACATACATTTACAGAGGGGAAAAAAGCTATTAAAAAGCATTCCTCTATGTTATTGCTCAAATTTTCTTAATGACCATCTTTAAAAGTGAAAGTTGTTAGATTCATGCTCTCCCAGCTCAGATTACAGAATAAAAGGGAACAAGGAGACATTGAGGTGTGATAAGGGTGCAGGGAGGGGAGATGCAGAATATTTCCCAGCTAGTCAGTAAGAGAGACCCAAAGCCACCTGTTGAATCCTCACCTGCAAATTGCAGATTTTGAAATCTTACAGAGAATTCTATTTTGTTCATGTTGTTTTATGAAGATAGTTTTCAAAATGGACTTTTTTTATCCTTCTGAAGTAAATTTATGATTTCTCACACAAGAGGAATTATTCCTACCTTGTCTAAAATTACTTGTTTATGGAAAATTGTCAAATTGAAAAAATGGCTATTAATGAGTAATTAACTATTTCCTTAAACCAATGGCCATTTACAAATTTAAATAACTACCATTTCCTTTCTTTTCCTGTATTATACTGTTTTCTGCCTCATTTGGGATAGATTAACACATCCAAACACAGGAGATGTGTATTTCTTTAATGTGTATTTATTGTGACTAAAACTTCATGCTGTACTTCACATATAATTTATGTGATTCAATTAGTAATGAATAAACATGTATGCCAGACTGGAACACAGATTAATGATTCTATTCATTGCAAGGCAACATGGATTTTCTATTATATCCTTTGTGCATGTGTGTATGTTCACGCATCCAAGTTATCATCAATTATGAATTAAGAATATGCAATTTGTTTAAAATGCTGAGAAAGCCAAATATTAACTACTCCACACTGAGAAAAAGTCTGGTAACTTGTGCTGGTTGGATTCTGTCAAATTGTTCAGTTTTAAAAAGTGGCATGTTACCAAGCAAATCCATTGACCTTTCAATTAAATGAAAATATTCAGTTTTATACAAAATTATTAGGAGAAAATCAAGAATTTGCTTTATTGTGTTTGGTTTTTAGTTCGTATTTTGCTTGGTTTGGTTCTACAGTTCATAAAACTGACCATATTACCAACCTCAGTTATTTCTATCCTAAGGCTGTTAATGTTGAGGGACATGTCAATGGAAAGTAGATAGTTCGGTTTGTCAAATTGAAACCTCTGGGTAAGTTGTTATACAAATAAGGTTATGTTAATTTGTAACAGAGGTTTAACCCACTTATAGGAAAAGTCATTTTTAACCATTTATATACTTTTGATAATCTCATTTGGTAATATGCCTGTTGCATGTCCCCTTTTACTTTTCATGAGATCAATTTTATTTAAGACATTCTTCTCAATACAGAAGGGAGTCACCTTTTTAAAATTTTTGAGAAATGCTGCATCATATAAGTTAAAACAACAGTTTTCACTCAGTGCTTCTCCCTGGCAAAGTTGTTACTCATAATAGATTCAAGTCAACAGTCTCATTATAAACCCATGAGCTGCTTCCTGATGTCAAACAAGTTTTTTTTTTTAAATATCCAACTAAAAATTTATTTCAATTCATTGAAGAAAAATGTAAGTTTTCCAGTGGAAAAAAATTATTTTCCTTGGGATTACATTTAATTCCATGAGGAAAACAGCACAGAACCTTTTCTCCCTCTACCAACTCTCGCTTCTTGTGCCTCCCTTTCATTGGTGTTCATTCCAAATGCATTCCATAATAAATAGGCTGCAGAAAAAATAAATCACAAGGAAAAAGTAATGAACAGTGCCTCCCCTTGATTTAACAGCACAATCAATCATTAATAATTTCAGTTCCTCACATCTGAGTTCCTTACATCCTTAAATGGCGCTTTACAATGATAGAATATATATGTGTGAGTTTGTGTGTCTATCTCTCTATATATGTATCATACTTTTACTTGTAAATACCTACACATATTTTAAAATAGCCACACAATAATTTGTTTTATTACTGGGTTTCATCTAATTTGGATTATAAATTTGCAGGACAAAGCATTACTTCTTAAATTTGATTTCTGAAGTTGTAAGGTATGTGCATATTTATATGTGTGTAAGTTCAGCCTTGAAATCATTTTGATGTTTAGTAATTTTTTTTTAGAATACTGAAGAGTAAGGGTGAGTTGAGACTGTTTTTACAAGAAACAAGGAGAAAATTCTTACTTAATTTTCCTTGCTTCTCCTCAGTCTTAATTTTTAATTAAAACTTGCTTATATTTAGTTAAATTTACTCATTTTACTTTCTTCTGCTTAATTTTTAATTTTGCTTCTTTTTTCTTAACATTATATACTTATAAAGTTAAAAGTACATTAGCTTAAAATGTAAACTATACAAGTATACAATAATACATATCTCATAGAGATTACTTAACTCAGAATATGGAGGTAACAGACTTCTACATGACTTAATATAATCTCATTTAATAGCATTTTGGAAAATCAGAAGTTGCAGATTTGCTTACTAAAATGTATGATCTCTCCTCAGTCTATACGCAAAAGATTTAAAATCAGCATACTATAGTAATGCAGCCACATCAATGTTCATATTAGCACAATTCACAATAGCTAAACTGTGGAATCAACCTAAATGCCTAAAGGAATGGATAAAGAAACTGTGTTATATGTACACAGTGGGATATTACTCAGCATTAAAAGAGAATAAAATTATGACATTTGCAAGTAAATGGATGGAGTTGAAGAATATGAGGCTAAGCAAAGTAAGCCAATCCCCAAAAATCAAAGGCCAAAGGTTCTCTCTGATAAGTGAATGCTGATCCATAATGGGGTGGGTGAGCATGGGGAAAATGGAGGAACTGTGATTGGGCAAAGGGGAAGGAGAAGAGGGGAGGGGCAAGAAAGATAGTGGAATGAGATGGACATCATTACCCTAGGTACCTGTATGACTGCACATAGGGTGCATGGTGTACAACCAGAGAAATAAAAAGTTGTGCTGCAATTGTGTACAGTGAATCAAAATGCATTCTGTTTTCATATATACCTAATTACAATAAATACATAAATAATTTTTAAAATATAAATAAAATGTATGATCTCTGTGTATCATGAAATACATAATATGTTTTTAAATATTATGAACTTTTTATTGACTTCTTACTTCTACATTAATGGCTGTTCAGGGTGAAACCTATGATTTAGGATTCAGATCAGTAAATTTACAAGATGGCAGCAGGGGTGGGGGACCTGTAAAGTAAATTAAGAAAATGAAAAAGTTTATTACTTCTCTTGACCACTCTCTGTCTCTGACATACACCATTCCCAAGAGAATCTGTCTCAACATATTATAAAAGGGAAATGGAATTTTTTCCTAAAGGACTATGAAATTTTGAGCTGGTGAGTTCTAACCAGTTAGCTGTGGGGCACTATAATAGGACCAAATTTTTTCTTAATCTTTCCTACACTTTTGTTCTCCCACACTCTAGCTTTACTCCTAGTGCCTCCCTCCTTCCTTCTCTCTCTCTCTCTCTCTCTCTCTCTCTCTCTCTCTCTCTCTCTCTCTCTCTCTCTCTCACACACACACACACACACTCACAACAAGATAGAGATAGATAGATAGATAGATAGACAGACCGACCCTCCTTTTTCTCTGGGCTTCATTATAATTCAGGCTCATATCCGTGTATTTATCATTTAACTTTCTCGAGATTCAGGTCTCTACTCTGTGAATCTGAATGTGAACTAATCCTCCCATCAGGGTCTTCCTAATACAAACATTCTCTAATTTTTCTGTTGCTATAATTATGTAATCATTTTTCTCTGCTTCCCTGTGCATCTTCACTTTCAGAATCAAAGTCAAGATTATTCCTGGCATTTATCTTTTTAAAATTATTAAAATGCAAAGACGCCCTTTTTTGTGAATTAATAGAGATTGGAGGAATTGGAGTATAGGAGCTTTAAGGTATTCGTGAAAGGAAAAGGGTTGAAAATAATTGTCATATTTTCTGGGAGAATAAGGTGTTTTGCTTAATCTATAAGAGATTTTCTGAGAGGACTATTTCTACTAAGGAAACAGCTGATCTAGAAAACTAGTACCAAAAATTGGTACTAGTTTTCTTCTTGAAAACTAGTACCAGTCATTAAATTGACTCCCAACACTTTCTGCACACTTTTATTAACTAGATTTACAGAAGACCTAATTATCTGTCAAATAATGAAAAATTAGCCACTTAGAGATTAATTAATCAATATGTGCAAATTACACTGGAGATGATGTTTTTGCAAAGGGAAAGAATGGAAACTATCCAAGTGGATACTACTTCTTCACCTTAACTTTCAGGGTTCTCCTGAGGAATGTTTCTCAAACTTGAATAGTGAGGCTTCTGGACTGTGGTTACCATCAGTTCTCCTCCTAATTGTCTGTAGTCAATTTACAGACTCTTACTAAGTGACTTCTTTTAATCCAACAGTCTTTTTAAAGTGCTCTTGATAATTAACTGCATAAGAAAATAAACAGATGGGCACCATTTCAAGTTAAATGCCCAGGAATATTATCTTTTCACACCAGAATTCAGACACACGCAGAGAACTGCAGAAAATTTCACAATATTTATCACAAGTTTTGCAAGGGTAGAATTTTACTTAGTTACATAGTTAGGTTGAATATCATTAAGAAAACGTCAATGGTTTAGAAAATCTTCCCCATCTACAAATTAATCTTTGAACTCTGCTGTCTGAGAACTATTTCTTTATCTTTCCAAATGGGGATTTCCAAAATATGACTTTTAGACACTTAGGAATTATGGGTGAACAAAAGAGACAAATATCCTACACTTTATGAAACTCAAATCAAGCAAGGTAATAGGAACAATTAAATAGGTCTAATAAATAGGTATATTATAGAATTTTTAGGAGGTGATATAAAATATGGCAGAGAAGGTTTCGGGTATAGCAATTGCAGGTCTGGGCAGAGGGGCTAGATTGTAATATTATATAACTTAATCGGGATAGATTTTATTGAGAAGATGAAAACTGAGCAAAAGTGTGAATAAAAGAGTGAATAGACAAATGAATAGATGGGATAGGCATTCCAGGTGAGGTGCACAGCTAGAGAAAACGTTGCAGACTAGAAAATCGCTAATGGCTATGGGGAATAGCAAAGAGACCCACAGAAGCCCATTTGAGCAAAGGAAAGACAACAAGGTAGTAGATGTGTAGATGCATAGAGGAGCTCAAAGAAGCATCAAATAGGGAAGGATTATGTCAAATTTTATAGTCATTAGGAAAACTTGGTTTTGTTCTTAGTGAAATAGTAGAGAGAGAAGTCTTCACCAGGTTTTGACTTAAGAAATGATGTGATGTGATGCTTTAAGGTATCACAGGGAATGACGAATTCACGGTAGGGAGTTGAGAGTAGAAATTGAAACCAGAGGAGAGGCCGTGCCAGCAGCAAAGCCAAGACATAGTGTTAACTTGGGCCCATTTGAGAGAAATGCAGGGTAGAGTGCCTGGATTCCAGATGGTCCATGTTATTTCCTGAGGAATAAGGTGTGAGACCAAAAGTTGCATGTTAAACATGTTGAATTGTTGAATTATACACACACACACACACACATATCACACATATATATATGAAAATCAAGAGAAGGTATTAAGTTAGCAACTGGAATATGCTCAACTGAAGTTAGATAATAGGTTTCTTTTTTGTATTTGTTCTTTGTATTTTTATGACAGTAGAGTGTATTTTAGCATATTATACATACGTGAGTATAACTTATAAAAATAAGGATCCTATTCTTGTGGTTGTACGTGATGGGGAGTTAAACTGGTCATGTATTCAAATAAAAGTATGAGAAAGTTATGTCTGATTAATTCTACTATCCTCCCTATTTCCCTTCCTTCCCACTTCCCTTCATTCCTCTTGGTCTAATCCAATAAACTACTATTCTTCCCCTCCCCACTCTTCTTCCTTGTTGTGGGTTAGCATCCCACAACAAGGAAAAAGAGTGGGGTGGGAAGAATTTTGGGGGGATGGCTCATTTCACTTAGGATGATAGTCTCCAGTTCCATCCATTTACATGTAAATGCAATAATTTCATTATTCTTTATGGCTGAGTAATATTCAATTTTGTATATATACCATATCTTCTTTATCTATTCATCAGTTGAAGGGCACCTAGTTTGGTTGGATAGCTTGGCTATTGTGAATTGGGCTGATATATACATTGTTGTTGCTGCATCAGTATAGTATGCTGATTTTAAGTCCTTTGGGTATAGACCCAGGAATGGGCTAACTGGATCAAATGGTGATTCCATTTTAACTTTTCTAAGGAATCTCTATTCAACTTTCCACAGTGGTTGCACCAATTTTCAGTCCCACTAGCAATGTAGGAGTGTACCTTTCTCCCCACATCTTCACCAACATTTATTGTTACTTGTATTCTTGATAATTGCCATTATGACTGGAATGAGATGGAATCTCAGTGTGATTTTAATTTTCATTTCTCTAAAGGCTAGAGATGTTGAACATTGTTTCATATATTTGTTGACCATTTATATTTTTTTTTCTCTGAAGTGCCTGTTTAGTTCTTTTGCTCATTTATTGATTGCGTTATTTGTGGAGTTTTGTTTGTTTGTTTGTTTTGGTATTAAGTTTTTTGAGTTCTTTGTATATCCTGGAAATTAATGCTATATCTGAGGTGCAGGTGGTAAAGATTTTCTCCCATTCTGTAGGCTCTCTCTATATTCTTGATTATTTCCTTTGCTGTGAAGAAGCGTTTTATTTTGATACCATTCCATTTATTGTTTCTTGATTTTACTACTTGCACTTTCGGGGTCTTATTGAGGAAGTCTATTCCTAAGCCTGCATGAATTAGGCCTACTTTCCTTCTAGTAAGCACAGGGTCTCTGCTCTAATGTCAAGGTTCTTGATCCACTTAGTTGAGTTTTGTTCAGGGTAGAGATGGGGTTCAAATTCTTTGTACTAGATATAGATCCATTTCCCAGAACTATTTGTTGGAAAGGTTAATCTGTTCTCCAATGTATGTTTATAATGCCTTTGTCTAGTAAGAGATAACTGTATTTATGTGGGCTTTTCTCCACTGGGTTTGTCTTCTATTCTGTTCTGTGTGTTTTGGTGACAGTACCATGCCATGTTTTGTTTTTTTATTTTTTATTTTTTGGCTTTTTGTGTTTTATACTATGGCTCTGTAGCATAATTTAAGATCTGGTATTGTGATGCCTCCTGCTTCACTTTTCTCAGAATGAATTTCTTTGGCTATTCTGGGCCTCAAATGAATTTTATACTATTTATGTACTTCTATAAAGAATATCATTGAAATTTTAATAGAAATTGCATTATATCTGTGTAGCACTTTTCACAGTATGGCCATTTTGAGTATATTAATTCTGTCTATCCAAGAACATGGTCTTTCCATTTTCTGAGGTCTTCTTCAATTTTTTTCCATAGTGTTCTGTAGTCTTCATCTTAGAAGTCTTTTACCTGTCTTGTTAAATTGATTCCTAAGTATTTTTTAAAAGTTATTGCTATTGGTATATGTTTCCTAATTTCTAGTTCTACTAATACGTCATTGGTAGATAGGAATGTGATTGATTTATGGGTGTTGATATTATACCCTGCTACTTTGCTGAATTCACTATGAGTTCTAGAAGCTTTCTGGTGGCATTTTTGAGGGGGTCTCCTAAATATAGAATCATTTCATTGGCAAATAGAGATAGTTTGTGTTCTTCTTTTCCTATTCTTAGCCCTTTATTTTTTTCTTTTATCTAATTGCTCTGGCTAGAGTTTCAAGGAATAAGTTTAATAAGAGTGGTAAAAGAATGCATCATTGTCTTGTTCCAGTTGTTACAGGGAGTGCTTTCAATTTTTCTCCACTTAAAATGATGTTGGCGGGCTGGGGTTGTGGCTGAGCGGTAGAGCACTTGCCCAGCACATGCAGGGTCCTGGGTTTGATCCTCAGCACCACATAAAAATAAATAAATTAAATAAAGGTATTGTGTCCAACTATAACTAAAAATTAAATATTAAAAAATAAAATAAAATGATGTTGGCCTTGAGTTTAGGTTATACAACTTTTACAATGTTGAGGTATGTTCTTACTATCCCTAGTTTTTCTAGTGTTTTAAAAATTAATAAATGGTGAATTTTGTCAAATGCTTTTTCTGCATCTATTGAGGTAATCAGGTGATTCTTTAAGTCTATTAATGTGGTGAATTATATTGACTGATTTCTGTATGTTGAATGAACCTTGCATCCCTGGAATTAACTTCACTTCATTATGGTGCACCATCTTTATAACATGTTTTTGTATGCAACTTGCCAGTATTTTATTGAGAATTTTTGCATCTATATTCATCAGGGATATTGGTCTGAAGTTTTCTTTCCTTGATGTGTCTTTGTCTAGTTTTGGCATCTAGGAGATACTAGCTTCATAGAATGAGTTTGGAAGGATTCCCTCCTTTTCTGTTTCATAGAATGATTTGAGGAGGATTGGTGTTATTTCTTCTTTGAAGGTCTGGTAGAACTCCACTGAGAATGCATCTGGTCCTGGTGTTTTCTTTCTTGGTAGGCTTTTGATGGTGTCTTCTATTTCATTGCTTGAAATTTGTCTGTTTAATATGAATTATAATGCATTCTGCTGTCATATATAACAAATTAGAATAAAAAATAAATAAATTACTGTATCTATTTAAAAAAAAGAAGTTGATCTGTTTAAATTTTCTATGTCTTCTTGATTCAATTTGGGTAGGCCATTTGTCTCTAGAAATATGTCATTTTTTATTTTAATTTGTTATATATGACAACAGAATAAATTACAATTCATATTACACATATAGTGCACAATTTTTCATATCTCTGGTTATACACTGATTTTTATATTTGAGTATAGATTTTTCAAAGTAGCTTCTGATTATAGTCTGTATTTCAGTAATGTTCATGGTGGTATTAATTTTATTTACTTATTTAAAGAACCAACTTGTTGTTTTGTCAATTTTTAATTGCTTTTTTTCTTGTTGCTGTTGCTTCAATTTCATTAATTTAGGCTCTGATTTCAATATTTCTTGTGTTCTACTGCTTAGGGTGTTGATTTGTTCCTCTTTTTCTAGGGCTTTGAGATGTAAAGTTAGGCTTTTTATTTGGTGAATTTCTATTCTTTTTTATGAATGATGTCAATGCAATGAACATTACTATTAGAATTGCCTTTAAAGTGTCCCAGAAATTTTGATATGTTGTGTCACTATTCTCATTTATCTCTAAGTATTTTTTTAGTTCATCCCTGATTTCTTCAGCTATCTATTGGTCATTCAATAGTATACCAGTTAGTTTTCAGGAGTTACAGTAGCTTAATCTTTTATTTTATAATTGATTTCTAAATTTATTTTATTATGATCTGATAAAATGCAAGGTATTAGCTCTATTTTTTGTATTTGCTTAGAGTTGCTTTTTGGTCTAATATATGGTCTGTTTTAGAGAAGGATTCATGTGCTGCTGAGAAGAAAGTATATTAAGTCATTGATAAATGAAATATTTTTATATTTCTGTTAAATCTAAATTAGTAATTATATTTTTAGTTCTATACCTTTTTATTATTTTTTCTTTGAAGATCTATCAATTGGTGAGAGAGCCATGTTGAAGTCACCTGATATTATTGTATTGCAAATTATCTGATTCTTGAGATTGTGAAGAGTAGTCTATTTGATATATAGACACTTCATATTTTGTGGTGTAAATATTTACAATTGTTATGTCTTCTTAATGTACAGTTCCTTAAGCAGTATGAAATGGCCTTCTTTTTGCCTTCTGATTAATTTTGATTTGAAGTGGACTTTATCAGATCTAAGGATAGAAACCCTGCTTGTTTATGAGGTCCACATGAATGGCAAGTTTTTTCCCATACTTTTACCTTCAGTCTGTGAATGTCTTTGCCTGTAAGGAAAATCTCTTGGAGACAACATATTGTTGGGTCATGTTTTTTAATCCAACGTGCTAGTTTATGTCTTTTATTGATGAGCTTAGGACATTTACATTCAATGTTATTATTGAGATATTATTTTTATTCCCTGTCAATTTGAATTATTTCTGGTTTTTAATTTGAATTAGTTGCTCTTTTCATTAACTGTTCTTCTTGCATAGTTCCTCCCTTTGCTGCTTTTGAGTTTTATTTTGAATGTATTCTTCATGAACTATTTTGTTGAGAATGTTTTGTAGTGCAGAGTTTTTAGTTATGAATTCTTTTAACTTTTATTTATCATGGAAGGTTTTTATTTCATCATCAAATGTGAAGCTTAATTTTGCAGGGTCTGGTATTCTTAACTGGAATTAATTTTATTTCAGAGCTTGGTATAAATAATTCCAAGACCTCCTAGCTTTGAGGGTCTGGGTTGAAAAATCAATTGAGACCTGACTTGGTTTCCCTCTACATGTGACTTGTCTTTTTTTTCCTCCTCTGGCAGCCTTTATAATTCTATCCTTATTCTGTATGTTAGGCATATTTATAATAATAAACCTTGGTGTGAGTCTGTTGTAATTTTGTATAGTGGGGGTCCTGTATGCTTCCTGTATTTGATTTTTTATTTCATTCCTAAGGTTTCAGAAAATTTCAGATATTGTTCCATTGAAAAGATTATGCATTCTTTTGGGTTGTACCTCTGAGCCTTTGTCTATCCTGATAAATCTTAAATTTGGTCTTTTCAGGATATCCCATATTTCTTGGAAGTTCTGTTCATAGTCTCTTAACATAGTTTTTCTGTGGTCAACTTTATTTTCAAGATTATGTATTTTGTCTTCATTGCCTGAGACTCTTTCTTCTAAGTGGACTAGTCCTCTGGTTATATTTTCCAATGAATGGTTTATTTGGTTTATTGTTTCCTTCATTTTGAGGATTTCTGCTTGTTGTTTTTGTTTTGTTTTGTTTTTTCATTGTTTTTTTTTCAGAATCTCTATTACTTTTTTTAAGTCATCTTTTTCTTCCTGTATTTTCTCCTTTACATCATCCTTTCCCTTGCAGATCAATCTTACTATCAACATTCTAAATTCCTTCTCTGGCATTTCTTCTGCTGAGATGTCAATGGATTTTGCTTTTGATGTATTTTGGTTTGTTTCAGGTGATTCATTCCCTTGCTTTTGCATGGGTCCTTCCTTTGGCTCACTGTGCTTCTTACCAAGGAGGATACCACTGCAGCCAGAGGCCTGGTGGAAAGCATTCTGACAATGAAGAGGATCACAGCCACCTCCAGCACACAACCACCATGTTCTCTGTCAGTGGAGTTGCCCTGGGAGAAATATACCAATCCAACCTCGTGTGTTACTGAAGCCTCCCATTTCCCATGGTTTTGGGTAACAAAACCCACACAACTTTTATCATTGTACATAGTTATAATTGCTGTATTTTATTGTTGTTAACCTCTTACTGTGCCTAATTTATAAATTAAACTGTATATGTATAGTACAAAGCATAGTGTATATGTCTAGGTACTATCTGAAGTTTCAGGCGTACACTGTGGTCTTGGAATGGATCTCCCATGGATAAAGGTGAATAATTACATCTTCTTTGTGAGGTTCATTAATACATGGAGAATATAAACCAAGTAGGTAGAGTTACTCTTTTCTACCCAAAGTGTAGAGAGGCATTTAAGCACCGAATGCACTGGGATAAATTACATATGGTGGTGTTTCTGCTTGGCTTCCCATTGTGTCTCCTTCCATTGGGACTGCCTGTACCTTTGCTAAGATTACAAAACCCTTTGGGCCAAATTGGTTGGGCCAGGTGTGGACACTTAACCCAGCCTGGTCCTATAACATTACATGTTACCTGGGTGGCAACATGTCAGTATGGTATGGCAGAATTATTTTCAGGCATAGGTGGTTGATATCCAGTCCAAGGGCATTACTCATAAAGACATTGATTGACTGGAATAAAACATTGAGGGGCTGGGATGTGGCTCAAGAGGTAGCGTGCTTGCTTGGCATGAGTGTGGCACTGGGTTAGATTCTCAGCACCACATAAAAATAAAATAAAGATGTTGTGTCCACTGAAAACTAAAAAAAGTAAATATTAAAAAATTCTCTTTCTCTCTAAAAATATTGAAAGATAAGACTCAGTGAAGGTGTAGCTTGATCCAAAGACCTAAATATTATAACAGGATCCAGACCATCTCCACTTCTTGACTCTGTTTTCTTAGTGTTGTTGCAATCTCAGATCATGGTGCCAAGAGAGCTGCAGAAGCTCCAGTTTACAACTGTCAAGTCTAAGTCCACAAAGCAGAGTTCAGTGTTAGTTCCCTAAAGTCCCATTGATGACCTCACTGCATCTCCTAGGCTCTGCTTGAGTCACATGCCTATGGCTGAGCCAGTCCCTGTGGCTGGGAAAATGTAATGCTCTGACTGTGGCTCACCTGGAGTTACAAGCAGAGCCAAGGATTTAGAGAAACAGGAGAAACAAGAGTAAGGGAAATCCCCCAAGTTGCCAAATGTCCCCTGCCCACTGGAGCCCTAAGGAACACGTTACGCCATGCACACAGAGAAGCAGAGGGAGTGCCTACTAAAATGAGAGAAAGACTGACAGGAACACGTGGAAAGGATGAGAGACAGAAAGCAGAGGGTTTCCATGGCTTTCCAAGGTCTGCTTCTGTCTCTCCCAGAGGTTCCATGCTGGTGTCTGTGGCTTGACAGTTTGTCCTTCTTTCCTGTCCCTCAGTTTCTGTGGCTTGACAGTTTGTCCTTCTTTCCTGTCCTCCATTCCTTGCCTCCTTGCCTTCTTTCCACCTGAGGCACTTGCATTGGTTTATCTTACTTACAGCCGCGGACATTAACCAGTTTATTTTACTTACAGCCAAAGACATGGACCAGGGAGTTCATGGAGTTTTTCCATAGCCCCAAAATGAGAAAGCAAATGGGCTGTTTTCCAGGCTCGGGAACCTGAACCATTAGTCTGCCTTGGAAAGAGAAGCAAAACAAAAACAAACAACACTGTGCTGTAGTCAGCTCTTTGCCCCAGGGGAAAGCATTGCTCTTCTGTTCTCCAATGATGCCGTGTGGGTAAAGCAGCTCTGTTAAGCCAGTGGTCAGCAAGTCCCACCTGTTGGAGCAGCGATTGACTTCCTGATGGTCACATGACATAACCCTCACCAAGCACAGCCAAAAGGAACCATTTTCCAGGTTTTGGTTGGAAGTATCAGGGTATACTTCCTTTTTCTGTTGGAATGTGAGAAGATTGCAGGGCTGAATTGGGTCAGATTTCTTGTGGTTCATGGGTCTGAGTATGGACTAAACTCAGGGAAGCAGAGCCCAGAAATCCAGAGATATAAACTCCATCCCTGTGAGGTCATGTGAGTCCTGGATCAAGCTATGCCTGAAGCAATAATGACCTCTGGATTCTTCAGGTGTGTGAGCAAAGAAATTCTTTTTCCTTTTCTTAAGCTTATTTGAGTTAGAGTGTTTGTCACTCAAAGCATAAAGTATCATAAATAATATAGTTATGGGAAGTTGGGTTTGAGAAAAGGTGTCAGGTAATCTATAAGATGGAGAGGCTGAACTATAAACAGAGACAGGTTCTAAAACTCCAGTAGGCACACTTTCTCCTTTTCTTAACTCATATAACACTTTGCTTCTACAGCAGATATGGCATGTATCACTCACTGCCTTGAATTACAATCACAGTTCTTGTATAGTGAGTACAAATTTCACAACCATAAAACTCCAGTGTGCAGAAATGTAACTTTATTTCTTTTTATAATTGAGCTTAATTTAGCTCACACACCCTCATTTCTGCTAATGGTGGAGAACTTAATCTTGCCAATTCCGGGTGATTCTGGCAGTCCTGGTTTAAAGCATGGGATCTTTTGCAGGGAATCAGTTCAGGATTCCAAATCACTTTCCCCGGGGGTGATCTATGGGCCTGGTGAGTAAGCAGACCATCTGGTCTGGGCTAACCTCTGACCATGGAGGGCAGCAGCCCATGGCTGGTCCTTGGAGCTGGCCACCAGTCCTGGCTTTGTCCTTGCCCATCCCCCAGTTCAGCTTCTGCAGACTCAACCAGGTTCTCTGTTGGTCTCTAGCTTGGGATGCCCCGTGGTCTCTGGGCTCATAACAAAGTCCCTTTCTCTTCAGGTATGCCAGCTGTTGACCTTCAGCTGCCCTTGGCATCCCACTCCAATATCTGGGGACTCCCAGGTCTTTCCTAATCTGCAGGAGTGAGGAGTGAGAGGCAGGGTCAACTCAGCCTCCCTTCTGCCTAAACCAGCTCTGCTCCCCCTTCTCAGCTCCAGAAACCTCTTGTCTACTTGACTGGACCAAAGAATACTCAGGTATTTCATTGGACATTGTCTGTGGGTATGTCTGTGAGATAAGCCTTTGAGTTCATGGGCTGAGTAAAACTTACGTCTTTCCCCAGGTGTCATCCAGTATGCTGAGGGTCTTAATAATATAGAAAGGTAGAAGAAGGAAAGACTGTGTGTGTGTGTGTGTGTGTGTGTGTGTGTGTGTGTGTGTGTGTGGTATTTATCTCTCTCTCTCTAAAGTCTTTATTGCTGTCTCCTGTCTGCTTGAGTGCTTGAGCTGGGACATTGATCTTTCGTTTTTAGCACTCCTGATCCTCAGATTTTCAGATCTTCAGATCAAGATTCACTCTTATATCATCCCTCTGTCTCAGGCTTTAGAACTATACCACTGACTTTCCTCATCTATCTCCAGCTTGCAAATAACAGATCGTGGAACTTCTTAGCCTACATTGTGCATGAGTCTATCTATCTATCCTTCCTATCTATCTATCTATCTATCTATCTATCTATCTATCTATCTATCTATCTATCTATCTATCATCCATCCATCCATCATCTATCTATGTATCCAACATTTATCTGTCCATCTATCATCTATCTACCTACCTATCCATCCATCATGTATCCATCCATCATCTATCTATCCATTATCTATCTATCTATTCCTCCATCATCTATCTCTCTATCCATTCATCCATCATCTATCTACCTGTCCATCATCTATCTATCTATCCATCCATCATCTATCTATCTGTCCATCTATCATCTATCTATCCATCCATCATCTATCTATCTGTCCATCTATCATCCATCTATCTCTCCATCCATCCATCCATCATCTATCTACCTGTCCATAATATATTTATCTATATATCCATCATTTATATATCTGTCCATCTATCATCTATCCATCCATCCATCATCTATCTACCTGTCCATAATATATTTATCTATATATCCATCATTTATATATCTGTCCATCTATCATCTATCCATCCATCCATCATCTATCTCTCTACCCATCATCTGTCTGTCTGTCATCACCTATCTGTATGCATAGGTCTCCTGTTGGAGTTGTCTCTCAGGACACCATGAGTGATGCACCACCACAGGCTCACCACAGCTCTTCTTGATCTCAAGGAGGGTGCAGGGCTCACTCCACCTCATGTCTCTTGCTTTTCCCCTGTAAGCCCAACATCCCCTGCACAGGAATGCCAATTGTTCTCACTGTGAGCTATGGATTGATTTCTTTGCTTAGGCTTGCTCTTGATTTCACTTGGAATACAATAAAAAAACCCCTTTTTTTTCTCTCACCTACCTGAAGCTTTAAGCTGAAAACCTTGGTTTCCCAGACTGTGCCTCTGTTCTGGATTCTGAGTTGGTTCTGCAGCTTCCAGGAACAGAGAGGACTGCTTTCTGGGGGCCTCTGGGGGTCAGCTCTTCCCTGCAGCCACTGACCTCTGCCTTGCAGTTCTGTTTTGGGGGAGGGGAGCCTGTGGGATGAAGAGGAAACTGAAAAGAACTTTGGAGGAGGAGGACCGCTTGTGGGAATCCACAGCATGGTCTGGCTCCAAGGGGCATCACAGCTGTTTTTCCAGTGTCCTGTTCTTCACATGGAAAGATCACGGCTGCCTCCTCTGCTGTCTGCCTGACACCCACTTAGTGGGCCAAACGCTTTCCTCTCTACAGAGAAGCACAGCAGCCAGAGGGTGTCCCTTCAAGTGTAAGTGCTCCTTTACTTTAGCCACTTGGACTGGTGATTGTGATTCTTTTAGCAGATGAAAGTTGGCCCCAGTGCTTTTAATTAGCAGCCTTCTCATCAAGGAGCTAACAGCGAGTTTTCTGCAGTGTCACTGGGTGAGGTGGCCTCTGAGTCTATTAGGGATGTGACCTCTTCAGTTATCCTCAGTGTTTTGGGTTCGGTTGTGACTGCCAAGAGGCTATGTTGAAGTTCTAGCCCCCTTACCTATGAAGGGGACCTTGTTTGGAACAGTCTGTGTAAGTAAAGGATCAGCTGGACTAGAGTGGACCCTAAACTTAATGACTGGTCTTTTTAAGAGAGGACACAGATGCAGTTGTGCAGGGAAAAGGCCATGCAACGGTGAACACAGAGATTGGAGTGGGACATTCTCCAATGTAAGGCGTACTGGGCGGTGTGGGCTGGAGCCACCAGAAGCTGGAAAAGGCTGTGGAGGGAGCCAGGCCCTGCTGACTACACATCCCCCACCCCCTAGAGCTGTGAGGATGCTCTGCTGTTTTAATCCACTGGCTTCTACTTCTTCACTGCAGAACCTCTAGGAGACTAGGACCCCCACCCATTGGTGACCCCCCTTGGTCAGACGTCTTGAGGGCGGCACTCTCCTCTTGCTGGGCTTGAGCTCCCAGCAGCTGTGGTCTGAGCTTCGGATGGCTCAGAGCTGTGCTCTTTGATTATCTCTCTCCTGTGATGGGACAAAGCTGCCTCCCCCAGGAGGTCTTGCAGCTCCTGTGGTGGGTCACTAGTGGGTCACTGGCCGATTTGGTGTTCTTCTGCTTCTGGTGGGACCAGCTCTGTGGCATAGTTGGTGCTCTACTCTGGGGCTCTCCTGGGAGGCAGGCTAAGGTGCTCTCTAGGGAAGACCTCAGTGGACATCCTTGTACGTGGCCCCTGGGCCTGGAGTGACAGTCCTGAGTTTTGGGAGTGGAACCTAAATCAGGGCTGAATGGGTTCTGGGATGGCTCTCTGCTTCACAGGCCCAGCCCCTTCCTGTATCCCCTCCCAAAGTCCCACCCTGAGTTTGGTTTTCCACCACTGTTTTGCTCTTTTCTCCACACCAGCAGCTTTCAGCATCTCTGTGTGTACTTGCTGGCTGCTGCCCCTTTTGCTAACCACTTACTGGTTTTTTTTTTATATAATTTACAAAACTTCTTTGTTTATTCTAGACAGTAATCCCTTGTTGTTTTATACAGTGAAAATAACTTCTTAGAGTGAACCATCTGTCTTTTTTCCTTCTTTATGGCTTCCTTCATTGAGGGGAAATCCTTAAGAGTTACAACCGTATGCTCTCACTGTCACATGGGGATTTTGATGAAACAGCTTATTTATATTTTGCTTGGCTTTTATCAGAGTCCCCCAAGTAGGACACAGGTATGAGGCCCCAGGGGGCTGTGTCAAAGGAAAAAATCATGCTGCCCGTTTTACTGACCCATAAGACCCTACTTCTGTACCCTGGGCAGCTCTTCTGTGAATTGAGTTCTCTTCTGGAACTTTCCAGGCCCTCTTGCACTGTGAGCACGGATGGGTTCTCCCCCTGAACCCTGGAGGCTCCTTGAACTGCACAGAAAACACATGTTAGCATGCTGAGCTGGTCCCAGCATGGTAGCATGAGCAGCGGGAGTACCAAGCCCTGGCAGCCCTCCTCACAGGGACTTCTGGGCTTTGAGTGTCTCAGTACGTCTCCAGTCAGGCTCGCTGCTCTTAAGTGAACAAACAATATCAGAGCTAATGCCCAGATGGACAGACACTGTGTTGTATGGCAAGATCTGTATCCTGAGGGCCAAGAAGCAGAGTTGATCCTTTGGAGGTTCCTGGGGGTTTACATTGAGGAATTGGCCCTCTGGGTTTGCTGTTTGTGTTCCAAGGAGGGAGAATTGAAGGGATGACCTTGGTTTCCCATGATGATGACTGTGAGTAGCCCACAGAGTGGCTTCTCAAGGTGGTGGGCACAGATATCAGTCTGGAATTGTCACCAGGGCTGGCATCTCTCAGACTGGACTGCTGCCTGGGCAAGGCTTCACAGGCTTTTTCTGTAGAGCCAGAGTGTAAACACTTCAGGTTTGCTGGTCATCTGCTCTCTGCCACAACTCCTCTACTTGGCCAGCATAGTGTAAAAGCAACCAGAAACAGGGTGTGCATGGGCCGGGTTTCAAAAAAGCTTTATTGATACAAACAGACCAGATTTGGTCTGTGGGTTACAGATAGCCAAAACCTGACGTCTGTTGACCCTTGTGCCTATGGTGGGGCCATGTGCTGCTACTTTCAAATAGGTATTGATATTCCCTAATTGCTTTGAAATGGCCTGAGGAAGATGGAGATCACAAAAACTAGGTGTAGTAGGATTCCAATAATATCTGTGACATAAGGATTCTATCAATTATATAATGGAGAACCCAGGTTCTCACAAGGTCCAAGTGGGTCTGGCTACTGCTTTACCCGAATGCAAATCATCCACATGCTGCTCATTCTGTAGAAATGCAGGATGCGGAAATTACTGGGTCACAAAGTATTTGTAAAAGATTTCAAATAAAGTCCTGGGAGGTCAGCCAGAGCAAAGCAGGATTGAAATTTCTGCAGGGAATTACTAAGAGGGCCAGGTGTAAATCTGTGTATGAAGCAAAAGTCCCAATGGAAACTACCAACAGATGCCATTAATATGGAATGTCTGTCAGAGATAGCTGCACTTAAACAAATTCCAGAAAAAAGAGAAGTCATGTGAGCCACAAGAACAAGGCCACAGAGGTAGATCTATGAAGGCCCTGTGGAGATAATATCTTGATCCTGTGTGTCCCAGACGCTGGACATGGAGCAATAAGGATTTCATGTTTGCACTTCTCGGTTTTACTCTTGTTTTGGTCCCATTTCTTCTTTCCCTACACCTATCATTCTCTTTTATAATGTGAACACTTACTCTGTGCCACTGTATATTGTATTCATAACTAGCTTTTGTTCCTTTTAGGAGCTCATAGTTAAGAGTTATCCTTAAGATCCATGGAGACTTTGGATGTGGACTTTTGAGCAATGCCAGAACTGTTAAAACTATGGGATTCATAGAGATGGACCAAATGCATTTTTTATTGTGAGATGAAACTGAATTTTGGGGGCATGGACAGAATGTTATGGTGAGGGCCTAGAAATATCTTCCAAAAAAGTTCATGTGTTAGGAAATATAACAATGTTGAGTGGTAAAAAAAATCAGATTTTTAAAGCTGTAATTTTATAAATAATGATGAGATTAATAATTCTAATGGACATCTGGGTGGTGACTCTTGGCATCTGAGGCATTGCTGAAGAAAGCAGATTACTGCGAATGTGACCTTGGATTATATCTATCCTCAGCCCTTTCCAAACTGTCTCTCTGCTTCCAGGATGCTATGAGGTAAAAAGCTTTCCTTTATCATGCCACTTGTTAATGATGTTTCTCCTTGGTGCAAGTGATTGTGGACTAAGAACACTGAATCCATAAATCAAAATTAAACTTTTAGTTTTCTGTTATCACTGTCAGTTATTTTGGTTACTGCAATGAAAAGCTAATGAACATGATTGTTTTATTTTTAGAAATTCTTCCATAGAAGGAAAGAATTTCCTGAACAAATTAAAAATAGGACATGTATCCTGATAATCCCAGGAATGTGCATATTTGAAACATTGGCTTCTATTCCCACATTGGCTTTCAATGAATGTAAGCATTGGTATCATTTTATTAAATGAATATAAATGCCTACAATCTTTTATCTTTTAGAATTATTTCTAATGCTAGACTTTCTGATCTTTACAAGCTAATTACAGTTAAAATATTAGAAATTAGTTTCAATTTTATAAATTATCACAGAGGCTTCTCATCAATCATGTATCTAATGCAAAACATTTAATATTTATATGTAAGAGTTTATTGTTTTTTATTTATTTTTCACTGGAAAATATATAAATATGCTAGAGTTTCTACAATTAAATATACCACAAACTATATAGTTAATTTTTTCTTAGATTTCAAGTCACCAGAAGATTGAAACTAAGGTGTTTACAGGGTTGGTTCCTTTCACTGGTGATGAGAATTTGTTTCCTATACCTCTTTTAGATTTTAGTTGCTTTTGGTGTTCCATAACATCTATATAGCACACTCTTTGTATATTTGCATTATCGTGAGTGTGTGTGTGTGTGTGTATGTGCGTGTGTGTGCGTGCATACGTGCTCGTGTGCATGCAAGTGCAGAGGAAACTTTCTGAATCTCTGCTTAGATTTTTAAAATATTTATGTGTATTATATATGTTTTCTGATGTTTTCATCTAGTACTATTATTTTCTTTTTATATCAATTGTCAGTTTTTGAAATATATCTGAACATACAGAAAGATGTAGATATTCATCTATATTTTATACAGTAAACATGCCAACTGCCCTAATGTTTTAATAACTAACATATGTAATAAAGTTGTATAATGGAACATGAGTAAATATTTATTAAATGTCTCTTTTATAAAATATAGGCAATCTTCTAAAATCTTTATGTTATTCATTCATGCTATTTGTAAAAACAACTCTACATTGTTTCATATCTGCATTTCATATACAAGAAAACAGAGTTAGACTTCTCCTTCATGTTGCAAAGGTTTCATGCATCCCATCGCCCTTGTTAAGAAAAAATCCTCATTCTTTGGAAAAGAACATTCCTCCTACAGATTGCATAAATACTTTGTGTCCACTAGATAATATTTTGGAACTATTATGTGTCTCTTTCATTCTTTGTTCTCTCCCAAGTACATGAAGTATGTCAAAACTAGCCCCTAGGAAATGTCAGAGAACAAAATTTCCATACATCATGCTACAGATCTACTTGAGTCTTAAGATTTCTAGTAAAGTAGTAGGCTATCCTCAATGTAAAAGGCTTTAATCATGTATGAAACTAAAGTAGGATATTAACTATTTAGTAAAATTATATTTTAAAACCTGACATATATAAACAATTTATGATAATTTGATAATAACAACAAGAAAAAGCTGACAAAAGAAAGAGGTGATAATATAAATCTTGCTATATATACTACTATGATTTGGTCTTCCTCTGGACCCATAAGTAGATACATATGAAGACTTCTCTCATTATGATTTTAGTGTAGAGAATGGAAGTAAACACATAATTGTGCATCATTATAGCAACACACACATAAATGAGTAACAGACATGAGTTATAATAAATCAATCAAAAGTAATGAACTAGAGTCACACAGTGACAAAAGAGTGTTGAATGAAAACGCATGGTACACAAGCATATTTTAATAGAATGTCTTCAATTTAAGAATCATGCATAATCATAAAAAAATTTTATGACATTCATCTAAGGAACGGCATACCCAATTTTTCATCACTTGTATATATTATACAAATGTTATTATGTCTCATGTAATGAACTCCAGTGCAATAACACTTTGGGACTTCAGCACTATATTTTCATTGATGGACACATCATCCATACAGAATACTGACAAATTAAAATCAGAGCTAAACTATATACAATAGATAAAATAGTTGAAGCATTTAAGAAATAGTGTATTTTGAAACACATGCAAAAGATTAGGTGATTAATGAACTGAGTGAAAAATGAAAAATAAATATATGTGATAAAAGTAAGTAAAATAAAATGTTAACAGTTGATCTGGTGGGTTTATCATTGTTCACTATGAAATTCTCTCAATTTTTCTCTTTTTTAAAATGTCAGAATAAATTGCTAAATAAAATATATTAGCTTACATTTTACTAAAATTCCTTCAATGCTCACAGAAAAAGTTTAACAAACTGGCTTGAATTTCAAAGCCATCTTCAACTCTACCCCAATATAGTTAATCTCCTCTATTACAACTTACAATACAATGTCTTCATTCCTCTAAGTTCAATTTCCTTACCTATTTCCTCTGCACACCATTCTCAATCCTGTCTTTTAACCTTTGTTCATACTACTTCTAGGTACCCTCCATACCTTCAATCACCTTTCTGCATATCTAAATTCTACACATCCCTTCGGGACAATCTCAGATTTTACCTCTTCTAAGATGTCTTCCCTAACTACTGGAGTCTAATCTTAGCTATTCCTGAAGTTTTATAGGAGTATATTTTTGTGAGCCATTGAACTATTCAAAGTAGTATAATGTATAACTATTACATGTATATTTTTACCCCAATAAAATCATAATATTATGGAACCATATCATGACAGTCTATTATTTTTGTATTCACCATAAGTCGACAAGTATACAACTGAGAACATGCTTAGATATAAACATTTAAATAATTCACATGACTGAGATCTAAGATCTTATTTTCTGTCTGCCCTATAATAGGGACCTCATAAATGTATGCCTCATTTGAGTAGATTAGTGCAAATGCATTACAGTTACTTGAGAAAAATTATTCTTCTTTCTTGCTAATGTAATGAGTAAAAAATCTCATTTTCTTATACAAAGAATGACATGTTAAAAGTTTTGGCTGAAAGACATATAGCTAGGAACACCAATATTCCTCTAAAATTGAATTTATTTATGGTAATTATCCTGGAAAATAATAAATCCAGTTCAAAACTATAATTTATTAGTTAACAGTAATCAAGGAAACAATATTTAGAAAAAATATTTACATCATATATAGTTAATATGATAACTCAATATCCAATCATAAGGGGTAGATAATACTTTAGTTTTCATTTGGATTATAAGAAGGTTAAAGGAGCTTCCAATTTTTAATGCTTAGTGAAACAAAAACACAATGGCTCAAGAGGTCATATATGGTCCCATCCTGTCACTCCCTTTACATGACCCAAGTTCAAATTACTTAATCATACTAAGTTTTCCATTTCTTCATATACAAAGTTAGAATAATCATTGTGTTGCACCATAAAAAAAATGTGTTTTGAGGATGAGATTAAAAAAAGATAAAGCACTTAGGGTAATATCTAGCACAGAAAGTACCTAACTGGCAACTCTATAATTAAATCTATTATAGAAATTACTGCAATGATTCCTTAGGTAACTTTACATAGGATAAAGAGTAGAAAAAGCAGTAGAACTTCCATAAATATTAAAAATTATAAAAAAACAAACAAGGACCAAGTACCATTACAAAGGGACATAAGGGAAATAAAGTGGAAAGCTGACAGTAAGCAAGCTTATATATGTAAGTTTTACTTATAATAACACACATTTATTTTGATCTGTAAATATATCACATGTCAGAGAGAGCTGATGTAAATAACATGGTATACTTATATAAATTTCTTCAGGATATTTATTTAAAATAGCTTCACAGTGAAAGAAATTTGGAAATTTGACTGTCATAAAATTAACAATAATATTTATATTTAATTAAGAGCTAAGAATTTTGTGTTAACTATATACTGAAAATGGCACATAAGAAATGTAATATTCAGGTCAAACCTAAGTTGTACTGGTTGAACGTATTCCTTTCGGAATCTTTTAAGGTCTGCACTGATTGGCTGCTCACCTTTCTCTATTGCCAATTTGTCTGCTTCAGTAGGTTCTGGCTCTGGAATTTGAAATCTAAGAAGAAAACCAAAAGGACAGGAATTTGTTCATAAATAAATGAAAGATATTTTAAATACAACAAAAAAAATTGACCAAAGAATCCCCTTTCCTATCACTTTGTAGAAAGTGCAATTACTGTTAAGCCTTCCCTGCAGTACTCCATACTACACAAGTACAAAAATTGCCTTCAGCTATATGATCCTAAGATTTTATATCAAATCTTTATAAAAAGTTTTTTATGATTAGCATTAATCAACCAACAAAAGGTTCATGGAAAAGATACAAGAAAAGATCCAAGAAAAGAATCCACAGGAATATAACTTCTTTAAAGATCATAAAGAGCTGGGAGATTTAGTGTATGCCTGTAATCTCAACTACTAGGGAGTTGAGGCAGGAGGACTGCAAGTTCAAAGTCAAATTCAACAATTCAGTGAGACTGTCTCAAATAAAATAAAAGAGACTGAGCATGTAGCTCAGTGGTAGAGCTCTAGCTAGCTTCTGCGAGTCCCTGTATTCAATCCCCAGTACCATAATGTGAAAGAAAGGACTTATCTAACCATCTATCCTTAATATTTATATCATAAAATGAAAGCGGACTAATCAATTTCCTTAAATACGTGAGTATGAAATTCAAAAAGGAAGCCCAAGATGAACTTTTAAATTAAGAACATAACCTAAACCTAAGTGGGTAAGGTAAAAAATCAAAATTAAAAAACCAAAAACCTTGCCTAACCAGAGGAAATATAGCTATAATGTAAGTTAGGAAATATAGCTATAATGTAAGTCTAGCAAATATACTTTCCTTATTTTGGACACAGAAATAGAACAATAGATTTTCAGAACATATTATACTAAGTCTTGTAAGTTTAATTTCATAGAACAAAATGGAAATAGGGGTCAAGACAAAATTTTAGTTAAGTTTATAAACGTAAAACAAAAATCATTTTGTAGTTCAGATTATATATGTACATATTCATATACATGTGTGTATATACATATACATATACATATTTGTGTATGTATATATGTATTTTAGTACATTTTGTTTTTTGAAATTGGATCTCATTATGTTGCACAGGCTGTCTGAAATGATCCTTCTGCCTCAGTCTCCCAAGTACCAGAATTATAGACCCATTCCATGACATCCAGCCAGGTTCTTCTTTTTAAACTACAAAGCATTTAAAGTATCACTAAGTAAAAACATTCAGTTAAAAAAATTTTTCAATTCAAAAAATTTTTAAATATTAATAAAGGAATTGTTTTTTAGGCTTAATAATAATACATGATTTATTTAAAATAAAAATTTTTAACTTTCAGAGACACACATAGAAGTATTTACAGACGAAATATGTTTTCTGAGATCTACTTCAAAATAATCCTGGGGGTAGAATATTTAAATCTGTAGGGAAGCAGATAAAACATGTGTTGATAATTATTGAAGTTAGATAATGGATAAATGGGTTCATTATATTTTCTGTCTACTCTTGCACATGTTTGAAATTTTCCATAACAAATTTGTTTTAAAATCAAAAAGTGGAAAATTTCCTTAAATAACAGAACAAATTTTACTATAATGTTGTTTTTTTCCTCTCTAAATTGGGTCTTTAATGGGCTGGGATTGTGGCTCAGCAGTAGAGCGCTCGCCTAGCACATGTGAGGTGCTAGGTTCCATCCTCAACACCACGTAAAAATAAATACATAAAATAAAGGTATTGTGCCCAACTACAACTAAAAAATATTTTCAAAAACTGTATTAAATTGGATATTTAAGATTACCTCTTGGAATATTGCTAATAGCCGAAAAGAACTATGTTACAAACAGCAAACACTACTTAAAAAGTATGGTAATACATCTAATGTAATGCCAAATAAATTATGTCAACACCTACCTGAGTAGGTACCAGCTACTAGGCACTTTGCAAGGTACAGAACAGTTAATTTTTTTTTATAAAATATTAATGCAAGTAAAATATACATTTTTCTCACCGTTCAATCAGTAAGCTTAGCAATTCCTGGTTTACAAAACGAACGATATGTAGTAAGAAAAGTATGAACAAAATTGGGATCTGAAAAAGTAGAGCATAAACATATTTCATGTTCAATTTTTCAGTTTAATTAATTCAAAATACCATATTTCCCTTCCTTTTTAGTTTGGTTCTTCCTGCCAACTGTGGTATTTTCTTGATAAATAAGGATTGTTTTCAAATTTTTAAAATTTGCATTAATATGCAAATTTTATGAGCACTTATTTAATAACTAATCAAGTTAACAATATTTAATTAGCTATTTATCCCTTTTGATTCTGCAGTATTTTAATATTCTGGAGGCAATTCATTTTTTTTTTCCTGAGATCTTCTAAATAATTCTGGGAGTAGGTATTTAAATCTGTAATGAAACAGATGAAACATGAGTTGACAATTATTAAAGTTGGATGATGGATAAATGGGTTTATACATTATCTTTGAACACCATTTAAAAGCTTTTGGGAATTAGGCCCTAGATAAGTACTCACAATGAGTTTCACATACCTGCATACATATGATATGTTAACCTTTCAATTAATTTCACCACAGTTCCTCCTTTAATAATGGGGATTCCACTTCTACTTTGCAAGTTGTCTTCAAAAACAATGTTTTCCTCAGAGTCTTTTACCACAAAACGATACACATCTGGACTTGGTAATCTCAGTGGCTGATCATTTTCTTCTTTCAATAAAACAGAATCTAGCATTCTATCTAGAGTACTACGATAATGAAGAGAAATAATGGTTGCCATCCAATTATTTTTCTCTTCTGCAGAATTAGCAGCAAATATTATGCTGTCTTTGGATACTAATTCAAAAGCATGTCTGCACTCACAAGTATCTTCCTTATCACAGATTTGTACTTTCCTCATGACAAACTTTTCTTTTAATCTATATTCTGCACTACTATAACCTGGAAGCGGGGTCTGGCCATGATTAGGTTTACAGCTGATCATTAAGCCATCAAAGAGAAAAATATGTCGTTCATGTTTAGCACCAGTTCTTGTCAATGGTCCTTCCATTATAAATTCATTGCAGCACTGTCCAATATCTTTGCCTTCCCATCCATCTATGTTTTTCTGAATTTCTTTCGTTTTTTTGATGGCCAGGTGCTTGCTTCTTAATTGATGATTATAAAAAGGGCAAACAGGATCCCTAATAAAAAAATGAATATAAGATTATTCAATGATTACACAGTTCTAATTCCTAATTTCTTCAAGTGAGAACTATCTCAAATCAAGTGACAAAAATATTAAGTTGGAGTGAGGATGTAATCCAGTGGTAAAGCACACGGTTATTAGAATACATGAAATTATGGGTTAAATCCCCAGACTTTCAAAAGAAAAAATTAAACATCCAAATACTAAATTTTATATACAACATTTACTTTTTTTCATTACTGTGAAAGTGAAGTACTACAGACTATATTTCAAAATTCCTAATGCCATAAGTACTAAAATTACAAAAGAATCCTAAATTCTTATACTGATTATACAATTTTTTTTAGATTCATTAAGTGTATCTTAACATATGATCTTCTTTCTTTTGTAAAAATTCAAGGTTGGGTTTGGCAGTCCCTGGCTGTTGCTTTTGCATCTCCCCTTTATTCCCTACAGCAGCCACAGGGCTGCTTCCTAAATGCCATAGAAACAGCCTCACTCCTTTGCTCCAGACCCTCCAATACCTTCTATCCACCCAGAACAGAGCCCAGAGCCCTCATCATGTCCTACAGACCATGGGGTGGGAGCTGAGCAGGAAACAGGGTGCCCAGGCTCCCGGATTTGTTTTCCTGGGGCTGTCAACAGAGCGGGGATCCAGACCTCGTCTTCTGGTGCTGCCCTGGTGGTGGGTGAGGTTCTGTCCTCAGGCACTGTCCCCAGAGTTTACCCTCCCATCTCAGCAGAACAGAAAGCTGGAAGCCTGGAACCTGGTCTCCTTCCTTGTTCATTCAGTGACCACCTAGCTGGAGGACTGGCCGAATGTCTTGCACAGACCAATGAGTGTTAAGTGTGCCTCCTTCCTGCACAGCAAGCCTAGGGCCTCACCAGGCGCAGAGCTACGCAAGGCCGGCTCTGCAGAGCATTTGTTTAGGAGGCAGGTGAGGCTTGGTGGGAGGGGACGTTCCCTTCCGCTCTCTTTCCCAAGTTGAGTTGGCATCTGAAAGACGTGCTTCCACATTAAAAGAAGGAGAGAGAAGGCCATCGTGGTGGTTACCCCAGCATCGATGTCCATACCTGCTGTGTCCGGCTGGTGGCAGGTTCTTAAAGTGGTCCGTGGATGTGCAATCACGCAGGATCAGGAAGCCAGAGAAAACCAAGGTCGGGAGAGGAAGGACATGGCCAAGGCTGTCGGGTCAGAGGGGCTCTTGCCTAAAACTCTCTGGACCATGCGTCTACATTTTTGCCAGAGTCTACATAAGAGTAATTTTTTTTCTTTGAATTCTCGTAAGTTTTGTCTCATTTTTTTTTTTTTTGGAACCGTCAGAGGTTTTACATGTTTTACCACAAAAGCGGGAGCAACACCATCAAGTCCATGGTTAAACTGAGCTTTTTGTAAGACAGAGAAACAGGAAATAGATCGTTCTAAACACACGGAACTCTTCTGCAGATATCTTTTCTGGCATCTTGTTAACAAGAACAATTATGGTGAGCTGGGGATGTGGCTCAAGCGGTATCACGCTGGCCTGGCATGGATGCGGCCCAAGTTCGATCCTCAACACCGCATACAAACAAAGATGTTGTGTCTGTCGAAAACTAAAACATAAATATTTAAAAAATTTTCTTTCTGTCTCTCTCACTCTCTCTTAAAAAAAAAAAGAACAATTATGGTGAGGGTCTTTGTAGAAGCTTAATTAAGATGCATTGGCGGAGAAGGGGGCGCCACTACAGGGCAGCAGTGAGGTCCCCCAAGAGGTGACTGGGTCCATAGGACTACAGGACATGACAGGAAGGCACATGGCTACCCATCTATGAAGAGGTGTCAGTGGTCACTCAAGGGAAGGGAGGTTGGGGTCCTTCTGCTGATGGGTTGGACACAGCATGGATGTCCTGGTGATGGGTACTTCTATCTCCAGGTGATGCCCGGAGCCTGGTGTACCATGGGCCCTCCAGCTGCGTCTGATCAGGCTGCATGGGGACATGGACTCCTCCCTCACCTGCATCACTTCATCTGTAAAATGAGGAGGTAAGGGCCAGCTCGTCATGCCCACCGAGGACCTAAGCTGCAGCTGTCCATCACCTCTGGTTTCAACACTTGCCTGTGTGGTCAGGATGGACCGTGCTGTAACACCACCAGGCTTTGTTCCCTTTGGTTCCTGTGGTGTCACAACAGAGCACCACGTTAAGCAAGTCTGCAGTGTGCTCAGCTGGTGGCTGTGTGATAATGGATAATTCTGGGAGAAATGTCTTACCTTGGGGGATATTTATTCCATTTTCCAAATGAAGTGTGTCTCATGACCACCTTCAAGTCTTGGGATTTATTAGAAGGACTCACAAGACCAATTCACCATGATTTGCTAGAAGAACTCAAAGTCACTGTCCTGACTAAGGTTCATGCCTGCAGGTGGACAGGAGGGACAGCAAGAGGTGTACCAAGCATGGAGGAGCGAGCTAAGACCTCCAGAGCCCTTCCTCAGGGAGTCACATGGGAAGTGGTTTTCTCATCTAGCCGTGACCTTCAGCAATCCATAAGAAACATTTTCACCCAGGGAAGCCCACCCAGGTCTTTAAGCCTGAGACTTTCACCGGGGGCCATGACACAGGTTCCACATTGGCAGATGACCACAGTCCAGTTGGGCAGGTTTCCCACTTTACAACTCTGGGGGATGATCATTCATATTGATAGTCCATGCAACATTCAACATGTATCATGTGATTTTCTTGCAGATTACTGCTAAGTATCTTACCAAAGTCGCAGATTTTTCTAATTTATAATTCAGTGTACCATTTGGAATAGTAATGGAGCTGGAAATAATGAGTCAAGTGGTACATATTTAATAATAAATATTAACAAAATGCTTATGTAATTTAAAATGTATATGCTCTAAGGACCAAATGTTTTTGGCTGATCAAGAGAAAATCTGTAGAATACTTTCTAAGTGATGATATTGGTTGCCCTTGGCAGTGGACTTTAGAGAGTTGGTCCTTGAGTAATTTTTATTTCATATATTTACTATGAAACATATATTTATAATAAAAGACTTAAGACCCATAAGCTTGAACCATACTGACTTGAGTGGTTTGCATTATGAGCATGCTACCAAACTTCCAACCAGGAAGGCACCTTGGAGCTTGACCTTGCAAGACCAGGTCATGGTTCCAAGGTGATTTCCAGGAGCTTCCGCACCTTGGCAATTCTCCAGGCCTGGAGCAGGCTTGCTCTGACTTGCCTGTGTAAATCCAAGTTCAGGATTCTCAATTTCATAATTGACTTAGAGGCTTCTTGTCCCTGGATGCCAAGGAGACGCCACTTCCCCCTTTCCTGTGTCCAGCAATGATGGCTGCAAGGCTGACTCTAGGTCTTTGTGGTTTTACCCAGGTTTTACCGAAGATTAACTGAAAGGGCTCTAATGATGAATGCCAACCATGACCTCCCAGGAATTGGCTTTTGTTAGCTGCAAAAAGAAAACCCCCAGTCTATCAAGCCCCTGCTCGGATCTGCCATTAGTATCTAACAAGTGAAATTCAGTTAAATCGCATGTCACCAGGTTTCTTGCAAAGAAAACTTGAAGTTGAATTTTGCAATTGATTCCCCAGGCCCTACCAGAACCCACTGAGAAAGAAAGATAATGGAAATGGATTGTTTCAAGCCCACTTCAGAAGTGTAATTAGGGACGGCCTTGGGCAGCTATGGCTTCTTAGGCATTCGAACAGAGTTTGGAATTTCTTGCCAAATTTGTGAAGTCATTTAAATTTTTTTTGTAAAGAGCTCTTTTGTTCAGATTCTCTGCCTTTTAAGAAGGCAGGCTTAGCTCTCATCAGCCAGGGACTTGGGCTGTCGCTTTCTGACAGTCCTCCCTTGGTCTGTTCTGTTCTTCCACTTACAGCTCCTGGTCTCAGGGTCTCCCAAATAACAGGTGCCAAGAAGGAGCCCCCTCCACCAGGCAGCCAGGGGGGCTGGCGGCAGGTTCAATGAGGGGAGGAGCTGCTGTCTGAATCCATTTTTTTCCCCAGGGAAAAACACAGAGAAGAAAAATATCTTCATTCAACATAGTGAATGTTCCCCAAGGTACCAATTGACCATCATCTCAGGTTCCACCTGCCAGGTGTGGCCACACCTGACAAAAGGCCATCTTGTCAAAGCCACCCCATGCTGCAAAGTGCAATTGACAACCTCCAGGAGAGGAGGGCACTGCACGTGCTACTCGGATGGTAAACAGGTAACACATCAATCCCTGTTTTTACAGCCTTCCAGGGAATTCTGAAGCAGGTCTTGCTTAGGAACCAGAGTGTATGGGGCTGGGGGGGGGCAGCCTGATACTTAGGCTTTAAAGAACAAAACGAGTTGTGTCATAGTAGATCAATGGGCCCTCCTGAGGGATTCCTGAAGGTGGGGCTGGACCTCAGGAAGGGGGAGGGGCGAGACTCGCCAGCTCTGAAGATCAGACCCCACAAGCGTGGGCACTCAAGGGCCCACCCAGGGGCAACAGCAGCACAACCACTGGAGGGATCAGCCAGTGGCAGGGATATTGGGAACATGGGACATCTGATGGTCTGTCAGGCTTGGGTCATGGGAACAAGAGACCTTCCAGAACATTCTCACAGAAGGCTCAGGCCCCACTCTCTCCATTCCGTGCTGCTCCTCTCAAGGGCTTGGGCCTTACAGGCTTTGTCTCCATTCCCAGTGCTTTCTGTTCCCCTGTAAATCTTGTGTGTCTTCAACGGCCACCAAACCTATCTTCCTCCTAAATGGCCCTGGCCTCTGCACGTGCCTCTGTGCATGGCTTCTGGCTACAGGGGAGAGGATGCCTGAGCTCCAGCCCAGCATCTACCTCCCCAGCGCCTCCTCGCCCTGCTCCCCCTTCCAGCCCCTGGGACTGGGAACCTCTGGGGAGAACCCATCCTTCTCAGACATCGGTTTTCATATTTAGCAGTAACTTGCCTTGTACTAAAAATCCTAAACTTGTTACCCCCGCGTCGCTCTCCTCTAAGCTGAATTATTTTTTCCAGTTACATTAACCTGCCTGTTTTGTTCTTTTATGAATCCACATCAGGGCCAAACAGGGGTTGAAAGGACGACTATCCTAGGAAGAATCCTTGCAGGAGGACAGGAAAGCCCCATCACGAAGGGACTTCGCCACAGAGACAAGGACTTGAATTGGGTCTGCAAACCCCTGTCCCTGTGCCCTGTTGACAAGGTGACCTACAGTCCCCTCTGACAGGACTCAGGGCTTCCCTGGGATAAAAATGTTTGAGTGGTAAAGCCAGAAATGTCCCAGACAATCTGGGACCAGGTGACCATCCCTCTGCATTCAAAGCTGTGGGGACAGCAGGACAGTGGGGTAGAGGAGGGTGGATTCTGCGTGAACCTAAAAGCTGTGTTTAAAGTCCAGTTTTCTTACCACTTAGCAAGTGACTTTGCTTCTCTAAGACTAAAACTGCTGCATCTTCAACATGATATGCCTGCGCTCTTCCTGCTAGGTACTATGGTGAGGAGTAAATGGACCTTGAATAGGCCTGGCCCAGCATCAGCCCTGGGCAGCTTCTCCCTGAGCCTCATGATCAGTGCATCTCATCATCAGCAGCTGGGGAACAGCAGATGCTGGGATTGGCAAGAAAACTTGGGCTTTCCTTGAGACACAGTAGTGAAGGGGTGTCACAGACACTAGCAATCAAGCTCCAGGTCATTATAATAAATGCAGGAAAAAAATCCATGATGGACAAAATGTCAAAATGTCAAATAAGGACAAGGTGAGGTTCCCTGTGGGTCGTACTGAAGCCCGAGACTGAAGGCACTGTATATGCCTCTGCATGTGTGCTCCATGGATGTCTCAGTGACCAAAGCTTTAACAAAATTGATTTTGATGATTCAAGAGGTCAAGAAAGCAGTTATAATAACATCTGTGTGGGGTATAAGTGAAGTATTTGAATTTAAAAATATTATTACGACTTTTAAGACACCTACTTTTTAATTTTTTTGATTTTTTTTCAATTAATAGAATGTTCTGTGGAAAACTAACTGTGAAAAAAATCATGGAAATATCTACCCTTCGGATCTTGCTTCTTAAGCTAGCTGGGTGTTCCCAGGTTTGCCCATTCCATAGCACGGGTCTGAATTTCCTTCCTTTCCAGGGCTGGAGGACACCCCGGAATGTGGACGACTACCCTTTCCTTAGCCATTCTTTGGCTGAGGGACCTTGGGAAGGTTTAGTCCATGGTGACCAGCACTGCCTTGTGAGCCCCTATTTCTGACTCTGCCTGTGTGAAATGTCCAGCATATGTGAATCCAGAGGGGAAGAAAGCAGACCAGTGAGGGTCAGGAGCTGGGAAAGAGGGAAGGGTGCAGAGGTACTGGCTTCCTGCTGAATGATGATGGGTCCATCATTTGGACTTGAATCCTGATTTGGTTTCATTGGGCTGATTTTTCTTTTCTGAGGCCTCAGGCACCTGCAGGATGAGCTGCTCCCATTGCTGAGTCCTTTGGAAAAACACCTAAGCCGCCCTCTGAACAAGGGCAGCATGTGTGTGGCTGAGGGCAGCATCTTACATCTCCAGATGGTGTTGGTCACTGGTCATCATGTGGCTGTGCTAGGTATGAGCACAGTATGAGCCTTTCTGACCACAGTGATGACCTAGTCATTTAGCACGAGCAGGGTCCACTCATGGGCGAGGCTCGATGTCTGTTCAACTTCAGGGCCAGTGGTACAGGAGGAGGTGGAGATTTCCTCTGCTCCCTGGAGTTGGTTGCCATGGCAACCAATAGACCATCGCTGCACAGTCCTGGAAGAACTGGGACAGGGGAATCAGTAGGTCTCAGAACACCCCAACTTTCACCGCGCTTCAAGGTCTGACAAGCCTGTTTGCCTCCCTTTGTTTTGCTGTCCTGGGAAAGGAGCCGGGGGCCTGTGCAGGCCTCCCTTCCCTCTGAAAGATGAGGAAACTGGGGCTCTGGGGGGCAGGCAGCAGGCGGGGAGCCACTCAGCTGCAATCAGGCAGGTGGACATCCTGGGGACCATAAGAGCCCTCAGGGAGCTTGGGAATGCAGCCCCAGAACACTGCTTGGCTTCCGTGGAGATGGAGAAGAACAGGGAGGCAGGCCAGTCATTGCTACTCCAGTGTGCGAGTGCACTGGAGAGCAGAGAGAATTCCTGGGGAGGTGTGGGCATGTGCTTTGCTTCTCAATTCACATCGTTTTCTTGTGAACATGAAATGTGCTTATGGCCCTCGCCGAGTTTCTACAACTGAGAACACCTTGTTGTATTCACTTCCAAGCCTCCTTTTTAATTGCTCGCCATATTCTAATTGTAGGTTGAGGGGGAAGTATAATTAGCACATCAAATGCATCCTTTCATGGGACAAACCATGAGTAAATATTTAAGTCAAGAAAACAAGTCAACTAAATTAAATGTATGAAACTGCAGATGGCTGCGTACCAAGGAGCGCAGGGCCACCTGCTGAGAGCCATAGCTGAGTTGGAATGATGCAGAATGATGCAGCTGAGTTGGAATTTGCCAGAATGGAGTGGTTGAGAGGTGAAGCCAGGGATGGTTATGTTAAGCTGTGTATACAATTGTATATTAGACCCCTGCTGTCCGCCTCAGGTGCTGGCTACTTGGGAGTTCTCATGGGGATTCCTGGGGAGTTCTCATTGGTTGGAGAAGTGCCGGAGGAGGGATTTCCAGTTGGTATGTGGTGTGTCCCGGGAGAAGGCCATGTGCGTGGCATTCGAGGGAGAACAGAAATAAAGTTTGTTCCTTCTTGAGTGGCTCGTGATTTGTGCCCAGCCAGACTGCGGCAGCCACCAAGGCATCCTGACTGAATCTGCAGGACACCTGGGGTCACTAGGGCCATAGGCCAAAGGCTTTAGCTCTTGCTGTGGGTGTTCTCCAAAGTCTGTGGGAAACTGTGGTCCGAGGTGCCCAGCCCTACAGTGTATTTTATAAAACATGAAAATCATTCCTTCCAAAGGAACAACATACGATGTAATGAGCCAGCTGTTCTGCTCCGGGGTCAGGATGTGAGGGTGGCCTGCTGTCATCACTAGGCAGCTCTGCACTGGTCCTGGTCTCTGCCTCTTCTCCCCTGCCTGTTCTCTGTCATACTCACCTGAGCAAGTGAATGTCAGCAGCAGGAAATTTATGTTGCTCTACCCTAGAGGCAGGGCTCAAGCAGACTCTGTGTCCTTGCCACCTGTGTCCTTGAGTCCCCTGGGGCCAGAGATTTGGGTGCCTGTTCCCTTGCTAACAAGGGATCTAGAGCGTGGGTGGAACAAGCCTGGTCCTTGAAGAAGCTGGCCGTGCTGCAGCTCAGGATGACCTGCAATTTGTTCCCAAGGCCCCACAGTGACACCCTGAGACAGGCATGGGCTGTCAGAGGCTCTGCAGCCTCCACCTGTGCCTACAGGGGCAAGAATCTGGGTGCTCCCAACCGCCTGAGTGACCATAGAAGCACACACAGAAAACTCAGCCCACATCAGCAAGGTCCAGAGCAAACCTGAAGGACCTTTCCAGAGTCCCCTCCCAGCAGAGTCCCACAGGATGAGCCTCGTTCCTCCAGCAAGGAGCTGTGACCACTCGTGTTCAAGTTGCATGTCAGGCTGCGTTTCAGAGGCTCAAGGTCCAGGGCTGTCCTGGACGTGGGTCACTCGGGCACCTCTGGAAGCAGGTGCTCAGCATGAACCACATTGTCAGTGACAGCAGTAGGGTGTACTACACCATCCTGCACAGAAGGGGTGCCACACTCTAGAGAACCAAGTCCCACGTGTCATGGAAGCCTCTTTCTGAGGGTGGCAGCCCCAGGCCTGCTCTATTAACTCCTGCACAGGATCCAGCACGGGTAAGTGAGCCATCAGGTCCAGAGAAACCTCAAGGACAAGGTGTCCTGGGAGTGGAGCCACAGCAGGCTTCAAAGTCACCCTGGGGTGGGGAGCATTGTGAGGCTGGGTGGTTCATGGGGAAGACATGTGCTGTAGTGAGCCAGCGGTTCTACTGCGGGGCCAGGACAACAAGGGCAGCAACCCCAGCACCTGCTGGGCAGCCCTGCTGGGCCCCCATGGCAGTCTGCTATGGTCCTGGTGTGTGAACAGCTCAGGACCCTTTGATTCAGGGCTGACCATCGCTCCTCTCAGCTCTTCTCCCCCTCCAGCCTCCTCCAAGGAGGAAGCCACACCTCACAGCAGGCCAGGGATGCTCAGTGGGTACACCTTGCCCCCGAGGCTGAGGGCAGCAACCCCAACCTGCCTTGCCCTGGGCAGCACTCTCCTCCTTAATTATGGGATTCCTGCCAGGAAGGTCTGACAACACCCACCTCCATTCTCAGATGGCACCACTGGACTGGAGACAGGGGGGTCCTGTAAGGGGGCCATTAAGAGATGACTGTAATTTAAGATCTCCTTGATCAAGTGTGTCAATCATTTGGAAGGTTCTAGGCCAGGGAATGTTTTGGATTGTAAGGGTCCGGCGGAGCATCGGAGAAAGAGACCACAAGTGACTGGCTTCATGAAAAACATACAAGGGGATTTTTTAATTTAGGATCCAATTCAGCGCGCTGAGACTCTAGGCCCACTCAAGAAGCAAGAGCAGCCCAAAGCCCAGAGCAGGAGTTGAACAATGCTTAAGTACACCTTTTGGGGAGGACTGGGGTGGGGGGCTTTGCATACATCACAGTCTCCTTTAACAAATCACCTTACACCTCGGGAAAATCAAACAATAGTTCTTAGACTTGATTAGTACATTTATTGGCGGGAACAGGGCTGGCTGGAGTGATAGGTCTTTCCTAAGGAGGGGGTTACATTTAAATTGATTGGTTTGGACCCTGAATATCTACGTGAGGAATTGCACAGGACTCCAGGCCATAATTCAACTAAATGGCCAGTGGAGCCTTGTCCTAACTGCCTCAGGAATTAACCCATGCTTTGCAGTTTAGAAACTTTACCCTTTCAGGATTAGCTATCAAAATCTAAAGTTGGGGGCTGGGGCTGAGGCTCAGTGGTAGAGCACTCGCCTGGCAAATGGGAGGCACTGGGTTGGATCCTCAGCACCACATAAAATTAAATAAATAAAATAAAGGTATTGTTTCTGTCTACTACTTAAAAAAAATTAAAAATCTAAAATTCAGGAATCCTCATAGACCAAATTTTCAGATCCTCCTAATTCAGGCAGAACTGTGCCCTGTGGCCATGCCCCCCAGCTGCCATCCCCGGATAGTAGCAGAACCACCCCAGGGGCACCTGTCTGGCCTGTTCTCCACCAGCCCCTGTTTCCCCGGCTCTGAGGCCCCCTCAAGAGGGAAATGTGGGAAGTGCATTGCTGATCCCTGCTCTTTGGGCCCTCCAGTCCCAGCCTGGGCTGCTGACCCAGCCCTGTGCCACCAGGCTCTCCTTGAGTTTCACGAGCCTGCCCCACACCTGCCTTGGCATAAGGGAGCCAGCAGATGATGCCTGCTGAGACCTCTCCTGTCTACTCATACCCATTTCCTTATTAACCACCCTCCCTTGGGCTACAGGAGTCGGGCTAATGTGATTTTCTGAACATCTATCACATTAATCCACTGGCTGTCACCTTGTTTTTTGAGTCAAATGAAAAACATAAACTAATCTTTAATTTATAACAAACTAGTGACACTTGAATTTCATTAAACCACGTGGGACTGAGGACACCTTTGCCTTCATTCCAAATGCATGGGGGCAGGCCCACGGGGCACCATGTTTTCTCAGCAGGTGGGATGCTGGCCAAGCAGCTGTCACCAAGGGAGGAAAGTTGGTCATGCCCTCTAAAATCTCTCATCTACTCCAGCTTTTATTTGAGAAAACTTTTCTCATTTTGGAAAGAAATACCCCAGTACCCTTGGCTCTGGAAATACTGTGACAGCCCTCTGGGAACACCTTCCATCACCAAGTCATCTCTGCCCCTTCTCCTTCCACAAATTATTTCATCCGACTCCGGTAGGTACTAGGAACCATAGTAACACTGGTCACCCACCTGGAGCACAGGTTGTGCATAGCCACTGCCACAGCTGGTCCGCCTGCTGGCAGGTTCTGCCTCCTCACACTCAATCCTTGGCAGAGACAAAACAAAACCAAAATGCACTTTTGACTTTCTTTTTTGCTTTTTTTGACTTTTTGACTTTCCCTAAACAACGATTTATGTAGCACATGCATCGTAGTGAGTATTATAACTAATCTGATGGTTTGAAGCCCACGGGAGGATTTACACAGGTCCTGTGCAAATACATGGCCACTTTACATAAGGAACTTGAGCAGCCACACATTTGGCTTTCTGAGGGATCCAGAACGTGTCTCCTACAGACACCGAGGTGGCGGGGAGGAATGAAGCCTGAGCTCATGTACCCCTGCGTCTGTCATTGTGCATCACACACACTGGCCTGCATGGCCACAGCTGGGAGGAGCATGTCTCTGAAAAACTCTGAGCTACTAGAGCCCCATGTCCCCCCAGGTGCAGGTAGATAGAGGGCCTAGAGGGGACATCACCTTGAAAAGGGGAGAAGCTCATCAGTTCAGCTGTGACAACCACTCCAAGCCCATCTGCCAGGGGATGGGGACTAGAATGTCCCAGGCAGGCAGTAAGAGCAGGTGACCAGTGGGGGCAGCTGAAGGAAGATGGGGACAAGAACACTGGGCCATTAAGCAGCTGCGGTTGCATGGCCTCCAGCTAGATCCCCAGGGGCATGGCCTGTGTTCCCGCCTGCTGCAGTCACTCAGTGGATCACAGCGTGATGCTGAAGCCAGATTTAAAGTTAGGTAGTCAGTGTAGTTAGGTAAATTGGGTCTAATATCGAGTGAAATCCAAAATGGAGGCCATGCTGGGAATGACTCAGGGAAAACACAGGACAATTCATGGAATGTTAATGAAGTCCCAAAAAGGCCCTATGCCAAAGTCCATCCCAAAGAAGTGATAATGAAGTCCTTCCTGATCAGATTACTTCTTTGGCCCACCTGTGTCCCACCCCTTGGGCCCTCCAACCTACATTCCATCACCAAAACTATAAAAAGGGGAGACAACCGCACTTCCACAGATTCCACCTCTTCGGTCCCCTTCTTCCTCCGGGAGAAGTCTTTTCTGCTGTCCTTTAATAAACTTCTAATTTCTACTCTGACCTTGCCTCGGCGTGCTTCTTTGGTGTTATTCTTCAACATCAGGGAAGCAAGGACTCGTCACCGGCCAACAGTCACCGGTCAACAACACAGGACCTGTATACATATGCACAGGACCACGTGTATACATATGCACAGGACCACCCCTCTGTGTTTGCAGGGCCCCTGAGATGTCAGTGACTGTGAGCTAATCTTATTCTGGGTTCTGAGCACCTTCTCCAGCCATCGCACCTACCATTGTAGTTTCCAATCTGGTGAAGGGAAAAGAAAGACTCCTGTGGGGGTGTGGGTAGCAGAGGGCTCTTGTCATCAAAGACCCTTTGAAACAGCCAGTTATTAAGGCTATGGCAGTCCAGAGGGGGACAGAAGTGTGACTTCAATGCCCCTGCCCAGAGGACCCCTCAAGCCCCTCCTCAGACCTGGGTTCTGTATCATTAATTAGTTGCATAGCTTTGAGACATTTCTCTATGGATTTTTAAAAAAATGCATTTGTAAATTAAGGAGCTTGTCACGCTATTTATTTATTTGTTTATTTTATTTTTGGTGGTGCAGGGGATGAACCCAGGGCTTGCTTGCTGCCACTGAACCACATCCCCAGCCCCAGTATCAGACTTCAAGAAAAAGTAGAGCTTTTTTGATTGAAGTCCAGGGTAGAAGCAGGGGCAGTGTCCTTTCTCCACTTTTACATAGTAGCCCTGCCCTTCACAAGATCCTGAGGATTCCTGTAGAGCAGGGTTTGAAAACTTTCTTATTTATCTTTTTTTTTGTGGGGGAGATGGTACCAGGGATTGAACTCAGGGGCACTCAACCACTAAGCCACATCCCCATCCTTTTTTATATTTTATTTAGAGATAGGGTCTCACTGAGTTGCTTAGCACCTTGCTTTTGCTGAGGCTGACTTTGAACTCATGATCCTCCTGATTCAGCCTCCCAAGCTACTGGGATTACAGGTGTATACCACCAGGCCCAGCTTTATTGTTTATCTTAAGGTACCTATTTATCCACATTCTATCTCTGCAAATAGCCAATTTTTTTCAAGCCTGGATCCTGTCCTAACTCTGAATTTACTTCATTTGTGTTCATTTAGCTAATTCAGCATTTCATTATACATAGCCTTATTTTCTTCTCTGGTTAATTATATAAGTAAATCTTGTCTCAAGAACCTTGAGAGCAGAAACCTGCTTCTAGAGACAGAATAGGCATTTAGGGTTAGGGTTAGGTTGGGTTAGGGTTAGGGTTAGGGTTAGGGTAGTTAGGGTTAGGGTTGTTAGGGTTAGGGTTAGGGTAGTTAGGGTTAGGGTTGTTAGGGTTAGGGTTAGGGTTGTTAGGGTGAGGGTTGTTAGGGTTAGGGTTGTTAGGGTTAGGGTTAGGGTTGTTAGGGTGAGGGTTGTTAGGGTTAGGGTTGTTAGGGTTAGGGTTAGAGTTGGGGTTGGGGTTGGGGTGGTTAGGGTTAGGGGGTTAGGGTTAGGGGGTTAAGGTTTAGGGTTGGGGTTGGGGTTAGGGTTTGGGGTTTAGGGTTAGGATTAGGGTGAGGGTAGGGTTTAGAGTTTAGGGTTAGGGGTTGGTGTTAGGGTTAGGGTTGGGTTAGGGTTAGGGTTTAGGGTTTTGGGTTAGTGTTGGGGGTTAGGGTTAGGGTTAGGGTTAGCATGTATTATGATTTTATTCCTTTTTATTGGTGAATTTACAGTATTACATTGTATGGCTGTCTCATGTTTTATGTGCCTATTCACTCATAAGTTGGTTGACATTTGAATTTTGGTTATTATCAATAAAACTGCATTGAACATTCATGTCAATGTTTTATGTGGACACATTCTTCATTTCTCTTGAATAAATACCTATAAGTAGAATTGCTGAGTCATATGTTCAGTTTGTAACTTTTTACAGTAGCTGTCAAATTTTCCAAATTGGGTGTACCATTTTATATGTCTACCAGCAGTATGAAGGGGTTTTCTGTTTCTCTGTATAGCAGCATTTATTATTATTTTTTTGATTGTAGCTATTATCAGTATACTTAACTATAGGTTTAATTTACATTTTTCTAATGTCTAATAATGTTGAATGTCTTTTCATATGCTTATTTTTCCCTCTGTAAATCTTGTTTGTGAAATGTCTGTTCAAATCTTTTACCTATTTTTTAAATTGAATTATCTCTTACCTATTGAGTTGTAGGTGTTCTTTACATTTATGTGGTGCTGAGGATCAAACCCAGTGCCTTGTGCATGCTAGGCGAGCACTCTACCACTGAGCCACAACCCCAGCCCTGATTATTAGTATTTAAACAGGAGTTGAAAGCTATACTTTTTTTTTCCTGACAAGAATCCTGCTTAGGGGCTGGGGCTGGAGCTTGGGCTTATTGGTAGAGTACTTGCCTAGCATGTGCAAGGCACTGGGTTCCATCCTCAGCACCACATAAAATAAATACATAAAATAAAAGGTATTGGTTCCAACTACAACTAAAAAAATAACAAAACAAAACTATTTAAAGAAAAAAAGAATCCTGCTTAGGTTGATAGCCACACTAAGCAAATTATATGTAGAAATATTCAAATAAAGAAACTATTACACCATAACTTCCCTGAACTCAGGGATGTATATTTGACATTGCTAAGGGTGTATAGACCATGAATTCCTTTAAGAGTCCACATAGGTCAGCAAGCGTTTAAAAAAAAGAAAGCAAATCCAGAAAAAGGACAATGGGCCATATTTATTTGTACCTTCTCCTGCATAAGAATTCATAAAACTGTGAGACTGTGAGTAAGTGAATGACATTTTAGGAAAATATATTGTGTGGTTTCCAGCTTTGGAAGCAAGTAAGTAAATGGATGAAAATTTGACTAAGTAACATGGTGGAGCTATCTTAGCAAATGTTAAGATTTCTTGTAAGAATTTATTGCTTAATGATAAAGGATGCAGACTTTTCATAAAGAGGATAGAGACCATTGAGAATACTACTTGATCTTTAAGGATATGATTGCATAGAGAACTCTTATCTAGTACTTGTTTTTTGGAACTGTGATGAACTCTCTTTTTTAATTGCCTTTTTCTAGCTAGCACTTGCTGCCATTCCTACTCCTATACCTCAACCAAAATAGCAATCTTATTTTCAAAATCTTTTGCTAGCTTTTTTCTTGCATTTTTTTAGCATATACCATAAAACTCACTATTTTAATGTGTACAGTGAAGTGGTCTTTAATGTATTCACAGTGTGTTATAACCATCACTATTGTAATTCCTAAAAATTTCTCCTACTCCCAGAAGAAAATTCATACCTGGTGTCAATCATTCTAAATTTCTCCATATCCTGGCAACCACTCATCTGCTTTCTTTCTCTATGAATTTACCTTTCCTGGACATTTCATGTAAATGGAATCATATAACATGACCATTTACATCTGACTTCTTTTATATAGCATAATCTTTTTGAAGTTCATTCATACTGTAGCTAGCATATTATCTGAGTTTCATTCCTCTTTATGACTGAATAATATTCTACTGAATATATGTACCACGTTTTGTTCATCCATTAATTGATGGACAATTTGGTTGTATGACTTTTTGATTATTACAAATAATGCTGCTATAAACATTTGTGTACATGTGCTTTGTGCGAACATTTATTTTTAGTTTTTTGGATATATCCATCTAGGAGTTGATGGAGCATACAGTTCCTCTGTATTTAACTATATTAAACTTTTCCACAACAGCTGGCACCAATTTACATTCCCATCAGCAATGCATGAGGTTTCCAGTTTTTTCCGTACTCTCCCTATGCCTATTATTTTCTTCATCTCTTTTTTTTTTAAATTATATCCATCTGCATGGGTGCTAAGTAATTATTTTATGATTCTGATATGCATTTCCCTGATGTCTAATGATACTGAATATCTTTTCATGTGTTCATTGGCCATTTTTATATCTTGTTTAGAAACATGTCTAATCAAGTACTGTGTCTAAAATTGGTCTTTTTTTCCCCTCTTTCTTCATAAGAGTAAATTTTTGCCTTTTACTGTCTCAGAAATAGCTTTGGATCTTCACTGTTGAGCTTGGACTAGCATCATAAATTCATCCTGGAAAACTCACTCAAGGCCTACCTGCCATTTTTAGATATGATGATAACTGGGCAAGCAGTATTTTCTGTTTTTGATTGGTGGACGGCTTTTCTTTATTTTCCATTAAAAATGTTTCAAAAGCATATTTTGATGGAGTTATTGTCATGGCTGTAATTTGGATTTGGGCAAATCTTATTGGGAAATTAATTATGATAGAATGATAACGTATCTATGGTTGATACTCTTATTGGTGCTCACTGGAAGTGTTAAAGTAGAATCTAGAAAACTATTTATTGGTTGTTTATAGAAAAAATTAGTGCATAATAAAGAAAGTTGAATTATGTGCTTTTTCAGATTTTTTTCAGCTTTAAGATTCTGAAATTTGTCCCAGTGAAATGGTATGAAAAGTATCTTATTGCATCATTATTTTGTACAAACTTTTTTTTGTAAAAAGTTTGATTCTCAGGGTAATGTAGATTTGCCTTGAAAATGTGGAATTACTTCAAAAACAGAACGAAGTATTATGTACTTTATTGTTATTAAGAGATTTAATTTGTTTTACTTTGTTGCAGTTGAGATAGTTTGCTTTCAGTCCTTAAAAAAAAAATGTTTTCTTACAGATTAGCAAGACATCTACAAAAAGAGGCCCAAGCTCAACACAACAATTCTGAATTCACAGAAGAGCAAAAGGTACCATCAAATAATATCTAGATATATTCAATTCCAAATGAAATTGCTCTTGAGTCCATTAAGCAGAAAAATAAACAAAAAACTGTTATATTTAAGTAAAAAAAAATCAGATTGATCATGCTTTGCCTAACATTAAGTGAACATTTATACAGATATATAACTTATCACTTAATGAATTTCTTAACTATTTAGGCCTTATTTAACTCTAACGGAAGTCATCCACACTTTAGTTGAAAAGCATGGGTAACCCAAAGACTGGAGTTTGTTCCGAGTCACTTGGAAAAACAGAAAGATTGGGAATAACTTCATTCCACCTCAATGCTTAACTCTGAATTTTCATAACTCTTTATGTATCACCTCTCAAAGCAAAAAAGAAAACACACACAAAACCCCCCAAACCAAAAAACAAATGGAAAAAAAATTAGGTCAAGTCAAGAACTTGGCATACAGACCTGTCAGCTAAATAAACATATAAGATTGCAAAATGTTTCACTACTGTTCTTTCTTCCTTGAATTAAAATTTTTGTATGTCAAGTTGATTCCCTGATAGAGATTATGTAAAAGGGGATACTTTAAAGTAACTTATTCTAAAAGAAGAGAAGAAATGGGAGGAAACAACACCCATTTTCTCCTGGCTCAGAGTAAGTAGTGTTAAGTCAATTTTTAATCTTGTAGATAGTGAAAAGTATGTGTTAGTCTTTTATTCATCTCTTGTTTTTGAATAAATTTTATTTTATTTTTATTTATTTATTTATTTATTATTGGTTGTTCAAAACATTACAAAGCTCTTGACATTTCATATTTCATACATTAGATTCAAGTGGGTTATGAACTCCCATTTTTACCCCAAATACAGAATGCAGAATCACATTGGTTACACAGCCACAATTTTACATAATGCCCTATTAGTAACTGTTGTATTCTGCTACCTTTCCTATCCTCTACTATCCCCCTTTTCCTCATCTCTTAAGAAAAGGCAGTGTGAAAACCCTGGTGACCTAATTCAGTCTTATTAATACTTTTCTTTTTTTGCACAAGGGGAAATGGGAGTAATTTTTTGCATAACTTTTTAATTAAACTTAAGCAAGTTTTTAATCCATAGGCCTGTGTTTATTGATTCTTAGTTCCAGGAGTTTGGGGAGAAAAAGCCCCCAGAGGGTTAGCCGTATTTCTTGCCCAAATATATTTGTATTTTTAAAATATTTAAAATCTACTTAAAAAATTATGTTACTACAATTTGAAAGGGTGTTTTTCATCTTTCCTTAGTAAGTGCTAATATCCACAATAGATTTAAGAGACTTAGGATGTTAGTCCTGGAAAATAATTATCACAAAGGAAATAGCTGATATGCTTAAGGAAAGGAACAAAGACTATACACTATCCCACTTCTGTAAGATTTGTGAAATCTATCTAGGAACTGATTAGGAAGTGATCAGCTGGCATCATTGAATTAAGACTTAAAATATCTAAATCTTGATGAATAGAATCTTAGATATCCAGGTACATAAATTAATAGTTAATGAAGTATGTTATGAATATGAAGACAATAAAAAATGTAAAAAAGTTTTAATGATCCCATATTTTAGTCACCTATTTGCCTTCAATTAGTTAGATTTCTCCAGCATTTGTTGCTCAGGAGTAGAACCTGTGAGCCACATGGGCTGAGATTAAAGTCTTTTGACCTCCTAAAACATTTTAAAATTACAAAACAAACAGGTTAATATCAAAAAATTAACCTTGTTAAGTGACGAGGAAAAAATTAACTTTTTCTACATTTTCTTTATTATTCTGAGACTAGAGTTGTTGTTGAGAATGCTATTGATTCTTTAATTTATAGCTGTCCAGCTTGTCTTTGGTTATAAAGACCCCCAGATCTTGTACTCCAAAAGATCCAGGAGGCTGCAGGACCTAGGGGAGAGAGCTGAGACCTAGAGTCAGAAGACTTAAGTCTTGCATCCTGGCTTTGGCTCTGGGCCTGGTTTTCCTTATATAAGAAATGAGAGATTAGAGAACTCTTAAGTGACTTTAAAAGGTCTTTCCTTCCTAAAACTCCAGTGACCTCTACCTGTGAAGTGGTCTGTACCTCCTCCTTTCCTGGAAGCCTGATTTCTGAGGAACATATTATTTATAATACCTGCCCAGGAGGCATTTCTGGCTGCCAGGTGTAACTGCAGACCATATCTAATTAAATTATATATAATTAAAATAATATATAATTAAATTATATATAATTAAATCATATCTAGACCTATCACCAAACCAAACTTGATTTAGAATTGGTTGTGGCATATTAGTTTAGAAGAGAATATATACTCATCTCTCTCCCACTTCTCAGCCCTTTGTCTTCTGATTCTCTTCTCTAAAACCTGCAAGGTGCTAGAAAAGGAATAATAATTTATTTAAAGAAGTATAGATCTCTTTTGTAAATTTTTTAAATTGTAGATGGACACTATATCTTTTTTTTATTTATTTTTTTTATGTGGTACTGAGGATCGAGCCCAGTGCCTCACACATGTGAGGCAAGTGTTCAACCACTGAGCTAAAATCCCAGTACCTATAGATCTCTTATAAATAAAAATTCTTGATTTTAGTAACGGACAGTTAAAATTATCTTGGGATTTATAGCATTTTTTTTCCTACAGAAAACCATAGGCAAAATTGCAACATGCTTGGAATTGCGAAGTGCAGCATTACAGATAAATGGATTTTTTTAAATGAATTATTCTAAATTGTTCTGATAAGATATTAGACATTCATGCCCAAAGCAATATTATCTCAGAAGGGTTTTATAACAATTGGAATTGATCAGTTGAACTCACACTTAAATGATTTAGTTCATACTTTGTAAACGGTAGAAATAAAAGATATGATTCTAATTTTTTCTGTTTCTATTAGCTTGAATATTCCAAAAATCAGTTTGGAACTTTTCATTTTCTACCTTTAAAACAAGAAATATATTTATTTTAAATATTTTATTCTTGCCATTTAAAAGACATAGGGTGCAGTGAAATCTTTGTAATGAAAAGATATAATATGCATATTTTAAATTTAGTCCACACAGTCCCAGGAAGAATTTAAACTGGAGGACCTGAAGAAGCTAGAACCAAGTAAGTTTTGTTTTATATTTTTTAGTGATATTTTTTTTAGGAAGAGAGTTTTATCTGTTGTGAATATTAAGATTGTTTAGCACAGAAAGTGATTGGATTTATTTCTCTTATTTTTTGGTGCTTTTAAAATTCCTACAATATTTGTATTTTTAATTACCATTTGGATTTAATCTTTATTATAGAATATATATTTTGTACTTCATCTAAATATCCAAATTAACCTTTAATTTGTCTTAATGGCTTTAATAAGATTATAATTATTTTGATAAACATTTTCAGTAGAGTCCAGTAGAGAATATAAGGTTACAGTCATTAATGCCCATTCACATTACATGTTATTGAAAACTACAGTCTGAATGTTGGGAATGCATTACAAAGTGTTTTTTTGTTGTCTCCATTTTTTTCCCTTCTTCAAAATTTTAAAAAGTAAACAATTCCTTCAGTTATCTTGTTTGTTAGGATATTCCCAAATAAAGCCTTTCTGCTGTTTCAAATGATTGCTCTCTTAGAACTGTCTGCAGTATGGGCAAAGGCACAGTGTGAATAACTGAATGAATGTAAGTTAATGTAGCCTTTTTAAAAAAACTTTTTTAGTTGTAGACAGATACAATACCTTTATTTTATTTATTTGTTTTTATGTGGTGTTGAGGATCGAATCCAGTACCTCACACATGCAAGGCAAATGCTCTGCCAACTGAACTATAACCCAGCTCCTGTACTCTTTTTTTATTGAGATAAGATTGCACATCTCAGTGCATTTATGTGACTAGGGAATAGTAGATTTTATTTATCCAACTAAGTAAGATTTTTAAGTAGGGAATCATAAAATCAAAGCATTTTCAAACAGAAAGGAGTCTCAGACTTGTGATCACATTCTCTATTGAGGAAAGAAATGAAATGATTTGTTTGTCCTGTTTCACTTCAATCTCCAGTAACTGAGCAGGGCCTAAATCTCAGAACATTTGTCAGTGTATCTCAGTTCACACTAGTGCAATCCTTTTAATGTAAACATGCTTTGAGTAAGAGGGAAAAAATTAATTTAAGAACTAAAGAGAGCCTTGCACAGTGGCGCATGCCTGTAATCACAGCCGCTCGGGAGGCTGAGGCAGAAGGATATCAAATTCAAAGCCAACCCTAGCAAAGCAAGGCACTAAGCAACTTAGTGAGACCCTGTCTCTAAATAAAATACAAAATAGGGCTGGGGATGTGGCTCAGTGGTCAAGTGCCCCTGAGTTTAATCCCAGTACCCCCTGCCAAAAAAGAACTAAATAGAATGTTCCTATAAATTCCACAAACTGCCAATATCTAATTCATTATAGCAATTCTAACAAAGACATATATTATTGAGATAGCTGAAATGTGATTGTATTGCAGATCCAGGATAGAAAAAGGATTCTCAGAGTATACTGAAGGGGATCTGATTTTCTGTTGTTTGGGTTGGAAAAGAGAAGTTAACAACAACAACAGACAACAACAAAGGAATGCATAGCAGATTTGTTGTGATTCTGGTGGCTTTTCCACAGTTTTAGATGATCATATTTCATTTCTTCAGAACACCATTCTTCTGAATATGGCAAGAATTCTGTCATTTTAATAGTTTTGGTTTCTTTATGTAATCCAGATCATAAAGTTTTGTTTTCTTTGTGGTTCTGGGGATCAAACCCATGACCTCACACATGCTAGGCAAGTATTTCACCATTGAGCTACATCTCCAGCCCTAGATCATAAGAGTTGGAGATGTTATAAGAGACACAACTTATATTCAGAAATAGTTCTTATGCCTATATCCAATGTATATAAGGATACTAATCAATGTAATATTTCTCACAAATTTTGGGGTTTTTTTGTATCTAAAACTTTATTTCTCAAAAGCATTAATAAATACTTTGTATAAGATTGAGATATAATTTATATAAAGCACAATTCACCAATTTAACGTATCATTCAATTTTTTTAGTAAATTGGAAGAGTTATGCAGACATCACCACAATCAATTTTAGGACATTTTCATCACCACAAGAAGAAACCCTATTCCCATGAGCAGAGCAGTCATTCACTTCTTGCCATTCCCCTAAAATCCCTTCCAATTCCCAGCCCTATGAAACCATTAGTTTGATTTCTGTCTATAAATTGTCCTATTGTAGATATTTTATTTAAATGGACTCATATGATATATGATCTTTTATGACTGACTACATATAAGATTATTTTGAGAAAAACACATTGATGGCTTTAAATAAAAGATTGCAACAGTTTTTTATATGGTGGTTCTACTGAAAATTATGTTTGTGTGTGAGTGTGTGTGTGTGTGTGTGTGTGTGTGTGTGAGAGAGAGAGAGAGAGAGAGAGAGAGAGAGAGAGAGAGAGAGAGAGAGAGATGAGGCAGGGGATTGAACTAAGGGCTTTGGGCATGTTAGACAAGTGCTTTACCATAAACTATGTCACCAGCCCTCAGTTTTTTATGATAAAAATTATTAGGATTTTGGCTTCTTATTCAGTTACTATTTCCTATTAGTTGTTTATTTCCAAACAAAATTTAAGAATCTTATAGTTACACAGAGTGGCCGTAAAGACTGTGGATGTATATTTCATATATTTATTATCTCTTCTCTTCCTCTGAGCATACTCAAGTACTTCTATTGCCTCACAAGATCTTTCATTAATTGCCTTTTTTTTTTTTTTTTAGAATAGCATCTATATGCTAAGCACTCGAATCCTCTCAGTAACATTCTGCTAAGGACAACACCGACACTAGCTTGTAAATCCCAGCAATGAGTTTTAGGGTCACCTGGATTGGTTCTTTCACTATGCTGTTAGTAATACCTGTAGTGGTGCTGTACTACATCATTCCTAAGTACAGCTCTCCAGTTCAAATTCCTAAGAAATTATTGACCCATGTATTAGTCGAAGATCAGGTTAAAATCTATTAATTTTTTGGCTTTTTAAAAAAGATTTGGAATAGAAATGGAAAGAGTATTTTGGAGATTCACTTTATTATACTTTATATAATGTTTTTCATTTGTACTTTTCCCTTCTTGATAGTTATCTTTTTAGATGATTTTAATTTGCTGTTGCTTCTCAAAGAAACATAAGTGAGTATTCTGTATTTCAGTAGGGTAGACTCTGTAATTTGGAATTTATCCAAGCAGGGCACTTGTTGTGAGTTAATTATTGAGTTGGAATTAAATATTTTCTACAAATTGGTATTTAGTAATATTTCAGATTAAGTATACTTATTCAAGCCTTCTTTTTAAAATGTTAAGCCTCTTCTAAGGAAAATAGTGAATTCTAACTTTTAATATGTTGAACTTAACTGGTTTCCTTTCTTTTAAAAAAGTTTTTTTTTTTAAATTTAATGCGTGTGTGTGGTGCTGGGGATCGAACCCAGGGCATTTCCCATATAAGGCAAATCTTCTACCACTGAGCTACATCACTAGCTCTTGGCTGGTTTATTAGGCTGATGTATTCTTTACTTGAACATTTTGAAATCTTTTAAATTCTGCTGAAAATACTAAAACTATGATTGTGAAAGTCTGAGCCATTTTTTCTTATGTTAATTGCAGTAATGTACTGCTGCTTACTCAAGCATATCTCCCCACCACCACCCTGCAAAATTCCCTTCTGTTAAGCCACCCTTCAAGGCTTCACAGAAATCCCACCTCTCCCTGAAAGCTTTCTCTGCTGTCTCTATAGAGGCATAAATAAACTCTGCCTCCTCTCCTGTATAGAATCATTTTAACTATCCATTGTCAGATTCTCACATGTGTTATTTTCACTTGTATTTGTTTTAGTCCTCAAAGAGATTTGAATGAACTCTTCCCCCACCCCAGAGCCTATTGAATGCTTTAAGTGTAGTATGAACTTGGCAAGATTGTGTTGAGTTAAATAGATTTGAATGTTTTGAAGGAATCTTTTCCTATAATTTAAAAAATAACCTTTCAAAATTGAGGCAGCTGCCCATTTTCCTACCACAAAAATGAAACACGTCAGTCACCAAAAGCAAAATGCATTTTGATATTTGCCTGTGTGTCATCTTTTGAGGGTTAGCTTCAGGAGGTTGGTAGGTCTGTGCTCCAAGAGAAAGGCTGGGAGTGCTGAATTTTCCATGGTGGAGTAGCATCAGATGTCTGCCATGTAGTGATCCAAAGTGTGTAAGTCCTACCAAATCAGCCAATGAATCTCCAACCCATGACATGCTTCATACTTATGATAATGTCTTTTGTAAAATTCAAGCTCCTCTTCAATTCCTCCTAAGACATCATTGCTAGTATTGGTAGAAAGAAAACTCTATGTAAAGTTTAAGCTATTTTAAAAGAACAATAGAATCTGTTATTCCATAGTTGTTGAAAATGTAAACCTATAATACAGTTATAGAAAGTAAAACAGAATTTGTTTTAAAGCTATTTAAATTTGTTCTAAAGCTATTCACATAAATTAAATGTTTCATAGTACTTTAACTTGTAAAAATAATATAACAAAGCTATTCTTCTAAAGCAAATACTTCCTCTTCAGAGCTTTGATACCAAAGAAATGAAAATACTATTTAATTATTCTGTTACAATACAAATGCAAGATAACCACTGAGCCACATCCCCAGTCCTATTTTGTATTTTATTTAGAGACAGGGTCTCACTGAGTTGCTTATGCCTCACTTTTGCTGAGGCTGGCTTTGAATTCTTAATCCTCCTAAGCCTCTGGGATTACAGGTGTGCACTACCACACTCAGCCAAGATATTCTTAATAACCAAGATATTTTTCAACTTTTTTGTTTGTTTTTGACGTACTGGGGATTGAACCCAGGGGTGCTCTACCACTGAGCTATATTTCCAGTCCTTTTTATTTTTATTTTTTAAAACATTTTTAGTTGTAGATGGACACAATACCTTTATTTTATTTATTCATTTCATGTAGTGCTAAGCATTGAACCCATTGCCACATGTGCAAGGCAAGCACTCTACCACTGAACTACAACCCCAGCCCTTTTATTGTTTTATTTTTATTTTGAGACAGGGTCTCCCTACATTGCTTAGGCAGATGAACTTCTAGTCCTCCTGACTCAGGCTTTTGGTACCTGGGATTACAGACACATGACACCATAACAGGATCAGCTTTTAAAAATTATTGTTATATACATTTTTAATGGTTGATTTCTTTGCTCATTTCATTAAACTCTTATTACAATATGATCATTTCTGTGTGTTTGTTTCTGGTATGAGTGAGACATGATCTTTTTGTTACCTGCTCCCCATTCTTGGTATCTATTCCATTGTTGTGTAAGTGATCAATATTTATTAATATTACTTATTAATATTGAGTTGATTTAAAAGTTTAGTAACAATGATCATGCAGAAGTATAGAAAAGATGTTCTTGTATTAAAAAATAAACAGTACTTCTTAGTGAGATAAGAAATATTAGGATTCTAGTCAACTAGATCAAAAAGGTCATGGAGAGAGTGAATGTCCATTTTAGATTTTCCCTTGCCATTTTGTATACATTTATTTAGGCTGTAATTCTCTCAATAGCCTGTAAAGGAAGTAGCATTCTCATTTTAGAACTGGGGAGATTAGAGTATTTATGTAAATGTTCAAGTTATTGTTGTAATTGTAGGGCTAGGTTTTGGTTTAAACCTTCTACTTTGATCTCCTGCTGCTTCCCCTTTGCTTGTCAGACTTAAGTTCCCACAGTCCTTTCTGTGCCTTGAATAAGGCAAACTGTTTCCTACTTGGAACCTTTGTTGTTGCTCAAGCCTGTTCTTTAATACCTGGGAAGCCTTATGCTAGAGCCACTTATGGATGATTCCTCTCATCTCAGGTCTTGGCTCAAATGTCTTCTTACAGTTTAGTTTTGAAAGGCACCCTGTCTACCTTAGCTACTCTACCAGGTTCTCTCTGCTTTTACACAGCATCCTGCTTGTATCCTTCATACCACTAATCACATCTTACATTATCTTGTTTATTTGTTGGCATATTTATTGTCTACTTTTCCTTAGTAAGGTCTAAGGTCCAAATATGAGTTCTTGATTACTGTGTATCTTTAGCACCTAAAACAGTGATTGGAACATTGTGAGTACTCGGTATGCATTTGTTGAGAAGAAGAAAGAGATAAAGAATGAAGAAGAGCTAAAGGGAGAGAGAATAAGAGTGAGTAATGAGAATCTGGGTACAAGTTTCCAACTTCTTTCTCACTGTATGATTGACTCCTATTGGAATAAGTTATGTAATTACAACCTGTTCTTTTTGAATTTCCTTATTTAGGAACCCAATATGCCATACTCCTTTTAACTGAAATCTGCAAGACTCCAAAATTAAAGTCTGAGTAATTAGAGTAAAAACCATGGGTTGCCCAATTAATAATGCTAAATATTCACCTCGAAATAATTGCAGGTAGTCACTAGGAACCCATAAATTGGGAAATGAAACAATAAATTTCATAAAATACTTTTCCAGATACAGATAGAATTGTAGAACATCTGTCTGTAGGCTTACATGCCAGAAAGTAATCAACCAGGACACAAGAGGTGATAGCATTATGTTGTTTGATGACTTCCCTGAGGAGAAAGTCTGCTGTGTGTGTGTGTGTGTGTATGTGTATGTGTGTGTACACACGTGTAAATATATATATATATATATATATATATATATATACAAACACATATATATATATATATGCATGTATATATGTGTGCACACATATACAATAAATTTCATTATAAAAGAAATATTGGAATTATAACCTTGCTGCTACAAACCTTACCAGTGTGATAAGTATTGAGGGAAATCTATTTAGGATAAAGAATAAGATGTGATTATCTATTTCTCTTTAATTAATCATCTTCAGTATCAATCTTTTAATTAAAATACTTCAGGAGAAGAGGTATTCTCTTTCACTGGTACCCCATATCACCTTGGACCTTGTACATTGGAGAACTATTTTATGGTTCATTTTCTATGAGGGCTCTGAGACTTTCCTTGGAGATCTTACAGTACTCTGAAAATACTGGTACCTGCAGTCCATTATGGACATTTTTATTTTGCTAAGACACTCAGTAGTCAATTGCAGAGTCTTAAAATGATAGTGAAGCTCGGAATTTAAAATACATATATTAATGTGTGCTTAATACACTATAAAATATGATTAAAAGTATCAATTTAAGATATAACATATGAGACTAACTAATATATAAGACTTACATAACATGTAAGACTAAGATATAAGACTAATGTTTGTCTATGTCTTTATTCTAGTCCTAAAAAATATTCTCACATATAATAAAGAATTTCCATTTGATGTTCAGCCTAGCCCATTAAGGTAAATAAATAAGCATCCATATTTTGTCTTCTGATTTTATTATCTATTTTATGCCTGTTTTTCAAATATTTCTGTATTTTTTTCCCTATCAAATTTGGTATTGGTGATATGACTGGTAGCAATGAGATGATTGACATTGACATTTATATCAACATCAACCTAATAATCAGCATCTTATCTGGGAAGTTAGTGGCTATGAGGGTTAGCTGGTGTATTAAGTGGAGTAGCTCACTAATTTTTCTGTCCTTTTTTATATAGGAGAATTTTAGCCCCTGGTGAGGAAGAGCATTTGGAATTTGAAGAAGATGAAGAAGAAGGTGGTGCTGGAGCAGGGTCTCCTAATTCTTTTCCTGCTAGAGTGCCTGGTGGGTACAAAAAATATACATTATATAATTCAAGGTCAGGTGTTTGGAACTTACTTTTGTACTTATTAGTGGTGGGTAAAACATCTCCAGGTTTGCCAATCTTAAGCAAATTATCATGGCCATTCTGTTAGCGGTAGCTATCGGTTTATTGTGAAAGTATCTTACTATTTGTGTCAGGGATCCTCAAAACATCACATGTTTAGTGATTGGCTAGGAAGACCCACAGGACTCAGCATATAGCTGTACTCACAGTTGTATTCTGAGTCATTACAACAAGAAAACACAAGAACAAAATCAGCAAAGGGTAAAGGCACACAGGCAAATTCCAGAGGAAACCAAACTTCTAAGAGTCCTCTCCCAGCAGAGTCAAATATGTATTTGATTCTCTCAACATTCTTTCACACCTGTGAAATGAAAAAATATTGTCTATTGGGGAAGCACTGTAGAGATTCAGTGCACAAGACACTTATTGGGGTTAGCATGAACCAAAACTACAGACTCCAGGAAGAAAGCAAGTGTTCAGCACAAACCATATTGTTTGCATGGACGGTTTAGGCACAGTGATCTTCTTAACAGGGCATGATGGGAATCCTGATGAAATCCAGGTTCCCAGATGCTAGCCATAGACCAACATTGTAAGTAGGCTTTCTAGAGTAACTGTTTGCTATGTTAATTCTTTTCTTTATATATCTAGCTGTTCTTTAAATAATCATATATGATTGTGAAACCTGGACCTGGAGGAATAGATACTAAACAGTTGCCCTTAACAGGGAAATAAAGAATACATAGCAAGTCCTTTTTATTTTTGGAAGATCTTGACAAGGTTGTAAAATACCGTAGTCAAGCACCCTGAGTAAATTATTTGCCTCTTCTACTTCTATACTTTCTTCTGTTCTTATACAGTGCACAGTTTTTACTTCTGATGAATTAGTTCATTTTTGGAAGTGTAGAAATAGCACTGTACTATTGTGATGCATTTTTTTAAAAGACTCTATGCTTTATGGTATAATTAAATATAATATACATATCATCCAGAAAACTTCATAATTAAAGTCATATTCCAGTAATTTAAATACTCTTTGGTAGAAGACGTTTGTAATATAAACAGTATAGGCTTAAAGACCAATAACATATCTGCGCTTTTGAGTCTAACATCTGCCAATCAGTAGTTAAGTGACTGTACTTAATTCTTTATAAAAGGAGATGTTGACAATGTCTAATTCATAGGGTTACAATAAAAATTAGGCACCACATACAAATCATTTGGCATTATACTTTTCATTTGCTGGGGTAGTGGTGGCTACTGTATTTTCATTATCACCTATAAATGATGCTAACAGTCCTACACCATAGGATTATTAGAAAAATTACAATCACTATAAAATGTTATTGTTAGTGTTTCTTTGGTACAAGGTAATTATTTCCAATCTGCTTGTCTTTATGAATAAAGAGCTATATTTTACTTGTTATATTTGTAGGAAATTCAAGATTGCTGAGATGATGAGGTAAATAAATTTGCTAAAATTTTTCTGCATTTTTTATTTCCTTTTCAAACCACATGCTGTAATTGAAATAGATTCCAGTTCTATAAATTTCTGGGTTTGGTTATTTGTTCAATAGTTATACTTCTGTAGCAAACAAGATTCTTAAAGCAGATGATGTAAGTCATGAAATGGACAGGTCTTTGTGGGGTTCAGGTTGCTGAGTTGAAAAGAAACTCTGTAAATTAAGTCTATTTGCTATGAAAGATTAAGCCCAAAGTAATTAGATTTTTTTATTCTGATGTAGCATTTTGGTATTTTATTTCAGAGATACAGAAAGCTAACTAAACCTTTCTATTCCATGAATTATTTTCCTCAAAGTAAGAAAGAGTACATATAGTTCAATTAGCTATATTTGATTTTTGATCATATTTTCCAGGGCCTGTGTCATTATAAAATTGAAAATGTCATTGAAGGACAATTTGACCTTTAACTTAATTGTAGAATGGGAAAAAAATTGTTATACTGTGGACATCCAAGATTTCATTTGTGATAAGGCTGTTGTGTCTACATTATCATGGCAGGGTGCTTCTAAGAATTATAACATTTTTATTACCTTTATTTTATGTAATTTATATAATTGTAAGTTTGTTGTACTTTTTTTTTTTTTTTTGGTACTGAGGATTTAACACAGGGGTACTTTACCAGTGAGCCACATTCTCAGCCCTTTTTATTTTTTATTTTGAGACAGGATTTCACTTAGTTGCTTAGGGCCTCACTTAGTTGCTGAGATTAGTCTTAAACTTGGGATCCTCCTGCCTCAGCCTCCCAAGTCACCTGGATTCCAGGCTTGTGCTATAGCATCTAGCTTATTGTGATCTTTTTAAAAAAAGATTTATTAAGGTGTCCCTTACATATATAAAAGGCATCTTTTTTAATGTACAGCTTTATAAGTTTTGACAAACACACATGGTAAACACTACTACTGTTAAGCTAATGAGATAAAGTATAATATATGAATATGGTATGATCAAGAGTAGTTTATTCCCATTTAAAATCAAAAATGGATTTTTATCCAACCTTTCTTGAAAAGAATAAAAAATTGTTGAACCTTTCTTTGACATTATTATCATTTTCAAAGCCTTCAATTCTCATAAGACAGTAACTTTTTTGTACTGCTTTAAACACTAACTGGCTTAAGTCCAAATAGTAGTTTAATTTTCTTAAGGTAATCTCAGTAGATTTCATTTAAATAGAGGATAAAAATTTATGACCTATTATTTATTACCTGAAAATTTATTTATCATGTTGAATATTAAAGCTTCTAAATGATAAAACAAAGTAATACAAATTTAAAAAAAAATAGCTGGCCAGGATTATATGCTTATAATCCTAGCTACTTGAGAAATTGAGGCAGGAGGATTGCAAGTTTGAGGCCAGTGGGGGCAACTTAGAGAGACTTTGTCTCAAAATAGAAAGAACTAGGGATGTAGCTCAGTGGTAGGGTGCTTGCCTCACCTGTGTGAAGCCCTACATTCATTTCCTAGTACCACATGCACAAATAGCCATGTCACAATTTTAGACAAAATTTTAAAAAACGTTTCTGAGTGACCTAAACATAAGCCTAGCAATCTCAACATTATTCTAGATTTGTATTGGTTATTCATCTTTTATATAGTCTTAGATATGTACAAAAAATGTTTTTTTGAAACTCAAAATGAAGAGTGAATCTTACTTCTTTAATATCAAACCTGTACTTGTTTCTTTCCTGCATAAATATTCAATTCTGAGTTGAACTTGAGATTAAGCAAATATGTATTTCATTTTCAGCTAAAGTGCAGTTTTTTTCTTACCCATGCATATAGGAAGTTGAAAACTGCAACAAAATATTCATTGCTGTTCCATGAATATTAGGGCATCCTTATTTCACAGAATTTCAGAATATATTTAGGGTTAAACAGTAAATACCACCAAAGTGTGCAGATAGACTCTGGCTCTCCGAGCACATCCTTTCTCTCAAAGTCTCAAATTCTCAGACTGAGCCAAACAGTCAGAGCCAGAGTCCCTCATCCAGTCATGTACTTATATTGAAAGGAAAGAAAAATACCATTCAATGTTATCTGGTAGTTCTCCTAGCTGTTTTTCAATAGTTTTAAGGCTTGTTAATATTCTATTACTCTCAAGCAGTTTTGAAAGATTTCTTTTTTATAATTTGTTTCTACATGTTTGTTTGTAGTACTGGGGATTGAAGTCAGGGATGCTCTACCACCTAGCTACATCCCCAGCTCTTTGATTTATTTTTTTATTTTGAAACAGGGTTTTGCTAAGTTGCCCACGCTGGCCTCTCTTGCCTTAACTTGCCAAGTTGTTGGGATTACAGGCATGCAGCACTATGTCTGGCTCACTTTGTTTTGTTTTGTTTGTTTTGTTTTTTAATCCATGAATCTTGTCACTTGAAGTCAAAAGGTTTTCTCCAGAGCTTTGCAGAAATTGGTTCATAGGAAATGTCTATTGAGTAGGCTCTTCATCAAGGCTCTAAGCAACATCTGGCCTGCTTTTTCTTTCTTTTTTTTAAAAGAGAGAGTGAGAGAGGAGAGAGAGAGAATTTTAATATTTATTTTTTAGTTATTGGCGGACACAACATCTTTGTTTGTATGTGGTGCTGAGGATCGAACCCAGGCCGCAGGCATGCCAGGCGAGCGCGCTACCGCTTGAGCCACATCCCCAGCCCCAGGCCTGCTTTTTCTTGAAAGTTCTCTGGCCACTCAAATTTTTAACCCAACACCTATAGTAACTCTTCCTTGCATGCTAAATGGCATCTGTGTATGAAGCATATACCCACTGATTCATCTTAGGTTTTGTGAGAGTATTTATTATTTTTTTCCAGATATGATGGTGACACTTAAGAATTCAGCCATTATCCAAATCACATATTTCTGAACACAGAAAAATACATATTTCTAGTACCAGTCAATAAAGAAAATAAAAACAAGAATATACTCATATAACCTATATACAAACAACTTTAATAAAGTATAATTTTTGACAGACCTAGAAATATTATTGTTTGAATGCTAATGACCCCTAAGATTTTTATCAAACTTTTAATATAATTTCAAAGTGAATAAACTTCTTATGATTTTACTCTTTATCTTGAAAGGTTGGAGCAGTTCCTCAACTACTAATCAGTTACCAACCAAAAGAAACTGTGCATGTGTTTTCATATTTTCACACAATTTGTATGTGTGTACAAATTGCAGATGTGCAGTACAAATTGCAAAATTTTTCTCTTGCTAGATTTTTAAGACCCATTTCATGTTTTGTGCCATTTACAAAATGTTATGACCAAATAATGATTTGACAATACCATTATTTTAAATTATGTTAAAATTATCCCAAAATAATAGAAAATATTATTTTATATATATCCTTTTTATTGGATTTTAAAATTACAAAGAAATGTGCACTTAAAAAATGTGTGTGACAGACTTTGAATTGGTAGTATCAAACATCTGAATTTAATTGCAAGTATGATAAATCTAAAACAAAGAAGACATAAATATATAATCACACACATATGATAATGCTTAGTTTACATTTTAGATATCAGGTCCATCTCTGTCCTAAAAGTATGGACAACAAATTTTGTACTCCTTATTCATGACATTTAATTCACCAAGCACCAAGGCAAAATGAAGACTGACTCACCTCTTATTGAAGTAAATGCCTGTGACAAACATTTGTACAATATCATGTAAAAAGCAAATTCAAATCAGTGTTTTAAAAAAATATAATCTTTGGTAATTTTCCTCTTTTAATGTTCTTACCTAGACAATAATGTACTATTTTGGAACAAAGACTGTCACGCCATTTCCAATTTTGGACTAGAAATTGTCCTTATGGTATGATATGAGATATAAACAATAGAAATTTTTAAAAAGCAAAAATAAAAAGTTGAAAGAAAAGAATGACTTCCTCTTCTGCATGTGAGGACAGGGCCTTAAGGATCCCACTGACCTTCATATCCATGTCACTCCAGACTCATCCTCGGGTTGGTGGTCCTTTCATTGTCTGATTCTCCATGATCTCTATGGCTACACAGAGACTATTGAATGTGAGGCCATCCTACTTGATACTTAGACCTTCATTTTTCTCAGCACCCTCTTGGAACAAAGAAGTTATGGGCGGGGGGGGGGTGAGGGGCTTCAGATGTTCTCCCATTGTTTTTCTGTACCTGTTGCAGGTACAGTGGTGTTTCATTGCTCGGTCTGTGTCAGTGCTGTTGGGTGCCCAGCAGAGGCAGAGGCCTTACTTGCACAATTCCCTTTCCTCTCCACAGTGGCAGTAGCTGTAACATTCTTGGCTAGGTCAGATGTTTTTACACAGTTTTTAAAACATTCTTAAGCAAACTTGTCTATGTTTAACAAACAGCCATTTGGGGGATCCATAGCTACCTTCATAAATTGTTTTCCACAGATGAAGCACAATGAAATAGAGCAACTTAAGTTTTTACCCAAGTACCACCTGTTAATAAACAGTTTCCATCAACAAGATGGACTTTTTGGTATCCCTTATTACAGTAGTGTGGTAAAATGGTTCCAAACCTTCCAATTCATTGTCATTATTTTATCAGAGTTGTCTTTAGGTTTAGGCTTAGAATCTTCCTCTCACAGAAAATCACACTGAATTCAGTAATTCCTTCCAACTCTTTTTGACACCAGTGAGAGCATGCTTACTCTGGTTGGTGCATAAGAGGTAGTTGGGGGCAGATAAGTCAGAAAAAGACGTGCTTTCTGTGTTCAGTACAACTTGGGGCTCACCAGCTACCAATGGCTTCCTTTGTCTTGCAGTAAAAACTGAAAGTGGAATTAACCAAATGAACACAGTCCTGCTGCTCACTGCTATACGAGTGTTAAAGACCTATCATATTGCTATCTGGGCTACTCAGTCTCTGTCCATTCCTGTGAATGTGCACTGCTCAGTGTACAAAGTTCAAATGTTACTATTTTTTAATCAATCCCTTACTTGGGAGTTCTTAGTGACAGCTCAATAACATCCCTGGGATGTTATTGAAAACTTGGTTTGGACAGCTGTAGCCATTTAGAGTTTTCCATATTTAAAAGTATGAGGCACAAATAGTGGCCTCACAAAAATGTCTATATTCTAATCCTGGGAACCTGTGACTGTTATGTTTACATGGCAAAAGGAACTTTGCAGAAGCTTGAGATGGGGAGGTTCTCCTGCAGTTCCTTTTAAGGCTTTAGGGACAATTAAAATAAAAATGTTAAAATGAGACATGATGGTTAAAAGCATGGACTCTGTAGCCAAACTGCTGTGATTATGGATAATTTGTTTTTCTATGCCTCACTTTTCACCTCTGAAAAATAGAACTAAACTATTGTTGTGAGGATTAGATGAGAGGAGTAGGATAGTATGTGGCACAACACAAATACTCACAAGTGTTAGCTATTTCTTATTTACATAGCAGTTCCATGTGGAAGAACATTTCTTCTGATCTTTGCTCTAGATCTGAGAGCAGATGATCTAGCTGGAATAGCACAGTTTACACTGGATTGTGTGTAGTGATTTCTTTCTTATCCTTGTTTGTCTTCGAATTTTATGAATGTAGTTGACTTGTTCTCATATTACACTATGTAATTGGATATGTTAATTCTTCACTTAGAAATCTTCCTTTTAATGCATTGGCTCAATTTACAACTATCATGGTTCTATCTTTGATGCAAAAACATGCACCCTTTTTCATCTACCTGGGAGCTATAGATGGTATGGTATTATTCTAGTATTTGATCTTCTTTTATGTTTATTATTTCTTCACTCATTGATATAGATTCTCTAGCCATTTGTTTACTAGAGCATGATAACCTCTAGAACTGGAAATTCAGTCATTCATTCAATAAAATATTTCTTCAACAAAGAACTGTTTATTCCTTGTGCATACTACAAAAGGAACAGTTCCCACACCTTTCAGGATGCTTATTGTGTAGTCAGCAAGACAGAGCCAAAAGCACATGATTATGATTAGAGATGTGCACCAATGTCGTAGGTTGGCAAAAAAGAAGGGCTGAGGGATTTCAATAAATCTGGCCAGATTTAGGACTCACTGAGTATGTAAGAGTTGACCATGTAGAGAGAGCACATCATAGAGCATTCTGAAACACCTTAAATAGGCACCTTTCTATGTAATCTATGATCTTAATTACAGTCAGCTTCCTTCATTATGGAACACAATGTTTGACATTCTACCTTGAATTAAACAAGAAATTCAGACTTGAAATCACTGCCTCCATATTAAATTATCTGAAGCATAATGATTACATTAAACCTTACTGTGTAGTCTCAGGAAAAAAGATTGTTGGTAAGGAATGTAGCATCAGCCCTACCATTTCAACTGAAAGATCTAGATAATGACAGCTTATAAAATTGACTCACCCCAAAGTAACAACAAGTTTAATATCAACTTGGCAAAAAATAATCTTAACATCAAAAAGACTTTTTGAAAGTTGTAAAGCAATCATCTTTTGAATGTCAAAACAGGTAGTAAAGAGGTAATACATAAAAGAGGTAACATTCTTGGGGGTTTTTGGGGGTGGGGTGGGGTGGGTTCTTTTTTGTCTTTTTTAGAACTGGGGTTCGATTCCAGGATTTTGCAAATGCAAGGCAGACACTTTGCCACTGAGCTACATCCCAACCCAACATTCTTAATATATAAAGAAAAATGTTAATTGTAATAACCAAAGCAGAATACATGAGAGGAAAAGACAATATGAGCAAGCATGTGAGCGTGCACACACACACACACACACACACACACACACACATTTTAAAAATACCCGTTAAACATATAAAAAGATACTCAACTTTATTTTTAATAAAAACATAAATTAAAGCTACTGTTGGAGAGTCTTAGGGGAAATAGATACTTATTAATCACTGGTGGGAATAGAAAAATGGTACAGTTCCTTTGGAGGGGAATTGAGCATTCTCTAACAACATATAAGTACATATTTTTTCCTTAGCAATCCCATTCCTGAGAATTTACTCTGAAGATGCACCCCCAAAATACAGGAAAAAGAGGGGAAAACATATGCATATACACAAGATTCTCTGTTTAGGTGTTTTTTATAATGATAAAAAGTTAGAAATAATGTAACTGCCAAATGAAGATTGACTGAATAAACATAGGATGCTGTGGAAAATAATTCAGAAAATCTCCCTGAACTAATGAGTGCTTTTTCAAATTATTGTTAGCAGAATTTATCAAGGTAGTTCACATTAGCAGATTAAGGGGAAAGATTTCATAAAGTTGTCAACAATGCAGAAAAAGTTTTCAGTTAAATTTGAAATACAGCCTTGATTTTAAACAATTCTTGGCAAAGAACAGAAAAACATCCTTAACTTGATAAAACATGGCTACATGACATTTACAGCCCAAAATCATTTAATGATGAATTTGAACAAAACAAGATTATCTATTACTTCTTTTCATCAGCATTGTTTTGGAAGCCCTAGCTACTGCACTAGGACAAGAAAATAAAATATAAAAGGGGGTATGTTCTTTATTTGCATATTTATGAATATATAGAGAATATAAGCAAAAACCTATTCATAACTCATTAATAAGATAATGCGGTTCCTGGATATAAAATCTGTACAGACAAATCAATTCTATCTCAAACAACTAATAGTTGCTTAGAAAATGAACTATTATAATATTTATAGTAGTATTAAATAATATCAAGGACCTTATTATAAATTCAACAAAAGAAATATAAGAATTTTATGTAGAAAATAAACCTTTGTTAAAAAAATAAAAGAATATCAAAAGAAAATGAAACTGGAGCCATCTTGAAATTAGAGAAAAAGATGGAAGAGTGACTTAATAATTGTTATGGTTTGTGAGATGTTGAATTATACATTCTCTTTTACTTTTTTCATTTCTCTCAATTGAATTGTTTATGAGAATGCATTTTATAAAAACAGTGAAGTCATTATTCTTTTTTTCATTTGTTCATAATAGTTATTCTTGACATTAGATTCATTTGGACTAATTATAAATGCATGGAATATAATTTGCTCCAATTCAGTCCCTTCACCCTCCTCATCCTCCCTCCCACTGTTCCCTTTCATCCACTTTACTGATCTATTTATTTACATTTTTAAAAATTAGTATCTTATAGATATTCAAAATGATGAGTTTCATTATAGTATATTCACATATGTGCATTGGAAAGTTAGTTTGGGTTCATTCCACAGTTTTTCCCTACCCACTCCCCATTCCCTTCTTTTTCTTTTATTGATTTTATTTTTTTTAATACAAGACAATGGACAATTCTTATTACACATATAGAGCACAATTTTTTAATCTTTGTATAAAGTATGTTCACGCCAATTCACGTTATTCATGTACTTGTTTTGTTTTGCATTACAATTCTTATTACACATATATACCACAATTTTTCGTATCTCTCTATATAAAGTAGGTTGACACCCAATTTGTGTCTTCAGACATGTTCTTTGGATAATGATGTCCATCACATTCATTAGGAGGCTAATCCCCTGCCTCCTTGCTTTCCCTCACTCCCCTCTTCCCTATCTAGAATCCATCTATTCATCCCATGCTCCTCCTCCCTACTCTATTATGAGTCAGCCTCCTTATATCAGAGAAAACATTTGGCATTTGTTTTTGGGGGATTGACTAACTTCACTTAGCATTATCTTCTCCAATGCCATCCATTTACCTGCAAATGCCATGATTTTATTCTCTTTTAAAAACGTTCATAGTGTATATATGCCACATTTTTTAAAATCCATTCATCCACTTAAGGGCATGTAGGTTGGCTCCACAGTTTAGCTATTGTGAATTGTGCTGCTATAAACATTGATGTGGCTGTGTCCCTGTAGTATGTTGTTTTTAAGTCCTTTGGGTATAGTCCAAGGAGAGGAATAGCTTGGTCAAATGGTGGTTCCATTCCCAGATTTTCAAAGAATCTCCATACTGCTTTCCAGATTGGCTGCACCAATTTGCAGTCCCACCAGCAATGTATGAGTGTGCCTTTTTCCCCACATCCTCTCCAATACTTATTGTTGTTTGTCTTCATAATAGCTGCCATTCTGACTGGAGTTGTATCTTAGTTTTGATTTGCATTTCTCTGATTGCTAGAGATGTTGAAAATTTTTTCATATATTTGTTGATTGATTGTATATCCTCTTCTGAGAAGTGTTTATTCAAGTCTTTGGCCCATTTTTTGATTGGGTTACTTGTTTTTTCAGTGCTTAGCTTTTGAGTTCTTTCTATACCCTAGAGATTAGTGCTCTATCTGATGTGTGAGGGGTAAAAATTTTCTCCCAGGATGTAGGCTCTCTGTTCACCTCACGGATTGTTTTCTTTTGCTGACAAAAAAACTTTTTAGTTTGAATCCATCCCATTTATTGATTCCTGGTTTTAATTCTTGTGCCATAGGGGTCTTATTAAGGAAGTTGTGGTCTAACCCACATGATGAAGTTTAGGGCCTACTTTTTTCTTCTATTAGACGAAGAGTCTCTGGCTTAATTCCTAGGTCCTTGATCCATTTTGAGTTAAGTTTTGTGCATGGTGAGAGTTATGAGTTTAATTTCATTTTGTTGCATATGGATTTCCAGTTTTCCCAGCACCATTTATTGAAAATGCTATCTTTTCTCCAGTGCATGTTTTTGGCACCTTTGTCTAAAATAAGATGATTGTAATTTTGTGGGTTAGTCTCTGTGTCCTCTATTCTGTACCATTGGCCTACCAGTCTGTTTTAGTGCTGAAACCATGCTGTTTTTGTTACTATTTCTATGTAGTATAGTTTAAGGTCTCATATAGCAATACTCCCTGCTTCACTCTTCCTGCTAAGGATTTCTTTAGCTATTCTTGGTCTCTTATTTTTCCAGATGAATTTCATGATTGCTTTTTCTATTTCTATGAGGAATGCCATTGAGATTTTGATTGGAATTGCATTAAATCTATATAGCACTTTTGGTAGTATGGTCATTTTGATAATATTAATTCTGCCTATCCAAGAGCAAGGTCGATCTTTCCAGAAATAGTAAATGAATTCAGCAAAGGAGCAGGATATAAATCAATACCCATAAATCAAAGGCATTTCTGTATATCAGTGACAAAGCCTCTGAGAAGGAAATGAGGAAAACTACTCCATTCACAATAACCTCAAAAAAATGATACTTGAGAATCAATAAAAGAAGTCAAAGATCTATACAATGAAAACTACAGAACCCTAAAGAGAGAAATCAAAGAAGATCTTAGAAGATGGAAAGATCTACACATTCCCTTCTTAAAAGGAGAAAGGGAGGAGGAGGGAGAGAGAGAGGGGGAAGGTGGGCAGGGTCAGATCAGAATATGATAGCCCAAAGGGTGAGGTTTTGGCCTGCTGAGAACTTCTAACTGAAGGAGATTGGAATCCCAAAAGCAACCTCAGCAGCAAAGCCTCTGCTCTCCTCCTGCCCTCCTGTCCATTCACCCTTCTCTCCCAAAGCCAGTCATAAAACCTAGAAAGCGCTATTTCTCTCTTTCTCTTTCTCTTTCCTTCCCTCCCTGCTATTCCCTTACTGTCCCCCTACCCTCCCTTACCCCTCCCTTACAAACCCTCATTCCAGACAGGACCTGCCTTAGGTCCAGAAGGAAAGAAAGCTATACAGAGAGGCCAAGAAGAATCTGACCAGACAGGGCTTGCTGGGACCCTGGCAGCCTTTTACCATTAGCTCACACCCCCTTTTCCAGTCATTTCTACATGGCCATACATTCTTCATGGAACATAAACAAAAAAACAGGAGTTTTCCCTGGATCTGTAGGTCTTTATTTCTGAAGGCTTTTAGGTCAAATAAAATTCTATTAAATAATTGTTATGATTTTTAAAATGTAAAGATATATACTAGTTCATAAATTAGAAGAAGCAGTTTATAAAGATAGACTCTTTCTGAAACTCATCTGAATTTTTTATTGCAGTTCCTGGACCTTTTATACAGCTATAGAATTAAGATACTGTATTAGTGGTAAGAGGATAAACAGTCCGGTAAGACAGAATAGAAAACTCAGAAAGTGATTGCCACATGATTTATGATTGAGGTGGGACTGCAGATCAGTGGTGGAAAATGTCAGTCTTTTTAATGAGTAGTGCTGAGACAATTGAGTATTTATGTGAAATTGAATAAAATTAAAGCTCCTACTATACACCGTAGTCAATAATTCTATGTGACATATAGAATTAAGTGTGAATGGCAAAACTATGCTTTCAAGATAATACCTTTATGATTTTGGAGTGGGGTAAGTTTTCTTAAATATGACATAAAAAGCACTGATTGTAAAGGAAGATATTAAGAAATTTGAATATTACTAGCAGTAAGTATTTATCATAATCAGAAGACACCATGGCAGAGAAAAGTCATTCTTAACATTCAAAACTAACACTTGGTGTTAGAAGTTAGCAATGGTTGCTATCTTTTGGAAGAGTGAATTGGATAGGGTGGGGGGAAGGACACTCCCAGGAGGCTGATCATATCTTTCCTAGATCTGATACTAGTTATACAGGTGTATTCACTTTGTGGAAGTTCAGCAAACTGTACTAACAATTTGTGCATTTTAAAATGTATATGCTCTACTTCAACAAAAAGTCTTTATAAAGGAAAACTACTAAGAAGCTATTTGTAAAACATTTGTCCAGCAAAATAATAGAGACCTCCTACAGCTCAATAAGATAGACATCTCAATAGAAAATCGAGCAAAATAATTGAACACACTTCAGAAAAGAGGAAATCATACATTTGATTTATTCTAAAAGGTGCTCAACCTTATTAATCTTCAGAGGAATGCAAATTAAAATGATTGATCTCTTTATACCAAAATTGGCTAACATGAAGAATCTGAGAAAACAGTACCTAGTGAGGATGTGGAGCAATGGGAACACTACTGCACTTGGGCTAGGAATAAAAGTTGGCACAACCACCTTGGGAAATGGATTGTCATTACATAGTAGGTATGGAGGTAACATGCCAGGTGACTTAGTGATTCCCCTGTTTCAGAAATGGGTGCTTATGTGCACTAGAAGATGTTAGAAGAGTATTTATAATAGCCTGTTAACTATATCCAAACACTTGAAGTAATTCAAATGTCTATCAACACAAGAATGTGTACATAAACTGTAGCATATTTATACAGCCATATACTACATAATAGAATGAACTTTTCTGCAGAAAAATTCATATATGATATACATACATATGAATATGTATGTATATATATATAAATATAAATGTATACATATTCACATTTTTCATAAAATTTCAGAAGTGTTACTTAACTTTCTGAAGTTCATCCCAGATGTCCAGGTACAAGCCCCTCTTCTAAAAGTACCCTCACTTGTCAATCAAAGAAGATGCATAAAAGGTATTATGTATATATTTAATGATATCAGCCTGAGCCCATTTAGGTTTGTTAATGCAACAGTGGAATGCAGCCTCCAGGCCTTCCTATTATTGCATTTGTCTGTATTGTCTTCATATTTGTTTAAATTAGAAAGTAATACATTTTTAACAGCACTGTTGAGGTACAATTTGTATTTCATAACATTTCCCTTCTGTAAGTATAAAATTCATCGATTTTTGACACCTCTATAGAGTTTTGCATCTGCCATCACTATACAAGTTCAGAACATTCCCATCACCTCCCAAAATTTCCTCAAGCCACATTTGCCATCAATCAAATGTGTATTTTCAAATGTAGTGTGTTGATTACTTCATGTATTTCAAATAACTCATCATTAAAAGTAGCATAACACATTGTTGAATAGAAACTTGAAAAACATCAACCAAAATCTTTTGTTAAGTGTATTTTGAGGTTCTGTACACATACTTGATTAAAATCAGCTTATTTGCATCTGTTCTCTATTGGTAGTTTCAAAAAAGGGAACATACTGAACAGTTGATTTCTTCCTTCATATGTTCTTGGTGGGTGAATGTTGTCATGTTGTTCTGGGTGGGTTTTAGTTTTAAAAATTTTAGTTGGTTTTGGAAAAAAATGTTCAGTTATACAAATGGCCATTTTATATGTCAGTCTGTATAGTACTAATTTCTGAGGGAATAAATCATACAAAATAGAATGAAGAATAGAAGTTAGACTATATAGTTAAATTAAAACATAAATATCAAATTGTAAATTATTTTCTTTATTAGGAGTAACTAAAGAGAAGAATGTATTGATCAACTGTGATATTAAATGTCTCAGACTTTAGAACAGTATAACAAGTATTTTAAAAGCTTTTCTTGTCTTTGTTCTACCACTTCATATTAAGATGCTGAATATAATATAGAAGTACATATTGAATATAAATATTATGTGAGCATATTATACTATTATGTATCATTGGGCTTCCTCAAGTGATGTTTTTAACATACTTTTATTATACATACTATATACTATTATTATAGAAATTATTATTTCTGCTTAAAGGTGATTGTATGGGTGGGAAATGCAGATATATTATGTGTAAATTTAAATATTTTTCTAAAAAAGTATAACATCAGATGTTCATGAATTTTGGAAATAAAAATACATAATGCCTAGCTAGTTCCTAAGAGGTAGGCTATATCTTCTGTTTGTCAAAGTATTTACTCTGAATTGTTGGTGGAGCTAACTTTTATTGAGGTTTCTCTGTTGCCAGGTACTTTATACCAAGGTTGCCATCAGAACCAGGAATGGCATTACTCACTATCAGGATTGAGAAAATTGGTCTGAAAGACGCTGGACAGTGCATCGATCCCTATATTACAGTTAGTGTAAAGGGTAAATAACTGGCAAATTGCATTATGTTTTTTCTCATATGGGACAAAGTTTTTGACAGGGGATGATCTTGTATATGTGACAACTTACATTAATGCATTCTATAATGAGGCAAAATCCTAGAAGAGATCATAACAGAACATAGTTCGAAAGACTTACAAAAAATATTTCCTACTTATACACTCACTTTTGCTTTTGAGTTTGTATAGATTTTTGCTCTTCAGATTCCATCTAACGTGCAGACTAAACATACACATTGTCCTTAAAAGCAGCTACAGCCTTCAGGATGTAGATTAACAATAGCACCCCTCACCTTCTCCTACCCAGTCTATATTCATTTCTCTCCACAAATCCCCATGTCCTGTTTTCCCATCTCTCCTGCTTCAACCCCTTCTTCTTCCTGTGCTACCGAGGTATCTACTTAGGTGAGTCCTACAGAGGAAGATGAAAATCAGGGGACAGGGAAGTAGGGTGCGTCCATAACATCCATGCCCTGAAAGCAATCCCGTGGGATGATGATGTGATTAAGGAATAAATTATACCATTTTACAGAAATAACTATAGTTAGTACACACGGCTTATTTTAATCTATAGTTTTGCACCAAAGGAACAGATTGGTGCTGAAATTAAATGGAGGAACTTTTATCAATTGACCACAAAGAAAAACATTTATTTAAAGAACAGAATCCACAGCACTAATACTGGTACACTTTTAAATTCTGATGTTACCAGTTATCAAATATATAGTATACTGGAAAATATTTACATTGTTTGATAGGCCATTTGTAAAACTGCATACTCATTCAGAAAGTATACTTAAAACACAAAAATATTTAATGATGTTGTAAATGTTAAATTACCTTTGCATATGTTAAACTGAAATATTTTTATGTAAATATTTTTTAATTATTAAATGTACTAAATTGTTTTTGAGCTTTTTGAGACACATAAATGAATAACACATAAACGCCGAGGAGTTATTAAATGAGTCCATGTTGCATTTGACTAAACTGAGATTTTAAAAACCAGAAAATTAAAACTATATATAACGTACCATCTGGTTGTTGTAAATTCAGGGTATGTTGTAAACAGTATAACCAGAATTTATATATATGAAAAATTATTCATTAACAAAAGGGTTTTTGTTGGCTGTTCTCATCCATTTTTGGTTCTTAACAGGGAAATTATGATAAGGTTAGGTTTAAAGGCTTTTCTAAATAAGTCATACTTGATCAAAGTTAGAAATTGGTGGCAGAGCTCCATTGTGGCAAATTAAATACTCCAGATTTTTTTTTTGCATAGAAAAATATAGTGGGCTATTCCCTAAGAAAAACATGTTTGTTCTTTTTACCACTTCACTATAAAGATCAAGTTTTGTCCACTTGGCCATGTAAAGGCTTCCTTGTTCCCTTCATGAGGTCTCCTATCCAGTCTATATTCATTTCTCTCCACATACCCCATGAACTTCAACAACTGTCACATACTTGCTCACACCAAATAGGAATCTCTTAACCTGAGAATCTCCTCTCAGCTCTTTCCATGCCTCTTTAGGAACTGTAACCTTTGCAGTTTCTATATTTTCCGTCTGTATATGTGAATGCTCATAAGCAGAAACTTTTCTCCAGATCTGAATGGCATAGATTTAACTCCTGTGCAAGATACTCCTGTGGCTTCAAGAAAAGAAGATACATATGTTCATTTTAATGTGGACATTGAGCTCCAGAAGCATATTGAAAAATTAATCAAAGGTTTGTAATTATCAGTTACTGACTTCTTAAGGACACAGTACTTATCTGGGTTTGTGTTCATAGTGTACTTAACACAAGATCTTATGTCACATAGTTATGAATATTGACTTAAAGTCAAATCAATTTTTTTAAAATATGAGAATTAGCAGTTGCATTATCTAGTTGTGTAATAATGTGGTTAAATATTATTTGATAGGGAAGTTTTTCTCATAATACAGAGTTAAGGAAGCAGGTTCCCTAATAATTACCTTAAGTCCTTTTAGGAACCTAATGATTACTTTCTAACAGTTAAATTATTTTTTTTCTTTCAATAAGATGCATTGGGTAAAAAGATAGTATAACTGGCAGTTAGTTTGTAAGAATATGGAAAGGACAATCTGGGCGTGGTTGTTTCAGGAGGGAGAGAAATGATATAAGGTAGAATTTTTTTTAAAGGAACTCTTAAATTTCTATTCTATCTAATATAGGTGCTTATTGAAACCATTTTTATAGGTACTGCTGATACTTAAGTAACTTCTGTTTTTCTTGTGGTATTTAATATTTTATATTCTTTGGTAGTTTATGATTCTACCTGTGTACATAACTTACATTCTTGCTATACAATTTTGTTGTACTTTGTAGAATTAAATGATATGGAGAAATGTCACTCAGACATGCTAGTACCAGAGCTTGGAGTGACAGCCACAGTGAGTTATCAACAGTTGTGTCATCAGACTGTTTGACACGTTACTTTGTAAAATCATAGGCTTCTGGTGACACATAAGAAATGTGTGGTCTCTGGCTTATGTTGTTTGTTTTAATTCCTTAGGTGCAGCTATCTTCTTTGAATTCAAACACTACAAGCTTACAAAAAGGTTTACCAGCACCAAATGTTTTGCTTTCATGGAGATGGATGAGATTAAACCTGGGCCAACTGTAATAGAACTGTAAGTGATATACATATAGGATTCATACTGTTCTAATGGTTACTAGTTCATGTTTCTTCTTAGTCCCTCTTATCGAGAATGTAACATTGGAGTAGATCAATCATCAAAGTATTTTAAATCTATTGTGGTTACAGATACAAGAAACCCACTGACTTTAAAAGAAATTGCAGTTATTGACCAAGAAACCACTTTATCTTCATCTACATCAAACTTTGCACAAGGAATGATTCTGACATGAGTAATGTCTAATTTCTGTGAATTTTACCACTCAGTAGAAACCATCATAGCTCTGTGTAGCATATTCATCCTTCAGGAGGCAGGAAGTGAGCCGTACCTATAGGCCAGTGAGTCCATTGCAAAGCTGTACCACAGAACTAAAGTCCAGTTCCTCATTGTTATGACTCCTTTGGATACAGGTTTATTGTAGATTTTGAAACTTGTTTTTACTTTCCTATTAATTGTGCAATTAATAGTCTATTTCCTAATTTACCACTGTTCCTACCCTGCTTCCTGGAACAATACTGCTGTGGTAGGTATGCTCATCTTCAAACTTAATACAGCAATAAGAATGTGCTAGGATTTACACATTTGCTCACTTTTGCTCCAATATGGTCTTTTGATTTGAATTAACTTCAAACTTTTGAATTGAAGTGGGTAGGATAGTACCAGATTGCTTTGAAAGGAAATTGGATTAGTTATGGTCTGTCTTATAGGCTGTTCCTTAGAGCTGGCCTAAATTCACCCTCATCTGATAGTTCTACTTAGAAATAGTGTGCCTTGATCAGATCAGTATCCTATATGGGAGTGTTCCCCAGATTGTAGCTGTGATTTTTTTTCCAGATGACCAGATTGTTTTTCTGAAAGTGAGCACATTTTTAGTCATGTTGATTAGTTGTTCTACATCACATTGCTATTGTTTCTAGGGTTAACATTAATGATTCTAGGGTTAACATTAAAACCATCTCTCTCAGAATAATTACAAATTTTGGGGTGGGTTTATGTCTTCTAAATCATGTCATCTAAAAAATTGAGTCAGATGCTAATGAGATACTTTAGGAACAACTGCTGTTTTTCTGACAACTGATTGTGAAACCTTAAAACCTGCATACCTTGTCTTTATAAAGTGATGAGTATGTGTTGAGAGCCACAGCCAAAGGGGCCCCAGCAAACTTCCAGCTGCCAGCAAGCTTCAGACTGCCAGCTGATGATTGGCTCACAGTGGCCCCAGCAACATCTAGCTGATTGGCTCCTCTGCGGTGATGTTCATTGGGCTGTTTCCCTGCCCTTCAGACTGCCAGCTGATGATTGGCTCACAGCGGCCCCAGCAACATCTAGCTGATTGGCTCCTCCACGGAGCTGCTCATTGGGTGACTTCTTTGGCTCTGCCCACGCAACCCAGCCAATCGGCCTCAAGAGGAGGAGGATTGTGGGAGGCTGAGAGGCTGGTGTGGGGGTGAGAGGCTTGTGGAAGCCAGTGGTGGCAGTTGGGCTCTGAGGGTTTTTTCCCTGAGGAGCTGTTTTGTTTGGCGTTTGTAGTTCTAAAAATAAAGTTAGTTTCTTTTTGACAAGTGGCTCCTGATTTGTGCCAAGCCAGACTTCGGCAAGTATGAAAAATCTGGAAAGATATTTTATTTTTTTTTAATATAGGTAGATATGACTGCCATTTATTTCCTATTTAGATATATTGACATTCATATAAAATATGCAGGTCATTAGCCTATTATAATTTCACTATTTACATTACTTTTAACTTGATGAGACATAAATAAAACTTTCATAGTACACAAGGTGCATATTTGATACACAGAACATAAAGATTTGTGAGGAGCTTTTTTGTGGGTTACATGTAGAACCCACGTATTTTAATATTCACTATTTTAAATGAACAATGCATGAAGGGAATGCAATACTTGGCCTATTTTTAAACTAGTGTAAACCCTAATCATACCATCCGTTTGCTTTTTAAAACAAATAACAGTTGTTTTAGCCCTTGCACTTCAAGAGATCTAGTCTTTAATTTTTCAGTTGTCTGTTAGGTCAGTTTTGTTTACTAGACTCATAAAACTATATGAGCCTGAAAGAATTATCAACCAAATTTAATCTTTTCTTTCATCTGGATTGGGTTAATTTCACAAGTGCAAAAATAGTTCAGTCTACAGTAGTTCTAGGAAATGAAGAATTTGCCTTAATAAAATGTTCACTCAACTGAAACTCTGAGTAGTCAAAATTTCCAGACTGTAAACTTCTCAAGAGAAGGGCCTCATCTTCTCCATGTCATGTAAACTTTCCAAGGTGCTTGGCAGCAGTCTGTACCCTGTGGAGTACTCAGTACCTTTTTGTTTGATGTTACTGATGTTTGATGTTGCTCCCTTAAAATCTGCTATTAAAATGTAGCAAAACGGATACATTGTTCTTTCTGTTCTCTCATACTATAAAACATGTATATCAAAGTGATAATTTAAAAAAAAAACAAACCTTTTTTTTTTTTTTGGTTGTAGATGGACACAGTACCTTTATATTTATATGTGGTGCTGAGGATCAAACCCAGTGCCTCACATGCAACCCCAGCCCCTCAAAGTGATAATTTATATGAAGAAACATTTAGCATCCTTCACATAAAAATGCTTTTTTTAACCTCTATTTATTTATGTGGTGCTGAGGATTAAACCCAGGGCCTTGCCTGTGCTAGGCAAGTACTCTACCACTGAGCCACAACCCCAGCTTCCACCAAAGAATGGGGTTATATGAAAAAAAAAAAAGAGGATGCTTTGTATGAATGTCTTTCATCAGCATTAAACAAATTTAAATTGAACATTGTCATCAGCTTAGCTTTAATTCAGACCTGAATGACCAAACCTCCCCCCCCCCCAAAAAAAAGGTGATTTTATCTTGAAGCAGTTAACACAAAGCAATCTGTATCTCACAAATTAGTTGTTTAAATTTACTTTCTAGTGTGGGAGGAGATGAGTTACTGGACAATAATTACAACTATAGCAATAATACTTTCAGGTTGAAACACTACTGCTTCACAAATGAAATGATTTTAGTAACTAAATTCAAACACAACTTTCTGGAGAGGACTTCTAAAACTTTTGAGATACAAAAGTATATTTGAATCAAGGGACAGTATTCTCTACACAACCTGTATATGGGCAGCTACCTTGGGCTTTGCTACAGAAGTGGTACAATCAATCAGATGGATGTAAGGAGAGGCAACTATGGGTGGGTTCAGAACTGCTCAGATAAACTACGTAGAACACATTATAACTTACTAATAGAATAAATACAAAAAAGGCTTTAGAGGAAAAACTACTGTTGCTTTGAATAAAATAATAAATCTGCCTTTTCTTGAAAATCTATCTTCCTAGCTGACATCACCTTTATTTAAATGCTATTTTAAAATTAGAAGTTAAGTAACTTCAGCATTGCCTTGTGTCCTGTAGAGGTTGAAAGATACATTCAAAATATGTTTGTGACTTAAATTTTATTTTACATGGTTAAAAATGGCATAAGCTATTATATGGTTTTCCTCTTACACACAGCTGCTGCTTCTAATATTAAATGGAGGTTATGTAGATAGAATTTGAGTCCTTTAGGAAGAATTCATTTTTATTCTGAGTTATCTTCAGTAGTTTAGAGATTTTGTTTCACAGATATTTTGTTTCACACTGAAGCTTTTGCCCCTATTTTGAGAATACTCAGGGGACATAAAAAAACAATGATATGTTATGTTCTAGGTTTTAACAATCCTATTACTTTCTAGAATTTAAAAGAATGGAAGAATATGGTCTAGCAGTAAACAAAAGTATCAGGCTTTTATAATTTTATTTAAATCTTAAACCTCTTAAAATGTACTGTTAAAATTGCCGTAATTAAAATTACAGTTCTGGAGAGCTAGTTCTTAGAAACATTGTTTTAAAGACAGTAGTTACAGATCCAGGACTTGCTTTAATTGTTTTTTAAATAAAATATGTTTGAGTATCTATCAAAAAAAAAGAATTTAATTAAGCCCGTAGTTGCTGAGTAAAGACATTATAAGCCTTAGAGTTTCATTCATTCTTAGAGGATTATACTTTTCTAATTTTTTTTATCATATTCCTTGAAAATCAGTGGGAAGGTATGGGAAAGAGAAGAGTGTGTTGTGTACATTTTTAAAAAGAAATTTCCTTATTTTTTATAGATACAACATACCACCTTATATTTTACTGTTACAATGCAATAATGGCAAAAGCAGTAGCTCTTGCTACTAATGTAAACTCATTCTCAGAAAAGCATTCTCACATGGACAGTAGTTAGAAAAAAGTACATGAATGTGCTACAAAAATAGAGCCACAAGACTTCTCACAAGTAAAAGAAATCCTCTGTAGAAGTCCACAGTTGACCAAGGTCCAGCCTCCTTAACAGTGAGCAACAGGGAATATGCTGCCAAGTCACTATCTTCAGTTCTGAGAGTGCGTTTACATGCTTCCCCAATGGCACAAAATCTCATGACGATCCAATGAATCAACAGACACTTGGGAAATATTAATAAACAATTTTTATGAACTATTACAACAAAGAACTTCAGCAAGAAGGAAAATGATGTTTATGATCTTTGAGTAAACATTTTTAGCCCAACAGTCTCTGCGACCAGATATTGAAAGAGAAAAAAAATCAAGCTTATAAAACACCATTTCTCTGTTATCAACTGGAATACACTAATAATAGGATAATGGAAATACATGTTCTTAAAGCATTTCCACAGGAAATGTCCATAATTATGACATTCTAAATCATTTAGCAATTGTATATGCTACATTAACTAAAACAAAGGTATTCCTTATTGCACATTTTTAAATTGGAAGGATACTCTAGCTTAAGTGGGGGATATTTAGGGGGAAAATATTTTGGCTCAAAATGTATATTGCACCAAGGCAGCTTCATTCTGAAAACATAAACCATTTAAAATAAACTTTTATATTTTGAAGCCAATAATCCTTTAACTCTGACTAAGTGTCAGAGGTTAATTTTATGGGCCCTGTTTTTAAGGCCTGTGAACAGCCCTCACTACTCTTGAGAATTAGGTGGAGTTTCAACTTTAAAGCCTGAAGGCATTAAGTCTTTTGCAGCAGGTGGTGGCCCATAGTCTTGGGGACCATGAGTTGGAGGTGGTAATGGGGCACCAGGAATGAAGTACTCTCTTGGGCCAAATGAGCCTAAAGGTCTAAATGGTGCTGGTGCAGGTCCTGGAAAAAAATCACGAGGGTCAAAAGGCAAATCCCATTTTCCAGGTGTAACACCTGGTGCATATTCTCTGAAGCCTATTGGTGGACGCATACCAGGACCTGGAAAATAAAAAGGAAGTTATGTAAATACCAGAAATTTCTGAACTAGGGTGATTTCAAGTATGTTAATATAGTCTTTAATTTCTCCCAAGCCTAGAACATCAGCTGGTGAACATCCTGACTTGCCAGATGAGGCAAACTGAGATGGAACAAGTTTAGGTTATAGCCTTTGACCAACCAGCCATGAAGCAACATATTAAGGATTTAACATGGCTCTACCTAGCTCCAGGCTTGTCTTTTTTCTTTCCCTACTATATAATTGCAGAATTATTTCTATCTCACAAGAGCTCCATTTATATTTGGAAGTATTACCATGACAAGATGATAGATTATGAAATAAGAACTTTACTACATCAAAGAAATTTTGATAAAAGGAAATCTCACTATCTATTACTGTATCCATTAAAAATTCATGAAGTATTTCAGCATGGACTTTACACATGCCATCAGAATCAAGGTGCACGCATGCCCTCCTGGAAAAGGCCTTCCACAGCCACCTAATTAAACCAGGAACATTTATTAGGTAACTGTTAAATCCTCTTTAACACTTCCCTCTGACTTTTTTCAAGGTAAGGAGGGTTTGACTTTTCCTTTTCTATATTCTATAACCTACTGCTTATGCTTCCATTATGGGTGATTACAAACTTTATGTTATAGGATTTTCATATCTGTGACAAAATTTTAAGTTATGGCATGCATCTCATCCACCTTTCCATCTATTGCAGTGCATATCAACAGATTTTCAACAAACATCTGCAGAAGTAATATTTCTGGCTTTTCTGTATATAGCCCCTTATCCTTGTCTATGAGAGATAGCTATTGCCTATCTCAGTATAAGATTATGTAGTGTCCCATATGTCCCAGAAAACTGGAGGAAAAGTTAAAATGTACTCAGCTTTATCCTTTCATTGTTAAGACCTGAGATAGCAACCAACTGTTTTAGCAAGCAATAGAAGTGGAAGATGAATGTGATTTATAAGTCAATCACTACTGTTCAGATCATCATACCAAATGGTGGAGGAATTGGCCGAGGCCCAAAAGGCCCACCGAGCTGAAGTGGCGGTCCATACCAAATGGGAGGTGGTGGAGGCCGTCCCATCGGGGGTCCCATGAAGGGTACCCCTGAGAAAGGAGGGGGCCCTTTCATAGCCATATGAACCTGCAATTTAAGATTTGAAAGCAGTTAAAAGTTTTAAAATTCCTATGTATTAAGACAAAGTACCAATACCTATAAAAGCTAAAACCCAAAACCTGTCCAGAGAACACCATCAGTGCAACAAAACTCTACCCACCCCTCCTGTGTATTCCCACTGACAGCTTACAGAAGTTGGAAGGATGCCACAAGAGGGACCAGTTTGTTACTGATTATATCTGCACAGGAAAGGGAAAGGCAAGAGGACTGGCAGGGGTTATTAACAGAGGTGATTTCTGACCAGTATGTCATGCTGTATTCACTACAATCTATTTCAAAGGGAGTCCCCCCATCCCCATCACTTCCCTTTCATCACAATAGCTCATTACTTCCATATTAAGAATGAACAGAATAAAATGAAAAATCCATTCTCTACTCATGTAATAATAGCTACTATTCTACTATATCTTCAGTAAGTCTTTCATATATTATTCAACCTCTGAGATCTTTAAGTAGACTGTCTTGTTTTAAATAAGAGGGAACAAAAGCAAATGGGATATCATAATTTGTTGAAGGCCACACTGCATATTAAAGAACTCAATCCCAGGTTTGCCTCCAAGCCATGCTTTTCCCACCTCTATTTCTCTCTAACAATGGGTCTTTGCTCTCTTTTAAATCTTCTACTACAAAGGGGTTTGGGGTCTTATCTAAGCTGCCCTTAGATTTCTCCAGAGATGTATATTCCTGGAATATATATACACTGGAACTTGAGAAGTATTTTCCATCACAGTGCTATATACACAAATTAGGAAGACAAGCCTTTAATATTTACTTTCATTTACTGTACACCATTTGAGATATTGATTTATCATTTCCTATGAGTAGTGGGTTTGAAACTAAACAATTAAAAATTTATTTTATTATAGAGCTGCAGAAGACCTACTAGATATAATAGCAACACAGTTACAAGAGAATACACTTATGTGAACAAATGAGACCATTTCTTGGGACTGGCTCAAGAGGTCATTTCAGATGATCATTGTTTCACAGAAAATCTGATACCAATCTAATTCAAATCACTCAAAATAGGGTTTGCACAAATGCAGGAATTCTTAAATAACATTCTTCCAAACAAAAATAAAAATGATGAATTATATAATTTATAATGAATTTACTTTGCCTTAGAACATTCAACACAAAACACCATATAAAGTTAGAGTGATAACTTTTCACATTCTGTAGTTCATTATAGTTGTACACACTTAAGCAACATTCCCAAGTTAAAGAGAAAAGTAAGCTCAATATTGCATGCAGTTTAAAGCAAACAAGATCAGTGTCATGCTCTGAATATCCTTCCCATAAATGCACAGAATAAAACCCAATTCAGTTCTCAACCTCTAAGTACTTACTCCAACTGGATGCTCAGTCAAAGAAGTAAGGGTGGAGACTGAGGGGGTCTCAGGTTCTTGGGGAACAGTTTGCTTTTTAAAAAACAAATGGGATAGTACAAATAGAACACAAAGAAGGATAAAGCAAAGAGCAAGTACTGTAGGAAAGCTACATGTTCCTGCATGACCACATGATTCACAGTAACTACAGAACTTACCTTGCCCTCATTCGTCACCTCAGCTGGAAAAGAACTTCTGGAGCTGCTGTTCATGTGAGCTGGACCACATCCTGAGTCTGTTAGAGATCAAAGAATGGATTCAGACTATTCTAACATGAAAAGAATAAAAATCCTCCATCCACAATTACAGATTCTTTGAAATTACTTGGTCCCTTTACCAGAGACAACGGGTTTCCCAGATGCCTCAGAAGACCAGTACGAGGTAAAGGTCCATCCATTGACCTTGGGAAAGAAAGATCAGAGCCCTTGTATGTATTTTTCAGAAGAAATAAACCACTGGTGGACAGGTCAGGGTTCAACAATAACTAGAAAGCAACATGAAAAATGGGTTGCCCAGGGGTTGGTGTCATAGCTCAGTTGTAGAGTGTTTGCCTAGCATGTGTGAGGCACTGGGTTTGATTCTCAGCACACATTTAAAAAATAAATAAAGATATGTCCATCTACAATTAAAAATATTTTTTAAATGGGTTGCCCAATACGTAAATCACAATTTATGAAGAGACTTAAGTAAAATAAAGAACTGCCTTGGGTTGATAGAACAGGAGATTAATAAGTACTGGTCCTAAACTTTAAGCTATAGACTTAAAGTATGTGTAGGCTGGCTTTTCTTTAGTCTGTATAACCTGACTTCCAATCTTACCAAGACTACAGTCCTATTTAGAATTTGAAATAAGATTCAGTATTTCATGTTGGAAATATGTATGCTACATAAAGTTTAAGGCTACTTTTATAATATTTGGGAAAGGAACACCATAGAGATTTAATTTAAAGATAAAGGTTTACACTTCGCAGTGTAAAATTTAAAAGAAAAAAACAATACAGGGACCTCCAGGAAAAGAAAAATGTTTTCTATTCTAGAACAGAATTTCCAGAAAACATTCACTAAGATAAAGTAAGAAATTATCTTCTATATATTGTACAGGCCCAAATTCAATGTTTTCATTAGAATATTCAAAAGGGGAAAAAAAAAACCTTGAAGCAGTTTACTATAAAGCAACATGTGAATGCTCACCAAATCCGTTTCTAGGCATATCTTTTTGATTAAGAGTAGCAGAAGGAGGTCTCCCAGCTGGCTCTGCTGTCAGTGGAGGGGAACATTCTCCACCACTCATGGGGGATGGACCAAAAGAGCCATTATGGCTCAGTGGACCTAAAGACCTTACTACTTTAAGGCAGCCTTCTCCCTGACACCAACCCTCACCTCCTGCTTTAGCAAATCATTCAGATTATTTCATAACCATTACACACAGAAATAAAAAGTAATTTACATACATTCTGCACCAAGAAATAAAATAGCTCCTTTTACAAAGTGCCCCCTACCTCTCTGAGGAGGATTTTGAAAATCTGGTCTTCCCAGCATAGGTTTTACAATCCCGGGTTCATCTTGACGCACTGCGATCTTTTGGGTCATTTCCAATAGTCTTGAATATTGAGAAAGAATGGACTGAATTATGAAACAGCAATCTATTCCTTCGTAGATAATATCTAGCATAACCTTAAAACACTATAAAACATATAGGAAGATACCAAAATCACATACTTCTGTCTCAAATTAGCAACTTCCCTTTTCTCTTCAGCTATAGCTCTTTCTGCAGAACGAGCTTTGAGCTATTAAAGAGAAAATATTCAAATTCAGTAGCAGTAGGCTATGCACAAAATAAAGAAAAGGGGGAAAAAATCTTACCCAATTATCATGAGCTTTCTTCTCATGCATAGCAATCTGAAAAAGACAATACATTAAAAAATATGTTTTTAGGGACTCATTATAATAGCCTATAATTGTCTATTAGATATCAAGAAATTCTGCAACTACAGGACAGTATTAATTACTACCTGGTTTTTAAACGAGTGCTTGGTTTTCTGTAATGCTTCTTCCATCTCTTCAATTCTCCGCCTAAGAATTACAACAATTGAATAACATTTGAAACATTTCTGACCATTTTCCCTTTATTCCATCAGCTATACTTTTAAAGACTTTATCATACATAAGAAAAACATTTCTATAGTTATATGAATCCAGTGTGATCAAAACTAATACTACAGGCCAGGTGCAATGCCACATGCCAGTAATCTCAATGATTGGGAAGCTGAGGCAGGAGGATCACAAGTTCGAGGTCAGTCTCAGCAATTAAGTGGGAACCTATGCAACTGAGACCCTGTCTCAAAGTAAAAAAAAAAAAAAAAGGTCTAAGGATGTAGCTTAGTAGTAAAGCACCAAAAATAAATAAATAAATAAATAAAATAAAATAAAGACCCAATACTAATAACTTCTTTATCATTTAATTGCTAGAGATTCTGAATGATAAATTATAATTTCCTTAACTGTTCATCAGTGTGTTCTCAAGTAATTCTGCTAGAAATATCTTCCTCCTTAAAACTTTTTTTCTTTTTTTCAAATTATATCCATAAAAGATTTCCAAGGTCTATCAAATGCCACACTTTTGTGGGTCTTGATACATCACACAGCAAACTGATTTCTTAAAGAATTACTACAACATACAAAACCCCCAGAACTGTTTGCATTGACCAAGTTCCCTATGGTCTTGCCCATTGGGTATAAGTAAATTTTTGTTAACATTTTTCATTTGTAAAGTTGAAATTTATTTTTTCTCCTGTGTGAATTGAATGTATTCATATCCTCTCGTTATTTATACTTCCATGCTATTTTCTTCTATCTACATAATGTAAAAAAAGATTAAAAAAGAAAGCCACCACTAGTTTATTAGACATTGACACCCTCCTTTAGAAACTGAACTCACTTGTAATTTTTAACTTCCTGTACAGCGGAAACCACCTTTTCATCTGCAGCTGACAGCCGCTGCTCTTTTTCTAGTCTCTCATATTCTTCTTGGCTCACTTTCCTAAAATAAAGCCAGTTATCAAATCAAAAGTTTCTCTCTGTGAATATCACTTCCCACAATTCTATAAAATGCTTAGGCACATAAAATAGGAATTCAAACCTGCAATTTCGTAAATCAAACTCTGGCAAATCACTTACATTTTCTAATTTTTCCTCTTAATTCTCTATTTACCAGTAAATAAAATAAATGTGAAAACAACATGTGCCCCAAGGGCAAGTCTCCTGTGTGTAAGATAATAAAAACTCACTTTACTTCAATGTGGAAGATCAGGACTGATAAACCTAACATAATTAAACATATTAGGATAAAGCAAGGGATAATTCTTTTCTCGTTTCTGCCATGGGTAGGACACTAAGTATATCTTTGTCATGGAGGAACTCTTTTCTCAATCCAAGACTGGTACCATAATAAAGATATAGTCAATCAAAGAAAAAATCTTCTAGAATATGTCTTTTAGCTATGCAATTAGCCACAGAACATTTTTCACACTTTAGATATATATTTCAAAAGAATTGCAATTAAGCAGAAAGACAAATCTGAGTTTTGATAATGTCTGTCAACCAGAAAAAGAAGCCAAACTGACCCACGATCAGAGTATTATCTACTGACAAGTTTTAACTCTGATCATGAAACTCAAGATGTTCATCTACTGAGACAAAGGTAGCCACATTTAATGATTTTAAAAATACTATTTTCTGCTATCCTTGTACTACTTTAGCCATAGTTCCAATTCAAAAGATAATTAACTTGAAACTTAATTTTCCACAAATCAGAAGAACTATAGTAAAAAAGGATTATTGATACCAAATAGAAAAAGGGGATTATATATTCTTATATAGCTTCTCATTTAATTCTTCAGCAAGTATTTTATGAGTGGCTATAATATACTAGTTACCTTGTAAGATGCTAAAGAATAAAAGAGCTCACTGTTTCAGGTATAAATGACGCCTAAAGGAATATAATAATTTCCCCCACTGGCTTAAGAAGGAATATGGAGAAAACTGAATCTTGAAGAACAGAGAGAATTTTGTTTCCAATTACCAAAGAGTTAGTCTGAGAGCACTAAGAACAATCAAAACATCTTTATAAGAATATAAAATTATGTTTGAAAGGATACAAGCTAAAAAGGCAGTGAAGATATATGTATGTGGCCAAGATCCATTAGAAAAAGGAATCTCAGAATTACAAGTAAAGCTGACACTTTAAGGTACTTTTCTCCTAGGTTTACCCACATATTGAAGATAACACAAAGATATAATGAGTCTGAACTAAGCCTTCATCAAATTCCTGGGCTTAGAGGAAAAAAGAAGTGTTTGGGGCTACAAATAAAGGGACCCTTAATAAAAGCCCTAGCCTTTGAGTTTAGATTTGAAAGTACTGCACACTTAAGTGATGAACAGGCAAAAAATCCAAAAGGAACAATACTGAAACATTGAAAAGACAAGTCATTTTTGAATTATCTTAATTGCTGACTAAGTTTGAAGTGACAATCTTACTCAAGTAACCTCAACACTTTTCTATAAGAAGATAACTTCATCTTAGTCCTCAAATTTCATGTATAATTATCACAACAATGTTAGCCAATCAAAACTGACCAGGCACTCCATAAGACAAAATTCTGTGAGAAAAAATCCCACAGAAAAGGAAACCACCTAATGGGGTTAACCGCACATGTTTTAAAATCACTGTGCTTTATATAGTCAAAAAAGTAAAGTCAAGATTATGAATTTCAGGTCTGGGAATATAGTTTAGTTGGTAGAGTGCTGCCTTGCATGCACAAGGCTCTGAGTTCAAACCCCAGCACCACAAAAGAGGAAAAAAAAGATTATGAATTTTGTCAAAGGATTAGAAACTATAAAACCAAGAAATAGTTGGGTGTGGTGACCTACATACAGTCGAAGATACTTGGAGGCAGAGGCAGAATGATGAGATTAAAGATAGCTTGGAAAGCAGTAAGACACTAGTCCCTTATGAGAAAGAGCAAGGAGTCTGGGGAGGTAGCTCAATAGTAGAGCACATGGCTCAAGGTCCTGGGTTTGAGCTGTAGTACTGAAATAGGACTGGGGTTGTGGCTCAGTGGTGAAGCACGTGCCCCACATGTGTGGGGCACTGGGATCAGTCCTCAACACCACATAAAATAAATAAAATATTGTGTCGGGCTGGGGATGTGGCTCAAGCAGTAAGGCGCTTATCTGGCATGTGTGCAGCCCGGGTTCAATCCTCAGCACCACATACAAACAAAGATGTTGTGTCCGCCAAAAACTAAAAAATAAATATTAAAATTATCTTTCTCTCTCTCTTAAAAAAATCCTATAAAAAATAAAATAAAATATTATGTCCATCTACAACTAAAATAATATTTTAAACCCTGAACTTTTTAAAATCCTAAACTCAATGAATGATTTTAACATCAGATTTGGGAAGTAAAATAAATCCTACCGCTTTTAAGACAGGTCAGAAGAAAATATCCAGAAGAAGTAAATCCAGAATGTAGGAGGCAGGGGAAATCAAATTCTAATATGCATTATTATAATCAGAAGAGAGAATGAGGTAAAATCAACATTTAGAAAAAGACTCGAAAATTCAAGAAATGTTTAATGGTCCCAAGCAACATAACTGCAAGAGGAAAAAGTGGGTGGGGTGGGGAAAACTACACCTAGGCACTTCCCAATACAACTGTTAAAAAAAGAGAGAAATGACTACAGGAACTAGGGGAGGGAGATAAGACCAAACAACAATGATAATGGACTCCTTAAAGAAAAAAAAAAATAAAACAGATGGTAATTAATTGGATATTTTCAAATTGCTAAAACTAAGGAACAGTCAAAATTCAGTAGCCAAAAGAAAGATCCTTTAAAAATGGAAACTGGTTTTAACTCTAATCATGAAGTTCATGTCAACCTAATACAGATTATAAAGGTAGCAATATTTAGTGGATAAAATACTATTCTCTGTTTATCCTTGTACTACTTTGATACACTAATCAAATCTATCATTAAAGGACAATGTTCAAATAGAATGAAAATAATTTCAAATAAGAAACCAACAGTGTAGAATGCAGAACTACAGAAACTTTAAATATGTGTATAAATTGAATGAATGTCTTGTGGAGTTCACAGTATATGAAGTACTAACATACGATGCCACAATAGTTATCTGATTCAGGAGCTACTTAAAGCCCATAAAAACAAGTAATAAACCTATTAATCTATGTCAGGTTTTTATTAAATCCAGAATATATACCAAGGCCTTTAAATTATGAGAAGATGAATAAAATTATAATTATAATTATATAATTATAATTCCATTATAATTTATGATTACATCAAGCTTATACAGGTGATGAGGAAAATAATTAAAAAATATTTAAACTATTAAAAAGATACAAGGAAGAAAAAAAGAACAGGTAATCAAATAGAAAGCAAATTCTTCATAAACCACAGGCACATATTGACATGGACAGACTTATATTTTAGAAAGTCCACTCAAGCAGCTATAGAGAAAATTACTAAGAATTTGAAATAAATTATATAAAAATATAAATAATGGAGAATGAAGACAGATGACCTAGGTTAGAAACAGAAAAGATGACACAGGCATGAACTAACATAGTACCTGGGGATGAGAAAAAAAGAGTACAAACCACAGATGATGACTGAATGAATTTTGGAGGAGTTGAGGAAAATAGTGCTACAATTTAACTGCATTACAAAGAAAATTAATTGCCATTTAGGTCATTCATATTACTAGTAGGGACAGAGAAAACAAGTGTTCTTTTGAAAAAAAAAAGTGATAAAATGAGAAATGTTTCTTTGAAACAGGCCAGGCATTTAGAACTGGCCTGAACAAAAATTTGAGATTCTAAAAAGGTCGCTTGGAGATCACAGAATTTTAGAAAAGTTAATGGAAAGGTTTCAATATTTAATGCATTAATTAGGCAACAGAAGTCAAAATACCTAAAAACAGTTAGGTCTATAAGAAGGTCTGTATATATCTTGTTAATAAATCAGGTGCAAACAAATAAAATCTGACACACAAAAAAACTATTTTTAGAGAATTCAAGTATTTTTGTGGATTAAAAACTTCAAATGAACTTCCAAAAAATAACTAGCTCCACACTGAGAAGATTAATATATAAATATATACTACAAACAAGTACTTCTGTAATCGTACCTCCTAAAATCCTTGCCAGAGTTCAATTTTTAGTGTGAACATCTGAGATACTCAAGTCCAAAACTTGTACCATCAATAAGTAAATATTATTCCTTTTTGAAGTTTTTATTCTACTAAAACATGTCATTCCAAAACACTCAGTATTTTTAAAGGTCCAGAGTTAGAGATACAAGTTCAAAATATTAGAATTACATAACTGGTCACAATGAAAGGAAATTAAAATAAATAGTGGGATCATAGAAAGGGTCTAGATCTTTGAGAGGTATTTCCACATCAGTGACTGTTAATACCAGTTTACCACTTCTTGCCTTCATATGAATTTGACAATTGATTACGATGTCCTCACAGCCTTAGTTTATGGTTCCAACTACCTCAGGACTCTTAAGACTGATGATGGAAAGAAAAATGCAACTTATAGGAAACAAAACACAAAGGAAAAAAGACAAATCTCTACTAGATAAAATTATCTGTTAGTTCACACAATGATAACAATAACAAACAATGGAAATCTTACTTTTTTAGTGCCATCTCATTTTGCTGGTAGAGTTCATTTAAAATCTCCACTTTCTGCCTAAGAGTTTTGCATTCCTCTTCCAGTCCAACTTTAGAAGACCGTAGTGAATTGCAGTCACTTTCTAATTTCTTTATTTGGTCTGTAAAGGATAAAACAGCTTATCTCTATATGTGTACAAGGACTTAAGAACTTGTTTGAGGGAGTAGTGCCAAGAAAAGTAAGAAGCATGAAAGCAAAAAGCCATTCTTTATCTTTCCAATAAATTTTTAAGTCTTTCCAACATGGCAATTTCTTCTCAAGAAGAACCCACCTTCTAGATTACATTTTGTGGACATCGAGGCTCTTAGCTTAAGTTGTAAAAGTTTTAGATCCTCTTCAACTATTGATATTGTAGTTTTTGTCTAAAAATTGCAGAAAATAGAGGTATTATTAAAAGTGAGGCACAGGAAGAATTCACAGGTACTATGGGACTCTTACAAAGAACTATACCTGAGAGACATCCATCATCTGCTTAATTTGATCTTTGATCTTCTCGTTCCGATCACCTAAAAAACAAAAGACTTTAGCTTTTTCTTTCCTTACTTTTAACTCTATATTCTCCTAACTTCCCTAAACTAAAGAATGATTGTGTTCAAACACTGGAAGAAAAAAATCAATTAAATAATTATACTGATTAGACTAATGACTTTTAAGAGAATTGCAAGCTTAGATTTAAAAAAAAAAGAGAGAGGTGAATTTCAGACTGGGGTTGTGGCTCAGTGGTAGAGTGCTCACCTAGCATGTGTGAGGCACTGAGTTTGATCCTCAGCATAAAAATAAATAAAAGTACTGTGTCTGTCTTAAAAAAAAAAAGGTGAATTTCTAGTTTGCACAACTAAAATGTTATCTATGCTATTCTTGTAAGATAAAAGCTTTTCTTCTCTCTCAGATCTATCTTCACCTGGGCAATAAGTGTCTTGTTTAGAAAGATTCAATCCTCTATTTTCTCCCTGAATCTACTACCAGGTGTGGTTTGAAATACTTGCTATATAAGCAATATCCAACTTGGGAGAAAACATCTGGAAATATTTTCCTCATCAGTAAACACTGTTACACTCCCTCTCTAGCTTTCTGATAGTCTCTAGCCTCTGTTCTCACAGCCTTAGTTTATGGTTCCAACTGCCTCCGGACTGACTGTGGACCTTAAAACCACAGAGCCATAGAGATGATGAGTATCAAAATCAAGTATCATCTGCATAAGTTAAGAAATAAATTTCTCTTACTGTACAATGTTCAATACTTAGAGGTATAGGATATGACTATTGTAGCTGCAGTGTACTTACTAGTTTTCAATAGGATAGAAAAAGTCAGTGTTCTTCACATGCCTATTGCTACATTATACCCCAACAACCCACCTCTGCCAATGCAACAGACATATCTATAGATCCAGTGATATGTGTCTACAACCCTGAAGCTTAAGAAGAAATTAAGCCAGCTGAAAAGTGGCATCTGTATACTTAATTAAAGACAGGAAACCAAAAAAGGATTCAACCTCCCTGAGACTGATCTTACCTGCTAACTCTCCATTGGTTAATTCATCTGACTCATCTCGACTTTGATCCTCAGATTCAGATTCACATTGAAACCGATTCAACTGTGTGACGTGATTAGTCAAAGCCTAGAAAAGAAGCAAAAGGTTGGAAGACTCTCGATTTTAATTCAGAAGATTTCAGGAGAATTCATGAGATGAAACATGTATTTGGAGTATAAACTTACATTAATAGTATCATCTTTTTGACTAAGAGCTACTTGTAAATCTTTCTGGGTCTTCTCAAATGATTTCATTTGTTCACTGAGCTCAGCGTGTGATGTACTCCAGTCTTTTACTTCCTGCTGCAACTGAAAAGTCAAAACACATGAATTCCTATGGGTTAGGGAGGGGTTTCTGCACTGGATATATCAGGACTACAAGACTTAGACAAAGAAATAGAGAGCCATACTCCTCGGTGGCCTGCCTCAATCGAGGGGGTTGAGACCTTGGTTAAGGAAGAGGGCAGAGTGGCCCCAACTCTCACAGCTGCAGTAAGAACATCAGAGCTATCAGGAAGTTGACCCTGTTTATTGCATTCCCCAGAAAATTGCTGCCAATTCAAATAATTTATCTCCAGCAGGAATGGCTGGGCACATATGACTGTCTCCTAAATTTAGATTCCTTATCATGTAATCTTCCCTTGGCCAGTGAATAAGTAACTATTCAAAAGAGGATCATAAAATACTTAATTTTCTGGTTTAAAAAGTTTATTTGAGGCTATGCAAGTTAATAACTGATTGACATTTGATAAGGAAAGCAATAATCCAAAAATCCAAAACAGATGGAGACCATATATATGCACTCAATTTGGGGAGCATTGTTTAAACTTTGCATATCTAGAAAAGGTACTACATGAAAATTCCTTACCTCAGAAACAGATCCAAGAAAGATACAAGATAATGATATTCACTTCTCTAGTTTACATTATGTATGACATCAAATTTTCTTTACCTGCTCTTTCTCCTTCTTAAGCATGGTATTTTCTTTCTGAAGCTGACAGCATTTCAACTTCACCTTCTCTTCACGAAGCTTAGCTTCAGTAAGGAGAATTTGAAGCTAATGAAAAACACTACAGTTAGTGAATTAATTCCAAAGAAGAAACAAAGTTATACTTTCCCAAACAAGACATCATATAGTTCTCATTTTTTGCACATTTTAGCACACCTCAAATTTTTGGTCCGCAACAAAACTAAGATGTAGTACTAATATCCGTTAGCAATAGTTGGCAGCTTTACCTCTGAAAGTTCAGAAGTATTTACTGAAATGACATCTTTAAGCTTCTCTATAGATTTCTTATTTTCCATTATCTGCCAGGTGAAAACAGAACACAAAATATGCATTAGGATTTCAGTAGAAATACTGATATATATCTGTGTGTATGTGTGTGTGTGTGTGTGTACGTACACATACATATATATACTAAAAAAGATAAACACAACAAATTTTTTGTCAAGCTATCCCATTACATTTCAGGTAAATGCAGGGGATCCAGCTTTGGACTAAGCAAAAAATCAAGAACTGAAAGAGATGAGGGAAAATGAAGTCATAAATATTTCATGGCATCCACAACCTTACTGTTTATGAGATAACCAGAAAAAAAGTTCAAAGTATAGAAAATCATAATGCAATAAGTAAATAAAATGTTTTAAAGCATAGAAAATTAACTAATTAATTACTGTTTCAAGTAAACCAGTTCAAATTAGTAATATTTTTTCTAGTGATAGAGAAAAAAATTTCCCAAGATCATTTTTAAAATTTTCTTATCTGAAGTAAAAAATGATAAAATTTAAGGAAGAATAGACTAATCTCACATACAGAAGAATTCCAAAAAAAATATAAAGATACTTGCTCCTTAAGGAAGTGGATATAAATCTGCAATCTTTGTTTGCAATGCCTGGGATTGAATCCTGGGCCTCATGCATGCTAGGCAAGTGCTCTACCATGAGCTGCATCCTGAGCTTGTAACTCTTCATACTTTAACTGTGGGCTGTGCATGGTAACTTCCAAAGAATACAATATGAAAAGGATTGGAAAGAATTTTTACAGTGGAGAAATCTGATAAATACTACCTCAGCTAGGTGATCAAGCTTACTTGGGGGTAGGATATTTCAGAACACACTCTCTACCATCTTTTGCAACTTTTATGTAATTACAGAAACTTATAGAAATTGAAAATGAAATATGTAAGTAAAATTTTTTTAAGTTGTTGTATCAGTACTTAAAAGTTCCACAAAATGGGCAGAAGTGGGTTCAACTTCCTTGACTCCTAATCTTACTTTAGTTAACAGCTGGACTAAGTTCAACTTAACCAATTTTACAAAATATTTCAAAAGCCAAATTGCAGTAATACTTAGCAGCAAAACTCTTACCAAGTCCTGATTCTTAGCTTTCTGTTCTCTCTCAGATTCTAACATAACATGAAGACTTTTAGCTCCCTCATCCAGAAGTTCTTTAGCTTTTTCAAGAAGCTTCATTTTATCCTGGAAAAAAAAGGTGTCAAGATTACTCACTCATTACATTTACTTTTGAGTTTAGAATGTAATTCCCCCCAAAGAAGGGATTTTTACCTTATAATTAGTTGCTTCATCAGAAAGAATCATATTTTGTTTCATGGTCTCTTGGACCTGTTTCTTTGATTCCTTCATCTATGTAAATAAAGCATTCAGAATTAAGATACACAAATTATAGCGCTACCATACAAGTTACTTCCAGACAAGTGACCCTTTCCAGAAGAAAGCAGTACTTAATACATATGACTGTTTAGAATTTAGATGATTTGTAGGAAATAATGAAACAAAAGTTTTAAAATATGATTTTTAAATTAAAACAGGTAGGAATGATTCAAGCTAGAACCAAGGGAGAAAGAAAGAAAAAAATAATTATACCTTCTGTTCATAATTTGACAATTTCTGCATTAGTTCTTCATTTTCTTTCATGAAATTGTTCACCTTTTTGGAAATTTGCTGTTCATTGACTAAAAGGGGAAAATACACAAGATTATTACAATCACTAAATGAAATTCAATTACTCAATCTACTAAAAGCAAAGACATGTTATATGGTACTATGAGGAAATACTTCTTAGCATAACTATTATGCTTTTAAAAAGCAATCTATGCTTATTAGCAATAAGAGTATAAAAATTATTAGAATTTAAGAAAAATATAAGAACAATGATATTTTGCTGGGTGCAGTGGTGCACACCTGTAATCCCAGTGGCTCAGGAGGCTGAGCTAGAAGGATTCCAAATTCAAAGCCAGCCTCAGCAAGAGCGAGACACTAAGCAACTAAGTGAGACTTAGTCTCTAAATATAGGGGGTTGGCGATGTGGCTAAGTAGAGTGCCCCAGAGTTCAATCCCAGAAACCCCTCCCATCCAAAATGATATTTCAATTTAAACTTATTTCACAGATGGGAAATACAGTAAAGTGTTGTAGCTTGATATTCCCCCCTTCTCAAAACACTTTCTTTTCCGAAAATGGAATCATTTAATTCTTTGCAAAGAAAAACAGAAATGAAAACATACTGATTCACATTACCATTCTTCAAATTATCTACTCAATTACTTAATTCATGATTAAATCATTAGCATAGAAATACTCTTCAAATGTAATACATCTGCATTACATCAATATTCAAAGTTAATCTGCCCCAAATTAAAACTTATCATCATCTCCCTATCCACAATTTGTTCCTCCTCTTTATCTCCTATCTCAGAGTTGGAACCATCATCATCTACTCTATTATCCATGCTAGCAACCTAGGAATAGTAAAATTTTCAGGAGGTAAAAAAGATAATAGACATTAAAAGTCACTGTATCTACTTCTAACATACATAAAACACACATCAAACACCAATACAAAGGGTTATTACAAGTTTAAGAAACCTAAAAATTTACCTTGATATACTCTATCTTTTACCTAGAAGAGAGAAAAAAGATTAAATTCGATGTCAAACATCTGCTCAATAGAAACAGCATTCCTAAAACAACAGTCAGAATCATAACCAAGTGAGAATTTAATAACATTCTGGTTCAGGATAATAATTTATAGGATTAAAAATAAGTAAAGGTTAACAAGCCTTTTAAATTTAATTGGTAGTGATATTTCATAAATAGCCTCTGACATAAAAACACTAAGATATGTACCTTATTTCACAGCAAAGATGTGTGTATGTGTGTGTGTGTGTGTGTGTGGGTATACTCAAAATCATTTACTTGACAATTCTAAATAACCAGGATAAAGTCTAGAAACAATGACTATTCAAAAGAAATCTGAGGAAACAATATTAAATGCATAATCTTTGTACTAAGATATGCCACTCTCACTCACCAGAAAACATCTTAGAACTCCAATTTAAATTTGGCTATTGGCTGAATTTAGAAACTAAGAGGCTACATCATCTTATTTCTGCAAACCACTAAATATATAGCAAGAAATCTGAAAGGAAAGACTGCTTAAAGAAAATGCACAAGCAATAAGAGAAATGACAATTAACATATTCTGGAAAGGACAAAAACAATCGTTTCCAAAAAACAGCAATAAACTACCTGATAATAAAACCTAAGCAGAATTTTTTTTAAAACATCACTAAATTTCTTTGTAACTTAGCATATTACTTGTCCTTTCAAATGTTATAAATGGTGATGGGATATTCAGATGTGTCCACGGATCATCCAGGGGATCTTCGTAACAGGAAATTGCATTCAGAAAACTCCAACACAGAAAAAAATGAACATTTCTTTAATGTCATAGCCTTGCTAACCTTTTACTCTAAATGACAACAGAGGAAAATAGGAAGTAGCATAAAAGCAGTCATCTAAGGTAGGGAGACTAAAGTTTTAAAGTCAAATGCTGAAACTGAGGAGCAACAAGCTAGGAACCACATCCCACATAACCTAGTGAAAAGAGAAACAGGTACCAGGGTTCTTGAAATGAAAGAAACAAGAGAGAGAAATATAAGATGTTTTCATGTTTTTCCCTTCTCTTTATCCTTCTATTTCCTTTTTACTTTTAGCTGAGAAAAAGTTCAATGAGATTAGAAAATTCCTCACAGGAATCCAGGCAAACGATTCTTCTATTTAAGAAGGGAATACTTTTTAAGAGATTTTACACTCAATTGTACAAGGAGAGGAAACTTATCTTAACAATGATATGTCTGAAATAATTAAGAAATCAGAAAAAGAACACTCAGATTTGAAAAGATTTGTATCCAATGTTTTTGGCCTCTTTAACTGTTAGGCTTTTCATATGCAAAATCCATTTACCTAAAATAATTTTCTTCCAATTATGTTAAATAACTATGAAACAGAATGACCTACAGTACAAACATAAGTATGTATAAGCGCATATATATATATATATGTATATATATACACATATATATACACACACACACACACACACATACATATATGTACACACATACACATAGATAGACTAATTCTGCTCAGGAAAAAAAAAACCTTAATGAACAAAACATTTAATGGATTTTTGGACAACACATAATCTATACTTCCAAATAAAAAGGGATTTTCTGTACATATGATCAAATCATAAAATCTGGGAAAAATTTATATAAAAGACTGGAAAAATTATATCATCTCCTTTTTCTCATTTTACTGTATTTCTTTGCAGCATTTCCCCCTGTTTGTATGTTTATATTAACATACAGTTCATCAACATTTAAATCTTAGTTTCTGCTTTTTTTTCCCACTTCACATTTAATTGTGAGCATTTTCTGTACCTCAAAGCTTTGAAATAAATAAATCTGCCTACTATTCCACTAATCGAGCATACAATAACCCCTAAATGAATTATGTTGTGCTAAGTCTTCAATCTAATACACTGTTCCATTGAAAAACATTACCAAAATCTTCAAAGCATAGTTATTTCTTTAAGATAGATTACTAGACATATATGCTACACAAAAGGATATTTATCTAACCTATCCCATCTTTTATCCCACTTTTAAGACTTCTGATACATATGAAACCACTGGTCAGGATGGCTGTAAGAATTACCAGTTCTACCAACTGCACCCACATTAAATTATTTTATAATGTTAGTTTGACTTAAACCACTATTTTGTGTTTTAGCAATTGAAAAAGAAAAAAAGGGGGGGGCAGTGACTATATAAAATAATCATTGTGCTTATGTGCTAAGGTATAAGTAAGTTAATTTACTCACAAGAGCAGTTCTCCAATAGAAAATGACAAAGGATACAATCCCAAAGAAAACAGTGAATACTACAGGCTTCCATGGTAGTCCATAAAAATCAGGCCCAGGTTGAGTATCATCAGGCAATGTAGTAAACAGCTTAAACAGACAAATTAGAAGAAATGGGAAACCTTAAATTTATAACAAAACAGTCACAAAGAATCATGGCAATTCTAAACCAACTTCCTCATCAGAAATCCACCTCCTCAATATTTTCCAATAGCTTCTTCAAGAGAGAGGATACTGGCAGTCTCATATTTTTTGTTCGCTTCCAGTGTTTTCAAGTATAATGAATCTAAATACTTTTTAAAAATATTTATTTATGTATCTTTAGTTTTAGGGTGGACACATTGTTTTGTTTTTATATGGTGCTGAGGATCGAACCCAGTGCCTCACGTATGCTAGGCAAGCGCTCTACTGAACCACAACCCCAGCCCGAATCTAAATACTTTAAATTGAGCATACATTTCCAGTTTGTAACAGGCCCTATATCATCACATTGTTTAACACCTGGCTAGAATCCCTCTGGATCATTCTTTTCTCTTAGATAACCTGGTTTTTATAATTTAAAATATTCATTTAAGACAAAACAAATATATGAAAGAACTAATTAATTTTATGGCAACAAATAAAAACAATAACGATATATGTATAAGATTTTAAATCTTACTTCCATTCCACTCTTATATACAGATACGTGACATGTAATTTCAGACAACTCTTGAAAACTGGCTTAGATAAACTTCTCTGAATTTAACATCCTTCTGTAAAATTCAGAGCCTAATTTTAAATGGTTGCTTAAAGGCAGTGCAGTAAACACCTGCCTACTCTTCCCTGTTTTCACCGCCCTCTACACGTAATAGGAGATAACTGTCACTTGGGCCCAATTCCCCTGCAGTCTCCTTAGGGAAAAGACCCATAGTAACATTAGCTGTTTGGATTGTTGGCTGCATTTCAGAACATACCATGAGGTTGTCACCTCTATTCCGTCAAAAAAAAAGTGCAAGTGGGGAAAGCTCAAGTACACTCTCACCGGCCTCGCTTAACCATACAGTCACGTCCTGCCTGCCTTGGGCCTGACACACTCCATTTCTCCATCGCCACGACAGTCAGTGCACCCACTCCGCCAGAACTCAGCCACCCGACAGGGGTCCCAGGAGCTCTGGGTCCCCCAGGGAAACAGTGACAGAAGGCACAGTGGCAGGTACTGAGTCCATGGTGTAGGGACGGCTGAGTGGAAGCGACGCTTCCCTGCAGAAAAGCACAGGACCCTCTCTTTCACCGTTTCCTACTTCAGTAGGACCCAGCGCAGGGGGCGGGTAGTGAGAGTGAACTTTGCCTTCCTCCACCACAGGCGCTTTCCGCCCAAGGCACATAAAACCCATCATCAGAGGAAGCCCCTGGGTGGACTGCAGTGAGCAGACAGAGGATGCTGAGGGGCGTGGCGAGGAGCAGGAAGAACCAACTGCGGAGCCCGGCGGGGGACAGCGCCGGTAGAGCCAAGCGGAAGAGTCCAAATGAAAGGACTCCAGAAGGAAAGAGGCTCACCTGTCCCAGGAACTGGGAGAGGACCGGCGATTTAGAAGGCCCTGGAGGAAGCCAGGGAAACTAGCAGAAGGGGATTATAGGCAGAGACTAGGAAAAAGGAGAAAGTCAGGCCTCCCAGCCCCTCCCAGAGCAAAACCCTTTTGTCAATGTGTTGAGACACCAGGTACCTACCTGCCCCCAAAGTGCAGACAGAAGAGGAGAAGCTTCTCCTGCTCCCTTCTAAAAGACTACTGCTCGGACTGGGCTTTCCTTCCCTGGTCATTCTAGTCCTGTTACTTTCTCCAATTGTGGATGACACTCTTTTTAAAAAGCCTTACCCTAAGGAATCATGTCATTATCACCCCACGCCGGTGGCTTCATTTCTGGATGCCACATTTTAGGGTTGCATGACTTGTGGAAAAGAACAGAATCATGAATAGCCCGAAAGGCACGTGCTAAAAATTCAAGAAATTGGGGACATTTAACTTGGGGAGGAAATGAACATCTGGGGATCTTTAAAAATCTGTCGTCAAGTTGAATATAGTCAATTCAAAAGAACAAGAATAAGCAGGAAAGCACTGAAAAAGAAGAGCAATGAAGGGTACAGGGAGGGCAGACTATATAATTAATTCATGTACCCTCGTCCAAGCCCAGGAATACATAGAGATTGTGGGACAGAATAGAGAATCCAGAAACAGAACCAACTGGACATTTGGGGTACAATAAAAGTTAGTTTGGGGAAAATAGACTTTCTAATAAGTAGCGTTACCACATGGAAAATTATAAAATTGGATTTTTCTCTACTTATTCAAAAGATAAACTACAAATGGATAAGAAACATGAATGTAAAAATAGAAAATAAAGAAGTACTAGAAAATATTAAGTGAAATTTTCTATGTATTATGAGTGGGCAAAACCTGCCTCATTGAAAAAATCTTTCCTGGCTGTATCTAAACCTGCTACAGACACACACACACACACACACACACACACACACACACACACACACACGCAGTTTGACAATGACAAACTGAGAAAAAATATTTGCAACATATTATTGTCCAAAGAATCATGTTCCTGAAATATAAAGAACATTATAAATAAAATGGCCAGCAAACCTATACAAAAATGGGCTGAAGAAATAAACAGATCTCAGGAAAAGAAATGCAAATAGCTATAACATATAGAAACATGCTCTGCTTAGCTCATAATGAACAAAATACAAATTAAACCACACCACGACACCATTTCTCACTTGCATTGGCAAGATCCAAATGTTTGACAACATACTCAGTAGGTGAGAGAATGTGGGGGAATACAAATTATCAGACACTGCTAATAAGTATACAAAATGATACAACCCTTATGAATGAGATTTGGCAACATCTCCCAAAACTGCTTATATATTTACCTATTAACTCAACAATCCCACTTTTTTTTTTAACTTTTTCAGTGCTGGGGAAGGGTATCTAGGGCAAGTGCTCTACTGCTGAGCTATAGTCCACCAGCCCTAACTTCTAAAGATACTGGGAATACAACAACAAATGTTTAAAACTTGTATTTACAAAACTATGTTATTCAAGCATTAATTATAACAATACAAGATGGTCACAAAAGGCTGAAACAACCGTCATCAATGAAAGTTGTTGAATAAACCAAAGAAGAAAGAAAATAATTTTAAATACTGCTAAGAGCTGGTTTCCGGAATACATTTTTTAAAAATGAAGTAGAGAAAAATATTTATAGAATACTATTTGTATCTTAGAAAGTGAAAAAAGATGAATATATTATTTTTTATAGCTTTGAGGTAAAACTGACATGCAATAAATTACATGTATTTAAAGTGTGCAATTTGATGAATTTTAACATGAAATTATGAAATCACCATTATAATCAATATACACATCCTTTACTTCCAAAAATATTCTCATTCTCTAGGTAATTTTGCCCTTTGTCACCCTTCTTTCTTGCCCCCCACTTTCCCATTCCTCCAGCAAAATGTCTTATCTTAATAGATTGCTTTGTATTCCTCAAGTTTTATGTGTATGGGATAATATATTGTATTTTCTATGGCTTCTCTTATTCAGCATAATTTGAGATTCATCTACATCAGTTTATCTATCATCTATTTTTATTGCTGAGTAGCATTTCATTACATGTACGTACCACAATTTGTCTATCATCTATTGATAGACATTTGTATTTTTTTCCAGATGGGGCTTTTACAAATAAAATAGCCAAGAACACTGATATAAAATTCCTCCTATTGCTATATAACTTATCTCTTCTTTGGAAAAGAATGGTTGGATATGACTGGTGTATGTTTACCTTTTTAGAAGGTGATTCTACCACTTTATATCCCCACCAGCTGTGTACCCATCCAGTTCCTCCATCTCTTCTCCAACCACTCAGCACAATTGTCTTTAATATTAGATATTTAATAAGTGTGTAGTGGTAACTCTTATGCTTCAAAATTGCATTTCCCTGATAATTGTGTCAAGCATTTTTTAATGTATTTACTATCTGTTTATCTTCTTTGATGAAGTGTTATTTTACAGGACTATATTTTTTCTAATGCATTCTAAGAGTTCTTCATATATCCTTGATGCAAGTCTTGATAAATGCTTTACAGTAATTTCCTCCCAGCTTGTGTTTTGTCTATTTCATTCACTTCAAAGTGTATTTTGAATTAGAGGTTTTAGTTTGATGAATCCCACATTGTCAAATCCATTTTAATGCTTTTGTTGTCAAATTTAAGAAATCTTTGCCAAACCTAAGTTCAACAAAAATTTTTCTCTTATTTTTTTTTTCCTAGAGGTTTTGTAGTTTTGAGTTTAATATTTAAGTCTGTGAGTTAATTCAGGTGTCTAATGCAAGGCATGGATCAATATTTTGCATATAAATATGCAGTAATTTCAGTACCATTTGCTGAAAAAACTTTCCATTCTCTACTTGTCTTTCCATCTTTGTCAATGACTGTTGCCATATATATTGTGTATCTATCTCTGAATTCTTGGCTCTGTTTCAATATGTTTTGTCTGCAATCCTGATTACTGTAGCTTTAGAATATTTTTTTTCCTCTTCGTATGGTACTAGGGATTGAACACAGGACCTTGCATATGCTAGGCAAGTCCTCTACCACTGAGCTACATCCCCAGCCCTAGATTAAGTCTTGAAGCCACGTATTCTAGGTCTGTTGCAATCAGCTTGTCATTTTCTACAAAACTCTACAGGGATTTTGATTGGAATAATGTTGACTCTGGTGATTAAACTGGGATGAATGGACACCTTAGTCTTCTGACTCATAAATTAGGTATATCTCTCCATTTAGGTTCTCTTTAAATTCTATCAGCAATATTTGATAGTTTTTAATATATACATTTTAGTTTTTGCCATGTTTATGTTTAAATACTTCATATTTTTATTCTATTGTACATGGAAATCTTTAAAATTTCAATTTCTAATTATTCATTGTTAATATATAGAAAATATAATTGCTATTAAATGTAAATTTTATCTGTCAACCTTACAATAGCTTTTTTCTAGATCATACCAGATTGTATCTATATATATTCATGTTATCTGAAAAGAAAGAGAATTTTATTTCTTCCTTTCCAATCTGAGTGCATTTTATTTCTTTTTCTTGTCTTAGTATACTAGCTATTTCCTTACTGCACCCCAGTACAATGCTGAATAGATGTAATGAGAGTAGACATCTCTGTTTGGTTTCTAATCTTGGGGAAAAGTATTCAATTATCAACCATTAAGAATGAGGTTAGCTGCATTTTTTCAGAGGATGTTTTAAGCTCCCTTCTATTCCTAGTTTGTTGTTTGTTTTTCTACATCAATAATCAATGCTGAGGGGCTGAGGTTGATACTCAGTGGTAGAGCACTTGCCTAGCATGTGTGAGGCAATGGGTTCAAATCTCAGCACTGCATATAAATAAGTGAATAAAATAAAAGTCAATCAACATCTAAAAAATTTTTTAAATAATAATCAGGGCTGATTTTTTTTACATGTCGATGCGATTTATTGTCACCTACTTGTACATGCACACAAAATAACAATATAATTTGGCCAATATTACTCCCCAACATTTCCCCCTTCTGCTATGTTTTTTAAATGCTTGTTTTGTATCTCTCGAGCTAAACACAAAGATTGTGCTTTTAGGTACATCAATGTGGTAAATTTCATTGATTTTCAAATGTTAAATAAATTTTGGATTCTTGACATAAATCCCCATCATCCGTCTAGTTTTTGTCTATGATGTATTTTCCTTTTACATATTGTTGTATTTGACTTAAATTTTTGTTTAGAATTTCTGTACAGATTCATTGGAGATCCCATGAGAGGTATGTGGTTTTCTTTTCTTATTATATCTTTGTCTTGGTTTGGTGTAGTGATAACACTGGATTCATAGGAGAAATATTTCCTTGCTTTAATATTCTACAAGGGTTTAGTATTACTACTACTATTAGGAATTAGTATCATTTCTTCCTTACAGGTTTAATTGGATCACCAATAAAGCTATCTTCGTCTTATATTTTTTTCTTTCTAGAAAAGTTTTTACCTATACCTTCAATTTCTTTAATAGTCAACAAGGTTTATGAAATTGTCTGTTTTTCTTGAGTGAACATTTGCAATTTGTGGCTTAAATAGAATTTCTTCATTTCATCTAAATTGTCAAGTTAATTAACATAAACTGTTCATAATATCCCCATTATCAGTCTAGTATCTGAGAAATCTGTAGTGCTATCCCTTCTCTGGTTGCGAATATTGGTAACCCGTGTCTCCTCTTTTATTTCCCTCACTAGATGTTGATCAATTTTATTCATCTTAAAAAACTAGCTTTGGGTTTCATTGATTTTCTCTTATTTTCCTTTTTTTAAAATTTTACTGACTTATAGTCTTTATTATATCTTTTTTTCTTGCTTACTTGGAGATTAACTTATTTTTCCTTTTCTAGTTTCTCATAGTAGGAACTAAGTCAATGATTAGAGACTTATTTTTTAATAAAGCTATCTTGGGCCTGGTAGTGCTATAAATTTTCCAATAACACTTTAGTGACATTGCACAAATGGATATGTTGTTTTCAGTTTTATTCAACTCAAAATATGAATTTCTTCTCTGATTTATTTGACTCAAAAATTATTTAGCAGTGGGGGCTAAGGTTGTAGCTCATTGGTAAAGTGCTTGCCTTACATGTGTGAGGCACTGGGTTCGATCCCCAACACCACATAAAAATAAATGTACTGTGTTGTTCATTTATACCAAATATATATATATGATAGATAGATACAGTTATAGATAGATAGCAGATAGCAGCCTGGCACTTAAGTTTTCAAATATTTGAGAATTTTCCAGATTTTTCCATTATTGATTTCTCATTTTATTGTGTTCAGAGAATAAGCTTTGCCTGACTTTGAATACTTTTATATTTACTGATAATTTTTTTAAGATCCAGAATATAGTTTATCTTGGTAAATGTCCCATGTGCACTAAGCTCCTTGGGGGTTTTCTATAAATGTCAATTAATTTCAAATGGATGGATTATGTCATTCACACTTTATACAACCTTACTTTTATTTTTCGTTTTCTGCCAATTGCTGAGGAGAGGATATTGAAATCTCTAAATGTAATCTATAGGATTCATCATTTTCCTCATAATTCTATCAATTTTGATACTTCATGTATTTTGAAGGTCTAATATTAAAAGTACAAGCATTTAGGTTTATTATATAATCTTGACTGATTCGTTTATCATTAGAAAATAACTTTCTTTAGTCCTGATGATATATTTTGCCCCACAACCTCTTTTGGTTTAATGTAGCTACTCCAGATTTCCTTTGACTAGTGTTTAACATGAGATACCTTTTTCAATCATTTTAGTTTTGACTTCTTTGTCTTTCTATTTACAGTGTTATTCCCTTAGACATCTATTTGGGTCTTGCTTCTTTAGGCAATATGACAATCTCTGTTTTTAACTGATGTATTTAGATACTTTCCACTTAATAGGATTACTGCTGTGCATAGGTGTAAGCTTAATATAATCTTCTATTTGTTCCTTCTGTTCTTTGTTCTTTTTCTTTTCTTTCTGTCTTCTTTTGCAGAAATACCACTATTGGTATTTTTAGTGATTCCTCTATTGGCTTATTAAACTATAACTCTGTTTTCTAATCTTAGTGCTTCAGGGTTTAGAATATACATCTTTAATTTGTCACAATCTACCTTCAGATGATACTATATTACTTCACATATTCAATAAGAACGTTACAATAGTTACTACCCTTCTGAGATTTATACTGTTGTCATGTATTTTACTTTACATGTTTTCTAAGTCCCATACTACACTGATATTTGTCTTTAAACAGTCAATGACTTTTTAAAATGTTCAAATAAGAAAAATTATTTTAAATATTTATGCACACAGTCACCATTTTCAGTGTTCTTTACTCCTTTATTCCATTATTTCCATCTGCTGTCTTGGTGCAAGTGTAGGTGAATTCTTTCAGCTTGTATGTCAGTACAAGTCTTCATTTTAGAAAGATATTTCACTGGGCATGATATTATCGGCCAACATTATTACTCTTCAAATATATTAAAGGTGTCACTCCACTATGTTCTCTTATGCCTAATTTCTGACAAGAAATCTGATGTCATCCTTAGTTCTTCTCTACATAAATGTCTTCTCTAACTGCTAAGATTGCTCTTTATCACTGGTTTTGAGCAATTTATTTATGATATAATATACCTTGATATAGCTTTATTCATGCTTTTTGTACTCTAGTCCCATTTAATATCTTGGATCTGCAGATATACAGTTTTCACAAATTTTTGGCCATCATTTCTTAAAATATTTTTCTGAATACCTCTCATCGCTCAACTTGAAACTGTCCCACAGCTCACTGATGCTCTGGTTCACTTTTCTTTAACAGAAGAAATTTTCCCTGTTTCATTTGGGGTACTTCTCCTGCTATGTCCTCAGGTTCACTAACAATTTCATCACAATGCTTATTCTGGCATTAATCCCATCCACTGTGTTTATCATATATTTTCAACTCTAGAAGACTGATTTTCTTAAAATATATCTTCTATATCTCTTTTTACCTTTTTAACACACGAAATATAGTAGTAATAACTTTTTAAAAAATGCCATTACCTCATTCTAACATCTCCGCTAGTTCTCAGTTGGCTTTGATTGGATGATTCTTCTCCTCATCATTGTGGATTGTATTTTTCTTGCTTCTTTGCATGCCTGGTAAGCTTTGATTCGATGCCATACATTACGAATTACTATTCTTAATATTTCGTATACAATTAAATTACTGGAAACAATTTGATTCTCTTGGGTCTGAATATTTGTTAGGTATGACATAAATTTTAATAGTCAGTCCGAGGTAACACCCTTCTGATTATTCTACCCAACTTCCTTAGATAGTTTTTTCCAGGTGCTATTCTGGTCCCTGTGTTAGGACCTGTTCCTTCTAATCACTTAAGATGCTTTCTCTGACTTGCTAAGCAGTTTCATCACACTTATGTGCAGATCAATACCCTGCTGAACACTCAGAGAGCCTTTCACAGATTTCCAGAATTGTCTCTCAATGTAGCAACCTTCTTTTGGTACTCCACCCTGTGAATTCTAGTCACTTTGGTTTTCCTGGAATCTCAGCACCATCTCTCAATTCATGGTATCTTCTGGTTCTGCCTGACTTCCCCTTCTTTGTCATGGCTTGGGAATCTCTTAACATAGTAAAAGCTGGGGCAACTAAAGAGCTCATAGCATTTGTTCTTTATGTTTCCAGAATCATTCTTTGTTGCTTGATCTTCAATGTTACTGGATCTTCAAATTTTATGTTTGTGGGGTTTTTTTCATATTTATTTTAGTTGTTTCAGTTGGGAAGGTGAAGCCAGTACCTATATAAAGCTATCATAGCTAGATGTAAAAATCATTTGCTTTTCTTTTTCTTTTTATGGTGCTGGGGATAGAACACATGGCCTCATGTATGGTAGGCAAGTGCTCTACCACTGAGCTACATATCCCTTTTCTCATTTGCTTATTTTTTTAATAGCAGAATGCATAATGAAATAAATTTTAAAAGTTAACTATAAAAGAGAGTAACATCAGGGTAGACAGAACTGGGACAAAAGCTAGAGTTCTTTCAAAATCAGGCAGGAGAATCACAAGTTCAAAGCTAGCCTCAGCAACTTAGCAAGTCCCTACACAACTTAGTGAGAACTATCTCTAAATAAAAAATAAAGAGCCTAGGTATGTGGCTCAGTGGATAGGAGCCCTGGGTTCAATCACCAGTACCAGAAAACAGAAACAACTTATTTTCACAAATTAACTTTGGCTCTTCTAAATATTTAAATAATTGTAAAATAAACAAAAAAAATCTTTAAAAATTAATACCTAAATATTGAAAGCAAAAATAAAACAACCTGTGATATCATGTTGGTGACAAACCACAGAAATGAATTATTTCAAACATACCTTAGTGGGATATAGCTTAAAGACAAGAGAATTTCATTTCATTTCAGGAATACATTCCTGAAAGTATTTTAAACAACATAAATATAGTTGTGTGTTGCTTAATAATGGGAATAAATTCTGAGAAACACATCTTAGGCAATTTCAGTGTGTAAACATCATTGAGTATACTTATACAAACCTAGAAAATATAGCCATTTCCACACATAGGTATTCATATATGGTATATCATCACTTTGAGGATAAAAACCTATAAGATATTATTATACTGAATTCTGTAGACAATTGTCACATTGTAAATGTTTATATATCTAAACATATCAAAACACAAAAAAGATTAAAAATACTAGGTGACAAGAATTTTTTAGCTCCATTATTATGCACTAATGACCAAAATGTCATTAAGTGGCACAAGACTGTAAACAATTATATTGATGTCATTGAAAACTGGAACTCCAACATCAGAGAAAGAAAACACAAATCTAAGATAGATGAAGTGAAGTAAAATCTCTCTAGCATCCTGAATTTTCATGGGAATTATCTAAATGACATGATGAAAAATCCCCACATATTTCTGAGCTTTGTTCACTAAAAAGGCCTACAAATGACAGTCAATTTGAGCAATAAGCAATCCTAGTACTTGGAATGTAGCCTCTAAATATCATTTCCTATTGAAAGAAACCAAAGTTCTTTTAGAGAAATAGTTCCTTCAAGGTCTGGACAGGGAATGTTTAAGATGAACTTGGTACATCTCATAGTTCAAAAGCAAGGGAAACAGGTAACAATGACCACTAGGTGGTGGCAAAGGGTCCCAGGAGCCAAGATAAAGAGGCTTCTACAAGTCAAAAGGGGGAGAAATTGAGCATCAGATAAGAACAATTACTATTCCTAACTGGATTAAACACACCAAATATTTTTAAATGCATGACATCATATTGACTCTTAAATAAAAGTTAAAAAGATTTCAAAAGCCCCTTTGGGTATCATTTGATAATGCTAGAATAATACCTTACTATTCTGAAAAGTGTTTAAATGAAGAAAAGGAATCAAATGTTTATCTCCTGCCTTAATTATACAAACCGAATATCTGTGTAAAGAATAATCAATCATAGCCAGGCGCTGTGGCACACACTTGCAATCCCAGTAGCTTGGGAGGCTGAGGAGGGAAGATAGCAAGTTCAAAGTTAGCCTCAGCAAAAGTGAATTGCTAAAGCAACTCAGTGAGACCCTGTATATAAATAAAATACAAAATAGGGCTGAGGATATGGCTCACTAGCCAAGTGCCCCTGAGTTTAATCCCCAGTACCAAAAAAAAGAAAGAATAATCAATCATAATTTTTTATTTGTATAGGCATCCCAGCCTTTAAATGAAGAAAGAAAAATCCCAGCAATTCAGACCATTGCTATTTTGCAACCTGTAATATATTAGCAAATCTCACCAAGGTCACTGTTGACTAGTAGTCAAGATCAAAGGAGAGGACATGCAGATGTCAATGCAATATTTCCTATTAAATTTTCATAAGAAACAGAATTGAACCTAAACCTGACTACTAATTTCCAAGAAATATAAAGCAACAGAGAGAGACTGAGGTTGTTAGCTCAGCACTTGCCTAGAATGCATGGAGCCCGAGGTTCAATCCCCAGCACCACCAAAAAAAAAAGGCAATAGAGAAAACAGGTTAAATTGTTGTACCAGGGGGATGTCATTTATTCACCCAAACTACAATATATCCTAGAAGTCCCACAAACATATTTTTTTCAATTATTGCAAAAAGTTACAACAAAAGGAGAAATCAATAGAGAGTAACTTATATGAGACTTGTTCTCCCACTGAAAGCAACCAGAAAGTTGGAATATATATATATTGGTACCAGGGATTGAACTCAGGAGCACTTGATCACTGAGCCACATCCCCAGTCTCAGCCCTATTTTGTATTTTATTTAGAGACAGGGTCTCACTGAATTACTTAGCACCTCACTTTTGGCTTTGAACTCGTGATCCTCCTGTCTCAGCCTCCCGAGCCACTAGGATTAAGGCATGTGCCATCATGCCCAGTCAAAAAAGATTTTTAAAGAGCTATTTTTCAGATAGAAAGCCACAAGGAACATGCAACTGTCACCCCTAAGAGCACCCTCTAGACCTCAGTTTGAAAAGGGGAACACAAATGGGGCACAACAGTCTCACTGAGGAGAGAGAGACCAGAGTTCCAGGAGATTAAGCAGCCAAAAATATGTAGAGAAAACTACCAGAAACATGGGAGCCACAAAGAAAAAGAGTTCCAGAAATCTGCATGGAGGTGGTCTTCAGTTTGGGGTTACATTCTAAGCAGTACCTGTGAGGGCCAAGAACAACTATAAGCTAACCAATCCCACAGTTGGCACTGAGCTGGGAGAAGTCTGGATTCCAGCTAGCCAGAGAGAGTTGACGTACAAAAACAGTATGGTCAACAGCTCATGAAGAAGTATTTGATCCTGGCATCATGGCACATATCTGTAATCCCAGCAATCAATCCCAGGTTGAGGCATGAAGATCCCAAGTGTGAGGCTGGCAACTTATCAAGGGCCTAAGGAAGTTAGTGAGACCCTATCTCAAAAGAAAAAAAAAGTTCACTCAATATCATTAATTATCAGGAAATAAACTCACAAAGACATACCCACTAGAATGGCCCAAGTGCTAGTGAAGATGAAGTCAAGTGGAAGTCTCCTAAATTGCTGGTGGAAGTATAAAATGATTGTGGTCATTTTTTAGCATGGCTTGACAGTATCACATAAGACAAAAACATACATTAAACATAGGAGGCAATTGCACTCCTAGATATGAGTCCACTTATAGTGGCATATATATGAAACAGTACTGTAGGAAAAATGAATCTATAGTTTAAAAAAAAAGTTATCAATGGTTGCCTGGAACAGGTGGTGAAGGCACTCACTGGGAAGGATTCCAAGGAAACCCCTTTTCTAGTGAAAAAAACACTGTTCTATATCTTTATTATGGTAGTTTTTACATGGGTATCTACATTTGTTAAAACTCAGAGTGTGCTTGCTTTGGCAGCACATATACTAAAATTGGAACAATACAGAAAAAATCAGCATAGTCCCCGAGCAAGGATGACACCCACATTTGTGAAGTATTCCATAGTTTTGTGGAACCAACCCTTCAGCAGATGAATGGTACATATATGAAATGGAATATTACTTATAGCATTAAAAGAGAAAAAAATTATGGCATCTGCGGGTGAATGGGAATATCAGGTTAAGGGAAGTAAGCCAATCCCCAAAACCAAAAGCTGTATGTTCTCTCTGAAAGTGGATGCTGACCCATAATGGGGGTGAGGTGGGTGGTAAGGGGCATGGAAAGAATGGAGGAACTTTGGGCAAAGGGGAGGTAGGACAGGTGAGGGGGCAGAGGGATAGGAAAGATGGTGGAATGAGATGAACCACATTACCCGAGGTACATGTAGGACTACACGTGTTGTGTACAACTAGGAAAAGTTTTGTTCCATTTATATACAATGAATTGAAATGCATTCTGCTATCATGTATAACCAATTAGAACAAATTTAAAAAACTCACTGATATTGGCTATCAAGGAATTACTGTTAAGTTGTGTGATGGCCCGTGGGTTCATTATACTATTCTCTATGCTTTTCTTTAAAGCTTTTCTAATTAAATTTATTTTTTAACTAGTACATAGAAACAAACATTATAATTATTGAAGTAGGTAACATAACATTTTGATGCATGTATACACTATGTAACGTTTAAATCAGTTAAATATATCTACCTCCTCAAACATCATTTCTTTATGGTAAAACTTTCAAAATCTTTTTTTCTAGTATTCTAAAATATACAGTATGTTATGGTTACCTATAGTCCCCTACTATTCTCTCTGCTCTTATTTGAAAGTTTCCATGATAAAAATACTAAAAATAATTTTTAAATTAAGATATAACTTCAAATATTTAAAGGATTTCTATGTAGAAAAGAATTCAATTTTATAGAGGAAATCATGTGGAGGAAAATTTGGAGTCAATACAAGGATGAACTAGACAACAGAAGAACATATAGCCTTGTAAGAGAGTGACTCATGCTAGGAAATACTGGTGTACAGGCCTCATAACTATTCGTCAGGGCCACAGTAAAGAAAATAACAGCAATGAGTGAGAAACTAGACTAACAGCCTTCCAAGGTTTCTTCTAACACTAAGATTCTGCTAAGATTCCATTGATCAATGAATCTGATTGGTGCACATCTCCCAAACACATCAAAGCCTATTACTCTCCAGTCCTATCAGATATCATACTACTTGTTTAAGATTTTACATTGACTTGTTCATAATTTTTGCATATATTTGTTAAGTCTTTTTCTTAAGGCTTTCAAAAATCACAATCATACCTTACACCTGTTAGACTCTTTTAGTCCTCGCACAATGTCCTGTACATACTGGGCCATCAAAATGCCTTTTTAAAATCTCCTTTCAAATCAGTCTCCTAACATTGTGCCTCTTCTTTGCCACTCACGTCTATGTCTTACCTATCACCGTACAATCACTGACCATACCTGCACCACATTCATGTCCCCTGACCTAGACCTAGAGGAGGGCTCTGTGCATACCTAAAAAATATGAATAAAGAAATCCTTCCCATATCATGAGGCTGTTAACTTTCCAAGTGATGCTGATTCATTCTGATAATCAAATTATGACTGTAGAAGACTGCTTTAATCACTGGAAATATAATTATTCTAACTGCCTGGCTCGTACATACCCCTTACCCAGGTGGCTGCCACCATCATGAACAAACATGGAGCCAACTGAAAAATGATTTGTTTCTCCCCACCACATCTTTTCCACCCTGGTGGTCTTTCCTCCCCAGGTATTCATTGTCTTTATATCACCTTCTGACTGTCTACATGAGAATTAGGGCGTGTGTAGGGGTAAAACCCTTCAAAATGCCAGACACCTCACCAGACATTTTACCTTGTCAAATCATTTAATTCTTATGATTGGAGTAAGCATTATCTACATTTTTCAGATGAGGAAAACTTTTTTCAAAAGTTTAGTTATTTGCCCAAACGTCTAAATGATAACCTTGGGATTTGAAACCAGATCTACCTGGCTTCAAAATCTACACATTTTACAAGGCAAACAACAACATCATCTTTCTTACACAAGCCTTGAAATAACACAACCTACAGGAAACAACTTCAGTTGAGGAGGATTACTGTCACAATGGCCCTAGGACCATCTTATCCTCCAACCTCTAAAAGCTTTCTCATTCCTATAATTAAACTCTAAAAGTCCAATATCAACAAATACCAATAGGGGGGAGGTAAGTCCTAAAATGCTTAGATAAGCTTCTAGACAGATTAAATGTCTTGTTTGGATCATGATTTTCTTTAGAAAGATCAGCCTTAAGTGACTCTTTCTAAGAAACAGATCTAACCTAATTCCTTTCATTCTTAAAACTTTCTAAGGATCCCCACTATTAATGGTCTAATGCTACTTTGGCTCATGACTTCCTTTAAGATTTGCTGGCCTCTCCAACAGGCCCATCCCCTTCCAACTTCACACTTTACAACACCAACTATTCACATTCTCCTGCCCTCCCCAAATATCCTTTCTTCATGTTTCCATTTCTCTGAACACATTTCTTCTGACTGCCAGCTTCCCCCACCACCCCAGCCTGTCTAATCAACAACAAACCACATGTCAGACTCCTGTTTGCCCTTTGCCTGTGCTTCAAACACATCTCAACCACTTTCTGACCTTACTGATCACCCTTCCAACCATAATAAATGCATTTATGGACAATAATGTTCTACCATCGAATAAATACCTCTCTTTCTGCCATTATCTTACTGTGTTTCAAGTGGATGCTGTTATCTCCCTGCCAGAATGAAAGGTTCTGAGGGGAAGAACCAAGTTTTTACAGGTGTGCAAATGTCCAGCCTTGGTAGACAGCAAATCTTCCTCATGTGCTAAACCAAGTAGCCATTAAAGCCACACCCCTATGGCTTTTGTTTCAGGAGCTATCTACTCAAAGGGTCAAGAGTCATTTTCATAAAGACATTTTAAGTTTTTCACTTCATGACCAGAAGCCACTTAAAAACTAATAAATAATCAACATTCTAATTGAAGAAACTATGTCAAACTTACCATCTTAGACAAATAAAGCAAGAATGAATATAACAAGAAAAGTATGTTGTCCAAAAGGGTGGCATCTGCTGGCTCTTCGACCTTTATCTCTAGTTGGTTTTCTGTATCAGCAGCATCAACAGGAGTACCTTCTGTTATAAGTAGCTCTAAAATTGAAAGGGGAAATTGCTATTTTATTTTATGCTATAGAATAAGAATTGTCTCTCTTCAGTTTCAATATTCATCGAGTGTTTCACTAAATATATGAGTCACAGTGCCTGGAATATGTGGCTCTCCTAAAGACAATTAACACAACAGAGAAGAAAACTTCAAAATCCTAATTAGAGCTGTCAAACCCTTCAATTATAAAATGAACAATCTCCAGTCTACTCTCCACTACTTCCATGGCCATACAACTGCTACCAGAACAATATTTACTCAAGAAAAATTTTTAAAACCAGAGATATATAGACAGGGTCACATTCAAAAAACATGGATTTAGTGCTGGTGAAACTTTGTGTTTAAAATTTTAGGAAAGCTGAAAGAGAGGGAGTCTTGGTTTGCAGATTTGCAGGTGAAATGGGCCAAGGCTTAACACAGTATCTGGCACCTGGCAGAGATACTCAACAATTATTTATTGAATGGACAGATGGCAACTATTTAAAAAGAACACAGTAGTACCAAGAGAGACTAAAGGGAATTGGGTACAGACCTGCATTGAGGCTCTGTGAATGAGGTAGAATTCCAGTTAGACCTGAGAGCTTGTAGGGGTGGAATTTCAGTATGAGTTACATGAGCCTGGGGTATGTTTGATTAAACAGCAGGAGTCCAGCATGCAGTTATTAAGAAGTTGGACAAGTTGCCTCTAAGGTCTTTCTCAACCCTGAGATTCTATTCACTACTATTTTTTTAAGCTTTTGCCTAATTTTTTTTTTTTAGTTTTTGATGGACCTTTATTTTATTTATTTGTATGCAGTGCTGAGAATCAAACTCAGTGCCTCATATGTTAGACAAGCGCTCTACCACTGAGCTACAACCCCAGGCCCTCCATTCACTATTGGTCTATTAATTTGACTGCTGGTGAAGTCTGCCCCATTGGCTCAGCATCTCAGCACCTGAGACACATTAAATGACATTTGGGAAGATTTTACCTATTAAAGGTCATTGACATCATTTTGTGGTGGAACTTAAAAGGCCAGGGAAATAATTCATTCTTAATTTTGTAAGTCAAGTTTTCCCTATTCTTGAAAGTTTTGGAGCATGAAAATAACAAATCGTAATGGTGCGTGATTCATTTTCATAACATTATAGAGTTAAAGACAGTTCAGAAGTCAGTAGTGTTCATATATGGATGCAATGTCTTCTGGAAAATGGGAGAACTCATATGTTATTCCTTCTCAAATTAACTGAATCCCCCCTTGCTATGAGTTCTCCTACACTCTGTGTGTGCAGATGGTGGGGGGGAGGTTCAGATCAGTGCTGCCAAGCCCTGCACTGGTGCAGGATAATGCTTATAGCTATGCTTACAGACCAGAACCTTTAAAAACACAAAATACAGTAATTATGGCTTCATAGCACCATACTGGATGGATTAAAATAAACAATTAGTCATCATCTAATTTATTGATAAAATGAGAGAGAGCAACACAAAAGTAGAATGCTGTTGATGCCATTATTGGGGATTTTTTTGAAAAGTTGTTTCTCATCTCCCACTGGATATTGTGCACTATGATGAAGTATTTGTAAGTGTCAATCTAAAATCGATTGCAGTTCTGTACTGTTTGCTGTAAGTATATAGTATAAAGATCTGTACCATTGACTGCATTTGAAAAAGTTTAATTACCATGTCCAGGAAGCAAGTCAAAACAGGACTTGAGCTATATTATATTCCATTTAGAAGAAAAGGGAAGAAAAACACAGAATTTATGAGACTATGAACAGTGATTATTCAAGCTAACTTGTACTAGGCCAGACTTTCCTGGAAGGCCTGCTAAACACAGATTGTGGGTCCCACCCCTAGAGTTTCTGGTGCTGTTTGTCTGGTTGAAAACTACAGTATTAGAGCATAAGGCCTTTGAAGAAAAATATTTTAGTTGTAAATGGTTTACACAAGCTAGTCATACCTAAACATTTGCTTTTAGGTGAGTTACAGTCTCTGGCCTATTTTTGATTTCTAGTCATCTTTATTCTTGCTTTTCTCTCACTTAAGATATTTTTTTTTTGAACTCACATGTACCTATATCACTCTCTGCTCTATTTCGTACCTTTGGCAACAAATATCCTTGAAAGCCTTCATTATGGTAATGCCTCTACTTTGTAGAGAAAAATTGGCAAGCTTTACCTGGGTCTACTTTCTCAGTATTTGGGATCTGAGACACTTCTGAAACACCCATGTCCTCAGTCACAGGTTGATTCAAGAGGCTGGGCTCTTCAGGATGGTTCATATTAAAATGATGACGCAGGAGGTTTGGCTCTTCATGAAGATTTCTATTAAGACGATTTGTGTTCTCTTTAGGAAAATCATCTTCATGGGGTGGCTGCATCTCTACAAGGGAGAAGAATGCATTGAGCCAGATGGATGACACTATCTACCCCCACTTAAGCCCAATGATCAGCACTCCCCCTCAGCACACAGTTCCAGATACCTCAACACTGCCCTCCATGTCCTGGCATGAGCCCATGAGAACAACTGGGCAAGGATACAGGAGGGTTAATTGTTTTCATCCCATTTAAAGGATGACTGAACTATACAGTCAAATTTATAAAAAAGCCTCATCTGCCAGAGGACTTTCATCCTTTCCCATTTCCATATCACCTCGTTCCTTGTCCATCATGTCTACCCTTTTGGCTGTGGTTTCAGTTTTCTTTAAAATCTTCCAAATTATACTCATTTCTTGTTTGTTTTCTTTGGTTTCTAGATAAGGATTGATTTCTTTTTTCAAAAGTTTATAAGCATCAGTCTTCTCCTGTTCGTTTGAGACCTGAGAAATGTTGCTGGTTTTGTTTTTTTCACTTTCTGGCACTTTCAATTTATCTGGTAGTATTTCTTCAAAAAGTTCAAATGAAGTTTGTTCACCCTGAGCATTATCTGTTTGACTATCTGCATGAGGATGGTTCTTCTGAGCCAAAAATTGTTCCTCAAGATCCACAGTGTTTTCTGAGAATGCACTTTCAATTTGTTGTGAGTTTGCTACTGCTGGTTTAGGTTCAGGTTCAACATCCTGGGAGACTTCAGGAAATTGTCCCACTTTTTCTATAGCTTTCTCAGAATCTTCATTTGCAGAATCATACAATTCCCAAAATCCTAGAAGTTCTTCTACATTATAATTATCAAAATTATCTCCTCCAACATCAAAACAAACAAAATCTGTCTCCTGTAAGGAAAAGAAAACCATTAATGTGTCAATAACAAAGTATCACAAAAGCAAACTCATCCATGCTCCCAAATTCAGGATTGGTTCTAAAGAATCTTTGAGGTCAACCAGATTACCCTCCTCCAACCCCCACTGCCTAACTCCATCTATGGCTGAGTAAATCTGTCTTTTTCTAGACTACAGTGTTAGAAAGTCTATTCTTTCTTTCTTTCTTTTTTTTTTAACATGGGTCATATTCTTTAAAAAGCATAATGAGTAAAAATGGTGACAATTTGGTCTCCAACTGCCTGACTCTTGGGTCTCTCTCAATTTGCTCTGAACATAAGTAGGGAAAGGCAAGGTATCACTTATAGGATCCTCCAGCTCTTAATATCTACACCTATGTTTCAGAAATTTAACTCTTAATCATTTTCTCAGGAGAAGCTGGAAGATCCTGCAGCCTTGAGAAAGATGAATCAGTTTTAAAGTATCTTACTGAGATACAAGTACATTGGATGGAATAAAGAATGATATTAAGGAGGCTCCTCACATTACTATTACCACAAGAACAAACTGAAAACAAGATTCAACAAGGTATACACCTTTCTCTTCATCAGGGTTTCACAGTCACTAAGATCTCTCTCAGGATTATGTGTATATTATCTAGTCTTCCTTCTTGCTACTAGTAAGCAAATTGATATAAAAGGAGCCATAGTATGAATGGACATGTTTTTAAAAAATTTCCATTCCTAATTAAATCTTCATAATATTCTTCGGGGGTTCCGGGGATGGGGGAGGCAGTTCAATGTAGTAGGGATGAGTGATTTCCTCTCCTCATCACATGCATTTCTAAGCCATGAGGGATGCATGTAATGGGAAATACAATAAGAAGGCAGAGTTCAAAACAAATGAGTTCTCTGTAATCAGTGAACTGCTGTCACAGCTTAAATCCCAAGAACTCTCTTTACCAACAATGAAGTCCAACAAGCAACAGAAGTGATTTTATGGCCCCTGAGATTATAAAGAAATTTTAGGAACAGCAACAACAAACAGGATGACTTTATCCATTCAGTCCATCTAATCTAAGAACTGTCCTAGCCTAGCAGCTTGCATATTCTACAGCCACTACAAAGAGCTGCCCAAAGATGTTTCAGTGTTGGTGGGCATCAATTACTATACAATTTAAAACTCTAGAAAATAATCAGCTGAAGTGAGAATTCTAGAACACGAAATCCTTTCAGTCACAAAATCAATTTAAGTTAGAGCACCATACAGGAATGTTGTATAAAGGAAGCAGTTGGGGCCTTAAAAGATCTGAGACTGAACATCACCTGAAATGCTCAGGTCCCCTTTTCCAAATCTATAACATGACTATGATCCCATATATGACTAAGAATAAGAAAACCTTTGTAAGTACATATTTCTAACCTAGTATAAAAGTTAGAGTTTATTAATTTAACCTAAATATACTTAAAATGTCTAATAACTATCCAATGAGATTTGCCTGTAAAATGAAATTATTTGCCTCTTAGAATATCTGTTTCAATATATTAGACAACTCTCAGATTATAATATAATCACCCTTGAATGCCTTTCAAACTTTTTTTTTTTTACAGGTAGTCTGATTTCAAATGAAAATCTGACACACAAATGTTAGATTGCCCCCCAAAACACATTATAAAACATTCAGAAGCAGTTAACTGAATATAACTGATGGGTTTATAAGCCAGTTTACAATTGAGAACAAAAAAGAAATCCATAACTTACATCTGTTGGAATTTGTAGCTCTTCTTTAGTATATCCACGAACTACCTTGATGAAATCTTTTGGAAAGTATCCAAACATACGGCCAACCTATAGTGCAAAAGAGACAAATATCAAATAAATTCTGTACAAGGAATATAAATAAGAGATTTATCAGAAGTGGCAGGAAATATACACATAATAGATAGGTATATGGTATAACCAAGAAAGAAAGTTGCTATAACAATTACACTGAGATTATTATTCCAAATAAAAATTAAGTACAGAACTATTAAAGCAACATTTCCAACCACTGAAGTTTTCTTTTTTACATTTAGCTTAATTCTCAACACAGAGCATATAAAGTTAAGACTTCAGAAGTAAATAGAAGATCTGCATAGAAGATTATTGGATACTATATGGTTAAAACTATGTAAATCAAAGCTAGTTATAAATGCAATTCCAAATAACCTCTAGCAACAATTTACCTGTACATTTTGTAGCATTGCTCATAAACCAATATTTATGTCTTTCTTAACCAATACACAATAGTCATAAAAATTAATAAGTAAAAACAATACAAAAATCTCTAAAATGTATTACCACTATAGCAGATGTATTGATAGTATATGCTTTCCTAGCTTTGTCCAAATCTACTTTTACAAGCACTTGGGGAGTGCTGAGGGCCATTGTCAAGTAGGAATGAAGTTTCAAAATTTCCTTGCCAGCGTACCCCATGTTAAATGGATTTCGCTGTTGACATTGCATGTAAGGTGACCTTGCTCAAGGAACAAGGCAGATCCGGGTTTAGAGCTGATCAGGTTTGAGGAAGTATCCCACTCCTTAGGGTGTTCCCGGTTTAAGACAAAAGGAGTTTTAGAAAAGTTGGAGGTTGAAGATGATTGCTGCTGGGAGTAGAGCATGCCTGTAGCCTGAGTTCCCGCTGAGTTCTCCTGGAGAAAAAGTTTTTAGGAGGTGAATTGTTCGGGAGATTGGATTGACCCTGAACCTGTGTGGAGGCGGTGTGAGTCGGGAATAAAGAATTGCTGTTTGAATCTACAAGGCTGTGAGTGCCTCCTGATTCTGTGCCCAGCCAAGACTGCGGCATTATGGTGGCCCGTACGTGGGACGTCTGAAGCTTGGGGGTAAGTGAATTTGCTCGCTCCTGAAGGAGAGCAAAAAAATGGGTGACCACTTCAAAAAACAATGTGTTCTTGTTTTGATTTATTTTGTTTTCATTTCAAGTGGCCTGTTCCTAAAACTTTCTCAGGAAAACTGGGGAAAATGGTTGACTCAAGGTTTGAAGTTGTTCGCCTCCGAGGAAGAAAAATTGTTAGAGGAAGGAGGTAACCCAGTAAGACCAAGAAAAACTATGGCATATGTTGATACAATACAAAAATGTAGCCCATGGCTTTATAAAGATGAGTTATTAAGTATATCAATGGGACCATTATGGTATCCTGTAGAAGGATTTTCTTCAACAAGAAAAAGATGGCTAGTTCTGTTCACTATACTTGTCTTGGTTTTTACAGACAGCTGATTCATTTACAAAGCTAAAATGTTAAAATATCAACCACTAAATATGAAATCAAGTACTCTTTACTTATTAAGTTCCATAAGGTAATATATTTAGACATTATGTGTGTTTTCATAAATTGGCAAATGGAAAAATGTTTAATATTGCTTTGGTCTGTGTCTTTGCTGAAACAAGGTTACTAAGTTTTAAGATTCTATCATGTGTAATTTATATACAGAGAGTATAAGAAGTTTCAGCTGGGTTTCAATTACAGTATAACAGTACCTTAAAAAACATGAAAGTATTTCATCTTATTAAAGTGGAGTAATTTTATAAGGGTTGTTTTAGAATGTGAATTTATAAAAAGGGTTAATGGTTAAAAAATGTATCCTCCTCCCTTCTACGAGTGATGGTCTAAAATTTGGGGGCCAACAGAGGTGAGGCAAGAACCTCACCCCCCCCACTGGCACCAAGGTTAAATTTGGGGGCCAACAGAGGTGAGGCAAGAACCTCACCCCCCCACACACTGGTGCTTAGGCCTATCCACAAGCATGGCTGAATGCTGGACCGGTAGTCAGTGACGGGTTGATCTGGTTGCAGTGGATTCAACCCAAGACAGGAAACTGACGTCTAAAGGTCAGTTCTCCCATGACAGGTAAGAACCATATGTTGAATTGGACAACCTACCAGGCACGGTCCTTTAGCCACATTGCTTGTTGTTTAATTAATCAGAAGGGGGGAGAAAATTAATGCTGCAGTCTTGGCTGGGCACAGAATCAGGAGGCACTCACAGCCTTGTAGATTCAAACAGCAATTCTTTATTCCCGACTCACACCGCCTCCACACAGGTTCAGGGGCAATCCAATCTCCCAAACAATTCACCTCCTAAAAACTTTTTCTCCAGGAGAACTCAGGCTGCAGGCACGCCCTACTCCCAGCAGCAATAATCTTCAACCTCCAACTTCCCTAAAACTCCTTTTGTCTTAAACCGGGAACACCCTAAGGAGTGGGATACTTCCTCAAACCTGATCAGCTCTAAACCCGGATCTGCCTTGTTCCTTGAGCAAGGTCACCTTACATGCAATGTCAACAGCGAAATCCATTTAACATGGGGTACGCTGGCAAGGAAAATTTGAAGCGTCATTCCTACTTGACAATGGCACTCAGCAGGGGAGAAAATAAAATTACAATATAATGCATATGAAACCACATATCAAGCTTCAGTTTCACCCAAAATAAATCCTCTGCAGAAAAGAACCCCATTTATTTTCAGCACCAACATTTAAATTATATGGAGTTACATAAAGTGTACAAAAGGTATATAAAGTTCCCCTTGAGAAAGACACTCCTATTACTAACTACTGACTAAAAGGAACAGAAGATTCTTGCCAATAATTAAAGGAAACTGATAGGCAAATCAAATGCCCAAAAAAGAAAATTAAAAAAGGCATCTTATCACTACCTCTAAAATATCCCCATTCATGAATGTTCTTGTTATATCTAGAAACCATCTGAGAACCAGTATTAGTGGTAGAATACTGCCATGAAGATTAAATAAGACGGAGCAATTAAAAGTTTCATCACTGCAGATAAAGTCTGAGACTCTAGAAAACCAACAACATTGCAGAATGAAAACTGAAAATTCAAAAGGAGAATCATTTTGAAAACTAAAGAGTTTTTAATTTCTTAAGTATAACACTTATGACATGAGAGGTGAGTCTGAGGGGAAATACACTTTTCCCTTCTGATGAAAATTCTATTAAGGTTACATTTGGAAAAGGGAAAGAAACCAGAGATGTATGGAGAAAGGGAACACATTTATCTCTTCTTAATCTGTGTCAAATGAGACCATAGATTATATAAAGCTCCATAATTACACACTGGGTGGTATCCCATTTCTTGTGATATGAAAAAAAAAATGATGCAGAATCATGGAGGCTCATGACTGGAAATAATTTTTATATCTAATTTTGCTTCCATACATCATCCCTGCCAAGGTGCTATTGATTTGATTTGTGGGTGGGGAGCCAAGAACTGCCATAAGAGAACAAATTCTGCATAAGCTACTATCAGAACAAATGTACTTAAGTGCCACTGCCCTGAAAGGAAATATTCAAAAGGAAGATGGATTAGACAGGGGTCCTTTCCTAACTGAGTTTTTCATTTTATAGGGAGCTAAGATAAAACACAACCTGACTGAAGGCAAAGAAGACAAATGAATGCCAGAGGAGCAATGCAAACAAGGTGCCACCCAAACACTCATCAGTCGGCAAAGATCCTTTCTGGTCAGGTGCTGAAAGCAGGGCTCCTCAGGAAGACAGGATGAGTGCTGCCACCCAGAATGGCAAGAGTCCTGGGGATGAACAGAGTTAACAGGCTACAATGAGAGAGGAGAAAATGCAAATCAAGCCCATTTATCCAAAAGCTCAAAGAAGGAAAGAAAGACGACTACTACATGAAAAATGCCACTTAGGTACATGGAAAAACAGTTCCAAGTTTAAAGGTTACCAATCCTATTTGGTATACTTGAAAGAAACAATAGATGGTTCTTTATATGGAGTACCGCAACTGGGACTCTGTCTAAATATAAAGTTTGTACCTAGAGGCACCATGTTTCAAGATCATTCCCTAAGAGTCAGAAATGGCAACAAAATGAAACTAGTTTTCCATAGGGATTACTCTTATTTTCTGTCTTATTTTCTGCTGTGTGGTGTTTTATTTAGGGTGAGAACTTTCAAGGATGCAACCTGGAATGTCTCTAAACTGGAACATTCCTACAGTCATCAAAGACCCTTGCTACTATTTTACGTAAACAATCCACATATCACATTTTTTTAAATGAAAAGGACAATACTCATAAGCCACTAGGAGGACACTCCTAGTGAATCTCCCCATTTAAAATATCAAAGCATGATATAAACAATGTCATGTCTTTCATCAGAAGATCCATACTACTGGCTGGAAGTAGAACCCCTGGGGGAACCTTCAGGCATAGAATATAGGAAAAGCAGGAAATGGATGACCCAGAAGTTGCAAAAAAGAAAAAAGGGGGGGAAAAAAGCACACAATGAACATAGTATTCTGCTTTTTTAGAGTAAAAACAGCACAAATGATTAGGTAAAATACACAAAAAAATCAACTTTAAATATGTATGCCTGAGTTACTATCTCAGACTTAATTTACAGGATTAACTCTAATGTCCATGAATCCTTTCCTTTTGAAGCAGCAAAGCTAAGAATTGTCAGGTTTTCACCATGACGACCTTTATGATGTGTAGAGCCTTCTGGAACTTGATGTGAGGGGTAGCAACCACAACCAGTTCAGTTCTGTTTCAGAAAGTCTCCTGACTTTCTATGCTGTGCCAGGCCTAAGGTGTGTTAGGAGCACAGGGCCTGGCAAAGAGGTCAGGTTAACTCTACAAAGACCCCAAGAAATCAGTCATTTAAATCTACACTGCTACCCATCAAAAGTAAGAATATAACACCTGTCAAACTTTTACTTACACTTCCGGCCCAAAGTTCTGGTGATACCTCTGCAAGTTTATAGTAGACAAATACAGGGTCGCCTTTTTTAAAATTTACAAAACGACAATCTGGTCCTGTGAAATCTTCAACAGCTTCACCTCGATACATTAACACTGTATATGAACATTGAAAAAAGAAAAATACAAACATTAGGATTTGATTTTTCACAGTCCATATTGACTCATCAGGAAATATGAATCCCACTATGAACAAAAATCAAGTTTTTCCAGTACTCTCTGAAATCACTTTTAATTCACCTGCTCAAAGTATCTAAAATCCTTAGAGATTTTATTGCTATAAAATACAATATTCCCTGCAATTAGACGAGGGAAAAGGAAGCTTCTCTATTTTTCTCTGTGCTGAGAAATAAAAAGCAAAGTGGCTACCACCAACCATAGCTGGTTTCAGTGAAACTCTTGGTTCTTGCAGGCCTCCTCAATTTTTTTCTGTTTCATAATCATAGAAAGCTTCATTTTGCAAATATGTAAATCCAAGTGTAGACATGGACAGGCTTAAGTATGGCTTCAGGCAGAGGTAATAGGGAAGAGGTTAGAATATCCAGGAACCCCCAAGGGGTTAATTAACTTGAACTAACTGCTAAAAGACATTACCTTTAAGTGGCTGCAAGTGCTACCATGCAGCCGTAAACACTGTCAATTTCATTTGCAGCAGAGTTGCTGTCTCTGGGTTCAGGATCTGGGTAAATAACCAGGAAATATATTTTCTCTGAGCAAATATTGTTGACTATATCCAACATTAAGATTGTTTCAAAACATCCTCATTCGTATTTTTTTTTAATAAACAAAATCAAAAGTGGGTATCCTATCTGACAAGGAACAAGTTTAACCACGAGAAAAGGTCAGGCAATACCTTCATGCTTAAAATGCAGGACTAGGATCACAATTGATCTAGAAACTGGTAGAAGCAACATTTTTCTTTTGGTTGACCAAATAGACAGTTTCTGATTTAAGATGAAATGGACAATAGATGTATGTAAAAAGCACAAAGAAATGGAAATAACACTTTTTCTAAAAGCCAATTAGCAGTAAAATACACGAGAATGTTTGTTTTATAAAAATATATGTCTGAGGAACAAACACAGATTTGGAGAGGGTAACTTGTTTTTTTGAAGCTAAAATAGGACTATTTTCAGAACTGTCAGCATCCTAATTCATATGTAATTAAGAGGCCAAGTTGAAGGTGAGAGACACTTTAAGGTGGGGAATTCTCATCACAAGTGGAAATGGCAATGTTTCTCTTGTTCCCCCTTAGGTCATAGAGGATTTATAAATCAGTAATATATTAGGTGACAACATAATGCATACTATGGAGCACCTATTTAGTTCTTTTTTTTTTTTTTTGGAGCACTTATTTGGAAGGCACACAAGGACACCTTACATACACACCTCACTACTTCCTACAACGCAACACAGACCCACCTGTTGTTTTTGGTCACATCTGTTTGGACACAGGCCATTTCTCAAGTTATGTTACCCCACTGAACCTAACCAACACCATGTCTTAGTACTGACGAAGCATCAGTGATGAGATTGTCCAGGTATCCCACGTAGGATAGCGCTCAAGAGCAAAGAATAGCAAAAATGAAAGAAAATATCATGGCAGCTGCTTTGCTTCTCTGAGTGTTTATTTATTCCAGCCTTAGGGTTACCTCTAGGAACTTCTTAACATATATTGGAGACATCTTTTTTCTTTATTGGAGTGGAACAAACAATTCAAATTACAAAATTTGGTTTTGGTAACACCAATTTAGACATAAAGAGCTCAATGGTAAACTTCTTGGCCTTTTTAGCATGAATATTTAAAAATATGTACTGCTTACAATTTATGGACAACACGGTCATCAAGTTGCAAGGTTACTAGAAACCAAGCGGGAGTCCATAAGAAGTATTCTGGGCCAGTAAATATATAGAGGAAAGAGGTTCCAACAACACTAGTGACTGAGTCTAAAACTGAATTGGCTTATAAAAATCTTGGAGTATTTTTTATTGTTATTGCAACAAACCTCTTCATCTGAATCTGAATGGCTACATCCTCCCCACTGCCCACCTCCAATCCAGGAATTCTATCCACTTCCTGCGCACAGAAGAGGCTGCAGTTCCCAGGTGGCTGGTGCAGATCCTTGGCCTCTTTCAAAAGCAAAAGATTATTGGCCCACCTGCTACCCTACCTCAAATATGAAGGGAGGCTTCTATGCACAGAAATGACAGGATTGAAGCAGAGTCGGGGCCGAGACCTCGGAACACATTGCGTGCCTGGACTCGGTGCTCTTCCCAAGCCTAAACTCTAGTCCCTGTTAAAAGGCAAAACCAGCCCAATCCCCAGTGCAGCAAAAGGACAAAGGGGCCAGTGAGCCTTTCCCAAGGAGCCCCACCATCAACCTGCCGTGGGAATTAGGGCCACCGAGCCCTGGAGAGCATCTGCCCTGATACTGCACCGGCCCAGGTCCCTGTAGAGGGGGCAGAAAAGCGCTCTGCTACAGCGTGGGCACAACCCCATCACCCACTGAGATCCTAGGCGAATCCTGGAAGGGAATAAACTGAGAGCTGTCCCTGGGGAATCGTGTTTCCCAACCCCTGCCTCAGTCAGTAGAGAAAAATAAAACGCTGGCAACAAGTGGGAGTCGAAGCCCCCCACAACCCGAGCGGGCTGGCTGGGGCGCCACCAGAGCCAGAGGGGATACACGCAGGGTCCCGAGGCTCTGTCACTCCTGCTCCCCACCCGTCATCCTGCGACCCCCCTCACCCAGCCCTCGGGGCTGGGGACCTGGAGATCGGAGCCCCAAGCGGCCCCAAAGAGCCACAGTGGAGACCCTGGGCTGCCCACCCGCCTGCGCACTCACTGCTGCATTTGTCGTCTGCACAGAGTTTGTGTTTCGACCAGCGCTGGCCGGTGTTCTGGTCCGGTTGGCCCGGCACTCGCCAGTTTGGCCGCAGCACGAACAGCCAGAAGAGCACCATGAACAGCCAGAAGACCAGCACCTGCGCCACAGCCATGTTGTGGTCACCTGGGTGAGTCGGTGAAGTAGGCTGCAGCGGGCGTCTGTGGGCGCGTAGGAGGTGGGGCTCAGGGGGCGTGTGGGTAGCCAAGCGCAGAGGGGTGGCGCCAGGGAAGGCTTACGCCTTTCCCGGGTGACACTTCAGCAGGGATATCTGGGGGTCAGTCCACAGACTCTACTGGAGAACACACGGAGCTGGAGCTCCGTCCTTCTCTAGTCCAGACCTTCTCCTCAACTGAACACCTTCTCCTGTAGTTGCTGCCTTGGCAACTAGGACTCTCCTTCTCGTCCAATCACCTGCCTTTGCTTCTGTGCCCTCACAAGCGACCCTCCATATGATTCTAGTAGTCACCCACCCATCCCCACCCCCACCCCCGCCAACTGGTCCTTTCTGGCTTTCCTCAACGTCTCATTTCTGGTTCATCCTGAACTAGCCCACTCCACCATCACTCCCATCCCCCATTCCTGGTCTGGTACCTCCTTTTCTGAACTACCAAATCCCACCCCTGACTTGTCACAGCTAGTCTATGGTTCCAGGCTCCCTCCCCTTCAAACTCCTAGAGGTTCCTTGAAGCCCCACCCCAAGATCCCTCTGATTAGGAAAGAGGAAGGTGAATGGAACTGTGAGTGAGGGTGTAAACTGGAGACAGTGGCCTGCTTTCTTTTAAGGCGGGGACAGGTGGGGGCAGAGAGATGGACATTAGTCTTCAGGCTAAGATCTTGAGATTCTTATCTTTATCCGTAAGGGAAGAAATTATTTAATTCAAAAGCATATTTTTAACTCTCATTTTGTGCTACCATTCATGCCAGACGCTGGACAAAGCCCTAGCATGGTGTGGGAGTGAATGAAAATCAAAAGACAAGATAACTGGTCCTGGTCCAAAAAAGTCCACAACTTAGTGGGAACCAACTGACAAAACCGATTTTCAGAGAAGAAAGCTAGTAGCTAACATTTCTTGAATGCTTTCTTTATGTCCAGTTGTTATTCTGAAGGTTTTATACATATCAATTCATTTAATCTTCATAACAATAGTACCTTACAGTAGTAGTAGGTCCTATTCCAATCCTTATTTTAGAGTAAATTGAGGCAGTCACACATCCAGTGAGTAATGGAGCTAAGTATCAAGCCCAAGGAGTAGACTCCTTTTCATCACAACCTATCAACTAACAAGCAATTGTACTTTCTGACAAGAGGAGCAAAATCTGATTTAAATCATAATATAGCTGAATTACTGATATGTACAGTTAAGGGGGGAAAGGCACAAGCTAGCCAGCCCAAGGAAGAGTGTCTGCAATGCTCCCATCCTGGGTGGAGCCATTCTCCTTTGTCTGTGACCAAGGGCTTGTTACTATAGTCTCTGCTAAGGTTATTCATCAACCTCCAACAATGAACCCATCAGTTGTTTCTCCAAATTAACTGAATCTTTAAAACTTAGAAAAAAGAATGTAGTCCACCATGTTCATAATGTTAAATAAAGAAAACGATGGGAAAAAAAGGTGTGCACAAACATTTGTCTACAGGGGCCATGAGAGGTCCCCGTTGGTCCAGTGTACTTCTGCGCTTTCTGGAGAACCAGTGGATCATACAGAGAAACTGTCTATCTGAGTCATTCTTCATTTCTTTTCTACCATGTATTTATTATGTTATAAAATGTATCTAGTAGGCATCTCTAACAACATGTTGAAAACTGAACTCATTTTTCTCTCAAAATCTGCTTTCAGTCTTCCCTATCTCAGAAATAAGAATGACAATTTAATTCCCATTATCCAGGTGCTCAAAGCCCAAAACTTACAAACCACCTTTGATCTCTTTTCTCTCACATTCCAACTCCAGTCCACTAGACAATATTATGTCTTTATTTTTATAATTTTATTGAGATATAGTTGACCTACAATAAATTGCACATTTAAGGTGTACGATTTGATAAGTTTTGACATGAATATACCCATGAGACTATCACCAAAATCAAAAAAGTATTTCATCCTTCTTTGTAATCCCTCCCCTCTCCTTTTCTGGGCTGTCTCCAAACATCTCCTGTCATCATAGATTGTTTTGCATTTTCTAGAATTTGATATAAATTATAAAGCATTTTATTTATTTATTTTTCTGACTTCCTTCTTTCCAAATAAGCATTTGAAACATGCCCAGAATCTGACCACTCCTCTGCATCTGCTAAGCCAATATACAGGCCAAACCCACATCATAAGTCACCTGAATGATTCCCATAGCCTTCTTTTGTCCTTGCTTCTGCCCTCATTTCCCCCAATATCTATTGTCCTGATGGCAACTAGAGTGATATTCTTAAATATAAATTTGATTGTGTCTCTCTGCTCAAAATCTTCCTATAGCTTCCCATTTCCAAATAAAAGGCAATGACTTTAGCCAGGCCTGGTCGTACTCATCTGTAATCCCAGCAGCTCAGGAGGCTGTCAGGAGGATCCTGAGTTCAAAGCCAGCCTCAGAAATGTAGTGAGTCCCTAAGCAACTCAGTGAGACCCTATCTCTAAATAAAATATTTTAAAAAGGACTGTGGGTGTTGCTCAGTGTTTAAGTGCCCCTGGGGGTTCAATCTCTGGTATCAGGAAAAAAAAAGAAAAAAAAGCCATGACTTTATTATGGATTGCCCTGCCTTATTATGGACTGTTCTTATTCAATGCGACTCCCCTCATCCTCTTCTCCCCATTTCCTAACATTCTTCTCTTGTCTGTTAGTTCCATTTAAATACACCAATCCCACCCCTGCTTCAGAGCATTTACACTTGCAACTTTGCCTCAACCTTAACTGCCCAAATCATCTAACTAGCTAACTACCCCCTCACTTTATCATGTCTCTGTAACAGTGGCATTTCATGTGATAAAGGCTTTTCCTGGCCATCCTACACAAAATAGAGCCTCTTGCCATGAGTATCAAGCCCATTACCCTGCCTTTCTTTCTCTTCAGACTTGCCTTACCACTTTAGACTTCTCTTACCACTTGCCTTACATTTGTTTATCTACTTGACTGCTCTGACCCAACCTCAAACACAATTTCCAACAGGAGCAGGAAATTAGTTGTTTTGTTCACTACTGTTACATCAGTGACTAGGGAAATGCCTAGAATGTATGAGAGAGTTAACAAATGATTTGTTGGATAAACTCATGGTTCCAATAATATTATAAATATACTACACTATTAACCTAAACACATATATTAACTATTAAGCCCCCATATATAAATAGTACTGAGAGGAAATAAGCTATGAGAACAAGGCATTTAAGGTCCACCTCTCAGCAGCATGCATCCTCAACTCCAGGAATGTACCCCTGAATGTGTTTGTTGAATAAAAACATACTTGTGTGGAGAGTAGTTGTTTGGTTACATGATACTGGAATATTTAAGTAGATCTTTTAAAACTAGTTTTAATTTTTTCTTATTTTTCTTATTATAGAATGTGGTATGTTTTAGATTTTTTCTTATTGTAGAATAGAAATTAATGATAATTCATTGGTGGAAAAATCAGAAGAGCAAAATGATCTAATTGCATATTACCTTCTTGATATTTACTTTGACTCATAATCAGATATACTTTTATATGCATAGTCAGTGCTTCCAGTTACTGAAGAACTAGCTGCTTAGTTTGTAGAGTTTTCAATATTTTGATTTATCAGTATTATTTTTTAAACTTATTGCCTTAAAGACATATTAACTAGTCTGGTGGATAATGAGAAGAAAATTTCTCAACTGGCCACAATAAGGTAGTGGTAGTTCTTTCTACCAGGATACATACAATTAGTGGATGAATCAGCATTCACTTTTACTCATAGCATTTAAATATGTGGCATTGATGTTTAACATGTTTAATATAAGGTTATATTAAAAACCTTCAGAAAAGGAACAGGATAGAATGTGGTGGTGATTGTTGGTATGGAGATAAATAATCTCAAGTGAATTATTCTTTAATACCTCAAAGGGAATTCTTACGGGGTAAGGGTTGAGTAATTGTTAAAGATAAATGTGACCAGTTTGGGGACATAAAATTCTAAGATATGAAGGGTTCCTAATGTCAGAGTACAATCTAAATGAGACAAGAAAAATATATCTGAAACAAATAATTGGCAGGATAATAACATATACCATTGGAAATTTGTGAAGGCACTTGCCTAGGAGCATTCAGTAGGCCTACCACTGCTGTTACCAGGAAGAACTTCATCTACTGTAAATGATGGGCCAGAGAATAGTGTTAAACATTTATGGAAGACTAAATCTCTCCAAGAGGGGCAACAGATTTACCCTCGCATATGAAACATTGGAAAAAAAAGTGGACAAAATACAAACAACAGTTCTCAGATATTAGATAATAAGCAGCATAAGAGTGACCTCTAAGATAAAGTTAGGCATGAGAGATGAGTGCTAGGATTATCCCAATTTACTCCCCTGGAAAGAATTTTTCAGGCCACATCCAGAGAAGGGAAACTCAAATAGAAAATATCCTGAGTTGAAGAGATGGATTTTAAAGTCTGAAAAGAACGATGCAGCTAGAAGTCCCAGAGCAGAATAAAGGAAACAGTAGAGAACTGCAGAGGCAGGGAGAGTGTGTACATGCACTAGCTCTCTAGACATCTATGGAGGGTTCCCCTGAAGTCTGCAGCTATGTAACAGTGGGCTCACATGTAAGGCCAGAGAAAGAACCTTCAGAAAGGAACAGAATGGAAGGTGGTGGTGATTGTTGGCATGCAGATCAATTTTTGTAATCACCAGCTAGAATGGAAAATCTATAATAAAAGGGCATCAAGTAACATAGTCAGTAAAAGGGACAAAATAGCCCAAGATTTAAGGTAACTCCTGTCTAGCCGAATCTTAAAAAGATAAAAATGTTTCCAAGATAGTTCAGAAAAAAAGCTGTACACAGCTCAAGAATATTTAAAAGAATACAAAATGTTTCCAAGATAGTTCAGCAAAAAGCTGTACACAGCTCAAGAATATTTAAAAGAATACAAAATATCCAGTACTGAACAAGGTAAATTCACAATGTTTGGAATCCAATAAAAATGTATGAGGCATGCAAAGAGCGAGGAAAATATAACCCATGTTGAAAAGAAAATTAATAAAAATGATCACTAATTACACTGTGATAGAGTTATTATACAAGGACATTAATACAGTTGTATACCATATGTTCAAGATGCTATGGAAAAGCATAAGCATGTAAAGGAGAAAAAGAAGATATAAAAATGTCTGAATTAGATAAAATTAGATAAAATCAGATAAAACAATGGCTAAGGTGAAAATTACACTGAATGAGATTAACAGCAGATTCAACATTGAAGAAGTCAATATCAGCAAACTGAATATGCAGTGATAAAGACTCCAAAATCAAACACGGAGAAAGAGACTGAACTGAACAAAGCATCAGTATGCACAGCTTCAACCAGTCCAATATATATGTTATGGTAGTTCCTAAAAGAGGTGGGAAAAACACATTTGAAGAAATAATAAATAAAAATGTTCTATATCTGATGAACACTCAGATTCAAAAAGCTCAATGAATAAGAAAAATGATAAAGATGACACAAATTTACACTAAATGCTTAAAACCAGTGCTAAGAAAAAAATTGAAAAGCATCTACAGAAAACAGATACCATTATGTACAAAGGAGTGAAACTAAAATGTCAAAATTCATTCAAGAACCATGCAAACCAGAAAACAGTACATCAACATTTTCAAGTTCTGAAAGAAAAAAAACTGATATCCTAGAATTGCATTCCAAATGAAAATATATTTCAAAATGATATAGTCTTTAATGCAAAAGAATTAAGTTAAGCCTACCCCACATAAAAATTACCTCAAAATGGACCACAGACATAAATGTAAGAATTCAAAATGGACAACACATATATATGTAAGAACCAAAACTAAATGTAAGAAAGCATAGGTAAGTCTTGGGGTAGATAATGACTTTGTATTTAAGACACCAAAGGCCCAAGCACCAAAAGAAAAAATAATAAAGTAATGAACTTCATCAAATTTAAAACTTTTAAAGGCTACCATCGAAGAAAGTGAAAACACAATCATAGAAGAAAACATTTACAATTCATGTAGTTAGAATATAACTACCTAGAATATACAAGCAATTCTTATTGTTCAATATGAAAAGACAAATGGCAAGAAATTAGAATAGACATTTCTCCAAAGAAAATATGCAAAAGCAAATAAGCAAATGAAAGGATACCCAGCACCATTAGGGAAATGTACAACCTCAGTGAGATACTACTTCACATCTATCAAGATGGTTATAATCAAAAAGATAATAATAAGTTGGCAAGGATGTGGATCAATGGGAGCCCTCACACACTACTGGTAGGAATAGACTACAGACCTAAATGTAGCAGCTAAACCTATACAACTTCTGGAAGAAAATATAAAAAGCTGCTTGGCAGAGGCTTTTAAAACTAACTAGCTCTCTCTGCCTCATGCTCTCTTTTTTCCTCTCTCTCCTCAAAAACTTTGTCTCATGCTGGGCGTGGTGGTGCATACCTGTAATACCAGTGGCTCAAAAGGCTGAGGCAGGGGGATTGCAAGTTCAAAGCCAGCCTCAGCAAAAGTGAGGCACTAAGCAACTCAGTGAGACCCTGTCTCTAAATAAAATACTAAATAGGACTGGGGATGTGGCTCAGTGGTGGTATGACCCTGAGTTCAATCCCCAGTACCAAAAACAACAACAACAACAAACTTTGTCTATTGTATATTCATTGTTATGGAAATGGAAAGGTAAGCTGACAGACTAGGAAAAACTTTTGGCAAAACATATCTCTCTCAAGAGAATGATATCTAGGATATACAAATGATTCTTACAACTTATTAATAAGAAAAATCACCCAATTTGAAAAGATGGGCAGAAGACTTTTTTTCTTCACCAAAGTAGACACAAATATGGTGAATGTGCACATGAAAGGATATCCAACATAAGTTGAAATGTAAATCAAAACTGCAATGTTATTACACATACAGTAGGATGGACAAAATTTAAGACTAATCATAACAAATGTTGACAAAGATGAAGACTATGGTATCTCTCTTAGAACTGCAGACTATAACATGTAGTATAAACAATGGCACAAACTGTTAGAAAACTGTTTGGCAGTTGCTTTAAAAATTAAATCACATCTGTCGAGATATTTACTCCAGAGAAATAAAAGCATACATCCACACTGAGACTTGTGCACAACTATTCATGGTGGTTTTATTTGTAATTGTCAAAAAATCCCCAATGTTGGACTGTGGGAACATGTCTGTCTTACATGCCTCAGAACCCTTATACTCATATTAACCATATAGTAGACATTTGATTACTAACTATTACATGAATGTAGAGATTGATTTTTTTACTGTTAATAGAGCTTCTCTTTTATTAAATATAACAGACAAAAGAAAATCACATATAGCACAATGAATTATCACAAAGTAAACATATCCACTGAACCCTAACCCAGGTCAAGAAATTGGACATCAAATGCACTTTCATGAGCCCTTTCTCATTGCTCCCCTAATTATTCCCTCCACTCCCCCAGAGTTAGGCACTATTTTAACTTCTAACAACAAGGATTAGTTTTGGCTGTTTTGTTACTTTATACAGTGTAATCATACACATGTGTTCTTTGGTATGTGGCTTTTTTAGCTCCATATGTATTTTTATAAGATTTATCCAAGTTGTTGAATGTGAATGTACTTCTTATTTTCATTGCTTAATAATTTTCCACTGTATAAATATAACCTGGTTTACTTAAAAAAAATCCCCAATGTATATCAATAGGAAAATAGATAATAAATTTAGGAAACATACTTAGCAAGAATAAAGAACTATTGATAATAGCAAAAACAGGGAGATTCTGAATGAAATAAACTAGACAAAAAGTAATATGTATTGAAAATTCTTTTTTTTTTTTTGTACTCCCTAGTACAAATATCCAGGGGTGCTCTACTGCTGAGCTACATCCCCAGCCCTTTTTATTTTATTTATTCATTTATTATTAATTTTTTTTTGCTATCAGAGATGAAACTCTTGGGAACTAAACCACTGAGCCACATCCCCAGTCCTCTTTTGTATTTTATTTAGAGATAGGTCCCAATGAGTTACTCAGGGCTTCATTAAGTTGCTAAGGTTGGCTTTGAAATCCCAATTCTCCTGTTTCACAATTCTGAGCCACTGGGATTACAGATGTGTGCCACCATGCCCAGTTTAGTTTTTATTTTGAAACAGAGTCTGGCTCAGTTCCCCAAGATTACCTCAAACTTACGATCCTCCAGCCTCAGCCTCCTGAATATCTGGGATTACAGACTCTGCCACCACCTTAAAGCAGATTCAGTTATATTTAAAGGTAGAAAGTTATAAACCAGGTGAATCCTAGTAAAGGTCTTAGTAGAAAAATAAAATAATAGCACTATGCTTGGTCACAATATGGTAAGTCAGAAAATGACAAGAAATATCCATTTTCTGTGAGGTTGACCAGAACAGTATCATTTCTCAATGGATTTCAAAGGGTCTCCTTCCTTCTTTCCCCCCCGCCCGCCAACCTTTCTTTCTTTCCTTCCTTCCCGCCCGCCCTTCCTTCCTTCCTTCCTTCCTTCCTTCCTTCCTTCCTTCCTTCCTTCCTTCCTGAGTTTTGGCGTGTGTGTGTATGTGTGTGTGTGTGTACATCATCCTCTGTGCCAATGTAAGAGATTTAGGCAATGGATCAACCTTTACACCTGTGCCGAAGGACCCCAATCTTGGATCTATCTCCAAGGGTGGAGGTGACTCTAGATCCTCATTATAATCTCGAGAATGGGAACTCCTAAATTATAAACAGGTCTTTCTTGGTAACACCAGTTTCCTCCTTGGTAAAAGTTAGTGTAGTGGGAGGGTGGCAAGGGCCCTACCCTGCCACAAAATAAATACTAAAATGTATTTTGGTACAAATTGTAAACACTAAAGAGTTAAAAGTAAGGGATGAGTCTTGGGATTTGAGCTAGACCTGGATAAGTACATAGGATTCAGATTCTAAAAAGAGAATAAAAGGCAAGTGAATTAAACAGCATAAAAGACTCAGCAGAAAGAAGTATGTTTAAAGGACAGTAAGGACACCTCATTTTGCTAAGAGGAAAGGATTCTATAAAGGATGACATATTTGTGTGCTTAGGTCAGATTATGAAATTCCTTGAAAATCAAGCATAAAGATTTAGACTTAATAGAATAAAAATGCATAAAATATTAGACTTTAAGTAAAGGGATCATATAACTTAAGTGGAATTTAAACAAGTATCTTGTCCTTAAATCCAGGGAAGATGGAGGTTTAGGCTGGGCATGATGAGTAGGGCTGAGGCACTCCCCACAATTAAAAAGTCATGTCGAACTGTACTGTACTAATGGAAGTGAGTCATATACAAGGAAAGGTCTTCTGCCAGCATCTACTGTTTGTCTAGCCCTGACAAATATTATTCCACTTTCAACTGTACAAAGAAAGAAACTCAAACATCTGAAATTGCCACTAATATATGGCATGTATATGAGTTCCTGTTTCTGGTTCTGCCTAATTTACCTTGGCATTCTTTTCACGGAGGTCAAATATTTGGTGTGTTGAAATAAATGCAGAACAGACATTGGTGACTTGTGGCCTGCACATCTCAATTTCCACAGTGCACTGTTGGGCTTTATCCATTTAGTTTTCAGAAATATAAATTACTTCCTTACCAGAACAACAGCAGAAGTAAGGAATACAGCCAAAAGGATTGTAGTCAGAAGTCTAATTGTGTGACTATAGGCAAATCATTAACTTTTCTGAGTCTCAGATATTTCATCTATACAAATATGGGTCAAAGTTAAAATTTTGTAATTCATTTTTAAAGAAGAAATAGAGATAATATATGAAAGATTGCCCATTTATGTGGTTTAAATAATTAAACAGCAAAATCCTGGTGGTTACAGCCAATATAGACAATTGACAAAGCAACAAAAGTCTTGGCAATAAATGCTTTCATTACTAAGGAGACATTTTTAGATAGTTCCTACTCTGGAAACTGTTCTCTTCTCACTGAAACAAAGTAAGGCTGATAACATCCTCCCAAAGTGTGCTTGGAAGATCACAAGCACCTCTTGGAGGAGACAGGGAGAGTGGAGGAGAAAATATGTTCTTCGGGATAACATATAGTCTACCAGAGCATACACCGAAGCAAAGCAAACCCTCCTGAATCTTCAGCATTTTAACTGATGCATGCAGTATAAAATTAGAAACAGGACCATAAACACTATTATGAAGACTATACGCAGTGGGGGACACTGAACAAACATATATGGGAAAGTAAGTTCTCTGTGATTAGTATGAAATCTCAGTCTTACCCAAATCCACATGAAATTTGAAATGGTTTGGAATACATAAGAAGATCAGTGAATGACATCAAACCCAAATGATGAAATAGAGAATCTGAAGATGATCTTTCTCTTATTTCTCACTGATCCCTTAGAACCACCAATAGAAATATAATATTAACTCTACATGTAAATTAAATTTTCTAGAAGTCATATTTTAAAAAATAAGACAGATGAGCTTCATTTAATAACACATTTTACATAATTCAATATATTTAAAATGTCATCCTTTTAACTTGTAATCAAAATTAAAATATAACTGTTATTTTACATTCTTCATAATAAGTCTTTGATATCTGACTTATGGCACATCTCAGTTCAAACTGGGCACATTTAAAGACAGTCGCAGCATAAGAAAGTAGGGATTGTAAATTAACACCAGGCCATATCATATACTTGCACTTATTTTAAAGAAAAGCCACGTTTAATAGTATGTTTTAGGTTTTAAAATATTTTTGGCCAACCTCTCTTGGTACTTACGCAGAAGTGAGAAAAGATGATTGAAGGTATCTCAACATCCCTCTTTTTTTTTCACTCAGATTTCTGTTGCAATAGCTAGGGATTGCATTGTCATTTTAGATGAATCTCAAGTCTATAATCAAAAAGTGTAAGTCATCATTAGGTTCCTATACTTGTCATTCTTTTATTATTTTTCATTGTTATCTTAAATATATTTACTTCTTGACAAACATAAAGAAATAAAGAATTATATTTAAATGGATAATAAAAAATTTGACTGCATAAAATCCCTTTTCATTTTAGGTAGACCTACTGGTACAAACAAGTCACCTGGGTGGTCTATTTTTCTTTGGTAACAGGGATTGAACTCAAGGGCTCTAGACCACTGAGTCACATCTCCAGCCCTATTTTGTATTTTATTTAGAGATAAGGTCTCATTGAATTGTTTAGGGCCTTACTTTTGCTGAAGCTGGCTTTGAACTCATGATCCTCCTGCCTCAGCCTCCAGAGCCACTGGGATTACAGGCATGCAGCACTGCACCCGGCACCTGCTCTGTTCTCTTACTTAACTGCAACTGTGTTTTCCTTGGTAGATTACTTCTTTGCACCAGGGTTTCTTGATAGAACTCTATTGGTACTTTGGTTTGGACTGTTCCTACTAGCTGAAGGTTATATACTATCTATGGGCCTGGCCAAAAAATGTTAGTAGTTTCCTCAGTGATGGTGAAACAACAACAAAATGCCCCCAGGCATTTCTAAACTTCTCTTGATAAGACTAGTATTACTCTCCCAGTTTGAGAGTCACTGCTTGAGAGTCACTTGCAGAGTTAGTTAAACTCTGATCATTTAACAAAGCACCTTTAGTTGTAAGTATCCTATATTTTGTAGTTTGCAAGTATTCTGTATTTTGTAATTTCTCTTATCAGCTAAAAAGAAAGGATTATAAAATCAACATTTAAGGCTGGGCTTCATGATGCACACTGTAATCCCAGTGGCTCTGGAGGCTGAGGCAGGAGGATATTGAGTTCAAAGTCACCCTCAGCAATTTAGCAAGGCCTTAAGTAATTTATGGATTTCCTACGTCAAAATAAAGAAAAATGTAAAAAAAGGGCTGGTGATGTGGATCAGTGGTTAAGCACCTAGATTCAATCCCCTGTGCCCATCCTCCACAAATCAACATTTTAAAAACCAGAATCACTAAAACATCAAAGAAACTCAAAGGTCCTTGTAAAGACAACTGACTTTGCTTCAAAGGATTTTTGCTTTTTGTTTTCCACTTCAAGTTAACACTACCTTTAAAAAAAATCACATTTTTTAATTTATTTTTTCTGACCTCTAAGAGGGATCTTACATTTTTCTACTTCCCTTTCCAAGACTATTCCCTCTTTTGCACTGTGTAATCTTGAATTTAAATCTGAGTTAGTTGCATTGATTTTCCCTTGTGTTAATAGTCAAATTATAATACAATTTGAATTATTGAAATGCATATGGAGGGTTTTTTTTCTTATTTTTAATGAAAACTCATATCTTTAAAATTAGCACCTAGGGGACTATAGGTGGAGACTTAATATGTAGAGTCATCAGCATGATAATTGTAATTAAATAAACACAAATCAGTTCATGATAGCTGATTTCATTTACTATTATAATCAGCTTTCTCCTCTATAAAACAGCACAATTAGTCCTAAATTGACATTCACTAATTGTATATTAGAGTTTCAAGGAAAACAATGAAGAGTTAGTGACTATCATAATGATTGAGATGTGTTTTGACATCAGTAATTATTATTATTTTTAAGATGGGGGTCTTGCTATTTTGCCTAACCTGATCTCCAACTCCTGGACTCAAGCAATCCTCCTGGCTTGGCCTTCTGAGTAGTTAGGACTACAAGTCACCATACCAGCCCAGTAATTATTGTTTAGTAGATCTCTTTTTGGACACTAAAATCACTACTAATATGATTGTATATGTTTGAAATTGGTTTTATGAGCAACATACAGATTTGATGCAATTCCCATCAAAATACCCACGAATTGGTGTGAATATACTTTGTATACAAAGAGAAATATGAAAAATTGTGCTCTATATATGTAATATAAATTGTAATGCATTCTGTTGTCATATATAAATTTAAAATAATAATAATAATAATAAATGTCATTTTTCCAGACCTAGAAAAAACAGTCCTGAAATCCATTTGGAAGAATAAAATATTCAGAATAGCCAAAACAATTCTAATTCAATAAGCAAGCTGGAGGCATCATCACAATACCTGACTTCAAATTATAGTACAAAGCTATTGAAATAACCACTGCATGGCTCTGTCATAAAACCAGATACATAGACCAATGGGAAAGAAGAGAAGACACAGAAAAAGATCCAACATAGTTAACAGTCATCTGATTCTTGACAAAGATGCCAAAAATATATTGGGAGAAAAGACAGGCTTTAAACAAATGGTGCCAGGAAAATTGGTTATCTATATGTAGACAAATAAGACTAGACCCTGTACAAACTTGAAAGAGATCAAAAGCCCAGGAATCAGACCAGAAACTATGCAAATCCTTGGAAGAAAATATAGGTTTGAGACTCCAGCATATAGGTACAGGCAATGACTTTCTTATTAGAACTCCTAAAGCTCAGAAAATAATGACAAAAGTTAATAAACAGAATGGCATCAAATTAAAAAGCTTCTACACAGCAAAGGAAACAATTAGTAACATGAAGAAAGAACCTACGGAATGGGAGAAAATATATTTGCTAACTACTCTTTTTTTTTAAAAAAAAGAGAGACAATTTTTTAATATTTATTTTTTAGTTTTCGGCGGACACAACATCTTTGTTTGTATGTGGTGCTGAGGGTTGAACCTGCACTGCATGCATGCCAGGTGAGCGTGTTACCGCTTGACCCACATCCCCAGCCCTGCTAACTACTCTTTGACACAGGATTAATATCCAGACTATATAAGAAACTTTAAAAAACTTAATACCAAAACCTCAAATAACCTAGCTTAATTGGGCAAATGAATTAAACAGATTCTTCTCAAAAGAAGAAATAAAAATGGACAACAAATCTATGAAAATGTTCAACATCATTAGCAATTAGGGAAATGCAAATCAAAACTACAGTGAGCTTTCATCTCACTCTAGTCAGAATAGCAGCCACCAAGAATATGAACAATATGGGGCTGGGGTTGTGGCTCAACAGCAGATTGCTGGGGCTGGGGATGTGGCTCAGGTGGTAGCGCGCCCGTCTGGCATGCGCGCGGCCCAGGTTCGATCCTCAGCACCACATACAAACAAAGATGTTGTGTCTGCCGAAAACTAAGAAATAAAAAAAATGTTAAAAATTCCCTCTCTCTCTCTCTCTCTCTCTCTCTCTCTCTCTCTCTCTCCCCCCCCCCCGCCCTTAAAAACAAAGAAACAAAAAAAACCCCAGCAGATTGCTTGTCTAGCATGTTCGAGGCCCTGGGTTCGATCCTCAGCACCACATTAAAAATAAATAAATAAAAATAAAGGTATTGTGTCCAACTACTTAAAAAAAAGAATATGAACAATAATAAATGCTAAAGAGAATGTGGAGAAGAAGGGACACTTTTTTCTCTGTTGATAGGATTGTAAATGAATATAACCACTATTGAAATCAGTATGGAGGTTCCTCAAAAGACTAGGCAGGAAACCACCATATAATCCAGCTATACAACTACTCAATGTTTATCCTAAAGAATTAAAGTCATAATACTAGAGTAGTACATGCATACCCATGTTTATAGCAGCATAATTCACAGTTGCCAAACTATGGAACCAAACTAGGTGCTTATCAAGGATGAATAAATAAAGAAAATGTGGCATATACACACAATGGAGCTTTATTCAGTCATAAAGATGAATTATGTCATTTGCTGGAAAACGGATGAAACTTGAGAACATTCTGTTACACAAAATAAGCTAAACTCATAAGATCAAGGGAGCATATGTTTTCTCTCAGATGTGGAAGCAAGAGAGGAAAAAGGAAAAGAAAGTGAATATCAAAAGGAGATCAGTAGAGTGTAGGAAAGGGACCAGGAGATGGAGGAGTGAAGGGAAAATACTGGGGAATGATATAGGCCAAACTGGAGTGTTATATTGTGCATGTGGAAATATGTAACAACAAATACTGCCATGATTTAAAACTATAATGTATCAACAAAAAAATGGAAAAAATAAAAGAAAGCAAACAAAAGAACAGAATTGCTTTCATGTATGCATGTATGTATGTATGTATACAGCCTAGCCAAACATCTATTGTGAGCATAAACATTAATACTCTGGAACAGTGATGAGCCTGACACTGTTTTTTTTTAATTGTTCTCTTTATTCCTTTTTTCCCTCCCTCCCTCCCTCCCTCCCTCCCTTACTTCCTTCCTTCCTTCTTTCATTCTTTCCCCCCCCTCTCTCTCTCTCTCCCTCCCTCTCTCTCCTCTCTCTTCTCTCCCCTCCCTCCCCCCCCCTCTCTTATTTCCCAGGCTGGCCTAAACTCCTAGGCTCAAGTAATCTTCCTGCCTCAGCTTTCTGAGTAGTTGTGACTGTTGGAGCACACCACGATGTCCAACAATAACACTTGCTTTTGTAAACAAAGTTTTATTAGAACACAGAAACTTATATTATTTACCCACAGTCTAGGCTGTTTTGTGCTACACTGGCACTTGAGTGGCAATGAAGACTTGCCTACAAAGTCTAATATATTTATTATCAGTCTCTTTTCAGGAAAAGTTTGTTGATCCCTGATTAGATTATAGATTAAAGTCAGCAGAATAAATACATAAACATTTCTTTTCTTACGACTAAAATTGGCTGTATGAAATGAGATAAATGATCTATTAATTGCCAAGATAAAAGTCTCTTCCCTATAGAAAGTGTGTATTCAGGACTAGAAATCTTGGCACTGTGTCATGTCAAATGTAGGAAAAAACCTGGCAGTTCATTTTCATGAGACTTAAGAAATTTCTTTTCCAGGGCATTTTGAGGTTTATCTAAACTTTGTAGATAATACAGGGAAGAACATTTTAATCTTCAAATAGATTATGTTCATTATTAGTTTGTAATCATTTCTATCATATAATATTAAAGCATCATAAGAGACTGCCTATCATAATACAAACTTTTATGACTCTAGCCATTAACATGTATTTTTCTAGTTATTGTAGACTCATACTTTTAAGCTAGTGCTATTGGTGAAATATATGATTATTTAAGTCTGATTGCCTTACTAATTTTGACCAGTTTATTTTTCAGATATCCATTTTGGGTTTACTCTTTCAATTAATTTTTCGTTCCATGGACAATGAAATTGTTGTTGTGACCTAAGTGTCTCTACCACTATTGATGGGCAAAAATATAAGTAAGTTAGTATTTTTACTTGAAACTGTTATAGATCTAATGTACTTGATTTGTTTTCCTGACACAAAAGAGTATAAAACTAGAAAAACTAAACATTTTCAGGTATTAATTTCAGACATGACTGTAGGCCTGGTGCACAAAACACAATTAGGGAGATGAAGCTCAAGTAAGATGGTGGTCATACTGAGTTAAGGAGAAAATTATCAAAGTGCAAGATTATCATAGTGGTTGGAATTTTGTTGACAAGAATGTCTGAGCTATTTATGGTGGGTGCAATGTAATTATGTGTGTGTTAGAGAGAGAATACTAAAAGCCTGGAGGAAATTCATTTTTGATAGGAATGTACCAGATGAGACTCTTTAAGGCTTAGCAGAGTTTGACTGCTATAAAGGAGACTGAAGATGATGCTAAATGGCAATGTTGGAAGAAATGGTTTCCAGCAGAGTCAGGTTGCAACAGCTTCACTAATATATCAGGTACTTAATTAAGAGTTCAGGAATAAGCCTTAGCAAAAAGAACCACACACAAAAGAGTAAAGGGAAAATGGTAGACCTAAATTTGAAATCAAAATTGATTCATGCTGAAAATGTATGTGGCAGCCAGAAAGGAAAAAAGAAAAGAAAGGTGTGTGTGTGTGTGAAAGGAATCTGATGACAATCAAAGGGAGATCAGTAGAATAGAGGAAAGGGATCAGGGGAGAGAGGAAAGCAGGTAAAAGAGAAATACTCGAGAATGATATTGGCTAAGTTTTATCACTATATTGTACATATGTATGAAAACATAACAACAAATCCCACCATTATGTACAAGTATAATGCACCATGAAATATGGAAATAAAGAAAAATACCAAACCTAGTGAGGCGAGGTGGAATATGCTTATAATCCCAGTGACTCAGGTGGATGAAGCAAGAGGATCACGAGCTCAAAGCCAGCTTTAGTAAATCGAGGTGCTAAAGCAGCTCAGCAAGACCCTGTCTCTCAATAAAATACAAAACAGGTCTGGGGATATGGCTCAGTAATTGAGTACCCTGAGTTCAATCTCTGGTACCTAATAATAATAATAATAATAATAATAATAATAATACCAAATCTAATATGATCAAAACAATTCACCAGTAATTAGCCTGCATGACACATAAAACAGAATATCCTTTATAGGAAGACAATATAATCCAGACTTCTTATGATGTATCATCTATAAATGACCAGAATATAATTAAAAATTTTTTTTGGTACCATAGATTGAACCCAGGTGTGCTTAACCATTGAGCCACAACCTCAGCCCTTTTTTTGCATTTTATTTAGATACAGGGTCTCATTGAGTTGCTAAGTGCATCCCTTAGTTGCTGAGGCTAGCTTTGAACTCTTTTTTTTTAACAATTTCAATTTTTAATAATGGAAACATTTTGCTATACCAAAAAAAATTTCAGGGGAGAAAAATCTTCCCTATAAAAATAAACTCATCAAAATTATAAATATTATAACTTTTTTACTTCTTCAATATAAAATGCTCCCCTGCAATACCACCCCTTCATATAACACCTTTCCTGTACCATCACATTTTGAAGAGAAAACAGTATTACAGCAAAGCTCAGTTTTAATTTAACATAACATTTGTAAAATGACTTTTTAAAATCTTTGGCCTTCAGAGCCTTTATTCTTATTTTACAACATTAAAAATGCTGCTGTAGTAACCAGTGTTTGGGAGAGAACATCACTCTTCTAGAACCATGAAGAGACAGAATTTTAATACAGTAACTTCCAAATTGTAACTTGTAGTGCACATGACAGGGAGGTTTGGATAAACACAGAGGAGAATATGCCTGTTTCAGACAATCTACTACAAGTAAAAAAAAAAAAAAGAATTCACAGATACCCATCAGCTACTACTTCAGGTTCTAACAGTGTCATGAATCTGAGAAACAAATGCTTCACAAACTATAAGTTTACTGGGATGAGTAATTAAAAGACCAGGTGGTTGATAAGAGTATATTCAAACCCAATCCACAGTCTGAATAGGAAAACCAGTATTAAAATCATGAAGGCATTCCCTGAACAACAAAGGCCAAGTGTTGGATGACAATGTCACTAAAACCTCATTGATGCACTAAAAAGAAGTTACATGCAAAATTAAACAATGTGTGCCATGCATAATTTATTAGCTTTGAACTCTTGATCCTCCTGCCTTAGCCTCCTGAGTCGATGGGATTATAGGCATGTAGAATATCATTAAATTTTGCCAGAATGCAAAGAAGATAGAAAAATGAGAACCACGAGAGAAAATGTCACATATAAAAAAAGTTCCGTGAGCTGACCCAGATGTTAGGATTAGCAGAAAAAAAATTTATAAAGTTTTTATAACTAATTTCAAGGAATTAAAGAAAAGCTTAATCATAATGAATAAGTAGATATGGGTGTCAACATATAAATGAAAAATTTCTTTTAAAAGAAATAAAGAGTATAGTATTTGAAATGAAAAATTCATGAAACAAATCTATCATCAGATTATATAGTGCAAAAACAGCAAAAAGTTAACTTGGAGATAGACCAATAAAAATTATCTGGTCTAAAAATCAGAAAGAAAAAAATAGAGACTTGGTTACTATCAGGACAAAGTGACCTAACATACATATAATTAGATTTCTAGAAGAATAAAGGCATAAATTGTACAGAAAAAATATTTAAGACAATGATGGCTAAAATTATCTCAAATTAACAAAAAAGATGTTAACAGATTTAGGAAACTCAGTGAATACTAAAGTTAGTTACAAAGCAAATCACATCTAGATGCATCAGAGTCAACTGTAAATAATCAATTAGGAAGAAAAAGGTCTTGAAGGCAATTAGAAAAAAGTGGTGTGTTACACATAGGTAAAAATGACTAAAATGATAGCTGACTTCTTATCAGAAATGAGAGATTAAAGTTAACGGAAAGGTTTAAGGTGCTAGAAGACAAAAACTGCTAATCCAGGATAAATACTCTTCAAAACTGAAAGCAGAATAGACATTTTCAAATAAATAAAAAGTAAGAAAATTCAATACCAATAGATCTCTACTATTAACAATGCTAAAAGAACCTCTTCAGGATAAAAGGAGATGATCCATCAGGTAGAAACAGATGCACTGTGTGTTTTAGTTCACTGTGTAATAAACTTAATGGTTTAAAATAAAAATTCTTTGTTATTTCTCCTTATTCTATGATTTGGCTTTACATAACCTGATGGGTCCTTTGCTCTAGGTATTTATTAGTGCTTATGTGGTTTCCTTTAGCAGGGATTGTTTAACCAAAGGTAGAACTGACAAAATAGCTTTGTTTACATGTCTGCTAGCTCAACTGGTTGGGTAAGGCTTATCTCCTCAAATGCTTTTAGTCATTCAGTCATTCTAAAATTTTTTATTTGTTGATTAGATTTCTAGAGGATAAAAGTAGAAGGTATACACCTTCCCAAGGTGTTAGGTCTAGGATTGGCATGGCATCACTTTCACCAAAAATATATTTTGTTCATTAAAACAAGACAAAAGACCAGCCCAGACTCAGCGGGTGGGAAAATAGATATTACTTCATAATGAGAGAAGCAACATGATACAGGAATGTGGAGAATTTGGGGTAGATATTTTTAAAGACAATGCACCATAAACAGAAATGAAAAGTACTAGAAATACTAAAATGTAGGTAAATATAAAAGTCAATATGTATACATATTTATTCTTTTAATTTCTTGGAAACATGACTATGGTAAAAAACATAGGGTATACAGCTGTAATATGTATGACAACAAAGCACAAAGGACTTGAGGAGATGTGAGAAAGTAACACAATTTAAATTATGAAAACTGTGATAAATTAAAGAATGCATTTCATAATTCTTGGAAACATTGCTAAAACAATAATGAAAAGCAATAAAGCTAAAAGCTAATGGATAAATTAAAAAAAAATAATTTTTATTTAATGTAATTTTATTTAATTACATTAAATAAAAATATGAATAGAACGAAAACAAGAAATAGATAAAAATACATCATGAATAGTAAGCCAAGAAGAATGCAGAGGCTATACTAACATCAGATGAATTTAATTCAAGATAAAGAGTTTTATAAGAGATAAGAAAGACATTTCATAATACCATAATGTGTTTTTAAGAACACAGAAACATGACACCATAAACCAAACATTTATATGCCCCAAATATATGAAAGCTGACAAAACTGAAGAGACAAATCTATACTTTGAATTTTTAACACCCTTTTAACAACTGATAGTAACACTATAAAAAAATCACTAATGATACACAAGAGTCTGAACAAAACTATCAACCACCTTAACCTTATTGACATTGACTGACAATGCCCAACAACTCCAGAATATATATTCTTTTCTAGTCCTCATGGAAATTTGCAAGATAGGTTATATTCCTGGCAAAAAAATTTTAAATATTGAATTTCAGTTTGTTTGCTGATCACAGTAGAAATAAATGGGGTATTCTTTAATAAAACTGGTCATTAAATAAAAGCCCTACAAATCATCAATAAACAGTGTTTTAGTTATCTATTGTTATATTTTTAAAAATTCCAAAATTTAGTGGCTTTAAAAAATAACCATTTGCCGGGAGTGGTGGTGCACACCTGTAATTCCAGTGGCTCAGGAGGCTGAGGTTGGAGGATCGAGAGTTCAAAGCCAGCCTCAGTAATGGCGAGGCACTAAGCAACTCAGTGACACCCTGTCTCTAAATAAAATACAAAATAGGGCTAGGGATGTGGCTCAGTGGTCGAGAGCCTCTGAATTCAATCCCCACTACCAAACAAACAACCATTTTATTTCTCATACTTTTGTAAGTCAAGACTTTAACCAAGGTTCTGCTCCAGTGTCACCTAGGCTCACCCATACAGCACATGCCTGATTTAGACTACAAGGTCTGAGATGGCTTTGTATGTCTGGAACTAAGGTGCTGACTGTTGGCTTTCTGTAGTCTCCCTTTCCATGTGGTCTTTCATATGTCAGGGGCTTTCTTCAAATGGACTCTCCCTCCAGCAAGGTAGCCTGGGCTTCTTTACAGTGTGGTACAGGGTACCACAGAGAAGAAAAAATGAGTTTGTGCCTTTAAAGGATACAGTCAGTCCTTCCTCAAGTCTCAATCTTGGGTAGGATCTTGGTCCATGCATTTTGGGGGAATTTATAGTTGTATGACATTTTAATCTACATTACTATGTGAAATGTCTTTGTTTTTATGATTTCATTTTTGCTACATTGTTTCTTTTCCATACAATTAACTACAATATAGGATAATCTATTAACAATAATGTCTCTTCAATTGGTTGTGTGAAGCTTGCTCTATAATAATTTATATAGAAAGAACTTATGGGAATAATATTCTCTAAATGACAATTTCCTGATTTAAAAAGATAATTTGTAGCCAGTACAATAATGCATGCCTATAATCCTAGCTACTCAGGAGGTTGACAAGTAGGAGAATGGTAAGTTTGAGGAGAGCCTGGGCAACTTGGTGAGACTCTGTCTCAAGAAAAATAAAAACAAAACAAACATTAATGACTGCAGACGTAGCTCAGTGGTAGAGGACTCCTCAGTTCAATCCTCAGTGCTGGGGGTTAAAAAAGGTCATTCATCACCATACTAAGACACTCCTTAGAGAAAAGTAATTGCAAGAACATTGTTCTCCTTCCTTGGGATATGTTTTTTTTTTTTTCTAGATTGGAATCTAGAAAGCCTTTTGTGTGCTTTGTGCTCTCATTATGGTTATGTGGCTTTTTAAATCTTGTTCATACCATTGGATGTAATATCAGATTTTGGTTTTTTTTTTGGTGGTGCTGGGGATTGAACCCAGAGCCTTGTGCGTGTGAGGCAAGTACTCTTCCAACTAAGCTATATCCCCAGCCCCAGTGGATTTTTTTTTTTTTTGGAGGGGAATCTCTTCTCAACACATTTTGTGCCAGATTGTACTTGAGAAAGGGAAGTGATATGTACAGCATGGAACGATATTAGTTTCTGATTTTCCCACTTTTTAAAATCTTTTTTAAAAAATTATTTATTTTAATTCTAATTTGTTATATATGACAGCAGAATGCATTATAATTCATATTACACATATGGTACACAATTTTTCATATCTCTGGTTGTATACAGAGTCACATCAGTTGTGTCTTTTTTTAAGAGAGAGAGAGAGAGAGAGGAGGGAGGGAGGGAGGGAGGGAGGGGAGAGAGAGATTTTTAAATATTTATTTTTTATTTCTCGGCGGACACAACATCTTTTTTTGTATGTGGTGCTGAGCATCGAACCCAGGCTGCATGCATGCCAGGCAAGCGCGCTACTGCTTGAGCCACATCCCCAACCCCTAGTTGTGTCTTTATATGTGTACTTAGGGTAATGATGGTAATCTCATTCCACTGTCTTTTCTATCTACTATTTAGATGTATTTGAAAACTTTAAGAAAAATCAGAAATACTCTTTCCTATTTTCATGAAAGCATAAATTTTTAGCCATATAAAATCTGTCCTGATGGGTTTTGGTTATATTTTTATACCTCATGAAAAGAGAAGAAATGTTCGCCAGGACAAGCCTCTAAACTGGAAGCTAATAGCCATGTTATCTTGTGTGCTCTCTTCCTCCACATCATCACTTAGGTTTGAGTGAGGCCAAGAACTAATGACACAAAGAACAGAAGGAACTTTTCTTGTGATTACTGTATATTGTTTAAAGACAGCAAAGAATCAACTACTTGTAGCATTTTGAAAAATCCACATATAAATTTTTACTAGACTTTAAAATTTCTTCTTTGATACTCTGGTTCTACTCAAATGGTCCACTCTCAGAGGGGAAATTCAGAGAATCCTGGGAGAGTCATTATTTGTGAAGTCATAGTTATGAACAAAATCCTTTCTTGCAAAGACTTTCAAGCTGCCTCCCTTTAGCTTTCACTCATTAGTGCTGGTTGATACCTGATGCTATTAAAAAAAATCTGATCCTTATCTCACACATCCCTCTCACAAATATTGTAGAAGTACATTGTGATCCCACGAATCTTTGTCCATTGCCATCTTTCCCAGAATTCCCCAACTGTCTCTCATTTCACAGGGTTTAATCAACCTCCTTCCATCCTATTTCATATAAAGTAATCAACATTCCTTATAAAAGCTGACAGCACTTGGGTCCCCAGAACAATCCTTGTTGAGAAGGAAAAAAAGAAATTCATGACCAAATAGTAGAGAAGGCAGCCGAGTCACTTAAAAGCTAAAATTGTAATAAAAGAGAAAAGAATGATCAAGGAACCAATTAAAAGACTATTCATGTATTTTTCTCCTAAGAACCATCAGCCATGCTTCCGTTTGCACAGGGCGTTGGAAAGCGAAGCAAAATCCAAAGGACCACCAGAAAAAGTAACATCTTACTCCCCTAGTCCAGCTGCTGACCCCTCTCCACAATCTCTATTTGCAATGGAAATCTTACACCTTCTGGATGAGACAGAATGATGTAAATCGCTGGCCAAACAAATGGGAAGGCAGTAGCCTATTTTCAGTTCCTGGTTCACTTCCATTAACCAGTACCGGCTCAAGGGGAGGGCAACTCCATTTCCACCTTCAAAGGAGGAGTTAGGCAGGGCTAGGTTTTGAGCATGCTCCCAAGGCAGGTTTCTGGGCATGCTCAGCTTACCATATAACTGTGCTTTTTAAAAAACTTGGCATTAAAGATAAAGCAACCTTACTTTATACTTAATTGTGAATGGGCTGCTCTAACTACTCCTCTTTCATATTCATTTGTTATTTTTAACCATGCTTTATGTCTTCACTCTGTTTCGAAGAGGCAGCTGGAGCCCACAGGTCTAGACCCTCAGCTGGGTCCTGCCAGAGGAACCATCTACCACAAAGAGAATCAAGACAGTCATCGAAGACAACATTCCAAATTTTTATCCAAGTAGAGAATCCAACAGTTAAACTGTCTGCAAAAATGTAACTTTTTTTGTAGGTAGACTGAGATACATAATTATCTTTCTGAAAACACTGCAATTTTATTTTGTTCTAGTAAATAAAGTCAATCTAGATGAGTACAGAAAAGGGTGGAAACTTGGTACTAAGGTAACCAAATACAACTTAAAAATATGACCACACACATCTATTTTTTCTCTCACCCGAAACAGCTAAAGGACAATACACAGATTTCTAAAAAGATATATGAGGCAATGGTAGATGAAACAGTACACGAATTCTTTGGAAGATAAAAAGTGGATAAGAAGAGGACAACAGATTCAAAAGAGCTGTGGAACCAAAACACTGGTATCTAGTTGGGGCTGACTGCAGGAACTGAAACCCTTTCAGTCCTCCAAAAACTCAGATGCACAAGCACAGGCATCACAGTATGGAGGAACTGAGAGGATCAGCACACCAAACACCAAGAGCACCATGTGCCCTCAGCTCCCTGTCTTTCCAATTTAAACCACCAATTTCACTGTAATGGTATAGGACTCGTCTTAGGATACAATGAGTTGTCCAGTGAAATCTTCAAATCTGACTCCCCCAGTGCAAGAGCTGGCTTGCCAACCAGTGCTGTTGGCATGAGGCCCAAAGGCCACCCACCTGTTCACAACAGAGCTGCCTGTCAGCTTTGGGGAATTTCACCAGCACGATGATCAGAGGACACCAGATGTTTCAGATAAACTGCTAACAAGAAAGAGAGACTCCAAAACAAAACTTTTAAAAAGAGGAGGAAGAAGGAAAAGCAAATAGAGGAAAAAGAGATAATACAGTGGGCAGGGTAACACTTTCTGAAAAGATATAATAAATATCCTCCCTGAGATATATTTTAAAAAGCTATAATAAATGTCCTCAGGGAGGATATTATATCCTTGAAATGGGAATAGGATACAATTAAAACAACAAGCTGAGAACAAGAAAGAGTTCTTGAAGAATATAAATGTGATAGTATCATAACAAATTTTAAAGATAAAACACAAGAAAAGTCCAAGAACTGTGTTCTGTAAAATAATGCCAATTGCCTAGATTTTGAATTCTCCATATATTCCATAAAAACCACACCAGTCAACAAGGATAATGAAACCACCCCTAATCTAAGCCTACCACAAAATTAGGAGTCGGGAACTACTATAAACTTCCACTTGAGGTAAACAGAGAATGAACATCCCAAACCAGCTGAGCTCTGAAGCCCTCACTGGTCTGGGGAGGCAGACAGAGAATGCACAGGAGCAGGACAGTGGGGCTCTAGCAGTGCCAGACAGATGAAGTTCATCTTCCAGAATGAGGTCACCCCAGGATGACTGAGATTGGTAGTTCAGAGCAGTGGCTGCTTAGGAATTCAAAGGAAGGGCTGGAAGGAGACGCAGTCAGACATCTAGGGACGCTCTGCCCTCGGGTGAGAAAGGGGTAATGCAGACAGCCTTCGACAGTCTATGGCAGGGAGAAAGAGAGAAGCAATGGGAGAAAATTCAGAAGGACAAAACCAAAAGCCTCACCCAGCCCTTTCCCTACCAGTAAAGGAAGCACCCTACTGAAGCCACTGTGCTTCTCTGTATTGATGAGAGAAAGAACTCTTTTTTGTGGTGGGTGGGATGGGGTGGGGAGGGAGGTACTGGGAATTGAACTCAGGGGCATGAACCACTGAGCCACATCCCCAGCCCTATTTTGTATTTAATAGAGACATGTTCTCACTGAGTGCCTCGCTTTTGCTGAGGCTGGCTTTGAACTCATGATCCTCAGCTTCTGGAGTCACCGGGATTACAGGTGTGCACCACTGTGCCAGGCTAGAAGAAACTCTTGAATTAAGAATCTCAGTAAGGGTGAAAGATCTATATAATGAAAATTACAGAACCTTAAAGAAAGAAATCAAAAAAAGACCTTAGAAGATAGAAAGATCTACCTTGCTCTTGGATAGGCAGAATTAATATTATCAAAATGACCATACTTCCAAAAGCGCTATACAGATTTAATGCAATTCCAATCAAAATCCCAATGACATTCCTCATAGAAATAGAAAAACAATCATGAAATTCATCTGGAAAAATAAGAGACCCAGAATAGCTAAAGCAATCCTTAGCAAGAAGAGTGAAGCAGGGGGCATCACTATATCAGACCTTAAACTATACTACTGAGCAACAGTAACAAAAACAGCATGGTATTGGCACCAAAACAGACTGGTAGACCAATGGTACAGAACAGAGGATACAGAGACTAACCCACAAAACTACAATTATCTTATATTAGACAAAGGTACCAAAAACATGCACTAGAGAAAAGATTGCATCTTCAACAAATGGTGCTGGGAGAACTGGAAATCCATATGCAACAAAATGAAATTAAACCCCTATCTCTCACCATGCACAAAACTCGAGTCAAAATGTATCAAGGACCTGGGAATAAAACCAGAGACTCTGCGTTTAATAGAAAAAAAAGTAGACCCTAATCTCCATCATGTGGGATTAGGCTCCAACTTCCTTAATAAGACTATTTTGGTGCCAGAATTAAAATCAAGAATCAATAAATGGGATGGACTCAAACTAAAAAGTTTCTTTCTTCTCAGCAAAAGAAACAAATCTGTGAGGTGAATAGAAAGCCTACATCTTGGGAGCAAATCTTTACCCCTCACACATCAGATATAGCACTAATCTCTAGGGTATATAAAGAACCTCAAAAGCTAAACACCAAAAAAAAAAATAACCCAATCAATAAATGGGCCAAGGACCTGAACAGACACTTCTCAGAAGATAATATACAATCAGTCAACAAATACATGAAAAATGTTCATCATTACTAGCTATTAGAGAAGTGCAAATCAAAACCACTCTAAGATTTCATCTCACTCGTCAGAATGGCAGCTATTATGGATACAAACAACAATAAGTGTTGGCGAGGATGTGGGAGAAAAAGGCACACTCATACATGCTGATAGGACTGCAAATTGGTGCAGCCAATATGGAAAGCAGTATGGAGATTCCTTGGAAAATTGAGAATGGAACCACCGTCTGACCCAGCTGTCCATCTCCTCAATCTATATCCAAAGGACTTAAAAACAGTATACTACAGGACACAGATGCATCAATGTTTATAGCAGCACAATTCACAATAGCTAAACTCTGGGACCAACCTAGATGCCCTTCAATAGATGAATGGATTAAAAACTGTGGTGTGTGTGTGTGTGTGTGTGTGTGTATGCGTGTATACACACACATACACACACACACACACACATACAATGGAATATTACTCAGCAATAGAAGAAAATAAAATCATGGCATTTGCAGGTAAATGGATGGAGTTAGAAAAGATAATGCTAAGTTAGCCAATCCCAAAAAACCAAATGCTGAATGTTTTCTTTGATATAAGGAGGCTGATTTATAGTGGGATAGAGAGTGGGAGATGGGAGGAACAACAAGCTCTAGATAGGGCAGAGGGGTTGGAGGCGAAGGGAGGAGGCATGAGGTTATTAATGATGGTGGAATGTGATAATTATTATCCAAAGTACAGGTATGAATACAGGAACTGGGTGTGAATATACTGTGTATACAATCAGAGATATGAAAAATTGTGCTCTATATGTATAAGAATTATAATGCTTTCTGCTGTCATATATGAATAAAAATGTTTTAAAAGGTCCGTAAAACCCTCTCACACCAGCCCATACTGACTCCCTCTTGCTGATACAGGAGAACAGTCATTTTAAAAATAATCATGAGAAACAAAAAAAAAACCCTTTCAAGTCTGAAATTCAAATATTTCAGAACAGAAAATGGACAAAAAGATAAATATTGGGGCTAGGGTTGTAGTTCAGTGGCAGAGTGCTTACTCAGCATGTGTGAGGCACTGGGCTCGATCCTTAGCCACCACATTAAAAAAATAAAATAAGGGCATGCTGTCTATCTACAACTAAATATATATATATATATAAAGAGAGAGAGAGAGAGAGAGAGAGAGAGAGAGAGAGAGAGAGAGAGAGAGAGAGAGAGAGAGAGAGAGAGAGAGAGAGAGAGAGAGAGAGAGAGAGAGAGGAGAGAGAGAGAGAGAGAGAGAGAAGGGGGGGACACCAAATTTGAGAAAAAAGAAAAAGGAAGACAAAATGATCTCCTACACCTCATGGGTCTTTTTTTTTTTAATACGTATTTTTTTAGTTGAAGTTGGACACAATGCCTTTATTTTTACTTTTGTTTTTATGTGGTGCTGAGGATTGAACCCAGGCCCTTGCACGTGCGAGGTGAGTGCTCTACCGCTGAGCCACCACCCCAGCCCCCCACCTCATGGGTCTTAAACGACCTAAAGCACATGACATAGTCAGTACTGTTGATGAACACAATAAATGTACATAAATATCAGTTGCAATTTAAAAAACATTCTACTATTGAGAAGAGGAATCACTGTGCAAAGCACCATCATAAAGATAGGAGGTTTACCAAATAAACTCCAGAGAAGATGTCTGCGTCAAGGGAGAAAAGGTTCAAATTTAATCCTTGAGACTGACAGGACCATAAACATTAATACCATCACTTGGATTCAAAGTCCAGCTTCAAGGGAACAAGGATTACTCTGGCAGTTCTTGGACCAGGAAGCCTTAAGAATGTCATCAGATGACTACAGGGCTGGGTAGGAAAGAAAGGTCCCAGACTTCCTGTGGGGACGCATCTCACTCACACCCTACCTTGAGGTGATGGAGTCACTGGCTCACCTAACCCCAACTCACTTCCTTCCTCCTGCTCTCTGATCCCTCCTCCAGCTGCAGGCAGGGCATCAGAGGCCCACTGGCTATTCTCTGTCTCTCCCAGGATGGACTCCAGGTCTCCCTTCTCCAGGGTGCTCCCCTCAGAGGACAGCAGTTTATCCAAGCCAAATTTCAGTATGTCACTCAACTTGAATGAAGAAAACGAGAGACCCAGTTAGTTCTCATGAAAACACAGATGAGGATGTGTGACTTGCTAAGTGTCTAAATGATACCAGGTAATTCTTTCCCTGATGGACTTTCTTCTCTTCCATCAAAAATGACACCTGCCAGGCTGTTTTGAAGTTGGATGAGGAATAAGCAGAGAGGTGATAAATGATGATCAGAGATGTTGACTTTGACAATTATTTACAATACCAAAAAAAATTTGGGCCTCCAATTTTTTTGAGGAGTGGGGGCAGATAAAATGATTCCAGCATCTTCTATAGCACTTCTCACCAGCATTTTTTACAGGCACTTCCAGCAGTCCTGAGAGAACTCAGAGAACCTGTTGGCTACCTTCTTACCTCTCCCACTGCCAAACTCTTATAAAGAGAAGGTGCCACTGAATACCTCATCTCACCATGAGCTGCCACCTGTCCTTGCCAAGCCGCTTTGCTACTACAGTGGTTTATGAGACCCACTTTGGCAAAACCATAACCACCCTGATCACCAGACCCAAAAGCCCTTTCTCAATTTCAATCTCCCTGGATAATCCTGCGGCACTCCCCATCCTGCCCTCTTGCTCCCCCTAGGGGATATACTCAGCCTACTTCCTATGGCTACAGGAACCAGAATCTTAGATAGTGTTACCTGGCTTTCATTTGCTACTTGCAACTCTCCACCTCCCTAAGTACTATCTCTTAGGAATTCTGAACCAATTGGGATCCACATCATGGGACTTCATTTTCATTTTGCCCTTTTAGATTTGGTTAATTATCTCTAGATTGCCTATTCTGTAACTTGGAAACTTTAGCTTGAAAATACCTGAGATGAAAACTATGACAAAAACTAAGCAAAACCATACCTGTTATATTTATATTTAACTTTGGTGTACATATATATAACCAAGCCAAATGGCTTTGGCATTTAGTACCCAAAACAGAAGAAAGCCAAGTATTTATGATGAGGCTCAGTCCATACTGGGACCCTTCCCTCTTCCACTCCTTGGACTATGTCTCCTGGCTTCCCTCGCTACTGCTCACTCACAACATGTCTTTAAGGAACTACCCATTTTTTAAATGAAAACCACTTTATTATAGTAACTAAGAGCATGTAGTTGGAAGTTAAAGAGTGCTCGGATTAGAGTCATGAATCTGATGTTTGGAAAATTTCTTAAGATGGAAGTAAAGACAACGTCTATCTCATTTTTTTGTTATTCTTCTTCTAAAACAACTGGAAAAAGTGCACGTCACACAATGCTTAGCACACAGTACGCATTCAATAAGTGTTCACCGCATCTTTATCTGTTCTCTGTTTCTGTTGTGTTCTCCTTCTAAGACAAGGAACCTGCTTTCCTTTTTCAGGACTTCACTGCTCTATACTGCTTAGATTTATCAAACCAGAACCACGTCTTTTACTATTAGATTCTTTTAATAACTTAAAAAAAGTCCTGCTATATTTTGAGACAAGGCAGTGAGTTATCACCCTTGTTCCTGGCAACCATAAATAACTCACAGTCTGGTGGGGAGGAAAGAATCAAGACAGAACCAGAGTGTGATTTCTTGCCATGGCTTGGGCAGGAAGTCCCACCGAGGTCCTCTCCACCAGCCCATAGTTTGTACTGGCCCCAGGATCTGGTCCCATGGCAGAGTTTGTGCCTGTGCATTTCACAATGATGTGCTAGCAGCCAATGCCACAGGGAAACCCCTGACTGAATGCCTGGAGCTCCCTCCACTGGGGAAGCATCTCCTCTAACTCCTGACGCCTGTGCCTTCACAACAGCCCATGATGAGCTCCTCTCCCAAGGTCCTGTAAAGAAGTATATTTAGACACCTACAGTGTACATGCACCTCTCTCTCAAGCTTTCACCTTCCATTTGAAATTGCCTCTTCAATAGTGTGAAAATAAAATGCACAGCCTGCCCGGCCACCATGACAGATGAGCATGCAGAAGACTCAAAACACAAAAGGCCAAAGACTCCAGTTACTCTCTAAGATAAACTAAAGTCAAGCAAACAAACAAAACCTAGGGTTCTTCTTTCGGGTTCTAGTACCCCCAAATCTGTGACCCTTTCCTGCAGGTCAGTGACTCCCTAACAAAAACAGCGCCTTCCCTGTCTGCAATGCTGATGTGTAAAGATACAGATGTGATAAAACTGCCATTTTTACACTCATGCTTGGGCTAGTTGTAAATTTGATGATTGTGCTTGTAATACTGTGTAATTTTTTCCCTTTCATATACCTCTTGAATTTTTTGTTTGATAAGCTGATCCTTTTAAAGCCTGGTTTTTCTTGCAAATTTTTCTAATTCCTTTCTTTTCTGAGTCTCCCTCTAACAATAATGTATATTGATTTTTACTACAAATTCTGTTGACTAAAGCCTACATTATCTTCATCTTTCTAATTTCTATCCCTGTCTTCCTACTTTCTACTCTCATCTTTCAGGCTTAAAGGCTTAAAGCCATCTTGGAACTTGCTCTCTCACACTGCCTGCCTCAAAACAATAGCCAACTCCTGTCATTTCTCTGCAGTTTCCTACAGCAGACTTTCCCACAGCTACTACCTTTTCTCAGACATTTATTACTCTCTTCATGCTTGAATCATACTAGATACTAGGGGTTGATCTCTCTGCATCTAATCCCTCAGAAGGACTTGGGGTATATTATAATATAGGTTCAATTTTATCTCAAAGGCTGCTGCTAAGGAATAACTCTAAACCTCCTACCAAAAGAGAGTTCTCTAGGATATTCTAAGACAGCATTTGACTCTCATCTAATTTTTCCTTCTTCAACAAATTAACTCTAGTGCTTTCATCCCTATATCCTATGGCATAATTTTGAATTCCTAATCTTGTTCACTCATCTCTGAGTATTGAATGAGTACTGTAAGTCACTACTCAAAGCGTCTGGGATTAAAGAGGAGCTATGGAACTAATCATCACTGATTTAAAAAAAAGGAAGAAAAATTTTTTTCTTCCTTTTTTTTAACTTAAACAAATTCTCTCTGAGGTAACTCGTGGCACACTCATCTTTAGAAGCCATAAAGAGATTAGATTCTTGATGTTCAGTTACATGCTCAAAGTCATACATCCAATAAGGGATAAGATGTGAATTTCAATCCAAGTTAGATGGTTCAAAGCTCATTCTCTTTATTCTATTTTCTCTGCCTTTAAATGCCACCCTCATTTTTAGCTTGTATGGCACCTTGCATGTAGTTAGGTACTGAGAGGGTAAGAATTAGGCCAATGAAAAAAATGTGTAATTTGCAACAATGGGTGGTTAATGCTTTTATTTTATTCTCATCTTTTATTTGCATTCTCATCCAAAGATAGTACTGGTTATAAATCATGAGACTCTAAAAAGAACACATTTTACCTGGAGGTCAGATCAGGCAAAGGTTTCTGGGCTCCCAGAGTAAAATGGTCTCTTTTTATGATTGTGTTGGTGAGCTGCAGTTTGGAGGCTGCTTTCCTATAAACTATTTCTTCCACAGTGTCTTGGCCAATCAGCTGGATCACTTTCACAGCCCTGTACGGGAGTCAAATGAGAGCAGTGTTAGAAGTCTGCAAAGCTGGGGAAAAAAGCATGCCAGGAAAATACACCCAAAAGGAAGCAAAACCAAATGACACATTCAGGGAACAATGAAAAGGACACTGCTCATTGGGACCTGAGCATTTGTTAGAGAAATCTGGCCTCAACTTCTGTCTGAACTTTTCCCCAAAAGAGGAAGAGGAAGGAAGATGAAGTGACCATTATTGGGCCTTCATCTGTAGCCAGGATAACCCCTGGCAGGCATGTTACCTCAAGTCAAAGGGTAGCTGAACACAACTTTGTTTCCTCTTTGTGATATTGGGAACCCAACCTAGGAGAGCTTTACCATGAAGTTATAATCCTAGCCTTAAAAAAAAGTTTTGAGACAGGGTTTAGGTAAGTTGCAAGGTTGGCTTTAAACTTGATCTTCCTGCTTGAGTCTCCCATGCCGATAATGATTACAGGCATGTGCACCCACTGGCTTTAACTTCATTTTTAAACTGAATTAGGATCTAACGTGAGAAACATGAACTAAATAAATTCTAAGTTTCTTCTAATCATTTTGGAATTTAACTGTTCTTTTCAACAAAGTGAGTCTGAACTGATCATGGGACCACTGATCCCCCAACATGATTCTACAAGCCAGCAGCACAACAGGGTTCAAACCCAGTGGACTCTAACTCCAACGTGGCACTGTTGTCAGGACTACATGGTCCACCTTCCTCCCCAATCCACAGCTGCAAGCCAACAGAGCAGAAAGGTGCCAATGACTAACTCACTCACTTGTTCTGGCCAATTCGGTGAGCTCTGGCAGCTGCCCACAAGTCATTTTGAGGATTAAAATCACTGTCAGAAAAAATAACAGTATCTGCTGCTTTTAAGTTCATGCCAATTCCACCTGAAAACCATACAAAAAAGGAGCATGATCAGCAACACACAAATAAGGAACTAGAAAACACACAAGGCAGGACTGGGTCCTACTGAAAATCTGAAATCAGTCCAACTGACTGGTTTCATCCTTCAAACTGAAATTTCTGCCCCAAACTTCAGGTTTTGACCACCCTACAGTGGTCAAAAGTGCTACCTCACCTTTCATTGCGTGAACTGGGAAAATTTAATTATCAAATATAACAGAATGAGAAGTAAGCAGAAGAAAAGGATGCTTAAGTTAATTGCACGAAGACATTTAATATTTGTTTGAAAACCTTGATTGGATTTTGCTTCAAACAGTCTGTGAATAAGGACACAAGTTCTTTCAGAAAACAGCTCCAAAAATAAGAGGTCTGGGGGCTGCAGTTGTAGCTCAGTGATAAAACACAAGTGATAGAACACGTGAGGCACTGGGTTCCTTCCTCATCACCACATAAAAATAAATAAAATAAAGGTTTCATCTGTTATGGTTTAGATGTGGTGTCCTCCAAAAGCTCACATGTGAGACAATGCCAGAAGGTTTGGAGGAGAAATGACTGGGATATAGCTTTAACCTAATCAGTGAATGAATTGCTAATGGGATTAACTGAGTGGTAACTGGGGCATGTGGGTGTGGCTGGAAAAAGGGGTTCAGCAGGCACATGGATAAGGGGTATATATTTTGTATCTGGACAGTGGAGTCTCTCTCTCTCTGCTTTCTGATCATGATGTGAGCTGCTACCCTCAGTCACACTCTCCAGCCATGATGCTGCCTCCCCTGGAGCTCCAAGGAATGGAGTCGGCCTTCTATGGACTAAGACCTCTGAAACCATGAGCCCTCCAATAAACATTCCTCCTCCACAGTTGGTTCTGGTCACAGAGGTGAAAAAGCTGACTAAAACAGTGCCCATCTACAACTAAAAATGTATCTTAAAACAACGAGAGGTCTGCAGTGGGCAGTAAGAAACACACATGACCACACTTGCAGCTTCAACAAGGTAGGAAGACCTGACACTAGCTATGATTAGAGCAGATGATACCTGCCTCTGAGTGGAGAAAACCTGAGAGTGTCTTCCTGTACTGGTTTCCACACTGATCAAAGAAGATGTCGTAAAATCAGTTCAAGACAAGAACACTCAATGCAACAACTCTCTGGTCTTTCTCCAATGGTGCAGGAAAAGGCCAAAAGAGCACTTTGGGTTCAGAAATTTAGAGTACTAAGAAGCAAACCACAGGCTTCTCTTTGATAAATGTGGAAACTGTACAGAACACACTCTAGCCAGGGTCGTTGGAGCTCATTGCTAAAACAGGCCTAAAAGGGCTTGTTCCAAGAACTGAATGAAGGGTTCCTTTCTACAGGACTACTAACTCCTGGCTGGATGTAAGACAAGCCAGGCAGGAACGTTCTCATTGAAGTCTTCCTATAAAATCAAAGTTGGAATAAAGAAATACTAATGACTGAATACGGAGAAAGGCTAAGTTATACCCAATAATAAGAGCTACACTTCTATTTTACTACTGCCAAGCACTTTACATGTGTTGACTCTTTTAACCCTCACAACAACCCTGTGTCCTTGCTAGCACTATTCTCATTTTGCAGATGCTGAAATGGAAACAGCTACATTAAGGGATTTATTTGAAGTTGCACCACTAGAAGATAAAACAGTCAGGATTCCATCCCATATTCCAGAATCTGAGGTCATTACTCCTGGGACAGAGACAGGGTCTCACAGTGTTGCCCAGGCCGGCCTTGAACTCCTGGGCTCAAGCCATCCTCCTGCCTCAGCCTCCTGAGTAGCTGGAACTGTAGGCATGCACTAATGTGCCAGGCTCCAGAACCTTTTTGTCCACTGTATGCTAATTATCAAGGCAGTCATATCATTTGAAAATGTGTTTGTGTTCCATAAGAATTATCTTTCTTGGGCTGGGGATGTGGCTCAAGCGGTAGCATGCTCGCCTGGCATGCGTGTGGCCTGGGTTCGATCCTCAGCACCACATACAAACAACGATGTTGTATCTGCCGATAACTAAAAAATAAATATTAAAAAAATTCTCTCTCTTCCTCTAAAAAACAAAAATCTTAAACACATAAATAAAATTCCTCTCCCAACACTGACCATGCCTTTGACCACATCCTTTGAGCTTCCCCAAAGACTAATCATGAGACAATGGGACTGAATGACAGGGTGTGTTATATGACCTGGGAAGAGACTGGACCAAAGGAATCTGATTGTATCTTATTATTGGCTTTAAGACACACACTAGAGAAATGATCTCCTGATACTCAAGGGTCATATCTAACACTTCTTTTATAGACCCATATAGTACAAAGCACTTACTAAGTGCTTTCTACATAAGGATGACCTTTCATTCCATAAAGACATTAATCTCTTTATCATCAAGGACACAATTCCTGTTTGTGTTCCTATATCTATTCCATCAGGATTACCATCAAAAAAATAAGATCATGAAACCCAGACTATGAATTCAAAATTAATTTAGGGTTTTTTGATTCAGAATGTAAGAAAAATTCCATTTCCCCAAACCGATTTCAAATTATTTAATACTATGTGAAAGCAACTGGCAAAACCACAAGTGTCATTTATTTATGATTAAGTCATATGGACAATACCATAATAATTATAAATAGCTGTCAGTTTCACTCTAGTCACATTTTAAATAAATCTTTATTAAACTTTATAACACTCTTTCAGAGGTACTCCTGGAGGAAGGGAAACTAGAAAAGAGATTATCTTATTTTCCAAATTCATGGCTAGAAAGGAGAATGAATGAATGTGAATAAAACTTTCCCCCAAATTAAAAACAAAACAAAACAGGACGTTCCTGGTCAGTGGTCTAAGTGGATTAGAATTACTTTCCAACAGGCCCAGGTTTCAGCCTCCCTTCTCACGATCACAGCTTCACAGGTTGAACAGAAAAGAGCTCCACACGAGAAGTCCAGTACTAGGCTACGTAAGTGCTTCGATTCTCTCTTTTTTCAATACTCCTTGGTAAGAACCTCTCCTTTCAGAGAATTAGGGGAAAATGTACCAGTGGTGGGATGACTGTCTGCTTCCTCAACACCCATAGGCTTACCTGCCCTGGTGCTCAGGAGAAAAACAAAGATGGGCTGCTGTCCAAAGCTTTTGATGGCCACGTGTCTCTCTTCGCCTCTCACAGAACCGTCCACACGCTCATAGCTGTAGCCTTTACGTAGAGAAGACAACAACCACACACAGGTCCTTACTCTTTGCAAGGACTCTTAGGAAATAAAATAATCGAGTCATTCCTAAGCCAATGCCTATTTGTCCTTTCCACACCCAAGCCTGCCCTACTTTCAATAAAGCCCAAAGGAAAAATCTCAATTGTTTTATAACTTGATCTTGTTTCTTATTTTATGTGGTACTGAGGATTCAAACCAGTGTCTCTCACATGCCAGGTAAGGGCTCTACCACTGAGCCACAACCCCAGTCTGAAAGATCTAAATTTAGGGGAACAATTCATCACTTCAGTCAAGAGCTTTGTAATGTTGTGAACAACCAATAAAAAAAAAATTCATCACTTCACCAAAAAAATCACCATAACACACTATCCTGGGTTTTAAAACCACAGGCAGCCAAAGTCTTTGGCATTTGCATAGGTAATATTTGGTTTTGACTCTTCCCAGGCCACCCTAAATATCCACACACTGGCAGTTGGTGACTACTGAGACACAATCCTGACTTAGGCAAGCAGTAAGACAAGCGCTTGGGAGCCTGCCTGATGACCCAGCACCTGCTTTTTAGTGAAGCTCTAGGGCTCTCCACTTGTCACCACGCATCAGGTCAGGAAGGGGAATTATAATCTCAATTCATGTTTTGGTACTCGAGATTCCTCAATGTGCCAGTAGCTGAAGTGTCCAGTTACTGCAGTACTTGGGGGGCATCAAGTAGATCTGAGAGACCACTCCCAACTAAACTTTAAAACAGTTATTTCTGCGGCTGATACTCTCCCACAGGCTCAAAAAATCAAGCTTTGTCCCATTATCCCACATCAATTTTATTATATATTAAGCAGAGTTCTCAAGTAACTGCCTACATCCCCTATTGTCACAGAAATAACTGCTCTCACCCTCCCTCTGCTTGATTTGTGGGATCTCCATACTATCTATCTTCCCTTTCTTACTAATCCTGCATAAGTACACAACTGCTGAGCTGTCAAGAGACGCTGCAAGTGTTTGTCGCTGAAACTCGACTCACACATTTTTGAAGCCACTCAACATTTTCACAATGTCTGCTCCATACCCATCACCTACATCACCTGGTGAGAATGTGGGTGTTACTTCTGCCCATGTGTCTCTACCCTGCTGTTGATCTTGCTTCACACACCACTGTCCCCTCTCCTCAGCCTTTTCACCTTCTTTGTCTTTAACTTTTTCCTCGGTAACCTTCCCACACCCCTTATGACTCTCAGATGATGTAGTGGCCAAGGGGAGTCACCTTTGCAGTCCATATAGTCCTGGAGAATATCCAACATCTGGGTCATCTGAGAGAAGAGTAAGACGCAATGGCCCCTGGCAAGAAGAAGAAAAGGAGAAACTGCCAACTCTAGTAGTGTTTACGGGGAGTGACCCTCAGGCAACATGACCAAAGGGGATAACTTTACACATAAGGGAAATGCTAAAGTAGAAATATCAATGTCCTGTAACTTTCTCAGAAACTCTGAATACTTTATACAAGAAGACAAAGTGCCTCCCCATGTAGCTGCATCCCTCAGAGCAGTCCCAGGGCACCTGTCAATTCACCAGGGAGTGTGGAAGCCCTGTCGTAACCAAGGATCCTCTTTCCGGAATATCACTTCACTCAATGAAGACAGAAGTTTCATTTCAATAGTAAAATAAATATACATGTGAAGAGTAAAGGCAAGGTACAAATGTGTGTGCACCCACTCCCCAAGATCCTGAAGAGCTATGGAAGGCTATCTACTGCTATTCCCACTTGGCGGTACAAGTCATTACCATCTAGAAAAGTCGAAAAGCATCATGTTAGAGAAGCAATCCCCCATGGTACACAAGAAACTTACATATAGAGTGTGAATAAAGGAAAGGATAATTCAAAATAATGTAGAAGAAACAAAATCAGGGTGACAGCCCTTATCATCAGACATTGTTTTAAATTTGCCTGAACAAACAAGGACAATGCTGTCAAAAAAATTTTTTTTCTAAGAAAACGAACTTACCTTAATGTTGCCAGGAGAGTAAGACCAAGAGTTAGGGAGAACATCGGCCAGACTCTAGCCCCATATTTTTGGAAAAAGCACTGAGTTTGAAGGTGAGTACCTGGATTCTTATCTCTCTCTGCCACTTACTACCTATATGACATTGGGCGTGACCTTTCGAGGTCATGAAAAACTTGGATGGAAGGTATCTATAGGTTCTTCTCCATCTCTAACACACACACTTATGGTAGATACGTCAAAGGCCATAAAATACAGTAAGACATGTAATTATGATTATTAACAATTTTTCATATTTACGTTTTAGTCATAGTTGAACACAATACCTTTATCTATTTTATTCTTTTAATTTCTTTAGTTGTAGATGGACATAATAACTTTGTTTTATTTATTTATATTTTTGTACATGGTGCTGAAGATCGAATCTCCTGCCTCACGCATGTGAGGCGAGTGCTTAGTCACTGAGCTATTTATTTATCTTTGTGTGGTGCTGAGGATTGGACCCAGGGCCTCACATGTGCTATCTAGGCAAGCACTCGACCACTGAGCCACAACTCCAGCCCCAGGACATGCAATTATTTAATTTGCAAAAGACTGGGCAATTTTGACAAATCTGAAGTTTTAAGTTAGTTCAGGCCACACCTGGGGCAATCATCCTAAAGGCACAATTCTGAAATTCTTGAGTCTCTTGTCTTTTCCTAGACTCCCCCTTTCCTGTGGTGATGAAGATGTACATGCTGGATACCAGGCTGCTGAACACTAACCAAATGTCATCTTCTGATACCCAACTTGCATTTCAGGGAAAGAGTATTCCCCAACTACGCCTTGAGTTTAAATCAAATCCCAAAGATTAACAAGAACCAGTGTTTACTCAACCTTTATTATGTGTCAGTTCAATTCAAGGAACCAGCAGGCAATTTTAAAAGAAATGCTCAATGTTGACTCATCCTTGTGGATGCAACCAACATAGCTGGACAGATGAGGTGAACATACATTGATCAACAAGGTAGCAGAGTAAGGTAGGGCTTGCCAAGTCCTGGACTGGGATCCTAAATGCTGCAGGAATTCAGGAAAGAAAGGATCAAGGTGGAGGAGTGGGGTTGGATGAGATAGAATGGGGTGGGTGTACAGTTGCAGAGAAAGTAGGCCCTGAATTCCAGGCTTCTAAAAAAGGGAACTTGAATCAGTCTCAAGAATCAGTAAGTTCTTCATTACTCAGGTTTGAACTAGTCACTCCCCAAGAGCAGTACATGTCAACCTATTCCTACCTGGAATTCAGGAATGCCAGCAGCTTATCCAGCAGGTGAAGTTTCCCACTAGCCTCAATCAGGTGGTCTCCAACTTCAAAAGGCTCTGGCTCCACACCTGGAAAGCAGAGAGCCCAATCCTAATTGTGTGCCCTGAGTCAGGGAAAATTCTTAAGTAGAAAACCCAATAGGTAGGCAACAGAGAGAGCCCAAGCTCTTTCTAATGCAGTAGGCCCTTCAGTCTCACCTATTTGAGGCATTTTCTAATTATTTGCTTAATATCAACTGCAGAGCCTGGCACATCCAAAAAGTCTAATAAATATTTATCTAAGAAACAAACTCACTCTTTAGGAAACTGAGGGAAAGGAAGATGCCAGAGATCAAGAAGATCCACAAAGAAAATTCTAAGGCTCTCACTCTAGATAAGAAATCAAGAAATAGGCTTAGGTGTGTATAAAAGTGATTCTCAAGGTACAGGCGGCAGTCAGAATATTCTGGAAGATGTCCTTCAAAATCTATGTTCCTAATGGCCCTTCTCTATTAAAAAAAAAGTTCTAATGTACACTTGATTAAAGTTCTGTTAAACTTTTAAACAGCTCCTAATGGTACTTGGCAGACCCCTTAAAACAAGTACAGCAGACCTTTTGCAATCTTTCTACACTAAGGAATTCCTGGGCCAGCCATCAGAGTGCATCCAAAAACCCCAATGGGAATGAAAATGAAACACTACACATAAATTTGTGGCAACAAGAGCAGTGCTTAGAGGGACATGTACAGAAGTCACTAGGATGAAAGGAGAGAGCAAAGGACACAGAGCAGGAGCATGCAGACAGGAAGAAAGGCAGGAAAAACTGCTACCCCAGAAGCTGAGTGAAGAGCATCCCAAGGAGGAAGCCATCTGCTGTGTCAAGGGATCTGAGAGGTTAACGAAACGTGAACTGACAATGCCTGGGCATCACAGAGAACACAGAGAACTGGGCGTAGTGACCAAGAGGGCTCAAGACGAAAGGAAATCCAATCCTAAAGAAGGGTCAGATGAATCGCCATTATGACCCATTCTGTAAAGCTGCCAGTTTTCCTCTCCACAACTGTCACTATCATGAAAGAAAGAAAAGCTCCCTGCCCTCCAAAAAATCTTAGAAACATTTCTAGATTGCAGAAAAGTAGAGTCCAGGCAAATGCAATGGATCCTGCATTAAGAGAGAAAAAGGAAAGCAGCTTAAGGAATATTACGGGACATGTGAAGAAATCTTCAGTATGAATAACACGAGATATCATTAATATACAGAAAATGAGAAGAAGCAGAGTAGACACATAAATGCAGCAGTTCTGTTGAAGACTCTGGCTATGATTTTGGTTACAGAACTACTAATGAAAAATAATGGGGGGAAACAGGACACTGGCTCACCATCAAACAAATACGGGTGATCCACGCACTTTCGAAGCTGGGATAAGATATTCTGAAGTTTAACTTTCCTTGCCATCTCATTTTCAAATGCATCTGAAATTTTGAAGATAGAGAGGAAAAGGGACTAACAAATCAAAACACAAACAAAACACAAACATAACCTTTCTCATTTCATAGTATTTCCCTCAAGTTTATACTACCCTCCCAAATGGCAATCAATTGCACTGAGAATTAAAATCATATCCATATGGGATTTTCTTACTCCTCACTTTGTTTTGAGAAGGAAGTCTACAAGGTGAACTTAGCAGTGCTTTGTTAAAACAATTGTAAACTTCTAAAATTTCTTCTTTAACTGCTATTGTGGTTTTAAGATGGGAGAAAAAAAAGCAAATAGAGGATAAAAATCATGAGTAGACAAAAGTGTTTGCTATATTGCAGGCATAAGAAAAACCATGCAAGAGGAAAAAGAGAAATTCCATCATGCAACAACCAAGTCTGAGCTACACTTAACATTGCTATTGTTCCACATCAGGTGATTGGCATATCATTCAGAATACAAAATTCTACCTTATATTCTTGCTACACAAAGTGAGTGTAATCATAAATATTTCCCTGCACAAAAATCACATCCCCATTTAGTTTCTTAATGGACCAAGTGTCCTCTGAATAACTAGGTCTTTCATCAAAATAGCCTTGTATTTTTTCTGCAATGCTGACATGCCATGGTATATCACTACTTCTGTCTTTTTGGGAAGTTCTTTAGCTACCACTGCTTTCACTCTCCTCAGCAGAAACGGCTGCAAGAGGTTGTGAAGTTCACTTGCTGTGGAAGGAAACAACATAAAAGAGTGTGGTACAAAAATACAGCAGAGGCGCCGAACTACTAGAGAACATGGAGCAACTCACTTTCCTCATTTTCATGCTAATTCTGCGTTCTAAGTCTGTACAGTAAGTTTTCAGTTACAGATGCTCCTGGACTTACAAAGGGATTACATTCCTATAAACCCATCACAAACTGAAAATATCTTAGATGTAAAAAGTGCCTTGAACGGACCTAACATACCAAACACCACAGCTCAGCCCACCCTACCTCAAATGTGCTCAGCACTTACATTAGTCCACTCAGCAAAATAATCTAACCCAAGCCTCTTCTATGAAAAACTGTGAATACTTCATGTAATGTGCTGAATGCCTGTGACTAAACAACTGACAACACAGAGCACTGTGTGGTATCAGTTACTTACCCTCAGGGTCGCTGAGTCATTGGGGAGTGGTGCCTCGCTGCTGCCACCCCGCCTCACAGGACAGTACCTTACAACCTATCCCAAGTCTGGGAAAAGACTGAAACTCATGCCTTCTTATGGCTGAAGAGCATCCCATCCTGTATCTACACCACATTTCCTTTTTATCTGCTAATGGACGTCTAGGTGAGCTCCACACTCTGGGTACTGTTAAGAGTGCTGCAATGAACACAGGAGCACAGACATCTCTTGACATGTCGATCCCCTTCTTCGACTATATGCCCAGTATGGGATTGCTGAATTGTACAGCAGTTCTATTTAGTTTTCTGAGGAAACGCCATCCTGGTTTTTACGATGGCCATACCATCTCCATTCCCACCCGGGTGTCTCAGAGTTCCACTTCCACCACAGCCTTGCCAGCGTTTGGTGTCTGTAATAACCATTCTAAGGGGGGGGGGGGAGGTTTCCCATTATGTTCCTGATTTGCATTTCCCTGATGATTATATTGAACATTCTAATATAACTAACAATAATGCATTTTATATCTTAAACCAGTTAGAATCTAGAATTTTGAATATATTCAACATAAAGAAATGATAAAGGTTTTGCTATATGATATGCTAATGACCTAAGTGATCACTATGCAAAACATCAACAGGTATAAATATGTACCTCAAACATAGGTACAAATAGGTACACCAATAAAAATTTGAAGTTCAAAGTACAGTTTCTATTGAATGTTGCTGCTTTTGTAAAGTGGTAAAGTCAAAAAATTATAAGCTGAACCACCATAATTAGAGGACCAATCATTTCTCCCTATCCTGGTTTCTTCCTATTCCTTCTGGACTTGTTACTGGCTTTTAATACCCAAACTACAACACTCAAAGAACTGGATTCTTCTTAGGAATAATCTCATTTTCAAGACACTGTTTTCCAGGGTATTCTTCATTCCATCTCACTGATCAGCATACAGCGTAGAAATGCAGGGTGAGCAATACTGTCTCCATGTTTATGACAGTTAAGTGAGGCTCAGAGAAATCAGACCACTTATCCATGGACACACAAGTGAATGTGAAAATGGCGAGCATTAAAAGTGGATTTTTAAAAACTTCTAATCCCTTGTTCTTTTACAGGCATCTTAGACTTCAAAAGCTACACTAAGTTGGAAGTATACATCATGTAGGAAAACCAGAAACAGAAAACAAAAATACAAGCAACCTGTTAAATGTGAAATTCAGATAAACAATTCATAGCTCTTCAGTACCAGTGTGTCCCTTGTCATTTGTAATTAGATGTCCCATATCTGACAACTCTAAACATGGGAGTAATCAATCAGAGCAGGTTTGCTGGTCATCTTTACCCTGTGGTTTGGGAATTTTTGCTCTAAGAACCCTCTGCAACTCATATTTAACCAGCACACACATAATCATTGGGAGGCCCCCTGCCATCTGTTTTGGACAATCATCCTAGGGTATTCAGATATTATGGGAATGTTCCACAAGGCAGAGTGGCAAAGGTATAAGAAAAAGCTACGGTTATACGAATGAAGGCTTCCCTTTTCCCTTCCACATCCCAATCATCTCGAACTTCTGGTTAAAAGAAAACAGCAGTGTTGTAGAATTCTTAACAGTAGTCTGGGTCTATAGCATGCACTTACTTTTCTCCACTGGCAAGTGGCATGGAAAGTTAACAAAGTCTATAATTTTTATAAATTACAAGTTGAAGCAGCATGGTAACATGAACTTGAGGCATGAGGATGGTAAGCTGAAGGCCAGCCTATGAAACTGAGCAAGACCCTGTCTCCATTTTTTTACAGAAGGACTGGGAATGTATCCCTGTGGTAGAGCACCCCTGGGTTCAATCTCCATACCACAAAGAGAAAAAAAAATGAAAAAAAAATTTGAAGTTGGTTTTTAAAAAAGCACACATATCAGTGGGTACTTTCTACTTTTTCCAAAAGTGAACCAATAAGCCCCACTGCAGAATCATGTAACAAACAAGTAAGAGTCATGGATAGCAAACAAGTGGATACCACATGAGGGACCATCATATGCCTTATATCTGTGGTGGTTTTTCTCCCTGGAAGGCATTCTCCAGTTATTGATTCTCTTCCTTTTCAATCTACAACTCTTATGCATTAGGGAAGTTTCTGTGTCAAGATCTCTTGGGGATAATTTGCTAAATGGGAATTAACCTGATTTGGACTCTTTTTCAATATCCCAGTAACGTTCAACAAAATCCTCCATCTGTTCCTTGGAAAACAGGTCAGGTTCCACAAAATTGAGGAGAGAGTAGAGCTCTTGGAGGCTGTTCTGGATAGGAGTTCCAGTCAACAGGAGACTGAAGACCACCGAGAACTAGAATATGTAAATTAACACAATTAAAAATCTCTACCACTGGTAAGCAAAACCAAATGACCCATCACAACATTTATTTGAAGACAGAGGGACATGATATAACACAATGAACCAAGGCAAATGAAATCAGAAGGCTCAGGTTCAAGTTGTACACTCTATTTAAAATTGGGGGAGGCATAAGGTATATCCAATGCATCTACAACTGCAGACAGGAGTATAAGATCTTTATTTGTAAAAAAAAAAAGAGAGAGAGAAAAATTAAAAGCACTCAAAAGAGAGTTGAAACATCTCCAAAAATACAATGCATTTTATTGGGGTAGGGTCTGACTCATTTGATAACTAGATTTTAGTAAATGTTATCTTCTATATAAAAGAGAAAGGAATAGTAATTAGCCATATTAAATACTACTTTTGTCACTGCCCTCCAAAATAGGTTTATTTAGCTCTGCAGAAGTCTTAATACAAAAGTTTTAATTTATGAGATGGACATCATTATCCGAAGTACATGTATGAAGACACGAATGGTGTGACTCTACTTGTGTACAACCAGAGATATAAACAATTGTGCTCTATATGGGTAATGTGAATTGTAATGCATTCTGCTATCATATATTACAAATTAGAATAATAATAATAAAGTTTCAATTTAGTTGGCTCTGTATAGACTAAACTAAGTGGTTTTAAAGGGGAGTTAGAGGGGAGAAGGAACGGTGAACAGATGGGTATAGGATTTCTGAGCCAGGAAACTGCTCTGCATGATACTATAGGGTGGAAACATGCCATCACCTGTTTGTTCAAACTCACAGGACATGCAACAGCGAGTGAATCCAGCATTACGGACTCTGGTGACACTGCGGTGCCAATGTAGTTTCATTAGTTTTAACATCTCTCTTCAGGGAGAGGCTGAGATGGGGGAAGCTAGGCTTGTAAAGGGGCAGGGGATATATGGGAACTCTCTACCTTCTATTCAATTTTGTTGTAATCCTAACTTGCTCTAAAAAATAAAGTCTATTAAAAAAGGAAGGGGGGTGTGTAAAAACTAAGACTATCCTTTGAGTTTACCTCTGAGAGTGTCTTATGCAGCAGAGAGCTTTGGCTTTTCAATCTGTGGGCTTCATCCACAACAAGAACACTCTAGGAGAAGCTGTGAGAGAAAATCCAAACTTTCAGCTTCATGTAGCTCAAATATATTTCACAATCACATCTTACTATACAATTATGACTTGTTAGAAAAACTAACAGCCCACTCTGATAGAAGCATACCTGGCATCATGACCTTCCTATCTGGAAAGGTTACCATGTGCTTTGTTTTCCCCTCATATGAGAGAGCTCTATGCAGAAAGTAAGGAGCCAGAGACAGAAATGGAAGGATACATTTATCATATTGTACTCTGTAACAGACATTGTGCTTGTGGCTTTGTGTGCAATTTAATCCAAGGAATAAGACAAGTAACCATAATCGTGCCAACAAGGACACTAAAACTCTGAAAGGCTAGGTAACTAGGTAAAGATCATAAGAGCAGAGCAGAGATTCAAACCCATAAGAAAAATCAGGAGACAGTGATGTCACAGCAGCTAAAGGAGTAGGACTTTAAAATGGGAGAGTGGTGAACAGGATCACGGAGATGTCCAGGATGATGCAGCCACTGGACTTGTTAACGTGGAGGTCACTGGGGGCTGCTGCCACAGCAAGTTTATAGTATGGTATGTCACAAGAGCAATTTCTCAAGAAGTTTCAGTACTAGAATCATATTTTTAACAGATGCTACTGGTGGAAAGCTGTTTAAAAAATCCAAAATATGGAAAAAGATTGGATGATATTCTAGATGCATTAACTTAAAATAACAAAAAATGAAAATAAACTATCTAATAATAGGTGATAAAATGATAAATGGTAGCTGCAAAATACAATAATGAAAAAGGTATAAATATTGAATATCCTTTTAAAAATGTGAAAATCATGCAAAAGATAATAAAGTGGGCGTTATAAGACTTTTAAGTTTTTAATTTTATTGGTAAACATTATGGAATCCCACTGCATTATTTTTGCACTTGTAAAACTAAGTGTGTCAAACAAAAAAGTGGGTAAGGAAGGACAATACCTGAAAAATTAAAACAAACGTCTGTGTAAAGGCTGGCCTATAAAAAGGAAGCCTTCCTTCCAATACCACGACAGACACTACAGACAAACAGGAAGATAATCAGAAATGATGTTGAAAACTTGTACTCCAATAAAATAGAAAACCTCAAAGGCATTGAAAAATTTCTAGAGTCATATGATTTGCCTAAATTCAATCAGGATGAAATACACAATTTAAACAGATCAATTTCAAATGACGATGGGCTGGGGATGTAGCTCAAGTGGTAGCGCGCTCGCCTGGCTTGCATGCGGCCTGGGTTCGATCCTCAGCACCACATACAAAGATGTTGTGTCCGTCGAGAACTAAAAAATAAATATTAAAATTCTCTTTCTTTCTTTCTCTCTTAAAAAAAAATTCAAATGACGGAATAGAAGATACTATCAGAAGTCTACCAACCAAGAAAAGCCAAGGACTGGATGGATAAACAGCCGAGTTCTACAAGACCTTTAAAGAAGAACTAATACCAATACTCTTAATTAATTTCAGGAAATAGAAAAAGAGGGAGCACTTCCAAACTCATTTTATGAGGCCAATATCACCCTGATTCCAAAACCAGGCAAAGACATATCAAAAAAAGAAAACTTCAGACCAGTATCTCTAATGAACAAGATACAAAAATTCTCATAAAGTTCTGGCAAATGGAATAGAAAAACATCAAAAAGATTGTGCACCATGATCAAGTGGGATTCATCCCAGGGATGCAAGGTTGGTTCAACAGAAATCAATAAATGTAAGCCATCACATCAATAGAATTAAAGATAAGAATCATGTAATCATCTCAATAGATGCAGAAAAAGCATATGACAAAATACAGCACTCCTTCATGTTCAAAACACTAGAAAAACTAAAGATAACAGGAACATATCTCAACATCATAAAGGCTCTCTACGCTAAGCCCCAGGCCAACATCATTCTAAATGAAGAAAAATTGAAGACATTCCCTCTAAAAACTGGAACAAGACAGGGATGCCCTCTTTTACCACTTCTACTTAACACAGTACATGAAACACTGGCCACAACAATTAGACGAAAGAAATCAAAGGGATACATATAGGAAAAGAACTCAAATTGGCATTATTTGATGATGATACGATTCTACACCTAGAAGACCCTAAAAGTTCCACCAGATAACTTCTAGAACTAGTAAATAAATGAATGTAGCAGGATATAAAATCAACATCATAAGTCAAAAGCATTTCTGTATATCAGTGTCAAAGCCTCTGGAAAGAAATGAGAAAAACTATCTCGTTCACAATAACCTCAAAACAACAACAATAAAAATAAAACAAAAACAAAACCAAAAACAAAACAAAAACCCCAGAACACACACAAAAAACTTGGGAATCCACTTAAGGAAAGAGGTAAAAGATCTGTATAAAGAAAATTATAGAATCCTAAAGAAAGAAATCAAAGAAGGCCTTAGAAGATGGAAAGATCTACCTCGCTCTAGGTTAGGCAGAATTAATGTTTTATCAAAATGACCATACCACCAAAAGCAGTTTACAGATTTAATGCAATTCCAATCAAAATCCCAATGGCATTCCTCATAAAAACTGAAAAAGCAATCATGAAATTCATCTGCTAAGATAAGAGACCCAGAATAGCTAAAGCAATCCTTAGCAGGAAGAGTGAAGCAGGGGGCATCACTATACCAGACCTTAAACCATACTACAGAGCAATAGTAACAAAAAAAACATGGTATTGGCACCAAAACAGACTGGTAGACCAATGGTACAGAATAGAGGGCACAGAGACTAACCCACAAAATTGCAATTATCTTATATTAGACAAAGGTACCAAAAACACACACTGGAGAAAAGATAAACTCTTCAACAAATGGTGCTGGTAAAACTGAAAATCCACGTGCAAAATAAAATTAAACCCCTAACTCTCACCATGCACAAAACTCGAGTCAAAATGGATCAAGGACCTGGGAATAAAACCAGAGACCCTGCATCTAATAGAAGAAAAAGTAGGCCCTGATCTCCATCATGTGGGATTATCCCCCAACTTCCTTAATAAGACTCCTTTGGTGCCAGAATTAAAATCAAGAATCAATAAATGGGACAGATTCAAACTAAAAAGTTTCTTCTCAGCAAAAGAAACAATTTGTGAGAGTGTACATCTTGGGAGCAAATCTTTACCCCTCATATATCAGACAGAGCACTCATCTTTAGGGTATATAAAGAACTCAAAAAGCTAAACACTAAAATAAATAAATAGATAGATAGATAGATAGATAGATAGATAGATAGATAGATAGATAGATAGATAGATAAATAAATAACCAACCAACCAACCAGCCCACCCAATCAATAAATGGGCCAAGGACCTGAACAGACACTTCTCAGAAGATGATATACAATCAGTCAACAAATATATGAAAAAAAAATGTTCATCAACGCTAGCAATTAGAGACATAAAAATCAAAAGTACTCTTAAGATTTCATCTCACTCCAATCAGAATGGCAGCTATTATGGACACAAACAACAATAAGTGTTGGCGAGGATGTGGGAGAAAATACACTGCTGGTGGGACTGCAATTGGTGTAGCGAATATGGAAAGCAGAATGGAGATTCCTTGGAAAGCTGGGAATGGAACTACCATCTGACCCAGCTATCCCACGCCTCGGTCTATACTCAAAGGACTTAAAAACAGCATACTACAGGAACACAGCCACATCAATGTTTATAGCAGCACAATTCACAATAGCTAAACTGTGGAGCCAACCTAGATGCCCTTCAGTAGATGAATGGATTGAAAACCGTGGCAAACATACACAATGAAATATTACTCAGCAATAAAAGAATAAAATCATGGCATTTGCAGGTAAATGGATGGAGTTGGAGAATAATGCTAAGTGAAGTTAACCAATCCCAAAAATCCAAATGCTGAATGTTTTCTTTGATATAAGGAGGCTGATTCTTAGTGGGGTAGGGAGGGAGAGCATTGGAGGAACAGACAAACTCTAGATAGGGCAGAGGGGTAGGAGGGGAAGGGAGGGGGCATGGGTTTAGAAGTGATGATAGAATGTGATGGACACTATTATCCTAAGTACATGTATGAAGACATGAATGGTGTGAATATACTGTGTATAAAACCAGAGATATGAAAACAACATGCTCTATATATGTGATATGTATTGCAATGCATTCCGCTGTCATACATAAATAAAAAAACTAATACAAAGAAAGATAATTAACCCATAATGAATGTGTTGGTCAGCTTTCTGCTACTGTGACAAGTAGCTGAGATAATGAGTTTATAAAGTAAAAAGTTTTACTCTGGCTCACAATTTTGGAGGGTCAGTCCACCATCAGCTGGACCCCTTGCTGTTAAGCACACCATGGCAGAAGGGCATGGCAGAGCAAGCCAGCTATCTCAAGGCTGGGACAGAGAGAGCAAAGAAGAGGCTGGATCCCTGCTACCCATTACAAGGACACATCCTCAATGAATGACCAGAAGACATCCCATGAGGGCTCACCTTTCAAAGGTTCCACACACTCTCACCAGTTTCATGCTGGGGACCAAGACTTTAACATATGAGCCTTTGCGAGATATATAGGATCCAAACTATAGCAGTAAATCTCAATAAGTACTAGCTGTTAATAATATCATCTTCTTCCTCACTTTTACTCAACTCTTTTTTAAGCATCTCCCATTTTTCCCTCTTATTTAAACCATTTAATAAATATGTTTACACAGTTCTTGTGTCCCACAAGCACTGTAAGAGGAATTTTGGAGGGAAGGAATTAAATGTGGGAAATCTGATCACAGAGGCTCACAGTATAGGCGGTGGGCAGGTTAATAAATACACTGGCACTCTACCTACTGGTGAGCACATGCCACCCTTTTGCCTTTGTTTCTGTTTGTCTGCATCTGCTACAAGACCACACACCCCTGAAAGTCAAGGTCAATGTCTTAATCTTCTCTATCCCTATGGCCTCATCTGGACCATGATTCAATAAATATTTGCAGAAAAACAACAACAAAAAAAAGGAAGCCTTCCTCCTCAGAGGAAGAAAAAATGAGAAAATTGAGAGGAAGAGAGCCAGAGATAGACACTCAGCTAATGAGAGTGGAGTAGGAGAAGACTGAACTGGGGATCCAAAGAGAGGGCAGGAAGTCCAAGGAGAGCACTGGGCAGAATAAGCAGGGGATATATTTAGGATTATAAGGAGACAGGGTCCCCATGAGGTTGGATAGTAGTTATGACATAGGTGGTGAGCGTTCATAGTATAGTTCCACTCAAAACAGACTAGGTCTTATTCCTTTGGAAGGACTAGACACAGATATGTATATACACAAACATCTAAAAATGCTTATTTAACGCAAAAGGCTAAGTGAAGTGGATTTTGGTTCAATGAGTGAAAGTGGATTGAATCACTCATCAAAGGAAATTAAAGATTGTTTCCCGGAAACGAAAGTAGAGGGAATTCCAACACAAGAATGGAGAGTTCAACAAGGGAACTCCTGATCTTCTCAATACAAGATTTTACAAGTCTACTGTCTGTTGTCCAAAAGATTTCAATATTTCATGGCGATAACATACAACTTTAAATGGCCTTCATAAACCTCTTGAGTGCAGATTTTATCACATTGCCTATTTTCAGAATGTAAAATATAGCAATGGAGAAATATAACATTAACAAACATACTAAAAGAAACAACTATGTTGTTGGGATTCTTGATATGAGTCAATATTATAAATGTCTCTTTATTACTAAGGCTCTTAAATCCACCCAGAAATGCATTCAGAACAGACTGAAATGTAAAAATGTGTTTCTACTGAATAAGGTGACATTTCAATGCTTCTACCTACTTAGAGACACTCTCTTAAAAACACGGTCCAGGGCCTGGGGCTGTGGCTCATCAGTAGAGCACTTGCCTAGCATGTGCGAGGCCCTCGTTTTGATCCTCAGCACTACATAAAACTAAATAAATATAATAAAGGTATTGTGTCCAACTACAACTAAAAAAATAAACATTAAAAAAAAGAGGCCCAAAGCACCAAGTGCTGGGTTTGAATGTCTGCTCTGCCTTACTTGGATTCTTAATCCCTTAATTTCCTCATTTGTAAAATGAATAATAATCTCTGCCTACTAGGATTTTCATGAAACCAAAATGGGACAATTTACATAAAGTACCCAAGAACATTTATGTCCCAATCTTATTACCTTCTGAGACCTGCCAGATAGTACCATGTTTCATGGATATCTTTGTACTCCTCATCCCTCTATTGTACAGACCATGGGGCAGCGCTATAATTTACTTTCCTGGTTATTACCAGTAACTCTCCCTTTCCATGGAGAGACTTCAAAACAAGACAAGTTGGATATTAAGTAGCCAAGAAGAGCTGGGGGAAGGACTGAGTGGAAGAGCAGTTGGGAGGCTCTCAGCTCAATGCCCAGAACCATAAAATGAAATGACATGAAATAACGTGACACGACATAAAATGAAATAAAGTAAAAAGAAAGAAAAAGAGGGAACACATCATATGCTCATTTAAATGTAAATTAAGTAAAACAAAATACTGGAGGGAATCATAAAATCTTGGGCCCAGTCATCAAAGTAAGAGTAAAACAGAAACTCATTCACAACAATCTGGATGAGAAAAAATATTTAAAATATTGATAAGGCCCTTTGAGAACAAAACCTTCTGAGTATGAAAGATGCACACAGGGTACAACGGGGCACACCTACAATGACAACTACTTGGGATGCTGGAGGATTGCAAATTTGAGTCCCGTCCCAACGACTTAGTGAGACTATCTCAAAATAAACAATGAAAAGGGCTGGGCATGCAGCTCAGTGGTAAATGCCCCTGAGTTCAATCCCCAGTAACAAGACATAGTTAAATGGACAAATTACAAGTATACTTCAAGCTTCTTTTCCAAATAGTCAGTTCTACAGCACTGACTGCTGCTTGGTAATTGCCAGGAAAAGGCTCCTATACTACAGTGAAATCTCAAGCAGCAGTCCTGAGAACGTGTCTGTGCAAGTTACAGTGTAAAGAATCCAGTTTCCAGGCTGGATGCAGTGGTCCACCTGTAATCCTGGAGACTCTGGGAGCTGACGCATGAGGATTACAAATTCAAGGCCTTCCTTGGCAACTCAGAAAGACCCTGTCTCAAAATTTAAAAAATTAATAAATAAAAAGGACTGGAGATGTTGCTCAGTGGTAGAGTACTCCTGGGTTCAATCCCCAGTACCAAAATAAAACCAAAAAATGATAAAAATCTGCTAGTAATATAAATCTCTAGTAATCTGCTAAACATCAACCATGTAGATTTAATCTCAGTTGTCACAACAGTCATCCAAAGTAAAAAAGGTAACTACCCCCAGTTTACAGATGAGGACACTGAAGTTGATGGAAATTAAGAAACCATCCCAATAACACAGAGCTAATGAGTAGAGGTTAGATCATAGAATTCCCACCATGCCTGCCTATACATCCACAGGACCCAAAGACAGACCAGACATATCAGGAAAGAGGCCAAGTATCAAAAAAATGTAAGAAAAGACAAGACTTCCACACATTCAGCACAGTTTCTGACAAGGTACAGTATACTCACGATTTTAGAAACGGTGCATCTTTCAAGCAAATCTGAAAAATTAAGGAAGACACATTAAAAAGACTGGTATTGCTGGGCATGGTGGCCCACACCTGAATCCCAGCAGCTTCTGTAGACTCAGGCAGGAAGGTGGCAGGCTCAAAGCCAGCCTTAGCAACTTACTGAGACTTTGTCTTCAAAAACAAAAAGGGCTGAGGATTGGCTCAGTGGTTAAGTACCCTTAGGTTCATTCCTTGGTACCAAAATAAAAAAAAGTTAGAATTAAAAAAATAAAGACTGGTATTGTTAAATTCTGATTATTTCTTGTTAACTCTCTTAAACCACAGGATCTAAGCCTTTAACTTGTTTACTAAGTTAAAAACTAAGCACAATTTCTAAGTAGCACTATCACACAAACAGATAGAAGTTATGGTTAAGTAGAGACTTCAAACCAAGACAAGTTGGATATTAAGTAGCCAAGAAGAGCTGGGGGGAGGACTTACTTAGATAAGGATTTAAAACAAGACTGAAACTAGGCATACTGCATTCCTATCCCCCGGTTATCAGACATGATGCCTCTGTACATGAAACCCTCTGCCCTGCTACCTGACTCCTCCTGTTCATCAACAAAGAGGGCTAAAGTGCCACTTTCTGGGAAGCTTTCCACTTAATCCACCAGTAGAGAGGGAAATATGTCTAGCTACCTTGAAGCACAGTGATCCTGCACTTCGTTTGGTCACAGTCCCTCTTTGACAATGTGATGAAGGTGGATGTCCTCCTAGAAAAATGTGTGCTCTCAAAAAAAAAAAAAGTCAATATAATTCAGTGGGTTCTACAACTTCTAAGGTCCCAGGTTAGGAGAAACGAATGAATACTTCATCAGTAGTCAGCAGCACATGAAAACATGACTTCTGTTTTAGGTCTTGCTGAAGATGGGCTCTTTCCTCCTCGTCCCCTGCATATGTTACACAAGAAAGACCTGGAGCAAATCTAAATCCAAGGAAAGAATCAGATGAACCCAAATGCCACAGCCATGAGATGGTGTGTGCATGTCATGGACGGACTGCAGTGTGCAGACGCCATTCATTAGGTGCTGGTCACAGAACTGTACCTAGAATAATGGTTAAACCCCAGGATAAGGTCTGTGTTAAGCAGGGAGAAGGATCAGGTCTAAGAGGGTCTTGTGCTAACTAAAAATGCAATGATGTTTCTCACTTTAGTTACTTCCTATGTTACTGTGAGAAGGACAGTTTCTCCTTTACATCAGCAAAATTTACTGAGAATAAGTACTAGCCTTTAAATTGTAGAAGGGTAACAGTAACACCCACTGGATCCTCCCCTATCAGATCTTGTGTCTTGCCTACACTGTTTCAGTTCAACCTTTCTGGAATAAAATCATTGAATATGACAAGATTTTGCTTTATGATCTTCTATCCATCATCTAGAAAAATATCTTAACATAAACAATACAAGTTCAGCTACATCTACTCTGTACCTTTCTATTTCTTCTTTCCAGTTGTCCAAAACAGACAGAGGACTAAGAATCAGAAATGGTCCTTCATCATTTAACCTTCCCGTCAAGTAAATGAGGAGAGCAATCGTCTGAAACAAAGCAGGCAGTTTTGATCACCTTTCCAGGAGACACAACCATAAAGTTCCCACAACCATAGGCAGAGAACACAAACTGTTATACATGACTTGCTTTATAAAGAAATTCCATACAATCTTCCACATATTAGGAAACTAGTACGTTCTTAGAACGACATCAGGTAAGCTCAGTGTCTTTGCTAAGGAAATTGATAGTGTTTAATTACTTCAAGAGTTAACGAGCAATGAGGCACAATATTTATGTAACTGAACCAAAGGGAAAAACATCAGGAAAGAACAAAAATCAATGAAACCAATACACCTGTTGGAAAACAGCAGGAGTACTTTGAAACTATTAAGCCAGAAGTGCTAAGACCTGACAGCAAACAGTACCCGCACATCACAGCCTTGGCCCTTGGCTCGGCTGCTCTGATGAGAGTGCTTTCCTTCTTCCCCAACTTTCTCCCTCTTTCTATAACCATTTAGAGGGTGCCTTCTACTGGCTCAAGTTTTAAGCTCAAGTTATATGTGAACAAAACAGATACAACCTTTGGTCTTTCATAATGGGTGCATTATAATCATACTGTATAGCGAGATCCATATGCCATAGTTGTACATGCATATATCTACAACACATATTCAAATGCAGAAAACAGACAATAAATCATTATCACAAGAAGTAGGAGTATGAAATGAAACTTTGCAAAGCCAAATGTGCATACTTCAGGACATGTTTGAGTACACTTATGTCTCTAAAGTTGCTCTCAACAAACAAAAACACGTGTAGAGCTTGCATCCCCAAATACTGTGCTATTTCTGAGGAAAAAATATGCCCTAAGGATCAAATTCAAGAAGCAATTTAGAGAAAGTTTGTCTTTTATTACCACAAATCAGAAGTGTCTACCAAATAAATTTAGAGTCACTAGTGAATTTTATCAAACATCTAAAATGGAAATGAGAACAATTTTACATAAACTCTTGCTGAAAATTGAAGAGGAACACTTTTCAATATATTCTATGAGGCCAGCTTTACCCAAATACTAAAACCAGACAAAATTAGTATAAAAAAGGAATATCATAAAACAATATCATTCATAATATAGATGCAAAATTTCTAAACATCCTTTTACCAAAACAGACTTGGAGTTGGTATATTTTTAGAGAATTTAAAGTAGAGGTGGAAAGGCAAAGGACAAGTGGAATTTGCTGGCTCTCTGTGAAGTCAGTAGGACAATTTCAATGACTGAGACAAAGGAGATTATAGGGAGGATACCTCCAGGAAACTGATTTTAGTTTCATATTTCTCGTTCAGGAATATACCAGGAACAGATTTGTTTGCCCAAGAGAGAGAAGTGATGAATCTCAGGGGACCTTATATAAGTGGTTGCATTGTTTCTGAATAATGCCAAGATTGATGAGGTACATCTGGCCTAAGTAAAGGAGGCTTCAACATATGATCAGACTAGCCTATGTGCACCGCTGCTCCAGCTTAAAGTTTATATATATAGTGAGCATTGGAGGGGACAGTTGAACTTCTAAAAGGATGATGAGACCCTTGCTCATTCTCTCCAGTGACCACTGGTGAAACTTTCCTGGGATTGAAAAGTTTTTATCTTCCTGATTTCTGATCAAGCTGCCTCTGACATATATCATGATTATACCAGGATATCTTTTGTATCCTTCAGATAAGTAATCCTTATGTGATTAACCCAAGAGGTGTTGTGACTGAATTTTCCATTAATCCAAGGCCATGTGTCAACCCAGGGCAGTATTGCTTATTATTCTCGCAGAAGCATCAATTTCAACACTCCACCATTAATCACTAGATCAGTGCCCGAGGGGGCCACATCTCATTCTCCCCTTTTAAGGTCAGAGAGTCTAAGTTTTATTTTGGAAAACATAGGGTACTTCCTCCATAGTTCTCTATCACTGTAGAAAAATGGATAGCAGCCCGACCCCAACCCACCCCCACTGAGAAAGAGAGAGTAATATTAGAAGCAATACAGTAAACTTCATATAGTGTTACTAAGGAACACAGTTAATTTGGTCCTTGGGCAGGTATACATGCTTCACACAGAGAAAAGCCCTAAACCTGGGCCCATTAACTGCACTTGTAACTCAAGTAACTTTTCTCACAGACACATGTCAATGCTCATATAAAGGTAATGACATAATTAATAACTACCCCTACAACTAGAAAAATCAATCCCAAGGTTGTGATCTCTTAAAAGTTAAGCAATTCACATTCTAGTATATATATATACATACACACACACATACACCCTCACACACACACATATATAACAGCACTTAAAGATGGTATTAAGCCAGGTGTGGTGGCACATACCTATAATCCCATTGGCTCCGGAGGCTAAGGCAGGAGGATCATGAGTTCAAAGCCAATCTTAGCAATTTAGCGAGGCACTAAGCAACTAAGTGAGACATTGTCTTCAAATAAAATACAAAAAAGGGCTGGATGTATGATTAAGTTTTTAAGTGCACCTGAGTTCAATCTGGGGTACCAAATATATATATGGTAATGAGTTATGAGGAGGTGTTTCGGTGTAGGTAAACAGTGCTTCTTCAAAGTAACATACCTGGCAGGTCTTACCAAGGCCCATCTCATCTCCCAGGATGCAGCCATTTTGACAGTGGAATCCCTGGGCTAGCTAGTTGACTCCCTTCAGTTGATAAGGGCATAAATGAACTCCTAGAAATAAAAAATAGAGCAAAACCAGAGAGCAGACATTTCAGCACATATGTGGGCTAAGCTCTAAGGCTTTGAATGAAGAACATGGCTTACATTCCCTTAATGTCAAACTTTATTGGCTCTATCTTTTATTGGGACGTTCTATGTATACACACATTAGTTGATTTCCAAATTTCTTTTTGGGCAGACTTGGGTTACCATTCAAAGCCCTGAAATAGCCAGTCACTGTTATATAATCTTCTTGATCGATGAGAAACTCAGCCTGGGATTTGTTCTATAATACCCAGTCTCAAGCCACTGTCCTTTTCTGGAAATAAGTATTCCTGGAAGTGATGTGACAAACAACACATGGACTGTTCATATGCTTGCTTAATGGCACTCATCTAAATCTGCCATTCCTGCTATATTGTCCCTTAAAGAAAAGGGGGACAGTAAAACATGATCCTGAATGCTCCCTTTCTGTTTACAAAAACCTAGCAAAATTAAGGGACCAATGAGATCAAGCCTAGGCTGGAAAGTCCAGATACATATCATCTTGAAGGACACTGGCTTTCTCTATGCACACTGGGCACTAGGGCAAGTTAGTGTTATCTGTAAAAAGCTACTTTCTTGCATGTATGCTGGTCATACACACAAACTAATGCTGATGTCACTGCTTCCTCAGTCTAACATGTAAGCCTCCTCCCTGAATGGGGCTGGGTAGAGAACTGAGGGCTCTGTGGAAAGGATACATATCACTTGTTTGGCCACAGCCATCAGGCAAAACACCAGGAGTAAGAGAGGTACTGCCTGGAGAAGCACCTTCAGGGACCCAGATGCTATCTGTTCAGTCTGTTGCCACAGAATTCTTCCTGGAACCGTCACTGATCTGTTAGAAGCTTTCCCAGATAAACCATGTCTCCCATGCTGTCTCCAGCACCTTATTTGGCCTCCCCACAACCTAGTACAACTGGGATGTGGACTGCTCCTGCTAAAGGACAAAATGAAAACAAGACTACACTGTGCGCCAACAGAGATACAGGGTTAAGAATGGAGATGCTGCTACATAAAGGGTGTTTAAAACTGAACAAGGATGGCAAGACACTATAAATATTTATGTTATATATATTTATAATTATATCTATAAAATAGTCAAAAGTAAAAGGTTGATGGGATGTGGATGTACCTCAGTGGAAAGAGCACTTGCGTCACACATATGAGGTCCTGGGTTCGATCCTCATAAAATAATAAGTAAAAATAAAGATATATATTTAAAAAAGTAAAAGGTTAAAGTGGTTGGATAAAGAGTGACCCTCAAAGAGTTCATGCACAGACCTCAGAATCAGTGAATGTTACCTTATTTGGCAAAAAGGACTCCACAGCCCTGACTAAGGTTGAGGGTCTGGAGGTGGGGAGACAATACTGAGTTACCCTAGATTACCCAATCTAATCACACACCCTTTACCAGATGTGATTAGGAGGAGGTGACTATAATGAGGCAGTCTAGGTACCCCCACCCAAAAGACCTTGCCATGATTAACCTTCCCCTCTTGTGAGATCAGGATGCCTTGCAGTTTGAAGCTTCCTCTTGTTCTAAATGATCTGTTGGCTCTCCAGAGTCAGGCCTCTGTTCTAAAACTCCAGTCAATGTCTGGACTATGATATTCTACAGAAGTTTTGCAAGATATTATCACTGGGGAAACTGAGGAAGGTTCCATGGGATCTCTTTTTTTAAAACTGCATGTGAATCTATAATTAGTATATAATAACATGTTTAGTTAAAATGATATGAAACTATACAAAGATAACAATATTTAATACTTAGAAGATGACTGCAAAAGTAAAAAAAAAAAAAATATCCAAAAAGAAGTTAGACAGAAAAGGATTTAATATAGGGAATTAGGTCACCATAAATTTTTTTGTAGGAAGGGCTGGAAAAGCAGTCCCCGGTTTAGCTTCCTGGTACAATTGCTGGATAACCATCACAGAACTGGCTCATGACGGTGGTATCTACCTCCAGGACCAGGAATCCAGGAACCCACCAAAGGCATAGGCTATTTCCCCAAATGTTTTACAAAGAACACACACGACTGCTGGAATCAGGAAAAGAAAAATCTTAGCTCACAAACAGTTTCCCAAAATATCCATTTACTTTAACAAACAGGATGACCAGTCGCTACCCTTGGGTCCAGTGTTCCCCCTCTTCCCTGCACTGCCTGGTAGTTTACACCCCGACTGCTCTTCCCAAGGCTTCCCGGCGACCCGCCACTTCTGTAGTCCCCTGCAGTCTCTCGGGGTCACTGTTGCGGACCAGCCTCGCACACAGGCCCCTCTCCACCCGCCCACCACCCTCTGAGGGAAGCCTGCGGCGCCTCCTTTCCCGAGAGCCACTGAACGGCCAGGGCGGGCCAAGCGCTCTCCACCGAGATGTGCTGCTCTCCTGGCGGGAACCTCGGGCGTGCAGCCCCCTCCTCCAGGCCTGGGAGGGTCACTGCAGTGGCTAAGAAGCCCGGCACTTGGCCCCCCCATCTGGCTGCAAGAGGCTCCGCCCCACGCGCTGGGTGTGCGCAGCCTTTCCTGTGAGCCCCGGAGGACCCTGGGAGCGCCGCACTAACTGAATTCTATATTTTAGTGATAGTATGAAAATACTAACTGAAATCTATACTTCAATTAAATAATAATATGAGCCTTATAATTCTGTATTTGTACGTTTAAGCAAATGCATACTATTCTTATCATGTTTGGACTTCTGCATACCTTTCTGTTCTTCGTTTTGGGGTGGATTACTTTCTCTTAAGTCCTCTTCCATTCTTTCTTGTGCTAATTTTTTTGCTTCTTTTTGGATCTTTCTTTTCAATTTTCTGTCTTCTTTCAGTCTTAGCTTCTCTAGGCTGATAAACATTTACAATTAGTGACAATTTACCTTTGTTAATTGCTCAATGAACTACTTTCTGTTGCCTACTATAGAAACCATTCTCCAAGCAATAGGCTGTGACTTTTAATTAAGAAAGCTATGTATAATTTGTATAGATGTTATTTCCATGTACATAATATATATAAATTACTGTGTAGGGTAAATAACAATAGTACATGTACTCTGCAAGCAAGATCCCATAATAAAATATTATTTTCACCCAATAACAACATGGGAATTTGGTTGATTTGGTTACACTGATTCCTTTTCAACAAATAATTCTATACATCTTTTCTTTTGGTTTTTCTTGGTCACAAATTATAAGAAAAAAAAATCACTTTTTAGGATGAAAAACAAGAAGCAGGACCGAAAAGAAAAGAAAAAAGGATTGGAATTATTTGATCTGAACAGAAAGATACAGAGGTGAATAATTTTGACAATACACTAAGTATTTCAAGGTAAGAAAGTCATTGGTTCAAAATGTTTAAAGTGGAGAAACATAAAAAAGCAAAAATGCTTTTGAAATTAAAAGCCAAAAGCTAACTATATAATTTTTGTTGAATGCCAAATCTCTTGATAAGTAATTTCATAACATGAAATGTTATAATTTTACTTACAAGTTCAACCACTAAATAGTGACTTTTTCAAATTTTCAGTATTTAATCATTCTAAAGCTAGTTCTGTTTTAAATATCCATAAAAATAATTTTAAAAATACTTATTTATATATGTGTACACAGCCAATTTTAAAAAATAGCACAATTTAGAAATCTGCATTTAACAGAGTTATATACTAAGAGACAATATAAAAACTACTGATTGATTGATAAAAATCTTACCTAGAACATTTCTGTTTCAGAATAGGTCTTGGAGGAACCTTTTCTTTTATGACCTTCTGTTCAAACTTTAAATAAAACAAAGACATTCAAAATTTGTCTCATACTCCCATGACATAAAGCACAAAACCACAAGTAACAAATATTTCAGAAGCACACACAATGTTCAATCTGATACAGAACAGTGATGATGTTTTGACCCAGACAAAAGCCCAGAAAGCTTTAGCAAAATAATTTACTGAAAAGAGGAACAAGGGAGTAGACACACTTTATGAAGAAACTTTAAATAATTAAGGGTAAGCAGAAGATCCAATAAATTATATATATTATAATTACCCACTCCTGCCACATTCAGATGGTGATGTTAAAGATAATCCCTCAAGGCACTCTTCCCCTTCTCCAAAACCCACACCTCCACCACTACCCCTTTTGGGGTATTAATAAAATGGAAGTTATCAAAAAGAGTAAAACCAAAATATAAAAAGTATGCTTTTCCTAGGAGGAAATAAAAGAATGTGAAAATGCGTCACTGCAATGCATGTCCTAATATTTATTTTCTAAAATGATATAACTTTTTTTTTTCTTACAAAAGACAAGATTCAAATCACACAACTTCCTCAAACTTAAAACATTTTAACAGGTGTAAACATTTTGGTTACAAATTTAATAAAGTTTCTCCTTTATTAGATACTTACTTCACATTTAACTTGACCACCACTGCTAAAGATGATAATCTTAGAAATGATACCTTCACAGTCAGGGGTAAGACAAATTCCTTGTAGAAAATCCTATTTGATTTAAAAGAAGAATGGTATGTGTAGGAGGGATAAATCTATGCATGTATACCAATTTTTTAAACTTCTTTTTTAGCTGTAGATGGACACAATACTTTTATTTTATTTATTTATTTATTTTTGTGTGGTGCTGAGGATCGAACCCAGTGTCTTACATATGCTAGGTGAGTGCTCTACCACTGAGGCACAATCCCAGCCCCAACACATATACTATTTTAACCACAAAGTACATTCAAAATATACTATGAAATTTCCTTTAGGGAGGCAACCAAAGTGCCTGATTGCTGCTATTTCAGAGCCTTCTTATAGGAAGACTGTATCCACATGTATGGGGCAGACCTGTCCCTGTGACTTGCTTTGTGGTAAAGGAAGTCAAACTGCCATAGCATACACCAGGTCTAAATGAGCACTCTAGGAAACACAGTGTGAACTGGCTATTGTTCTTTTCCTTCTGTTAAAGAAACATGTTCCAAAAAAAGTACAACTTGGATTTGGAAATAAAGAACATGGCCACAGAGAATAGACCCGGCTGCAGCTCAATCCTGGCCAACAACGACAAAACTTCAGGACAAGTAATATAACCAAGAAAAGACCCTCTCATTGTTAGTCATAATATTTAGGTTGTATATTATTTCAGCATATCATAGTGAAAGCTGACTAATTAATAGAAGGTATTTAGAATTCTGGAAATGGTTAAGACAACTAATGGAGAGTACATAGCTTACAAAACTCAATGTAAGTAAAAAGACAGTAGAAGTGGCTCCAGGGTTACAGTTATATCTCTAGCTATCTATGTGAAAATTAGTTTCTACCAAACAAATAATTCCAACTGCTAAAAGACACCTAATATAATCACATTTTTCCCACTAGAGATAATGGTTTGCATAGGGCTATACAGTATTAAAAAAGGCTTTTTTTTAAGTCCACAGATTATATATATCAGAAATAAACATTGTAACAAAGAAATAAGACTGTAAAATTGTGCCCTCTTCCAAAGTATTCTAACTAATGGATTAACTAATCATTATATTGATAATAAGAATAAACCCCTGAGAAATGGCAGTATAAAATTTAAGTTAATTTCTTAGGACAAATTACCTTAACCAATTTTGGTAAAAAACTAAAATGTTGGAACCTTAATTCTACATCAACGCTTTCAATCTATGATGAGCTAAATTGTCAGTGCATAATTTAAGATCTGTATTTTAAAACAAGAAAAAATTAAATTTTTATTTCTGATTATAACATCACAATACAAAAGTTAGTTAAATAATTTTTAAAGGCCTCTACAGTTACTCCCTTCATACTTGTATAAAATTTAAAAACACATTTTCCACTTTATTGTTAAAATCATAACTTAAAACTTTCTAATGAAGTTTAGAATCCTCAAGAAGGAATTTATATTCACTTGAAGACATTTTAAATTTTTTTTAAACATTCAATATACATATTTTAAAAATCCAGACAATCTTTATTGTGGCTTACCTTGTCAATTTTATCATTAAAGGTGGTTGTTTTAAACTTCTTCCAGCAGTTCATGTGAAATTCTATTTTACAATACTGGCAACAGCTGATTCGTATAAAACCCTGGATTTCAAAACATTTTAATTCACATTTTAAAGATGTCTATGCACATACACTTACTCATTCCCTCATAGCACACATATTAAGATAAAAAGAACTGTTGCATTCACTTGGCAGATATAACTACATAATCTATCTCCTTGAAGAGGGATAAAATACTCTGTATTACAAAATGCTGAGTTCTATAGATACAGAACTTGGCAAAAATCTTCATTTCCACAGCTGACATCTGCATTAGCCTTTACAGAATATCAAATATCTTAACAAACATTTCATCTGATCTACTAATCTAAGAGTAGGACAGTTATCTTCTTGAATAAACCAAAAAGTTAATCACTTAATTAAGCACAAGTTAGGTTTTTGGGTTTAATTCAGTGATTGCACTGGCCTTTATATTCTTGGACTCAATTTTTTACAAGGCATTAGAAATCCAACAAATTAGAGGTAACAATCTCACTTTGTTTCTATGTTCCTAAGGAAGAGGCAGTTACATAAAACATGGCTAGAGGAAGAAATAAAATTAGCTAGCCTGTCATCTATGGTCACCACACCAGCCCCAAACATTTATTTCAGTGTCCCTGGCTTCCCATGTGAGATGACCTAAAAAAGTCCAGGGTAAGGGGCAAGCAAGGTGACAACTTGGGTGCCTCCAATTACAGAATTTATTCTGGATTCATTTTTAAGGCATGAATTTGCAAGTTAATGTTCCATTGTACATTTCATTTTTTACCTTAAAGTCTGGATCAGTTATGTATATCTGGATTTTGGAATATCCACGACACTTCTGATAGCAACAAATAGCATCTGGCACTGGAGGGAACCTGCATTCTTCAACAAATTTCTCTAACAGCATCTAAAGCAAAATAAGCAAATCTGATAGTATCACAAAACTGATTTGTCAATAAAAAATGCTTGTGATTCCTCTTGCCATCAAAACATTTTTAGCATAGAAATGAATGTTTTTACCCAGGACAAATTATATGTATACAACTTTTAAAAATTTTCCTTTTAAAAGGAAGCTGATACAAACATATGTAAACAAAGAAATGAACAAAATTCTTGTTTTTAGAATTTCAGTAAGAATCAAAATCTTGTCCTCTGTTATCATCAAAACTGGTTTTGTAATTTATAGTTTTTAGAAATCTCCTTTAAGAATCAAGAGGGAAGCTGGGTGTAATGGCGCATGCCTGTAATCCCAGTGATTTAGGAGGCTGGGGCAGGAGGATCACAAGTTCAAGGCTAGTCTTATCATCTTAGGCCCTAAGCAACTTAGCAAGAACCTGTCTCAAGATAATCTACAAAAAGGGCTGGGAATGGCTCAGTGGTAAAATATTTCTGGGTTCACAGCCCAGAAACCAGGAAAAAAAAGGAAAGAATTAAGAGAAATCGAAAAATTAAGATAAAAATAAGCCTTAGGGCAAGCCTGAAAATCCTATGATTCATCTCTTTCTCAATGTAACTTGATCTAAAATCCTAACACTCAAATTCATCTATCTCTGCCACATGTATTTGTTAATACTCTAGAGAATTAGAAGCCCCCAAGATACTAACACCATGCTTTCAGTACTGGTTTTTTGTTGTCAATAACTTGTATATCTCCATCCCAATATGGTATAATGAGAGGAAAATCTAATAATCTCTGTGCTTTATTTTTCTGTAACAGCTTTGTTGATATAAATATAATAAAACTTACATAAGAATACAGTTCAGTGGCTTTTAATATATCCAAAATGTTGTACAACCATCACCAATCTAAATTTAGATTATTTTCATCGTCCAACAAGGAACTCAATACCATTAGCAGTTCCTCATCTTTTTCCCCTAATGCCCAGACCTAGACAATCTATTTTCTGTCTCTGTATACAGATTTGCCTATTCTGGATATTTCATATATACAGAATCATACAGCATGTGACCTTTGTGTCTGGCTTCTTTTATTTCGTACAGTGTTCGCAAGATTCATGCATGTTGTATCATATATCAGTACTTATTGTTTATCTGTTCATCAGTGGATACTTGGGTTGTTCCCCATTTGGGGCTATTATGAATTGTGCTGCTATAAACATTCATGTACAAGCTTTGGGGAGAACATATTTTCCTTTTTTTTGTACAAATCTAGGAGTGGAACTGCTGTGTCACATGGTAACCCTATGTTTAACTATTTGAGGAACTGCCAGTCTTATTTTCCCAAAGCAGCTGCACCATTTTACATTACAACCAGCAAAGTATGAATGTTATAATATTTCCATACCCTTGCCAACACTTAATATCTATGCATATCCTCAGAGTGTGAACCAGTATCTCACTGTGTTTTTATTTGCATTTCCTTAATGGTTAACAATATTGTACTAATGGGTTATCACTATATTTTCTTTGCCGATATGTCTATTATATACTTGTATATTCGATTATTTGTCTTTTTACTATTAAGTTGTAAAAGTCGGCCCCTGTACTTTTAAAAGCTTCATACAAAAGCAAGTTCTGGTATATGAGACAAAATTTATTAGTTTTTCTAGAATTGGTAAAGCATCCATATGGCTCCAGAAATGACACTAAATTCATAATTCAATTCATAAACTCAGGTACCATCTCAATAATGATATTAATATAATAAAACAGTAATACTGTACCTTCCTCTAAGTACAACCAGTACAGCATCCTGCTTAATAACACATGCTCTAATGTCAGAATGCCTGAACTCAAGTTCCAGCTCTACTACTTCCTTGATGCTTAACCATGAGCTCATCACTTCACCTATCTAAACTGTAAAATGGAAATGATTTTACAATCAGATGGAAAGAAAGGACACATCATTTTAGTAATGAAGATAAGAAAAGACTATGCCATTATTGACGCATTAATTCCACAGCCAGTAACATCTCTCCTAACTACAGAAGGATGAAATCACCCACCTAAGGCAGAGTGGTTGGGGAAAGGGTTGGTGAGGATGCAGCCTTTATTTGGTCTTAAGATGAATGATTTGGACAGACTGGTTGGAACCCGAGAGTAGAGTTCATTTATAAATACTAAGTAAACCTGTACAATCTTAAGAGCTCTAGCAAGATAGAAGGCTAGAAAATGACTGCAAAGGCAGGCTGGAGTGAGTGTTCGCAAACCCTTTGCTTCAGATACCTATGAGTCATCAGGCTAGCCTTTATCACACTGGCAGGAATCAAGCCTCTGTGTAGCAGGGGAGTGACACATTCAAAGCTACATGGAAGAGTGAGCATGGCGGAAGGACAGAGAATATGTGCTAGGTTTGTGGGGACAGCACAGAGCCGATCAAGATCAATGAAATAAGAAGGGTGGAGCCCAAGCTGGCTTCAGTAGCTTCAGAAATGAAAGGTACAGGAGTCTTAGTGTGATTTCTGCTTGTGAGGTTGGGCAAAACTATTTAACCCTAATCCTGGGATTTCAAGTTCTTTTACTGAACATGGATACTGATGAGTAGATAGTATTTAAATAAGTTAGTTAAATGTATTGTCTGCTAATAATGGCCTAAGAAATATTAACGAATTAAAAACTACCTTTCTAAAAAAAAAAAAAAAAGCTTAATCCTCAAAGATGTTTCACATGGTGTTGGAATCACAATAGGTTAGACAAACACCTAAGTTCCCACTCACTGTAAGCACACTAATTGCTAACCAACTGCAAATGTTCAGGGGTTCAACATGTGGAATTAGACACCAGAGAAGACAGAATGTAGGTAGTAAAAGATAAAAATGGATAGAAACAAAGCCATTCAAAAGAAAACAAATGAGAGAAAGTAAAGAGAGCAACAGGGTATCACTAACTGGAGGCCAACAATTCACTTCAATAACCCTGAAAGGTACTCTATATGAAAGCTTGAGATAAATAACTATTGGGTATAACAACCTTTAGAATCATTAAAAAAAAAAGTCTATTTCCTTAAACTCTTGTTTTAAAAAACAGAGAAGCATGTAATCCACATGAGAAAGATTTCCTCAAAATTAAAACTAAACAGGAATTAGCCTAAAGCATTCTTATGGGCTGACTGTGTTGCCGCAAGATTTGTTATGTTGGAAATCTAATCCCCAATGGTTTTAGGAGGTAGAACTTTGAGGAGGTGATTAGGTCATAAAGTAAAGACCTCGTACAGGAATTAGTGCCCTTATAAGAAGAGGCCCCAAGAGATGCCCCCATCCTTCTATCATGTGAGGACACAGCAAAAAGTTAGCCATCTACTGTTGGGCACAGTAGTACACCCTGTAATCCTAGCAACTCTGGAGACTAAAGCAGGAGGATCCCAAGTTCAATGTCAGCCTCAGCAACTTAGCAAGACCCTTTCTCAAAATAAAAAATAAGAAAGGCAAGGGATCGTGCTCAATAGTAAGTCCCTGGGTTCAATTCCCATTATCCAAAAAAAGGTCATCCATTAACCAGGAAAAGAGGCCTCACCAGATATCAAAACTGCTGGCACCACAATATTGGATTTCCCAGCCTACAGAAATGTGAGAATTGAATGTTTGTTGTTTAAAGCTACCCAGTTTATAGTATTTTTGCTACAGTAGTTCCAAAGGACTAAAGTACCCATTCTTTTTTTTTTTTTTTTTTTTTGGTGCCAGGGACTGAACTCAGGGGTACTTAACCAGTGAGCCACATCCCCAACCCTTTTAAAGTTTTTTAAATTTAGAGACAGCATCTCACCAAGTTGATTGCCTTGCTAAATTGCTTAGGCTGGCTTTGAACTTGCAATCCTCCTTCCTCAGCCTTCCAAGATGCTGAGATTACAGGTGTGCACCACCACACCTGACAACAGACATCCATTCTCAACAGGAGTTGAGTATTACCCCAAATACAGTGAAAAAATTAAGTTGTTGGGAGACAAAAAAGCCTAGTTCTTTTTATATATAAAGCACAGATGAACATATTGTACGTAAACAGACAAGCAGTACGTATGGTATTAAAAATTTCAGAGGGAGATTGATTAGGGGAAAAAATGTAAAAAAACAAACAAAAAAAAAAAGAAATAAAGGCTCCTGAGATTAAGGAAAGGGAGATAATAATGAAAACTTTCAAAAACAAGAAACAAAGGTGGCCTAAAAGTGATTAAGGACAGATCAAGAAATGCTATGTGCTTAAGTGTTCCTTTCCATTCTTCTTATTGAAGTTCCAAAATTAAATGTATTAAGTAATGAAAAGACCGAGCATTGATTTCAAATACTCAATGTTTTCTTAACAATAAAAACTGCCATGTTTATGCTGTGTGTTCCCCAAAAGTCCACGTGCAAAGGCTTAGTCGCTAGGGTGGCAATATTAAGAAGTGCTGTAGAATCTTGAAGAAAGTTTGTTAAATCGCTGGAGAAATGCCTTTGAAGAGGAATGTGGGAGCCTGGTCTTGTCTTCTCTCTCTGCTTCCTGGCTCAGGATATGAGGAGTTTGCTCCACCACATTTTCCCTGCCATTGCAATCCACTGCCTTACCAGCACTGAGCCAATACAGGCACCATATCTTCACATCTCCAGAACTATGAGCCATAATATAATTCTCTTTACATCATAGCTAGCGTTTGCCAAATATTTCATTATAGTGATGGAAAGCTGACTTATACAGAAGCATTATAAATTAAAATGAGAACAAGAGCAAATATAAATGAGGCTTGTACAAATTTTAGGGCATAAAGTTTAGGTAATACTATGACAACTCAGCAACAATTTATATAAGAAAAAATACTCACTTGGTGGTGGTAAAAATTCAGGATGACTGTCACAATCATCTACCTTCAAAGCCTCATCTACCACCTGCCCATGAAAATAAAACTAGTGAGACTGTAAAAATAATATAGCCATTTCAGTTATACCAATACTCAGCATTTATACAAAAGAACTAAAGTCAATATACTATAGTGATCATGCATATCCATGTTTGTAGCAGCATAGTTCACAATAGTCAAAACTATGGAACCAGTCTAGGTGGTCATCAATGGATGAACTGATCAAGAAAATGTGATACATACACACAATGGAGTTATACTCAACTATAAAGAAGAACAAAATTATGCCATTTGCAGGAAAATGTATGGAACCTGAGCACATCATGTTTAGTTAAAGAAGCCAGACTGAGAAAGTCATGGGTCATATGTTCTCTCACACTTGGGAGCTAGAGAAAAAATAAAGAAAAAAAGAGGACCGGTCTCATGAAAATAGAAGAGAGACCAGCAGAGTAGTGGAGAGGGACCAGGGTGAAGGTAGAGGAAGTACTGGGGAATGAAATGGACCAAATTGTTATATGCATGTATGAGAATGTAACAATGGATTCCACTATGATGTATAATTATAATGTACTGTTAAAAAAAATAAGAATTCAATGGTCGTGTAATAGAATTTGTAGTAGAATATGATAGAATTCACTCAAGCGCTTAAAATATGCATCTAGTTACTAAGTCTAAAAGTATAAGTAAGCATACAAAATGATAACTAGTGACCAGAGATCAAGACAAATGACAAATTCTTGAATGACAATTCTATCTCTGATGCCTAGAACAATGTCTCATGTGGCAGCTATTCGACAATGACTAAACTGAATATTACCACATTATTCCTGTGCTCTTCTCCCTAAATTAATACAGCCTCTTGGAGATTTTCAATATTACCAACAAAAGGACTTAACAGTATATTAAGAAAGTTCCTTTCAATGCCCATCACCCACCCAATGCCAAAACATCATGATCTTTTCTTTCCTCAAATCTTGAAGAGAAATATAATGTGACTTAGTGATAGCTTCTGAGTGTTGGATGTATATCACAGGTAGAGGAAAACTCAGACACATTTATCTGGGTCACCTGACCTCAGAGGCAGGCTAGAAGCCTTAGTGTGGTGCTCTGAAAAAAACCATCAGACCAAGATTGCTACTGAGCACAGCCATGAAAGGGCAACAGAAGCTGTAGATACACCCTGGCAGAGGTGGGGAAGGAGTGCCTCCTAGGCACCCCAGCTAAGCACAAGTTGGCTGGTGAGCTGCTACAGTGCCAGGTCACAAAGAGATTACAAATCAGAAAAGGGAGAAAAAGACAAATCCAAAACACAGGGAGGGGCAGAAGTGACTTGGCCAACAGACCCCATTGTCACTCATTCCTGAGACTGGCTGGGTGACCTAAAATGAGGGTATAAAAATGGACTAAATGGCAAAATTATATCTAGCAAAAATACTTTTAATACCTGTAAATATAGTTAGGCTTGACAGTACATTCCTATAATCCCAGCAACTCAGGAGGCCAAGGCAGGAGGATTCCAAGTTCAAAGCCACCCTCAGCAACTTAGAAAGGCCCAAAATAAAAAAAAAATAAAAAGGCTGGGGATGTGGTTAACTCAGTGGGTAAACATCTCTAGGTTCAATCCCTGGTTAAAAAAAAAAAAGATATGTAAGTGTGATTTCAGAAGAAATTCTGTGACTTTAAATACATTATTTTTATGTAGTTGTATGAGGTATAATTGGTTGTAGTTATATGAGGAATAATTGCACTGTGGATGTGGTTCAGTGGTTAAGCACCTTTGGGTTCATTCCCTGGTACCAAAAACAAAACAAAACAAAATCCAAAAAAAGAATAATTTTCTTGATCTCAACAAGTAAGAGTTTATACCACCAAAATAGTTGGTTTCCACTATCACCAACATGTTACTATTAATAGCTGAAATAATTTTAAGTTTTTAACTGAGCTTACCTTTAGATTCTGATTACCACCGTTTGCCATCTTGTAGTTAGTATTTTTGAGATCTCTTTCCGTCTCCACAAAGTTAAGTGAAGTACTAAAAGCAGGTGCTGATAAATTCCTAGGTATATAGGCCCTAAAATGGGATAAAAGAAATGACCCCTTTATTCCTACTAATTAATGAGCATTTTTTAAAAGTTATCCTTCAAACAAACAGGTTGCAGCAAGTATAGCCTTTCTTCCTTGAAAGCAAGGTACCATTGTTTTGAAAAGAACCTCTAGCTCTCAGATAAGCCTTTATACATAAGAACTATTTAAAACCAGTTCAAGGCTAGTATTCTGGGTTCTAATATTAAAGTAAATAAATCTTCATGTTTCACATATTAACAGCTTCACTATCCTGTGTGCTTATCAAGGGAGAAAGGCTTAATCTATTTAAATTGCCAAATAAGCAAATGTAGAAACCTGGCTATTTATTTTCTTATAAGCATTCCTAAATCGATTTGTACTCTTTGAAAAGTATCAAGAAGCTGGGGCAACGTTTCCAGGACAGAGAGGAAGGGCATGAGGCAAAGGCTGTGTATCAGCTCTCTACTGCCAGGACCCCGTGACCAACTGCTCGCCGTCAAGCACAATAACTTCAAATTAACATTCCATTCCTGTTTTCTCACTAAATTAGGCTACTAATCATCCAAGTGGTTCAATAAAATAAATCTGACAACTCACAGATCACCTGATATTTTGTGTGCAAACACACACACCAAAAAAAAAAGAACCCTCTTATTCTTCCATCCCTAAATTTACTATAGTTGCGCTTAAGTTTTTAAAATGACAAACACAAGTGATTCTTAAGTTCACAGGGCAAAGTCATTCCAAGTAGTAGCTACTGATCTGATATTAACTCACCTGCTTTCATAAAAAGCTTTAATTGGATTCTTATTTGGTGTTCGACCTATAAAAGTCAATCACACACACACACACACACACACACACACACACACACAGAGTAATCAATGGATTGGCAAAACAGACTTCAACACATTTTCAAATTTCCTTTAAGCTGAGTTAAGAACATCAAACAACTTTAGAAAGTTGAAAAATAAATCAAAACAATTTTACAATCCTAGATGTCAGTAATTTCAGAATGGTGTCAACAAACTGCTGTACACCATGTCTGACATCCCACTGCATGTGATTACTGACAAGATGACAGCAATACATTGATTTGAATCAGAGACGGTACCTGTCTTCAAGGAGCTCACAATCTAAGAATCTTGTTAACAGCTGGATGACAACATCCGCTAGTTACAAAACTGCTCATCTCAGCTCCATAGACACTGAATATCCAAAGAAGAAAAAAAAAGGAAAGACCTAGATACTCAAAGCGTAAAGAAATTTTTTCAAGCACTGAGAAAGAAAAATGACTAAGTACAGAAAACAAGGTTGAAGAATGGAAATTTACAAGTCCTAGCCTGCACAGCCAATTTCTGATTATAGATGTTCAACATGCTATAGAATTATTTGCAAACTTGGTGCAAACAAATTAAGCAACTCTATTGAAGGGCCTTTTCTTTTAGAAATAACTTAAATGATGAAATGTTTTACACAATTTCCTTTCAAAAGCATTTATTTTATTCAAAATTTCTGAAAAGAATATTTTTCTATAGAAGAATAAATAATAATTTGGTTACTGGCTGTTTCAAATAAAAAATACAAATCATGTATAATAACCCAATGGAACATATTACTAACATATTACTAACTCTACACAGAAAGATATAGAAAATGTAAGTAACTTGAAGATAACATAACAAAGTAAGCAAAAATCATCTGAGAACTGATTTATGATCCTCTGTTAATCCAAGAAACCCACCTTTGAAACTTTAAAGGGAATTCAACTGTAACCAAAAGAATCTTAGGTGAAATACCTTGTCGGTCTTCTATTTGTTTTTGTAACTTTACATGCTGCTGAATTAGATCCTTGATTCCCTCAGGGTCATTTTTACAGAGTTTTTGAGCTTTTATGTTTGCTTCCAGGGCCCAGTCATTTTCCCCCAGCATAGAAAGAGCAGCACAATAATGATAATGACCCTGTTCCAAAAAGATAAATTTAATTTTTTTTTCTCAAAAATATGCTTAAATTAAATAATAGGTAAGGAAAAATATTGTTTGAAAATGAATTAATTAAAATGTTAGATCAGGCCCCTATCATGAAAAATAAATAAAAATGTTAACACCTCAAGAAATAAAACTAATGAATTAGTAGAATGTTATGAATAGGCAAGTGATTTTTAACAATTAACTAGAGATAAATATTTTTGCTTAAGAGATTTTGGTACCCCAGCGAAGTATTTAACTTCTGTTATATTTTACTAATAAAGTACTAAACACAGTATTTTGTGAATAAAAGTAATTCATTATAAGAAATAAATTTTTAAAAAATACTTTAAGGCAATAATATTCACTAAGTCATGACGTGCCCTACACTTTGGAAATCAAAGATTTTGGAGCTGGAAGGAGCAACCAGCTTGGGCAGCATTCCCAGTGCCTCCAAGAACACAGGCTCAAATAACAGGTGTAGTCAGGCTAACTCTTCTCTCCATCTCTCCCCTTCAATCAGCTTTTATTTTATCTGTAAGTGTAGTTCCTAGCTTTAAGAAAAGGTCCAAAAATCACTGACTTTATTCTCAATTCAAATGGTAAGGTTTTGGCTTCTTGTCTTTGTTTTTTGCTATAGAACCCAAATCCTTACTGACTCCAATATTTGGAAAATCCATTATATCTAATATCTTAGTCTAGAAAGCGAATTTAACTAACCCGGCTCCCAGTTATTCACAAATCAAACTTCCATTTTAGGTACCATGTCTCCTCTAGAGAGACGATCTACCAGAAAAAAAACAGGCCAGAACCTGGCCTCAAGTCACAGTTAGAAACAAACTAAAGAACAATGATTTTATGATACCTAGTCCAGATCTCCTTCCTACTTACTACACATTTTTTAAAGAGAGAGTGAGAGAGAGAGAGAGAGAGAGAGAGAGAGAGAGAGAGAGAGAGAGAGAGAGAATTTTTTTTAATATTTATTTTTTAGTTCTCGGCGGACACAACGTCTTTGTTGTTATGTGGTGCTGAGGATCGAACCCGGGCCGCACACATGCCAGGCGAGCGCGCTACCGCTTGAGCCACATCCCCAGCCCCCTTACTACACATTTTACAAAGAACATTCTGATTAGATGAGAACCCGGGAGAAAAATCAAAATAAGTGAACCCTTTAAGTGGAAAAATCAAAAATAAGTGAACCTTTTAAAAAGGAGTAGTTTTTTGCTAAAAGAATCACTGGCATGTTTATTCATAGTCAGTTCTGTGTTCTTGTGGACCTACAAATTTTGAAGATTTTATTCTAAAGACTATGCATTTCATTAAACTCTGCTTCCCCTTAGAGGGTAGAAGTCCTGTTTCCTGACACCTGCAGTATAAGAGGACAAAGAGATCTCTCATATATACTAAAAGGTGGAAAATCCTACCACTAGATATTTGTCATCTTTCAAGTTCAGATTACTACATTTAAAAAAATAAAACACAGAATAGAAATAATGTTAGATCATAAAACATACCTGCTAAACTTATAGTGAATACTTTCTTCTTTTCCCCTACTATTCTCACCACCTATTGGATCTTTTTCCCTGGACCCCATGTAACTTCTGCTGGTTGAGAAAGCGGTTTATCCAGCCCCCTGTGCTGAAGCTTAATGAAGCTCAGATTAAAGTATCTCAGTTTCTTGAACCCAATTACCATAAAAATTTTTGTTCTTCTTTGACACTCTCATTCTCTATCATATATGGACATTCCCTATTATCTTTTGGTCTAGCATCCCCTCACCTAGGGGTAAACATTTCCCACTCCTCATAGATATGGCATGGCAGTACTATCAGTTTTAGTGCACCATCCCAACAAGGGATAGCGGCTCTGATTGGTCAGTGGAAACATACAACTTCCCAGGTCACTGTAACTGATCCACGCTGGGACACATGACCCAACTGAAATCAGCCTGAGCCTTAGGCTTATTATATAGATACTGACAGGGGCTTCTTTTCATTAGAATTAATAGCTATGACAGATATTGGTATGGGGCTCCTACTACAAAGTCAAAGTTTTTTCTTTTAATGTGAATATGCTTTACTTTCTATATATATAACTGTAAAGTTTAGAGACGATCAGGGCACATCTAGAGTGGAATGTCCATACACAGCCAAGCAAAGGTCTATACTTGTTCTATTCTTTCTTGTTTTTTTCATGTATGACATGCTTCTGCTTGTGCATTGGTGTATATATGGTATGCAGTCACTTTCTGATAAAAATTACTTAATTTAGAAGATAATTGGAGAGGGAAATTGTCAGTTCATCCCTCATATTGAAGGACCATAACTTATTCCCAATGATTAAAACTTTATCCTGTGTATATTATCTCAATAGCGACAGGGTATATTTCTTTTTTTTATTGAGTGATTTAAAAAAATAATAAATGACAGTGGAATGCATTACAATTCTTATTACACATATATAGCACAATTATTCATATATCTGGTTGTATATAAAGTATGTTGACACCAATTTGTGTCTTCATACATGTACTTTAGATAATGATATCTATCACATTCCACCATCCTTGCTAATCCCCTGCCCCCTCCCTTGCCCTCCCACTCCTCAGCCATATCTAGAATTCATCTATTTCCCCCACGTTCCCCTTCCCTACCCCACTATGAGTCAGCCTTCTTATATCACAGAAAACATTCAGGATTAGTTTTTTGGGGATTGGCTAACTTCACTTAGCATTATAGCAGCACAATTCACAATAGCTAAACTGTGGAGCCAACCTAGATGCCCTTCAATGGATGAATGGATAACAAAAATGTGGCAATATATATACAAAACAGAATTTTACTCAGCCATAAAAGAGAATAAAATCATGTGGGTAAAAGTCTTTTTTTAAATGAAGTCACAAGAAGCCCATAAATGACACAGATGATGGAATTCAGGATATTACAACAGTTGCTATAATCACATTCCATTCATTGTAGAAGCAAGTAGAGACATGAAATATAAGACCCAAATTTAATTTCTAGAGATAAAAATTAAAGTATTTAAGATGAAAAACACCTGAATGTTAAGAAAAGCAAATGAAGCATTATAGATGAAAATATCCACAAACTTGAAGATACAGGAAAAAAAACTTTGTAAAATCAAACAGAAAAGAGAAAAAAGAACGAAATATGAAACTGACAAAACAGGGAAACACAGCTGAGAAACAGAAGGACACATACAGCTCTTGCCCAGCCACCACTGAAGCCAACCCCTAGACTTCTCAGGTACAACAGCCTACAGATTCTCTCTACTACCTACACCAAGGACCTGAGTCAGGTTTCTATCGTTCACAAACAAGAATCTAACATACCCTTCAGAACTCCGTCTCTTGAGGACTTTAGTGAGTCTATTATTTTTTATCTTGTAAACTACAGCAAAACACAATACGCACAGAAACATTAACATATCTCTATTGACTATCCCATAAAATTTCTCATTTTTTAAAGCACAATGACTTATCCTCTCTCAAGCCTGAAAGTAAGTCTAGAGACAGGTGACCCTCTAGTAGTCTCCCCTATCTGAACCAAAGGAACCAAAAATGGCCCATCCTCATGCAGAAATGGAAAGTACCTGCCTCTACAGGCTTATCTTAGAGCTGTGACCCCACAGACTTGGGCTCATAATTCTCAAACAAAACATTCTTAGAAAAGTAAAGAACGCACCTTGCACGCTCTCCTTTTTTTATTTTTTTGGCACTAGGGGCCTCAGAGGGGTTTAACTACTGAACCACATTCCCAGCCCTTTTTATTTTTAATTTTGAGATTCAGTCTTGCCAATTTGCTCAGGGGCTCACACTAAGTTGCTGAGGCTGGCCTCAAACTTGTGATCCTCCTGCTTCAGCCTCCTGAGTCTCTGAGATCATAAGTGTGTGCCACCATGCCTAGATGCATGCTCTATTTTAGCTTCTGAAGTAAAAATATTCTTCAATGAATATTTCTATCTGGTAAAATAAAAAGGAAAAATAGCTTACATATATAGTTACCGAATTTTGTGAATACTTAACTAGTGGTTGTATGTTTTTAATCTATGCAAATTTTTTGCAATCATATGACATATCATAAAACATCCCAACTTAAAAATTAGTAAATATTTTGTCTGAGAAACCAAACCAGGAACACTCTATGAAAGTCTTCAAAATAATTCAGAAAGCCTTAATATTCTTCCCTAAATTTGATAATAGATTAAAATTTGCAAGAGGTATCTCTGGAAAACCAGTATCATAGACTGGGTTTCAGTATGCATAACATTATCAATTCATTTGTTCTACAAATATTTATAGAGTACCCACAAAATGCAAGGTGTAGTCATCAGCAAAGATACTGTTTCAAGCAAAAGAATGACTCATAATGGACATACCAACAAATTTATCACCCTCTAATGCAAGTGCCATCCAGTTTCATCCTTCACTTGCAATGACACCTTGAAAAGTCACTTCACATCTGTTGAACTCAATTTCTTGATGCATAAAATTAGACATTTAAAAAATTACTCAAAAACTTAGATGTAGAAGTCCACCTGGAAAACTTCACCATCTCCAGACCACTAGATACACTCCTAGGCTGCCTAAATTGTAACTTTAGGGGAGGGTAAGAACATCTTTAAAAGGTTCCCAGGCTGAGTCTTCCCTTTTACTTCACAACCTTCTGTACTTTCTCTTTTTTATCATAGCAAATTAGAATATAAAGAAAAAATATAATTTTAACAACACGAAACAAAATAAAATTAAGTCCTGCAAAGAATTTAATGAAGTCTATCTGCAAAGCAGTAATGGAAGTATAAATGAGAGTAATTCTCTAAGGCCCTACTCACTGTAATTTTTTTTAATTATGTAAAATCAGGAATACAGTATGAAAGACATGTGCCTTTGTGTGTCTTATTTGAATCTTTACTTTGAAAAACTTTTTGAATATTTTTACAAATTGAAAAAATACAGAGAATAATGTAATAAACACCCAGAATTTTGTTTTTATAACATTTATAACATTATAACATTTTGTTATATTTGCTCAGATTCTCTTTTTGTTGTTGTTGTTGGTACTGGGGAGTGAACTCAGGGACACTCAATCACTGAGCCACATCCCAGCCCTATTTTGTATTTTATTTAAAAACAGGATCTCACTGAGTTGCCTAGCACCTCACTTTTGCTGAGGTTGGCTTAGAACTCACGATCCTCCTATCTCAGCCTCCTGAGCTGCTGGGATTACAGGCGTGCACCACTGTGCCTGGCCAAATTCTCTTTTAACAAGAGAAAGGCAATGATATCAATATGGCTGCTTTGGAATCTCTTCAATCTCCTTTCCCTCCCTGACTTTCCAAATGCAAACACTATCATGGGTATTGGGCTTTTATTTATTTTTTCATTTCATGTTGTTTTTCAAATCCATAAATATTGATATGCCAGTCAACTACAATCTAATATTCAACTACTCATTTACTAATTCAACAAATACTACTCCTGAGTGCCTGCTATGAACCAGGCAACTTGTCAGACAGTCCAGATTTAAGAGCAAACCAGACGAAAAAGCCTTTCCCTGTAAAGCCCACATTACACTGGAAGTCACAATAAACAATATAAATAAATAATGTAACAATATTGAATAGTGTAACAATATTTTCAATAACATATGCTAATTATATAATATATAATATATAAATTATATAATAGCATTTGTTATTTTCAATAACAAATGCTAAGAGGAAAAAAAGGAAAGAAGATAGGAAATGTCTCAAAGGAGCAGGGTGTGCATTTTAATAAGATGGCCAGGGAAGGTTTCATTGAGAAAAGGATGTTCTATAAAGAATGAAAGGAAATAAGGGAGCTAGCTATGTTCTAGGGGGAAAGTGTTTGAGGCAGAGGAAAGAGCAAAAACAGAATGAAGTGGGCCTGGCCTGATGGGAGCAACAGTGAGGAGCCCACGTGCCAATTCAGAGAGAGTAGCAGGAATGAGGTTTGAAGAATGAAGGGTGTTCAAGATGGGAACAGATTAAACAGATCAGAATAATAACTTTGATCAAATAAAAATACCAACTCATCCACTGCTTTATCAATGGACATTTAAGTATTTGAGACTTGATGCAATTAAAACAAGGCCACAATGACTGACACTATATATTATGTAAGAAATTTTCTAGTTTGACACATATGAAATGGAGTAATTGTTAGTGTAAAATCAAGTAATTATGAGGTATGCACATGAGGGTGCTCTCCAAGTTGGTTGTAAGCAATTCACACCTCCATCAGTTTATAAAGGGTTCCTGTTACTACACACTCAGTACCAATACTCTGGACCCTCAGTCTCTTTAATTTTTGCCAATGTGAAGGGTCCCAACACTATTGCATTGCTTTATTTACTCATCTATAGGTGGGTCTTTCTCTTAGAGGCCCTCTATTTTTCTTTGTTGGTTTCATTTTTTCTATCTTTGAACCAATTCCCCACAAGTCTAATTACTAGGAAACAGATTTTCAAGTTTCTTATTTCTAGTAGGTTTCTTGTATGAAATTATTTGTTTCACTGGCCCTTTTTCTACTGGGTTTTTATTTATTCTAGGAGTTCTCTGCATATTCACAATACAATCATATCAATTATATATAAATCCTATTAGTTATATAAATTATTGATGAACAAATGATCTCCTCCTGCTTATTTCATTCATATCTTTTATGTATATAAGTTTTTAAGTATGATGTAGAAAATTATATCAATGTGGTTTATTTCACACTGATTTATACATTGTGTGTTACTTAAGAAATCCAAAGGCTGGGGTGCAGCTCAGTGGTAGAGCATATACTAGCATGAGGAAGGCCCTGGGTTCCATTCCTGGCACCAAAAGAAGAAAGGATAAATGCTTTCCTATAGTTCCTTAAAAGTTTTAGTAAAGTTTCATTTCTCACATTTAGGCACACCTATCACTTGCAGATATTACCTCTCAATTGCTACAGTCCCTCTATGCTCTCCAGGACACCTCATGCTGGCACACACACATTCTCAGCCTCTCACAGCTACTGCCAAATCCCCATAGTGGTAGTGGAACTGAAGCATCCCCTTTCCTATTCTTGATAATTTCATCCAGCACTTTTACATATAAATATGCATCCCATATATTAATTTTCACAAAAATATATAGTATTACTGGCTCAATGTAAAAATACAAAAGAAACCTACCTTTGGCCAAGTGCTCTTCAGAATAATGGCTCTCTTTCCATCACCAAGTGCATTTCTAAACAGAAAAAGAAAAAAAATAAAATATTTAAACATCTCCATTCTTTTATTTTTGTAAAAGTAGTGTATATTGCTATCTATTTTTATGTTCTGAATTTTCTATGTATATCATTTAGTCAAATAATAATTTTTTAAAATCCACAAAATATACGTCCATTATAGGAAATTTGGAAAATACAGAACAGTAAAACAAAGGGGAAAAGTCACCCAGAGTCACAATCACAACAACCCAGGAATAAGTATTTTCAGCATTTCTGGAGTATTTCCTGCATATATCGTATCAACATCTTACCTATGCATAACTAAAAATTTGTATATTTGCGTGCAATAATTTTGCCTTTCAATAATAAGACTTCTGTAGCCAAAATTTTAACTCCCATGTCTTGTTAGCTAAGCTATACGAACAGAGCATGCATTCCTGGACAGAAGGCCTAATTTAAGTCCAATTCAACTGCTAATTCTCCTGGGGCCTTAAAGAAGTCATTAATATCCCTGAACCCACCTTCTCAACTATAAAATGAAGATAATAATTCTTTCTTTTCTAGCTGTTTTGAGGTAGATGCTAAGTTAGAAAATGTAAACATCAGTATATGCATACTCAGTCTCTCAGTTTCCTGGCTTACCTTCAACAACCTCCCATACCTCAACTCAGTCATCTACCATCACACCCCTTTGGCAAAACTTAGCATCACTCAGAACTGTCAAACTCCTAAATCCACTTGTGAGGGCATCCAACTCTTACTGGTTAAACTATTTCCTACTATCTTCTCAGGGGGTCTAACTCATTGATTTGCCTGCTTTCTCTTTTTACTACTCCCCTATTTATCTGGTTTAAAATTGACTGGTTTATCATTTTGTATTCACACATATTAATTCATTATTCTTAAAAAGAGATTATAAAGAAGACCCAAACTAGGTATCATACCACCAGATATCAATTCCTAGTAAAAGGCTATATACAAAAAAGAAAAAAAATTAAAAAGAATGTAAGACAACTTAACCAACATAAAACAAGAGAGAAACCAGGAATGTACCAACTGTGTACCAACTTAGCAAGAAATTAACATTTTGCCATATTTACTTCAGCTTCTTTTGCAGAAGTTTGTTACACTTGACGTCCACTGTGTTATTTTCCCTCCTTTTTCCCCAGAGATAGCCACTCCCCTGGTGTTCAACATGCCCCTGCATTTTAAAACATTTTTAATACATTCTCTGTATTAAGAATATGCATATTGTTTTGCATGTTTTAAACATTATATAAATGGCATCATACTGTACAAATCATTCTGCAACTTGCTTTTTTTCACCAACATTGCATTCATTTTAACTACCATTGAGAATTCCATTGTATGACTATACCATAATTTATTTATCCATTCCCCTACTGATGGACATTTAGGTTGTTTCCATTTCTTTACACTTACAAACAATGCTATATATGAAGGCTTGTACATATCTTCTTGAGTACACATTGAGAGTTTGGAAGAGATGACCCTAGAAGTGGGCTGCAGAATATGCACATCTTCACCTTGTCAGATTTCTCTCCAAAGTGACTGTACCAATTTACACTTTCTCCAGCCAAGTATGAAAGTTTCCTTTGTTCTACATCCTCTCAAGCACTTGGTATTACGAAGTTTTTAAGTTTTTGCCAATCTGATGGATATGAAAAAGAAACTTGTAGTTTTTAATCTGCATGTCATGTAAGGATAATCATGTCCTCATAAATGTTTATTGACTATTTGGATCATTTGTTTTTTAAAATTATCAACTTTCACATTTCCTTTTTACTCTATCGTCACCTTTCCATAGTGAATAATAATAAAGACTCTGCATCCAGGCTGTCTGGACTCAAACACTGGCTCCATCACATATACCTTGTATCCTTTATTTGGGCTCTCTATGTGTAAAGAGGCAGCAGCACCTACCTCACATGGTTGTGAAGGTTTTTATAAGTGAATTTACATAAAGTATTCACAACAGCACACCCATTTTGTTGGATACAGTACTATTATTTTTACCCTTTTAGAGAATAAACTTGCCAAAGTTATTCCTTAAAATTTTATTTTTAATGTCCCAATTTATATTTACTAATCTTTTAGAATTAAATTATTTTAGAAGTTTCAGCATTTCTTACTTTAATCCTTTTATTCTTCTTTCCTAATTTTAATTTTAAATGTTCCATTTCTGTTCTCTTGCAGCTCCATTTTTGCTTTTACAATAGCAGAGATGAAGCCTGGCCTTCTGGAATAACTAAGGACTGCATTATTGCCCAAACTAGTGGAAGGAGGATGCTTTATCCCCACAGATGCTCAGCAGGATTCCCATGGCAGAACTAGCATCCCTCTGATTCGAGAGCTTCAAAACATCTCAACCTTGGTATCTCAGCTAAAAGCTCTTCTCAGGACATAGGTCCTCCTATGTGAGTGGCACATTTCAATTACTAAGAACATGTTCTTTTCTTAAGGTTCATCACTCTAATCATTTTGATCAGGAGTGATACTATGGACTCTGAAAACATTAACCCTACATTACAAGCAAATGACATAAACAATGTGTAAAAAGGTAGGAAACACCAATAAAACTGGTGTAGCATAGCTTCATACATTAAACAGGCATCCAATACATATTGGTGATTGCCTAATAAAGAACAGAGGGTTTTCAATGCTGCTGACCTGGCTCTAGTGAAAATATAGATGGCATTCAACAATAAGCTGTAACATCAGGAAGGAGGTACAAGAATGCCCTGCTCTTGGCCTTTACATCACCAAGCTACCTGATTCTGTGTTTCTATTTTCATGCACCTCCTGTTATAGCAGGGGTTGAGGAGGATCCTCCTTGTGAGTCACCCTGATTTTCCTCTCAGCTTTCAGAGCTCAAGTGTAGGTGACTTTCTGCCCAGCAAGTTTCAGACAGGCACCTCAATTTTCACAAGAGGCTAGCCAAGTTGCAAACCTATTCATCTGATCTTGAAAGTATACAGATTCACCTTCAAACACCACAGAATATCTGCAATTCTGGACCTAGCCAGAGGCAATAACCTAAAGACATTTGCAGCTCATTTCTTGTCAGAACCAGTTGAGGACAGTGGTATTGATGGAAGACTGTGTCAAGCCCATCCATTCCTCTGGTCTAGTTAGCCTCGGATTATCCACGGCTTAAGCCATCTAAAAGCTGCATAACATTAATACAGGTGGTTGGATTACTGGTGATTTTTATTTTCTTCTTTTTAAACTCTGGTATTTTCCAAATTTTCTAACATGAGAATGTGTTCTGTTTATAATAAAAGAAAAACACAATAAATGTTATTTTTAAAGCTACATACTTGGAATATATTGTCTTCCCCACCCCCACCTTCCCACATCCCAAGTAAGTGCTTTTACTGAAAAACAATTGAAAACATGTTCTCAGTTTTCTTGACATCGCAAAAACACTTATGAAACCCAAAACTTTATTTTCAGAGGTTTTTTTCCCCCCCTATAAAGAGCAATGTTGCTAGAATTGTTTTTAGCTCTTATCATTCAATTAACATTATTAGTAAGCCATTTAAGAAATTTCCTTCAGAAGGAACCAGCAGGAGGAAAACTCATTGCAGCAATTGGTGTACTGGGGCTTTGTAAATAATGAAAATTATGTAACTTGCCAAGTTTTCCTTTTTCATTCTAAGCAACAGGAGATCAGGGTCAAATATGAATTATTAGTATTCCTACAGGCCCATATACCTATGTAGCCTTGTTTTGAAAAAACAAGCTCTGAATTGGTTTTCTGATTTATTCTGTTTTGAAAATTCTACTGTGTGAATATATTCTTCAGCATACCCCAAACCTTTCTTACAGTAAAGTATTACATAATTAAATAAACAATCTACATTTCAATATTAATACTTATAATTAATTTCTTAAATTTTTAAAACTGACAAGGCAATAAAATCATGGTAGAGTATCTACATCAATCTTTCTCAACAAGTAAATATATTCAACATAAGAAATTAAGAATTAGTTATGATTCCACTCTCATAGTAACATTATTAAGTTTATGTGCTTTCTTTCACTTATGAAGGATATTTACTTAATTTTTCATACCAAGACAAATAGAAGAAAAGAAGGCAGTAAAAATATTTCTTCCAAAACAGATTAATTAATAGCGCAAAAGGACATAGTATATTATAGGTGTTATAAACACAGACGTTGACATCAACTAAGATCTGTGTTCAAATTAGCATCACTAGTGGTATGAGCTGAGCTGGTCACAGGTAAAGTGTGAAGAATAATATAACCTACCTATTAAAGTTGCTGTGAGACTTAACGTGAAGCAATTAAAACAATGCAGGACATATGACAAAAGCTTGCACTCAGCTGCCGCAGGTACAGTTAGTATATATACAGCCTGCTACACTCTCTTTTTAACAATTTTTAACTATTTTTGGAAAAAAAAGGGGGGGTTTCTTGCATACCTATGAAACAGAAATGTCTCCCCAAAAATGGCCATTTAACATAACAATTCAATGATTGTGGTACTTTAACCAACTTACCTAAACTGTCCAGTATGAAGAAAGCAAAGAGCTTGGTTACCATAAAGAAGGTGGTTTTCAGGTCGTAAAAAGAAGTAACGTTTGGTCAGTAAATCACATTACATATGAAATAAACATATATTACACTGAAAACAGGCATGAAAACAGTTTTTTTTAAAGAGAGAGTGAGAGAGGAGAGAAAGAGACAGAGAGAATTTTTTAATATTTATTTTTTAGTTCTCGGCGGACACAACATCTTTGTTGGTATGTGGTGCAGAGGATCGAACCCGGGCCGCACGCATGCCAGGCAAGCGCGCTACCACTTGAGCCACATCCCCAGCCCTGAAAACAGTTTTTAAAACTTTACATTTTCATGGCAGAGCAGGAAGAATACAAGATTTGGAACTTAACTGGGTAAATCTCACTTCATTACTTCCCCAGTAGCCTTCTTTAAAACCAACCTAAACTATCCTGTGTTCAAACTGAAGAGAATCCTTGCTCTGTCCAGATCGCAGGACTATTGTCAAGATCAAATAAGACATCTTATTAAAAAGTTAGTCAACTACAATGTATGCTGTAACTACAGAGGACAGGATCATTATGTCAGGGATATGCCACCTTGACAAAGAACTCCAGGAAAAAGGAGCTTGGAAATTGCAACAGTAATGTTAAGTAGCTTCATTTCAAATTTTGATCTTTTTAGTTTTGTCTGACAGTATAAAGCCAGAAATGATTTTCTTCCACCTTTTTCTCAATAGAATAGAGTAGCAGTCTTGGGGCAGCGTGTTGACTAGATTGATTCATTCCCCCTGGGGACAAGCAAGGTAGGAAAGGGAGAAGTTACGTACACCCCAACCTTCAAAGGCTGCTCTAATATTAGGTTGTTCACCTGAAGTGGCCATTAGGTACAGAATAGCACACCTGGGGGGAAGACTACAAAACTCCAGCAGCTGAGTAACAAAACCAGGTAGAAAAGAACACATGCATCCTCAACCATTGCAACTATTTTTCCTTTAAAAGTTTCCTCTAAGAAAGCAAAACCTCCTAAGTAGGTAGCATTTTAAGTATTAGGAACTAATCCTTTTTGATCAGTTAATAATTTATAAGGAAGTAGTTGACAGCAAAATGAGAAAAAGACAATAACAGGGGAATGCCTTAAGAAAATGGAGCAAGGCAGAACCAAATTCACCACTGCACCTGACTTGCTTGAATTGCAGGATTTAATCAGTTCCAAATACTCAGGTTACCTCCAATGCTACTAATAACTAAAGATAAAAAATAAAAATCTATTATGCATATCAATTTGGAAGATTCTACAATTCTTGATCTTATTTTTATTTATCCTAACATTCTAACTTGAGCTGCCACACAAAAAGAATCTCATTGCTCTGTTTTGCTCTTACCTATATTCAATGGCTCTGGTGTAAGAGATAATAGCTATATCAAATCTTTCTTTGGAAAACTCTTCATTTCCTTTCATTTTCATTAGTTCTCCTTTCTGAGAAACCAAGGTGAGAGAAGACCCATCAATTAGCTCCAAAGACAATCAAGAAACCAATACCTAGGAAAAATGGATCTGGGTTTCCATCTTTAATATCAAAAATAAGCTAGGGGATTATTTATATAGAAAAGGAGAATGTAATATCCAATATTTGGGGATGTACAGTTGACCCTCAATATCTATGGGTTCTGCAACTGCAGATGCAACCATATGCAGATCAAAAACTTTTGGAAAGACCAAAAAGGGTCTATAGGAACATGTACAGACTTTTCTTCTTGTCATTTCCCCTAAGCAATACAGTACAACAACTATTTACATAATATTTACAGAGTACTAGGTATTATATAGTGACCTAGAGATTATTTAAAATATATGTGAGGAAGTGTACAAGGTACAGCAAATACGATACCATTTTTTATGAAGGATTTGAGCTCCAGCAGATTTGGTACCAGATAGGATCCAAATGAAATAAGAAAAATTATCAAATGGCTTTTTAAAAGAGAGGAGGTCAAGGCAGAAGGATCATGAGTTCAAAGCCAGCCTCAGCAAAAGCGAGGTACTAAGCAACTCAGTGAAACCCTGTCTCTAAATAAAATACAAAACAGGCTGGGGATGTAGCTCAGTGGTTGAGTGCCCCTGAATTCAGTCTCCCACCCCCAAAAGAGAGAGAGAGAGAATCACCATAGTACAAAGACACCTTCTCAAATCTATCCTGATAAATTTTATCCCAAAGGCAAAGTATTTGTCAATAGTGGTATGTTTTTATGTCAAAAGACAGAGTTCGTTTACTTTTAGAACCTGTGATTAAGGTTACTATGAACCAGGGCCCCCTTTCATTAGTGACAAATTCTAATTTCTCTCCTTGAATATCAAGAAGCTGTCCTGGTCCATTATGGCATGGCAGAACCAGGACATTGGTTATCAACGTTATTACTTCCATACCATGCACACTCTGACAGCAGAATAATCTCAGGTAAAGAAAACTGAAAAGCTTATCTGTTAACTGCTATAAACTGGTAACACAGTTTATAGCAGTTAACAGTTAACAACTGACACTCTATATTTACATTCTTTGGAGGCGGGGCTACATTCTACCACTTACCACAACTTTCTTTGCCAAATCCAAAATATCTTACATCAACTCAAGATATTGTAATTTCTTCAAACTCATCTCAGAGGCATGAGAACTGTTTAAAGACAAATTTATTTTTGAAAAGATTACTTTCTCATATATACAAATTCACTGAATTTTATGCTTATATTACAAGCTATCTGACAAAAACATTCAGTTCTTTTCTCCACTCTAGGTAACATAAATAAGGAGTTTATTAAATGGACCAAACCATATATCCTCTCTCTCTCAGTTCTATACCACTGACATTTATAAAAGTATTTTAATTTTTCCTGACTTAACTTCAAGTCTACCATCTAATACTATTCAGAATTATTTCATTATAATGTTATAAATTTTCTTTCATATTCAAATTCCAAGAATTTACTTTTCTACCTGTTAAACAAAAGCAAAACTGAACAGCATATAGGAATGAAGAGTAAGCCAAGTGTGGTGGCATATGCCTAAAATCCTAGCTATTCCAGATGGTGAGGCAGGAGGATTTCAAGTTTAAGGCCAGCTTAAAGTTTGTTTAGCTAGACTGCATCTCAAAATAAAATTTTTAAAAAAGGGTTTAAGGTGTAGCTTGTCAAGCACGGGGAAGACCCTGAGTTCAACCCACAGTAACACCACAAAAAAAAAAGAAGAATGAGGTATAACCCTTCCATTGTATTTGACATTCCTTAGCACTGTGCAACATGCTTATCACCACTCATCCAAAATGAATAACATATAGTGACTTACATGGTCTCCACACAGGGATGTAATCATGATATTACAGAACTGTGCTGATGTTGAAAAAGAAGTGGCCAGAAGATATATATTTTAATGGCATCACAGTAATCTTGCAGGACAGAAAGTGGTTTACTACACCATATATTGCAGATGTCTTAATTAAAATAAAAAAAGTTTAAAATTAATATTTGTGCCCTGATTTTTAATGAATCAACACTGCTATACAGAAAAGGTAAAAATGGATATGAGAAGACAAGAAATGAATTAAGGTTTTAAACTGCTAGATGTTAAGAATATTTAAGTGTTGGCTAAAACTCAATTTACAAAGAAAGATTTTGGGTTCCAGGAAAAAAAAATAGTAAGAATCTATTTTTAAGAAGACAAATCTGATTTGTTGATATGACTAGATAAATCACCTCCATTTGTGGTCCATCAATAAATTAACGTTAATATGTCAACATGCTCACCTAAATATTTCTCGCTTTGGGCATAATCTTTATACTTCATAGCCTAAAAAAAAAAAAAAGAAAATTATTTCGATTTGCAACTGGTAAAATACACAAGTATACCTTTTGACTTTCAATCAATGGATTAGCAGAACTAAACTGAAAAACATCTAATGTACATTTACTTATATGCTTTGAATATATCTGTAGCCAGTGAGTCTTAATTTAAGGCCTTTTTCATGTTTCCTGAGTTTCTTTCTACAACTCTATTCAAGAGTTTTTCTAATTCTCAGAAAGCCACCTAATGCCTTCACTTATTCTCTGAAATCTATTCTTATTGTTGAGGCACAGCTTATTTCTTTTGAATAATAACCTCTTCAAAAGCATGTGTTCCTTCTTATAAAAACCCATAGCCACACACACACATACACACACAAAATCTTTACTCAAATGCCCTAAATCAGAAAGCCTTTAGGATATACCATGTTAAAAACAAAAATTTAACAAACCTACTTACCACTCCATCACAGTAAAGCTGAGTCACACGAACATAGTTATCCGTCGTATATTCAGGAGCAAAGACACAATCATCTTCGTAAGGGCTATCTTCCAACAATGCACAATCCACCACAGTGAAGTCTCCATCAGTAAAATTGTCCATGGCACACAATCCTAAGGAAATAACATAATCCAATTCAGTAATTAAATCATTTGAGATGACATGAGCAGCATTCTTCCTGGCTTCTATAGTATAACTGAAAAATACTAAAAACCTATGCTTAAGGAACTCCAATCAGAACACTGATTTTTGTCCCCATTCTGTGATTCTCCCCCATTCTCTCCCAATAGTTTTATCTGCTTCTTCCTTTCCTCAGGCTCAGATATTCACCATCACTACTCTGAACTTATCTGTTTACATGTATCCCTTAGATGGAAGATAAGGGCACTGTTATTTACTTTGTATGTGCCTAGCATTCAGTAAGCCTCAAATGACTGCTCAAAATAGAAAGGCATCTTCCCACTGCTGCACTTACTCCACCTGCTTTTACTGCATCCCATGTTTTACCATACATGAAATGCTACATTCTCAATTTCCTGGCCTGAACTAAATCCTTAGCACTGAGAAACAGTTTCCTATCAGTGTTCATACTCCGCTATGTGTCTCTCATCATCTCTCCATCTTGGGGAAAGGGACAGGACCAGAGTGGTCCAGGGTGAGTCTTTCAAATCTCTTCCAGACATTCAGACATGAATGGATGTCCAAATCCAGACATGCCATCTTGTAACTACACCTTCTTCTAATAGTCTCCTAACCACCACAACACAGAGCACTGCTAGACTACAAAGGAGGAAAAAAAAAAACCTCACATTACCAAGACACATGTTTTAAAAATATTTATTTCAATGGGGGAAAAGGGAAACTAGGGCCAGAGTTTTAGACTAAGATTTTGTGTTTTTTCCCCCTGAAAAAAAAAGTTCAATAATGAGGATTTTTAGAGCTCTGAGAGAACAGCTACACTAAATATCACTGAAAAATTCATTTTACTACTTCTAACTCTTGCCCAAATAAAGGCTTTCTTTTTCTACCATCACCAGCACCAAGATTAACACCATTTCTTACACCTTTTCACTTTCACTATTATCCCATTATGATTAGAACTAGTAAAGCTTATTTTTTCCTAAGCAAGACCACCATCAATCTTTGAAATATTTCTTTAATAAATCCTTCTTATTATATCCAATTTAGTGTATTAAAACCTTGCAATATCTAAAGTGAAGAACAATAACAGGCTTCCTAGCAAACTCTATACAATGTGTCAAAATACTGCACTAAGTGCTTTACAAGCCATCATCTCATTCTCATAACAATTCTTAGTAGCCCCACATGCCAACATCTCCACTATAAAAATGGGAAAAAGTCTCAGTAAAATTAAGGTCCTTGGTGACCTTATCCACCATACACAGGGCTTAAAACAGCACTTTCTGAACTTTATTTGCATAGCTTCACCATGATTGTTGCCATTTCCATATATCACATGTATTTTTACTAATATTTTCCTTTCATTGTACTCACTTGGCCTAAGTGATAATGTCCATGATGTCATAGGTTTGATCCACAAGTTATGTTTTTTCATACACATAAAATCCTAACTATTAAAAAAATTCAGGTGCTTATCCAGGTACTATTTAAAATTATCTCATATGGTACTGTAGGAAAACAATGGCTTCCAAACTGCCAAATGCTAAAATCCCAAATCCTTCTCTTAACTTCTAGACCCTCTGTGCCAATTGCTATTGGATCTTAACCAATATGTCCCATAAGCCCCTCAGTAATTTTCAGTAAGTTGAAAAACAAATAACTTTTTCCTCAAAAAAAAGCAAATGAAACCAAGTTCTTTTCTCTTTCTATATGCTATTTATCAGTTAATTGCTCTACATGCCACATGTTTACTCAAACCAAAAATCTGGGGGTCAATCTAGACTTCCTGTTTTCCTCAACATTTCTATCCAACTGACCACTAAATCCTCAATTTCTTCTTCCCCAAGATCTAAATTTAGCACACATATACCTCTTCATGTCCAGTGCCACTGCCTTAATTGTATCTTTACCTTTATTCCTCTCAAAAATGCATAAATGATCTCCTAACTGTGGTTTACTGTCAAACCTGGTATCCTCTAAAACACTGATCATATAATATTACAGCAGAAAATCATTCAACAGCTTTCCTTCATTATCAGAATAAAGTCCAACCACCTTACTATAAGCATAGATTTCATGTGATCCTATTCCTGTTTCTATCTCCAGTCACTTTGTGATATATAACATGGAAGCTAGTCATACCCAACTGCTCATCATTCCTAAACTCTGTGACCACCTAGTGCCTACCAATCCTTGACACTCAATTCTATGAAGCATTTTCCACAGTACCAAGTTTATTTTTGCACTTCTACTCTACAAGCCTAGAGCACCCTGCCCACTCCTGACACAGTTCTTACACTGTTTGATCACCACAGGTTCATCTCTGTAAGGTCACTACGGGGCCAGAGGATACACTGTGCAGTCTGCTTGCCACCTATACTATTATTTATTTAATTAATATCTCCCTTCAGAAAAACCCAGCCTTTTAAACAAATTTATTTTAATAGAAAATTGATAACATACAACAAAAGTTTTCTAATACAAGCTAAATATATTACTAAAATTAATCTTAAAATACACTTCTGATCACATCAGTTATGATGAACTAGATTCTGAAGGACACTACCAATGCAAGAAAAGCAGATCTTGGATTTTTAAAAAATACTTTTAAGTAATTTCAGCTCACGGAAATACATTTCAGGAGACCCTCTCCCCCCAAAAAGCAGCAAACGTTTAGACAGGAACTTGGCAACCAAAAGCAGTAAGAAGTAGAAAAGCAGATCTTGGATTTTAAAAAAATACTTTTAAGTACTTTCTGCTCACAGAAATATATTTCAGGAGACTCTCAGGACAGTGAACCCTAGACCAGAAGCAAAATGTCAGAACTGAAAAGTGGGTCAAATTAAACTCCTGTCTCCCAACCAGAGCTAATACAAATGCTTTCAGAAAGAAAAGTAACTTCCAGTTAGGCTCTCAAGACTCTCACAAATTTCTACCAAATAGATCTTTAGAGTTTATAATAGGGGATCACCAAGCACTGGAAATAACAAGCCACCATGAGGGGTAGACAACAGATGGGGAAAAAAGCAATAAATTTGGATCCCCTAAGGATAGAAACATTGAGATTTCCAGACACAGTCTGTGAACAACTACAAAAATGAGCAAGTAACATGAGACTACAATAAATGACTGTATATATGAAAAATAACCAAGCTAAACTTTGAGAAATTAAAAATATAATTGTTAAAAGTGAAAAAATGGGGGATTAGAGAGAAAATTAGGCACACCTAAGAGAAAAATGGCAAACTAGACGATAAGAAGGATGAAATTACCCAGCACTAAAAATTTTATTAAGGAGAAATAAGATGAAAAGTAGGATGGGGGAAGAGTAAGTGATCTAGAAACAGTTACACATACATATAGCCAGTTAAAACTCCAAAAGGGGAGAACAGTCCAAATAAAAAAGAGGCAATATTTAAAGAATACAAGGCTCCAGAATCTTCTAGATCTCATGAAAGACAATATTCAGAATGAACATCCAGTATCCAAAATACAATAAAAAATTAATTTCCATCTAAACTTAGAAATGAAATGATATAAATCAAAGACAAAATCCAATGCAGCTATAAGAAAAAGATATTTTCTTCAAAAAAAGCATAAATAAAACTAGCAGCAGACTTTGTATAATATTTTCACCACATTCTCTTAAGAAAAGGGTTAAAAATAGTTTTAAATAAAAACTGAGTTGACCACCAATCAAGAGTTTTGAACTAAAGGAACTTCTAATCCTACCAATTAAAAGACACTGATTGTCTGATGGGCCTGAAAGATAAGACCAGCAATATGAAAAAAAGTAAAAATCAAATGAAAAGCACATTCTAGATAAATTACCACCAAAGACTCTAAGTCAAAAAAAGCAAAATTAGGAATAGAGAGGATCATAACAGAGTAGATATGTTAAGAGAAAATATTAAGCTTGTATGCAGCTAATATAAGTACCTCAAAATACATAAAAACAAAAACTATTAGAAGTATAAAAAGTCTATTAGAAGGTAACAGAAGATTCCAACATACTCTTCTCAATTAATGATAAAAACTAATAAAGACTGAACAACACAATTTCTTATCTTTAATGATTACAGAAAAATTATAGAATTCACTATGGACAAGGTCATAAAAATAAGAATGAAATAACAACAAGAACACATTCGCTAACAACACAGGTGAAAAAAAAATTAATGTAGATACACCTGAAAATTAAAACAATGAAAAAGTTAATGCAGATACATTTGAAAAGATAAAACATGCCAGGTGCGGTGGCACATGCCTGTAATCCCAGTGGCTGGGAAAGATAAGGCAGCAGGATAGTGAGTTCAAGGCCAGCCTCAGCAATTTATCGAAGCCCTAAGCAACTCAGAAACAGACTGTTTCTAAATAAAATATAAAAAATGGCTGGGGATGTGGCTCAGTAGTTAAGCCCTTTGGGTTCAATCCCCAGTACCAAGACAAAACAAACAAACAAACAGAAAGCATTTCTAAATAGTAAGCCAAAAAAATTAAAATTGAAATTTTTATAAGAACTTAATTTCTGAAAATTAATAAAAGCATTAGAAACTTAGATGAAGAAAATAATGAATTTCAAGAAAATTTATAGCATTACATGCTTATACTAGGAAAAAATAGCTAAAATTGATGTTAAAACTTGCAATTTAAGTTAGAAAAAGAAAAGAAAGGGAAGGAAATCATAAATAAAAGAGGGAAATCAGCATGCACAAGGTCCTGGGTTGAATCCCTAGCACCCGCCTTGCCCCGTAAAAAGTTAGTCTTTTGTGAAGATTAATAAAACAGACAAACTTTGGCAATAATGAAAGAGAGAAATAGAGACAGAGAGAGAAGTCAGACATAAATAATATTCAAAATGAGAAAAGGGAACATCCAAATAAAGAAAAGATGGAAAGGGATATTAAAATATTATTAACTTGATGCCAATAAACTTTAAACATGCTAATGAAAGGACAAATTTCTAAAACTAAAATAAATAGAGAACCTGAACACTCCTACTACCATTCAACTGCTAATGACTACTCAGCTTCCACAAAGAAAATACTAAATTTAAGTCATTTTCAAATAGGTTTCACTAATTTTTTTTAAGAAACAAATCAGACCAATCCAAACTCTCCCAGACAACTGAAAAAAGAGGAACTACTTGCTAATTCAATATATAAGTTCAGTATAAAGTAATACCAGAATCAGGTAGTCAATAAAGAAAAAGAGAATTCTATTTATAAAATGATTCAAAAACTCTGAAGAAAATATTAGCAAATTCAATCCAGGAGTTCATAAACAGATAATCCATCAATACCAGTTTGGATTTATCTCAAGAATAAAGAATTTTCAAACCCATAAATTGTAATTCATTATATTTATAACAATTACAGGGGGGAAAAAGGAAAAAAAAAACGAGATATTTCTCAACAGATGCAGAAAAACATGACAAAATGCAGATTTCCTGGACACATTCAAAGATGTCTACAAAAGCTCAGACAAAATGTTATTCTTTATGGGAGAACACTCTCTTTAAAATTGGGAATAAGATCTGTAAGCCCATTATAATGACTCACTTCTAATGAATAATCATAATCACCTCCATTGAACATAGATCTAAAAGTGTGCTAGAACATTAAAAAATAAAAGAGCAAATAACTGTCACCATTTGCAAATGATATAATTATTCACATAAAACAAGGAATTCCAGGAAATATATTAGAAATATTAGAAGTTTATCAAGTGGATAACTAAAAAGCAATATTAAAAACATTAAATTGCTACTTACTAATAATTGTCAGAAAATAGATTGTTGGGGCTGTAGTTGTGGCTCATTGGTAGAGCGTTTGCCTAGCATGTGCGAGGAGGCACCGGGTTCGATCCTTGGCACCACATAAAAATGAATAAATAAAAATAAAGGTATAAAAATGTTTTAACTGTTAAAATTTTAAAAAATAGATTCTTAAACACTGGCACTTATAATACCAACAACAATTTAAAACATTGGATCAGCATTTAAAAAGTGAATAATCTCTATAAAGAAAATTATAAAACTGTATTAAAAGACACTGAAAACCTAAATAAATAAAAATACTATATTCTCAAAATCCTCAGGGTTTTAATTCTCCCCAGAACTTACTCAATGAATTTCAATTAAGTCCCAAAAGGTTTTTCATGTCTCATGTAACAAATTGATCCTTTAAAGAATCCAAATGTCCAAAAACAGCTGAGACTCAAGTCCTCCCCAGATATCAAAATTCTGGTAAAATGATAGCATTATTGATTAAGACCGTGTGAGTATCAACACAGAAAAAGATTGCAAATGATTCACAACAGGTGACAAGTGATGCAGAAAGGCAAACCAGAAACAGACCCATCATGCACACAGAAGACAAACATAAAAGAAATAGTACAGCAGATCACTAATGACTGAGGGGCTGGAACCACATGAAGGGATAAAATGAATGTGAATCACTAACACCATTCCAAAAAAGGAAAAATAAATTTCAGATGGATTATGAATTTAAATGTGAAAAGTGTCATTTTAAAACTTCTAGAAAGAAACACTTGAGAATGTCTTTATAAACCCAGAACAAGAAAGGTTTTCAGTTACAGAACATTAAAATTAAGAAAGAGTGAATGAAATATACCATGAAGAGTAAAAAGACTGGCCAAAAACTGGAAGAAGACATTTACAATATATATAATCAATAAAAGACCTGTTACCAGTTTTATAAGACAACTCAATAGGAAAAAAATGGATAAAAAGACATGACCAGGTATTTCATAAAAGGAAAATATAAATGGTTCATAAATATATGAAGAGATGTTCAATCTCAATAATCAAACAAATGCAAATTAAAACCACAACGATGTATTGTACATACCCATTCCAGTGGCAAATATTAGGACATCTAACATAAGTATTGGAGAGGATACACATCAACTTACACACTGCTGATGAAAATATCTAAGTTGGAAAATCTTTTGGCCAAAATATAAACTGGTACAACCACTTAAAACCCTGAAATCATTCGTAAAGTTGAATATTTACACACCCTTTGACCCAGCAATTCCACTTCTAGCAAACAGCTTACATTTACTATTTTTCTTTTCCCTCTCATAAACCACCAAAAATGCTTTTGAAAAAAATCACTCACATTTTACAACAACATCTAAAAAATTCTGGCATCAAGCTTAAATAATTGCAAATGATGAATTTATAGAGTAGTATAGTAGCATTTAAAACTAAAATGAATGTTTCTTTTAAATGCATAATTATTAATAACAATACAGTTAATCAAAATAGCTACATATACTGATAATTAAATAGAAAAGTGAAATTTTATTGGACATGCATCTCTTGAAATAATGGAGAGATGTTGCCTGAATTAAAGATGGCTTTCCCCAATGCTATACACTGTATACCAAACAGTGCTATACACTGTAAACCAAATTACCTCTTTGGTTTCCAGAGTTTTCCTAGTTGGGGCTATTCCCTAGTTCTTCTTTGTAGGTATGTGGTTTGTGTTATGTAAAACACTACTGTGATGAAAGGGAAGGTGTGAAAGTTGAACCAGCAGGACTCTATTATTGGTCTCAGGCATACAGTTTCAAGAAAGATCACATACGGAATTTAATGATCTAGAAATTCATTAACATCTCCTGTTCCCATATACTACTTGGAAAATCATATACCCCAGGATGAAAATTAAAAGAAATTCTTTCAACTCTGTATATACAAGACTCTTCAAAGTAACAAAACCTCAACAACCAGAACACCCACCAATAGGAGAATGCATAAGCTGTGTTATATTCACCTGTGGAATATTACATAGCAGTAAAAATTAAAGACTTACATCCATTCTCAATATCAGTGACCCTTAGAAATGTAACATTGGATGAAATAAACATGTTCCCAAAGACTACAGTACCCAGTAATTCCTTTCTTTCTTTTTCTCCAAACACAGAAAACATACAATACATTGTTGAGGGATATTTACAAATCTGATAAAAATTATTTTTTAAATGCAAAGAATAACACACAATTCAAGATAATCACCTTTTGGGTGAACACATTCAATATTGGTTATTTTGATTCTTGGATTAACTCTGGTCGATTCACAGATGTTCATTTTATTGTTTTGCTTCACAGCTTGCATATGTTACACATTTTCAATATATCAAAATAAAGAAAGGATTTTTAAAACATTAAAATAAAGAGAAAAGATTTTTAAAACATTCATCTTATAAAAAATGCTTTAATTAATTCCCCTCACCTGCCACTTGAGAGATACATATAACATATCATGGAAATCCTATCTTTACATCAACCATCGCAATATTAGGTACATAATAAATGTTCATTGAAATTAATTTTGAGGATCAAATGCATTAAAGATTGAGCTAATTAGCTTGAGCCAGGAACTCATATGTTGACACAGGGCTAAGGCAAAAGCCTAGATGACTGCAAGCAAATGCGACAGCAAGCTAGTCATAAGGAAGCTGGTCAGTAAAGAAAAGACAAAAAAATGTAGTATAATGACATACTGTTAGCAAGGATATGAGGAAATGGGTGTTTTCACTCAATACCAACAATGAAAATTGGTAAAACCGCTTTGAGAGCTTCTGTAATATCTGTTTAAATTGAAGATGCACATACTTCTACCCAGCAAATCTACTACACAGACATACTTCCTAGAGAAACTTCCAAATGTGTGCACAGCACACAGGTACAAAGATATTTATTGCAGGACTGTTTTTAAAGAGTCAAAAACTGGAAACAACTTCATAGTCCATCAATAGGGGAATGTATAAATTATGGTATATTCATACAATGTAATTCTATACCAGGAATTAAAATGAATTCACCAAAGATTATTCATAACTGATCATTCAATTTATTCATATAGAAATCTCTAAATGTGATACTGGGTGAAAAAAGCAAGTTGCAAAAAAACACACGTAGTTTAATATCATTAGTTTAAAATCCAACAACACAATGTATGTTTGTAGATTCATCGTGAGCAAAGTATAAAATATGCAAAGAAATGATTTACACAAACCTAAACACAGTGGCTAATTCTAGGTAAGGAGGGGGAGGAACTGAAAGTACCTCCACAATCTTTTAATTTTATTTTTTTACAAAAAAGATTTGAAGTAAATCTGGCAAAATAATTACATCTGTAAAATCTAAATCATCTATTAGATCTCCATTTATATTCAAAATGCTCCACAAATTGAAAGAATGGAAAAGTAGTCAAGAATAGGAAATTGCCGCAGAACAGAGACACACCAAGCACAGCCCTTGAGTGCAAAGCAGGAACGAATAATAGTAGTAGTAGGTGGGTCCCTAATGGGTTTGAAGTTTCTTTTCCCATATATCCTTATAATAAATTCCACTATCCTGATGATAAAATACAAATTTCTTTCAACAAAAGGTGTCCTAACTAGGACTGTAATCATAAGCAAACTGTGATTTTACTCCTCCCAAGGAGAGGAATTAAGATTTCTACCTCGTTTCCCTCACCGTTGGGCAGAACAGAAAGACATTTATGTGAACGTCATAAAACACTGTAAACCAGTAAATATCATGGAGAACGTCCAGGGATAGCTACTATGCATTTGCCGGCTGGCAGGGGCACATATTTTGGAAGGAGCTGGCATCTTAAGGGCGTTCGGAATCTAGGGCGCCTCTAGAAAAGGAACAACTCACTGGTACCATCCCATTCACCCATGTCTCTGATCAATTTTTCCCCCTAATAGGTCTCCCTATTCTGTCCCCAGAACAGTATGGCTCCACTGGCCAAAATGATGTCGCAGACACTGCAGAGCAGGTGGCCACCAGACCCTTGGATGCCCTCCCCCTTCGCGTTGGCGTTCTGGGGAAGGAGGAGGCTCAGCGAAGGAGCCGCGGAGCGGGAGCGCTGGGGCGGCGTCCCCCTCCCTGGTCAATCCCCTGCGCACGGGGCGGCTCTGGACTGGCAGCCCTTCTCCGCACACAAGTGTCTAGAACGCGGAGAACCCAGACATGCAAGGGCCCGAGCGCGCGCTCACGAACACTCGCAAACGCATCCCCGCACACGAGATCACGCGACAGGCCCTATGCCGAACCCACGCGAAGACGCACACTTTCACGGGGGATGCGCCAGGCGAGGGTCGAGACCGCAGCAGGAACGGCCACGGCGCGCTGGGGACGCGCGCCCCAGAGGGAACAGTGACAAAAGGGGAGCCACCCACCGAGGCGGTGAGTGCCCACGCCGCCTCCGAGAAAACTGGCCACCTACACAAAGGGGACCAGGAGGAGACCCACGGGCTCGTGCATGCGCGCCTAGCAGGTGTCACCCACGCACGAACCAAGACCGGGGCGCGGGGCTGCAGGGGGGTACGCACACAGTGGCCGCCCCCACGTCGCACAGGCACCCTAGGCCCAAGCTCGCGAAGGGGGCGGACAAAGGGGACACACCCACCGGGACAGACAAACGGCCACACCCCCCAGGGCCGGGCACCGGCCCACGCACACACAGCAGGCACCTCTGCAAGGGATGGCGGGGCGACGCGCACACACCCACACTCACCACACACCCACGGAGGGGGTGTGGAGGGCCCAGCTCCTGGGGCATCTCGACTGTGACGGGACAAGGTGACACATCCGGGAGCCCTGCCACGCGCTGGCTGTGCACTCACGAGGGCCCGCAGCCCGCGATCCTCGGACTCGGGCGGCCGCCGCCTATGGCCCACCACATCAGCCGGTTGGCGGGCGGTAGCAGGCAGCAGCGCAGGCTGCAGGCGCGTCACGTGGGCTGGCAGTGCACATGCGCAGTCTCGCTGCACCGCCCACCCTTCTGCGGCCGCCAGCCGGGCGGCCCCCACGCTCCTGAGCTCCTGCACACCTCCCACGTGGGGGCTTCTCCCTGCACTCAGGTACCCGCCCCAGAGGCCTCCGCGGCCTCGCTCGCCCCGCGCGGTGTCCCTTCCTGGTGCCTGCGCTCCCCCGCCCGCGCAGCCTGTCTGAGGTGGGCCTCTTCCCGCAGGCCGGCGGGGCGGAGCGCGGCGGGCGAGCCTCCCGGCCACGGGCGCCGGCCATGCTCATCACGCTGTGCTACCTGTACCTGTGGGCGCGCTGGGGGCGCCAGCTTGCCGCGCTCCTGCGCACCACAGTGCAGCGGCTGCACGCCTCACGCTGCTCCTTCACCTTCTGCGGCGGAGCGGTGCGGCCCTGCGGTTCCTGCGTGTGCCTGAGCCGTGGAGGCCGTGTCTTCTGCATCTGGCGAGAGCCAGGTGGGCGGGCGCGGGGCGGGGCCGGAAGCGCCATCGGCTTCGCGCGAGACCCCGCTGAGCCTGGCGGGGAACCCGGCCTCCCTGCAGCGCTCCGCATGGTGGGCGGCCTCTGGGGGACCTGAGCGCGGCAGGAGGCTGTCCCTGCCAGGGCCAGGACATGTCCCATGCGCTCTGCATCTTCTCAGCAGCCCACTCTGAATCTTCAGCGCTTTGGCTGACGCTTGGTCTTTGTTTCTGGGCCTGGTTCTTGGGATGGTGGCCACTGTCCAGCTGGCCCAGTCACCTACAGTGGCGTGGGCCTGCCTTGTAATCGCTGTAAAAAACGCGCCCTTGCTGTGACAAGGGACAGTGATTCTTTCCGGGCAGCTGTTTGGGAAATGGACTTCACAGTGCATTTCTAAGCAAATTGCCATTGGCATCGCAATAACTACCGCTGAGAAGAGTTTTTGCTTTTAGAAAAACTTCTTCCGTCTGGAAAGTTGGGTCACTTTCAGCAATAAAATGAGATTTTAAAAAGTTATTTAAACGTAGGTGAAATCACAACACCCATGAGAGAATCAAAATCTTGTCTCAGTGTTGAACATTCTGTTGTGCCTGTGCTTAGGTGTGGAATGAAATTGTACCGGTAGCAAATAAAGGACACCCTAAGTTAAAAAATATAGTATACACACTGAACGGGTTCTCTCAGTTCTTCCTAGGAATGTACAAAACGAGTACCACCCAAGTACCACCTGGACCCAAGGGGGGAAGTTCATTACATCCAGTGGCCACCTTAGGAAACCTGTTGAGAAAAATAAAATGAAGAATAATTACAGAGTGGATTTTACTACTGCAGGAGCTTCTAGACTTGATTTATTTAAAATATATTCTTTAGAGTTTAGAGTAAAATTTTTAACATACACGAAATTTGAGACGTAAATGTTTTAATTTTTTCTGCTCTTGCCTACCCCTTGAGCCCTGGGCGATTTGATGATTTCAGGGATTCTGTAACATGCTGTGCTTCCGTTTTACACTGTTAGTTTTGCTGAGATATGGCTCCTCTGTTGGGCATTGGAGCCTTTTTGTGGCTGGTGGTGGTGGTGGTGATAAGGCTTCCCCCAGAAGCCTTGGATTTTCGTCCCCACCCCAATATGTTTCTTGTTTTTGGTAGGCTAAAAAACCCTTTTTAAACAGTTTTTTTTAAATGCTTCATAAAGAACAGCAAATTAATTTAAAAAGACATTAGCCCACCAAAAACAAGGCACCAAAATCCAGAGATGCTCAAATCCCTTATATAAAGGGATGTGGTATTTGCCTACTATGCAAAAAATCTTCCTTATATTCAAATCTTTTAATTGATTTATTTATTTTTTGGTGGTATTGGGGATTGAACCCAGGACCTTATGCATGCTAGGCAAGTACTCTACCCCTGAGTACATCCTCAGCCCCCAGATCAATATTTATAATACCTAATATAGTGTAAGTGGTTGTTACTATATTATTGTTATTACCTAAACTGCATTGTTTAGCTAATAATGACCAAAAAAAGTCTGTTCTTGTTTAGTACAGATTTAATTATTTTTCTTTTTCTTTTTTTTTCTTTTTTTTTTTTTTTTTTGGTTTGAATCCAGGATGTAGAACCACTGATAAGGAGGGCCCAGTGGGACCATATCTGATCTGCTGACCAATCTTGACTATAATCTCCTTTTAAAAAAGCTAAATTAGGGCAGGGAATGTAGCTCAGTGGTAGAGCACTTGCCTTACATGCATGAGGCACTGGGTTTGGACCTTAGCATCACATAAAAATAAATAAATAAAGATTGTGTCCATCTACAACTAAAAAGATAATTTTAAAAAAAAAGCTAAATTAAAATCACTCTTGAATTTACATTTTCTCTAAAATATGTTTGATGGCTTTTTTGCATATGGTAAGGGTCTTTACCAGAAATATCCTATCTTATCTCTGTATTTGTTTTATTTTATTTTTTTTGCAATATTGGGCTTCAAACTCAGGGCCTCATGCCTGTTGGGCAAGTGCTATACCACTGAGCTATACCCTCAGCCCTGGGTTTGACTGTTTTGTGAGTTTCAAAAATATTATGCACTTCCCAGGTCTCAGGGGAAATAACAGTTTACTTCAGTAAGAGTAATGCAAGCACAAAGGACAGCTGCCTTGTGCTGCCGGGCCTGGTGCCCATGGGAATGAAGGATCAGGTCTTAAGACTGCAGTAGCCAGGCAGGCTCTTCCAGACCTCCTCATTCTTAAATGTGCCTCAAATGTGATTTGTAAAACTATGTGCTAATCTGTAAGCAATGGTGGTCAGAATTAATTGTGTGAAAACAAATATCCAGAGACTTTAAAGCTGTCAAGAGTCTCAGAGGGCTTTGGGGGCTGTTTGAACAGTCACAGTTAAACAAGAAGCACAGGGTTAATGTCTGCAGAAGAGCATCAGATAATCTTAGGTAGATCTTACCTGGAATTGCAGAGGGGTGGGTATGTCTGGCATGCTGAGATAAGTGGCAGTTGTGGTTTGAAGTGACACTGAATCCTCTATGTTTCTCTCCCTCTGTGCAGTCCATTGATGACTTGAACAAATGGGCCCTGTTTCTTGTCTCTCCCTTTATACTTGAAGCAGAACACATAGCATTTGTGACAGAGAGCATTTGGGTACAAGCTGACAGTTTACAGAGACCATCTTCTGAAACAGTGAGTACTATGTTGTTTTTTCTTGTGTGTCATTTAGTTCTATACGTGTCTTAATCCTAACCAAGTTTTTTTTTTTTTTATGAGTGATCTTCCCTAGCTTTTGTAGGTATCTTGCTATCTTTTTGGATATTTTGGATTGTATCAAATGTATTGCTGTAATTTCTTTCACCTCTTTATTCTTATTTTTTTAATGTGACTATTAGAAAATTTCAAACCATGTGTATGACTTTTTTTGTGGCTTACATTCTGTTCGTTTGGGACAGCATTGCTCCGTGCTCTCTTCCTGGCCAGTTGGTTTCTCCCTACATCTTCTCACTCCTTCAGACAGCCTGAATGGCTGGGTTACATCTGTAGACATCCCACCCTGAGGATTCTGAAAATATGTCAAACTCAGTCACATGTACAAACTTGTTTATGTTCTGTTTAAAAAAAAAATGTCCCCAATTAACACCCGAATGTACTCTTCCTCTTACCTGCTCCTAACTTTCACTGAGTTCCAAGTTCCACTGATGTCACTCCCCAGAGGTCACGGCTTTGCACCTTCATTGCAGCTGCTCCTGGGTTCACTGTCATCTTCAGTGTCTTCTCTTTACGCTGTGAAGATGTCTTCCTCTCCTTGGGTTTCCTCTCGATGGCCAGAGTCACCAGAGTCACCGTCCCAGACACACTTCCAGCTGGGACCCTCTTACGGAAGCTCTGGGTGCTGGTCTGTTTCCCCTGTGTCTCATCTGATGAGTCACTCTTGTCTTTCTGCCTTCGCCCACATGCAAGGCAGGCGCTCTACCACTGAGCTACAGCCCCAGCCCTTGTCATCACTTTTAAAGGGATTTTTGAATAATATTTATTCTCTTTACAGACTCAAGTGTTTTTAAGTATTTTTAAACTCTACTGCAGAGAATTTGCTTGATTATAATCCTGTGAAGAATGTGACCTCCTACTTGGTTTATGCTTGGTCCTCATCTGCTCATGAATTTGAAGTAATATAAATTCCCTTGAACCCATCCCTTAATATAGAAGCTGGAATATGTACCTGTGTGGGTCCTGCATGGAGTCCACCTACCTGCTCCCTCCCCTGGCTTCACCTTCCTTTCCCTCAGCTTCTTTTTAGATATGTAAGTTTACTGGATGAGTAAACACCACCTTTCTGAACACTTACGTAACTCTTATGTGTTATTAAGTGTATAAATATGGTAAGTTTTTCTTATATATTTTAATATATTAGAAAAATAATATATTTTAATATTACTTATCAATCTTACTAGATTTTAATTTAAAACCAAAGCTAGGATTTCCAAAATATTATAATTACATATAATATCAAATATGGACAGATTCTTTTTGACACAAAAATATATATAACTGCTGTTATTTTTTTTGTTTTGTTTTGTTTTTGATTTTGGTGCTGGGGATTGAACCTAGGGCCTTGAGCATGCTGAGCAGCACATGCTGTACCATTGAGCTATGCCTCCCAGCCCCTAACTGCTATATTTTAATTTTTTAATTACTTATGGGGTAAAGTGACATGCAATATCTTAAGAAACAAAGTTACCATATTATGTGGGGTTCAGGCTAAGGTACTATAACAAAGAAATCCAAAAATACAGTGGCTCAAGCAAACTAGAAGTTAATTTCTCTCTTAGAGTGGTTCTGCTCTGAATGTTGATCCAAGGGCTGGGTTTCCTTTGCCTTGTTGCTCTGCTGTCCTGGTGATTGATAGACAGCTTCTTGAGGTGGAGGCTGGCTCCTGCCCTCTCCTGCTACTCCACAAGTAACACCTTCATCCACATGGTAGCCTGCAGAATAGGGGAAGAGAGAAAGTGGAAGACAACCAACTTCCTCTTTGAAATTGTTATCCAGAAATTTCTCATGCCACTTCTGTTCCCACCAGATTGCCTAGAACTTAGTCATAGGGTGCCCTTGGGCACTTAGCTGCAGGGGAGGATAGCAAATGCATTCCCTCAGGGACACGCACAGGTCTGTTACCACCAGGCAGGGAGAAGGGAAGACTAGGTATTGGGACGTAGTTAGCATCTCTGCCCAGTTATCATCTCCCTTCACCTACTTTCTGAGTTGGTTACCTGACTCTTAACTTTCTGGGGTGAAAGACGTCTGTGCACTGAGGCAGACTGCCACTTTTCAGTTCACTTGTTTTACTTATGGCTGGAGAGTTTGGTGGGTCTTGCACAAAGGTACTAGAGATACCTACAGCCTTTCTTTTGACAACCCTGGCTGTGGTGTGGAGCTTCCTTTTATAAGCTTGGCTTAATACCTTGAAGAAGGGTTGATCTCGTAGCTCACTGTCTTCTCATCAAGCCTGCAGCTCCTATTCAGGTTGATTGCTCGATGGGATTTTGCCTTTCGAGGGGCTCTTATGAACCTATGCATGTATATTTCACACAATTCTGAACTCATTTGACTTTCACAGGGTCCTAAGATATTAAATATAAAATAAGAAGAATATACCTAAAAAATATAACTAAGAAAAACTTTTGAATCTGATGGGATCCTACTTCTCTCACATTTGTGATGATATCTTTTTAAATTCTGCATATCTCAAATGGTTTTGATTTGCAGTCCTTCTATAGACCTCCAGCAAAAGAATTCAGCTTTAAAAATGTAGCATTCACGTATTCATATTTTCACTTATTTGTTCATTAACAAATCTAGTTATTTTGCCAGGTGCAGTAATAAATACCAAAGGTGAAGGCAGATTCAGCTCCATTCTCAATTATGTTAGCAGTCCCCTTTTGTAAGAATTGGTGACACAGAGTACTTATACAAACCTTTTTATTTTTAATATATTTTTTTAAATTTTAGGTTGACACAATATCTTCATTTTATTTTTATGTGGTGCTTAGTATTGAACCCAGTGCCTTATGCATGCTAGGCGAACACTCTACCACTGAGCCATGACCCCAGCCCACTTACACACAACTTTTGTTTCAACATATTCCCTTGGGTCATGTGTCCAGCCGAGGCCTCATCCATTAGTTCAAGATTTATTGAATACCTCCTATATATCAGATGGTGTGCCTGGGCTGGAGGTAGTTTTGGGTATACTCACAAGGTTATGCAACCATCACCAATATCTAATTTCAGAACATTTTCATTACCACCCCCCCCAAAAAAAAATCATGTGCCCATCAGCAGTCAGTCCCTGCCCCTGCAACCACTCACCTGCTTTCTAACTATAGATTTGCCTGTTTAAATGTTCTGTGTAAGCAGACTCCTATGTGACCTCTAGTTACGGGCTTCTTGGCATGGTATACTCCAGGTGCCTTCGTACTGTAGAGGTGTGAGGGCTTCATTCTTTCCATGGCTGCCTGATAGTCCATAGCATGCTTTGTGCATTTGGTTTATCTCCTCACCTGTGGAAGGACCTTTGGATTGCTTCTGCTTTTGCTATTAGAGATAATGCAGCTGAGAACATCTATGCACAAGTGTTTTTGTGTGGGCATGTTTTTTAATCTCTTAGATATACACTTGGAGGGAGGGAATTGCTGGATCTTGTAGTCACTCTGCATCTAAACTTTTCAGGAACTCCCACCCTTCCCAACTGCTGCACCACTTGACCTTTCCACTATCAGTGGGTCAGAGTTCTCGCTTCTCATCCTCGGCACTTCTTATGGTTTATGTGATTTTTTTCTTATATTCACACTGGTGGTTTGAAGGTGATATCTCATTGTGGTTTTGGTTTGCATTTCCTTAATGACACTGGAGCATCTTTTCATGTGTTTATTGGCATTTGTGTACTTGCTTTGGAGAAATGTCAGTTCAAGTCCTTTGCCATTTTAAAATTAGATTGTCTTTTTATTGTTGGGTTGTAGGAATTCTTAGGCGACTCACAAATATTTTTTCCTATTTTTGTATGTTTTTCACTTTTTTGATAATGTCCTTAGTTTTAGCTCCTAAATTGAGGTCTTTCATCTGGTTTATTAGTTTTCCATCCATGGTGTGAGATAGGCCCATCTTCGTTCCTCTACAGTTGGATATCCTGTTGTACCAGCAGCTTTGTTACTTCTTTTCCCACTGAATCATCTTGGTGCCCTTGTCTAAAATCAGCTGTCACACGTAGGTGATTTTATTTCTGTGCTCTCAGTTCTGTCCCGCGGCTCTCTGCGCCTTTCCTCAAGCCAGCTGGGCCTCGACTTTTGGAGCCCAAGTTTCCTGGGTAGTAGGTCCTCTCAGGGCAGATGGGGCTTGAGTTGTGGGAGTCCCTCTCATTTCTGGAGGTTGGAATTTATCCTAGCGCTTGGTCTGGCATTATCTGGACAGTCCTTCAGTACTTTTAAGGTGATATTTTATTCATTTAATCCAACATTTTTTTCTAGTTTTCATTAGGAGTTCTAAAATCATAGCCCACTCACCTTGAAAAATGGACCTCACAATGATCCGTCTCTGGTTATGAATTTGGGGCAGTATATCCCTGACAAGATGATTTTGGAGAGTAGGGGATCGTTCTTGGCATCTTAGAAGGAGACTAGGATGCTCACTAGGGCCTTTGGAGCCAGGTGATCACTAACAGAAGCAGCGTTCATTGACTGAGCACTTCCCTCAGCCCCAAGCTTGGCGGCCTTGTGTATGCTGCTTAATCTCAGGAACACTAGAAGCCTATGAGATGGTAGGTATTGATGTTGTTTTACAAAGGAGGGGGGTGGGAAGTGCTGAGGCTTGTCTCCGGGCAGGTGGGTGGGGTTTGACTCAGGGCCGGCCCCTCCCTCCAACAGGCACTCTCTTCACTGGAAACCCTCAGAGAGATTGTAGGTATTCCATCACCCAGTGCCAGATTCTTTTGGAAACACTTGTGTTGGGAATGTGAACTGTCTGTGGAGGGCCTGATGGTCATTCCCATGTGTATATGCTGCAGGAATCATGGGGTGGCCTGTTGAACAATCCCGATTGTTGAGCATCAACTCCAGAGTCTAAAGCAGGTAGGGAGCCTTGGTCAGGAACTGCAGGTTCTGGCATGTTCCCAGGTAGTTCTATTGCACTTGGCCTTGGGCCACACTTGGAGAAGAGCCGGTCGACAGGTTGCATGTTAAACCTCTGGGTGCTGTGGACTGGCTGTTATCACCTATGCCCAGTCACTAAAGGACAGTTTTTTCATACTCTGGGAATGGTCCTTCCCTTTCAGTTCCTGAAAGCAGCTGAGACCTCAGTTACTTTTTAAAGGAGAAAGCTATATTCATGTTTTGTAAGCACTGTTGTCTGGTAGAAATGAGAATATTTGCAAAACGCTAATGTTAATAAAATACAATGTCTAGTAATTTGCTAAACCTGACTGTAATTTAGTTGTGAGGAGCCTAAAGGGAAGAATGTGGTGTCTGGTCATTTTAGAAATGAAAAAGCTCAACTTTTCTTTTCCATCCTCCCGCCTCACCTGCTTCCTCCCAGATAGTGAAGTGGTCTGACTGCTGCTTGCCGTTAGCCTGCAGACCTGGGGATCACTACCAGCTAATTGCCGAAGCAAGCATGGACAACTTCAGCAAGCTGGGATTCCTAAAGTATTGTTAGATGTTTGACAATAAATAGAAATAACACAAAATTAGAGAATGAGTACTAATGCTAAAATTTAAGCTACAACTTTATTACCACCTATGTGAATAGTGAAACACATTATTTTTAAGTGTTCCTCATTCTTTGGTCATTTGAAAATGTAAGGCTGTATATGAATATACTTTGAACATGAAATAATATTTATAAAATTACTTTTTTTCCAGAATAAAGTCTTAGAACCCTAAATTTTCTTATGCATAAAAGCACTATTGTTGTTCTTACCAGGCCAATAATAATAACATTAATAATAAAAATTTTTTCAAGGCTGAGATTTCCCTTTCATGCTCAGAAGATAAACAGACAATTGGCACCAAATTATAGATTTGGGACAAACAAAACCTTGATCTGTCAGCACAAGTAGAGAAAGTGAAGCTCAAGTGCTACAAAAGGATTTGATAGTACAACAGTTTGTTTGTTTTCGTACCAGTGATTGAACTCAGAGGCCCTGGACTACTGAGCCACATCCCAACTCTATTTTGCATTTTTTTAGATATTTTTTAGTTGTTGATGGACCTTTATTTATTATTTATTTATATGTGGTGCTGAGAATAAAACACAGTGCCTCACACATGCTAGGCAAACACTATATTATAAGCCACAACCCCAGCCCTCATATTTTGTATTCTTATTTAGAGATGGTCTCACTGAGTTGCTTAGCACCCTGCTGTTGCTGAGGCTGGCTTTGAACTCATGAGCCTCTAAGCCACTGGGATTACAGTTGTGCACCACCGTGCCTGGCTGATAGCACAACAATTTATTAAAGCAGAAGCATCTTCTGTGAATTTATTGGACAGCTTCTGCTAACACCCTTTCAAGTGCAATCATGGGCTTTCTTTCATTCTAACTGATGACTGATTCCTTTCTCTTCTTCTGTCCAGATAACTTTAAGCTCCTTATCTTTATTGAATCTAACTTAGAAAACTAATGTGTTGTATTCTAACATCAAATATGAAACACATTTTTGTAATAGAACATTGTTGTCTTTTTATTCTAATTTTATTCTATTTAAGAGGTAATTTATTAAAGAATAGTCAGAAATCGTGTATCTAATGGAAGGTTAGATTTTATTAGCATAATCCCAAAGTAGCATTTATTACTGGGGAAAGTAAGTGGTGTGGGGCTTTCATTTGGGCTTTAAAGTTTGTGTCCACTTGCACTGTAGAATTATTGTAAGAAGTTCCTTGTCACAAAATATAGAACTAATATTATAGCTCTGAATATTGGATATAATACACAGTAACTAGAAAATTTAGATATATTTTATATTAAGATTATTCTTTCACTTTTCCTTTTATATACTAGATGTTGATGATATAAAAAATGATACAATATGATACCAATCTTAAAAGAATTTGCATCATAATGGAGAAGATATCTATTTGTAAAAACTGAGACAAAGCACACTTAATGTTATAATTAAAGCTTTTGAAAAAGTATATGGATATTAGATTAATAAGCTCTCACTTCTATTAGGATGGGAAAGCAATGATGGTGCAGCAGAAATTCTTTGGGGCATGAAAAAAGAAAATTCAAGGTGAAGCTTAAAGAGCTAGAGGCAATGGAGGCTATGTTATCAAATGTTAACCATAAATAGAGACAGAGAAGCAATAAAAATCAGAAGAGGTAGGAATTGTGTGAAGCAAAGGAATTATGTGAACAAGTATTAGTGGGGCTGAGTTTGTTCCTACGGGGAATTTGGAAGACTATTTGTGATCATGCTTGGAAGAGCTGGGGGACATATGAATAAATATTGAGTTTATTGTATAAATAATAGAATACTTTCTCACTTTTGTGGGTATGACATGGTTAAATGTTTATTTTAGAAACTAATGCTTGTGAGAGGGGAGAATGGCACACTTGAGAGAGGCTCATGACAGGAAGAGCAACTAGGGGCAGGTCACTGTTCTCTAGGCTAGAGATAAGAGAAAGGAGGGTTGTAAGCACTGGCAATAATGACAAAATGAGAACTTATTTAGAAAGCAGAATAAACAAAACATAAGAGTAAGGATTTGATTTTTATAAGGTTCGTAAAAACTAAAATCACAAAATTTAGAGATTTAAAATTGCCTATAGTTATGTCTCAATTATGGTAAAAACTGCATTAAAATAATTGAATACTTGGTGTGTCGCAGCAACTCATGTGGTGGGAACAGCAGCAGTGGCCAGACAGCACAGTTTCAGAAGGTTCCCGAGAGCCACTGCCTGCAGCACCTGTGTGAGCCTTGTGCTCTCAGCCAGGAAGCTCCAGAGGAAGGTCAGCTCTGAAGAATGTGAGGCTAAGTAAAAGCCCAAGAGGAGGTCTTCCAGGCTGTCTTCTCCGACTGCTGCTGCCAAGGCGGATGCCAAAACCAGAAAGGTTTTCTTTCATAGTCAGCAAATGGAAATAGTGATGTGAATGAATAACTGTGATATGAGGTAATAAATGCAGTTTTGCAAATATTTCCAAAATAGAACTGACGGGAAGCATCAAGTCATCAAGTTGACTGTATAAAGTGTATGTCCACAAAAGGGAGATTTTATAAGGATCCCAAAGAGGAGTTGGATATTTACAGATGGAGCAGAGTGAGACTGAGAGGTCTGTGAAAAGAAAATAGGATTTCAGGAGGTGCATCATCATTTGTCTAACTAGAAATATATTAGACAGTTAAGGGAGCTGAAAGATTTTAATTTGATTGAAATGCATAATATATTTCTATATCAAAGGGAAAATAAGCAAAAGAGAAATTAGAGAGTACATTGCTTGCTCCTTTAATAAGCAAAGACAAGAATAACATGGGGACGTTTACATTTTAGAATAATCTCATTGGCTTTATTGCTGACGATGGGATAACAGATGTAAGACCTATGAATGAGGGGTTCAGAGTAGAGCTTACTATATTTTAGCAGAAAGATGATACAAATTTTAATGTCACTATCAGTTACCAGACGATGTTATTTAGAGTCAACAAAATATGATTACATTGAGAGATAAATTGAGAAGTAAATTGAGAAGCAAAGTTGATATATGTTTGATTTGATATATTTTGACCTGGAATTTATATATTTAAAAAAGACCTTTTATAATTTACACTAAGTGTGTACTGTGCCTCTATAGATGAAATATTTGAAGGATTTACTAAGTCTGACAATTTTAGTGTTTTAGCCTCCTGATTCATTAATATAAAATGTTACATTTTAAGTAAGGGAAGTATTTTGTTTGAATTACTGCTGTCTAAAAAAGATATTTAAATGATTATATCAAACAAGAATTTATTATGTCTGTTTTTATTATTTAATTTTCCCTTTAATGTGTTATGGAAAACAAAAGTTTAGTAATGGAAAATTAAATTTATTTTACATAATTTTGGAATAATTTTTAGTTAAGTTATCTAAGGCAAAAAATAAAAATTAAAGTTTTAGAAAGCCTGATATGTAGGAGGTGGAAAACTAGAGGTGTGCAGAATTTGTGGTTAGAGAGTGAGCCTTCCCATCTCTTCTAGATGCTTCCCTTACTCTTACCATTTCTCCAAATTTGATATTGATACTCTCTTCCCATCTTTTACCGAAGAGGCAATTACATTACTTTCTATGATTGCAGAAAGAGATGATTACATTATATTAGATTTTGACATTAAATTACACACTGGAGAGAAAGCCATGTTCTTCATTTGGTTTTTATTTTCATCACTAAGAAAATACAAAGGTGACGTGCTTTCTGTAGTCACAAGTTACTTCAATATTCCTAGTAAAACATAACAGAAACATATATATGTTTTATTTCAGTAAGATCTCCTGAAGGGAGACAATTCTTTGTTGTATACTAGAGCCTTTTCCCCCAAGTTTTGAAAAGCAAAATGTCTCCAGGTATTGTCTACTATCTCCTAGATTATGAATATGGGGTAGAGGCAAAAACTTCTATGATCAAGATGCAAAAAAACATTAAATGTTTAAAGATATTTCATCTTTTAAATTCTAATAAAATGCCCAAACACAATTCTTTTTTTAATTTAATGTTTAGTTGTAGTTGGACACATAGCTTAATTTTATTTATTTATTTTTATGTGGTGTTTAGGATTGAACACAAGGCATCGCACATGCTAGGCAAACACTGTATCACTGAGCCACAAGCCCAGCCCCGCCAAATACAATTATTGTCTAAAGAAATACGGAAAGAAAAAATCATCACTTTATATGCCTGTAGATCTAATAGATCTACAAGTGGTTTTGTTATATCATATTTATAGAAAAGAGAAGAATGGAAGATAAAGTTTTCCCATTCAGTTTTCTCAATCTGAATGCTCTTGTACTCTAAGCAAGACTTGTTGATTTTCCTCATAATTAAACATAATCTACATTTTGTTACAGCAACACATTCAAGGAGAGAATAAGGTACCAATCATTTACTTGCAGAAAGAAAATTAACAATTTGCTTCATGTTGCTTTGAAATAACCATTTAGGTTTTTAAAAAGTACCCAAGGTTTTCACCCACTTTCTCCTTACATTATTGTCATTGAACATAATAGACAGCTAATAAAAATGTGACCTTATGTGGGGGAGATATTATTTTCAATCAATCACTCCTTTGGATAAATGTTTTGAGTTATTCAATGGTAACTGAGTCCTTCTGCTCCACTGGCATATATGGGAGACACAATTAGGATTACCATAATTATCAACTACTTTCTATAAGCAAATAGAAATGATAGCTAAATAATTTTTAAGTGATTAATATTAAATATCACAATTATGAAAAAAGTAAAGAATATGAGTTATTTAATATTTTTTTCGAATTCCAACTCACTGTTTTGCCTGGAATTACACTACATTATGTTGAAGTAATTGGCAAACTATACTATTATGAGTGTAAATTTTACAAATATTGAAATTACTGTGTTCTGAATAAAATCACAAACTCTTAAAATGGGATATTTAAAGAGGGGAAAACATTAACTAATACAACTATCTAAAAAAAAATTTTTATACTTTACTGGGCAGTCATAGTCATAGTATTCTTATAAATACTTTTTAAAACTTTTTTTTTGTAGTTGTAGATGTACAGAATGCATATATTTTATGTTTTTTTTATGTGATGCTCAGGATCAAACCCAGTGCCTCACACATGCTAGGCAAGCATTCTGCCACTAAGCTACAGCCCCAGCCCCAAGGCATTCTTTTTAAGTATCATTAAGTTTATAGATATTTTTTTGGAAGGGATTGAGTATTTGTTCATCTATGATCAACACTTTTAGGCTAATTTTCTGTTTTAACTCAAATTTTTAAAATCCTGCTTTTATTCACATTAAAAACAAACTGCTTGATATATACTGAATAATTAGATGATGAATTAAGATGCAATTATTCCTATAAGTAGGATGTGGATGCACTGGAGCAAACACCAGCAAGAGTGTGGGCATGCTGCTAAACTGTCTCACCTACTTTTATCATGCTGTATCCACTTTAGGGATCCAATTTATGTGGTTAACAAAACTTTCAACAAATTCATTTCATCCTCATAAAAATTATACAATTGGGAGATCAACTTAATCTTCATTTTACAACTTGGGAAACTGAATAACAAAAATATCCCATAATTTATATAAAGTGGCATGCCAATAGTGGCACAGCATGGATCTGAACAGTCTTCCTTCAGTAGCAGGATTTTTCCAACCTCAATAGACATACAATTCAGTTAGCAATCTTACTCAATTCAGATTCGGACTCAGTACTTCTGGTTAGGGGAAAACAACATACTGAGTTTTAACAATCACACCTGTGATACAGATGTTGCTAGTCTGAAGATCACCCTTTAATTAGCAAAGTTCTAATCTACACTGGACAATAATGAGAGATATGGCAACCATCAGAAACACAGTTTATCCTCAGAAAATTACTCTTATGTGCAAATTGCCAACATCTGACTTAGAACTTATGCTACTTCTTTTTCTTTCTTTTAAAAAGTGAAGTTAACAAAATTTGCAAGTATTATAATATTTACAAGTATCATTGTAGCTGATTTCAGGTTTTGATAGTCAACATATGATTAATATAAACTTGAAGCTGTAATATCTACCCCCCCATAAGGCCTTCTCCTCAACCAAAAACGATTTACAATTACTCTTGAATATCTTCTTTAACATAGATTCAGTCCAAACCCATTAATATTTAGGAGTACATGTTTGTACCCTCTATACAGGAAAAGAAATTCAAGATTAACTTAGAAATCCAGCACCTTTCTAAACTTTTGCTGTTTACACAAGTGCTGACTGTAAGTGGAAAAGGAAGCACATCCTTTGAAAAATAGAACATAAATGTCAACACATTACTAAACAACTATCGTCCATAAGTTTCTGTAAAACAAAGGGATGTTCATAATAATTTCCCTTCCCCCTTACTGGTGAATTGATTTTTATACCCTAATCTAAAATATAGAATGTAAAAAGTATAAACGTAAACCAAAAAAACATATATTATTTCCCTGTGTTTAAAATGCATTGGCCCACAGGCCTTCAATACTTAAAACCTAAAATACCATTTAAATCTTTATCAACCTTTTTTTACTAAAAGAAAAAGAAGTATTCCTATTGACATATAATCAAACACTTTTAAAGTCCTGCATTTAATTTGACAATGATATCTACCCAAAGGCCATCCTGGATGTGTGTATTAGACCTAATTATGTAACTAAAGCATAACTTATTAATTAAAACAAAAGATGGGGTTTAAGACAAATCTCCCTAGTACAAGTAATTCTAGTTTTCCTATATCTCATTCAACATTTTCCTGAATGTACCCAGATACAATTAACATTTCTTCCCTGTGGGATAATTAACACTGTCACATACTTTGACAAGTTTACACACACACACACACACACACACACACACACACACACACACCACACCTTACCAAAAGCCATAATTAAATAATTGTACCTGGAAGTAGCAAGCATAAGGTTTCAAAGGTCTCATGCAATATTAACCCACAAATTATAGATGTACTTATGACTGTGGAATCCCATTTTTAATTACAACATAAATTAACAAATCTAAATAATACAACCACCATAAAGCTAAAATTCTCATTTATGCAGCTATGAGTTAAAAGAAATATAATACCAAAATCTATTGCATTTTCTGGCATGAAAGCAAAAACACAATACAAATTTAGGCTTTTCTATCAAAATTACAAGAAGTAGCCTTCTACCCAGAAGAAACCAAAGACACACAAAAGCATCTGCATTATTTTACATATGAGGTATATGGAAAAAAGTCTCTCCCCAAAGTAGTAAGAAACAACTTCTAATTTCCTGAGAAACTTGTATTTTACATTTGTTTTTTTTTTTCCTGAATCACTTACACAGCCACAAAGAAACTCAGATATTAAAGAACAAGAGAAGTTAAAAGATGTCCTTTTCAATAGCCAACAGTCACCAAAGACTGTGACAAAAGAAAATAGATATAAGTATTCCATGATACTGTGCACAAGCAAGCCCAAAGTTTTACTGCTTCACTAGTTAAATCACTAAATGTTAAGCATTATTTCATGAACTTAAATGAAATCTGGTATATAAAGAGAAAAAATATGCGATAAGTGAAACTTACTTTCTATTTCACAGAAAGATTTTACTCCATCTAAAATAATCCTGTGACTTTGTGGAAACAGTCCTGGGTTAAACATTTAAAGTACATTCCTTTACCAAATGTACCAGTACATTACTGCTCTGAAAGCATTCAATATGTCTACTATGTTCTCTAGATGTATATTCATACACTGGTTTAAGCCATTTGCAGAAAATCAACAGAAACCCTTAAAAAAGTTTGACCTGACATGCAACTTTAAGACATCTGAGTTTTAAATTGACAGATCTTTACATCTTTCATAATGGAAATTATCAGAATATACTCTGAAAGTTAAGTGATTCTTCCACAGAACAAATTTAACTTGACCTCCTAAATGGTACAGATTTGACACACCATTTAGAAGGCTAAAAGAAATACTGATTTACTTCTTCTCTAAAGCAATACTGTTCAACCAAATTATAATGCAAGTTACACACGTAATTTTGAATTTGCTAATAACTATGCTAAAATGATAAAAATACAATTTTTAAAACACTTACTAAACATGCCAAATATTATTTCAACATGTAATAAATATCTTTAAAATATTTATTCTTTTACAAATTGTACTAAGTTTTCAAAATCCAGTATGCATTTCACACTTACTGCATATCACATTTTCAACTAACCACAACATCCTGGTCCATAGTCAGAATGTGGCTAGTGGCTACACTATTGAGCAGTATACTTTTTAAGTAATACTTTGAGATCTGAAATATCACTCTGTTTATAATTAGTTCACATTCATGTCTCCTTTTTAAGCTGAAATGGCTGCGACTACAAATATAAGCAAAACTGTTAATTCACTAGATAAATCAGGATCAGATCCCCTTTATCTGGGGATCTGGTTAACACAATAAATAGCAAATGGATTATTCCTTATTATGTCTCAAGTAGACTTCAGAGATGGTGCTGATCAACATGAGCAAACACAATTTGTAGCAAAAACACAGGTTAAACACCAAAATATTTTTATATCAAATCATAACACTTCCTTAATTATAGCATCCCTTCCCCTCTCATTCTTGAGCACATACTTCTATGCAATTTATTTATAATATTGCTCTCTAAATTTGATAAATTTTGTCAACCACACAGTCACCATTCAAAAATAAACAAAACACTATATAAGACACAAATAAAAAAATCAATCAGCTACTTTTAATACAATTTGTCAACCAATCTTAAATTCTGAGTTCCATTGAATTTGATTCTTCTCACAATTCCAATTAATTTACTGCTAAGAATTTTCCCAAGTCATTAGGATATTTGCTTAAAATGTAAATAATTCCAACAATGTGTTTTCTAGAAAATAACAACTACAACCATAGCTTAGCACATAAAATTTTTCCTTTAGGCAAGTTACTGAATAAATCAAACAGATACAACTATACTCCTTTTTAATGCTTTTACATTTTGTAACACCATATTTAACAATTTCTAAATTAGGAAAATCAATTCAGATTGCACACAAGCACTAACTTTAAAACTTAAAACCTTACAGGTTTCTACAAAATACTTGTGAATAAATATATTCCACAGAAAAACAACAGAAAAATCAACACCACTCAAACAAATCTCAGCAAGAAGCACGAGATCACTATATTCATAAGTACAGAATATATGATACATGCTAATAGTATTTTTCTCCTAATTTAATTCACCTAGGCAACTTTTGTTTAAAGCACTTGCAAAGCTTTAAGGAAGCAAACATAGCTAGCTAGCCTCTTCTGCTGCACATACATACAAGGATAATACATTCATCTCCTGATATTGTTCCACAATTTAGAAATCAAAACAACAAAATTTGTTTCTTACCTGCAGTTAGGAGAGAATTAAGGGTTACTTCAGCTAAATCCTTCTGAATTCCATTAGTGAAATGAGAACAGACAAAAAAGATTTGAGACAGTCTACAGAATAACCAGAAAATCAGAATGCCCTCTACCATCATGCAGGTAAATGCAAGGCTGGTTTTGCCTTCAGTAATGCTAACATGGCTGCTTCCTCTTTGTTCTCAGAGGCATAACCCAAACTCCTTAACAGAAAATTGCAGATATTTTCTCACTTGCTACTGTAAATAGATAAGTCATTTACACCTGATTTGAGAAAGTCCTCCACTACTACTCAACAAAAGGATATAAAATCTATTTTAAAACTCTTCTTACCAAAGAAATTCTCTTTTCAAGCTTATATGCAAATGAGACAAAACGGAAGGAGGAAAAGCACTAGAATATTTTTGACAATGACTTCAATCCACTTTTACTGTGGTAAAAATTAGAAAGCTATTGCAAGAGTACATTAATAGTTTTGTCAATATTTTATCTGTTTAAAAAAAAGTTTAAAATTTACAAATACCTTTACCAATGAAAAACTTCCAAGGACTATTTTAGCAATCTTAACCATTTCTTTTCTCTGATCTTAGGTACAGCACGTAAATTTAAATTTCATACTCTTGGAGGAAAGAGGGCCTTGAGGTAAGGGAAAAAGCATTTCTCTGATTTTCTTGAAATTTAAAATGTTTTCAAAAGTTGTTTAATGTTCTCTCCATAAGATTACAACACACTGAGAAGAATTTTAAATTATTTCAAAGACTGCTGCTATTCAATGTAATATTCTCAAGTTCATTAGTGTTTGGTTAATGGTGCAATGACGGTAAAAATGTATAGAAAAATAAGAACATGAATCGCTATAAAATACAATAATTGATAAGTTTTTATATTTTCTTTTTCTTTTAGTTGTGATCAATGAAAAACAACAAAACATCAACATTAGGTAATGCTATAGGTACATTTTATGTTTGATACAAGAGTTCTACTCAATACAACCACTATCACTGATGGAGTCCCATTGATGGATTTTTTTTTTTTTTGCCATCATAGAAAATAAAAGTCAGCAGGAAACAAATAATCTTTCACTTACAACCAACAAAATGTTTTTTCCTGCTGTTCATTTTCACTGCTATGTCAAGAACATCCACAAGTTTTAAAGATGTGCAAAGTTTTAACAGCAAAGTGACACCTGAGATTGTTAATGGCTACTTTTCAGTTTTATTTGTTCTCACAAGAACAAGGAGGGATAACTATAACTACAAAAAAATATACCTATTATGCAGGATTTAAAGACTTGTTTGTAAAACTAAGCAAATTTAAAATCTGCTTTCAAAAAAAACCAAGGCCTGACATTCAACATTTTTTAGCAAATATAAACTTTTTTGACCATTTCCTTTCATGAAAAGTGACACATTTCCTTTTATGAAGCTGCCACCACAGATGCCTGGACTGACACCCATGTGGACACATGCTAATTTCACTCAAGAGTATAACTCACAAAAGGAAACAAAAGGAAGCATCTAATTGCTTGGAAGACAACCTGACAATGTTACCTTTTAGCACTAGTGGATGACTTACCAGCGGTTTTGAGAGAGTTTGGTGCTCTTCTTCCACTGGGTGGCAGAAGGTTCTTTCTTCATGATCTTCAGGCTCTGGAGCAGCAGGGACTTGCTGGTCTGAATCTGAACTGCCAGTGCTGGTGCTGGGGCTGTCCATCATCATCGGACATTTGCTTATCACTGGCCATCTTCATGAAGTTTTCTAAGTGATAAGTTTTCAAAGTTTTCCAGCAGGAACGAGGCCGCGGCAGGAACGAGGCCACTGAACAGAAAAGAGAAAAGGGAAGACATGTTAATCTAAGAAATCAATTAACAGCTTTTCCTTATCTTAATATCATTCCCAAATTGTATCTTTATAAAAAGGCTTCAAAAGTGTTCACATTTATTGTATGAAAATGTTACTGGGGATAGGATGAGTCTTACAATGCCAGCTCTCAGGGACTGTGGAAATAACCCACTCACGTTTTTTTCCATTCCTTGGATAATCTATCAATTGTCTACTTTCTCAGAAGGCATGAAAAAGATTTGCTGGGGAACTTAAGGCAAGGAGTATTAACAACATATGACACACTGTAAATAACAGATTTTTATGAAAAATGTTAAAAAGTCACTACAGGTCTAAATATTCACAGACTGACATGGGTCAGAGCTACCAAATTCCCTTTCCCAGAGGAAAACATTCCTTGTTATCCGCTCATATGCTTACTTAAGGTGAACATTCCTCTTCTATGCACTTAAAACCTTTAAACACAAACTAGGAAATTTAAAACTCAATTAACAAGCTGCCCTAGCCTTTTCCAGGGCCAGCAGTGAAGATTCATCCAGCCATCACCAATGGAAAAGCAGAATCCAAACTGCACTTTCTACAAAGCTCCCCACTTCACCAATGTTCCTTGCTCTATCTTTACATCACGGGGGTCATTTTATCCAAAATTAATGAAAAGAAGGGTAAAAGCCCAAGGAAAAACAACAAAGACCCAAGAACTGCAACAAATGTCTGTGCCCTCATAGGCAAGCTGCTGCCACTGTCGCTGCTGCCGCCGCCAGCGACCACACAGCTCTGCAGCCCTTGGTGGGGAAGGCCGCCCACAGACAGCACACTGCTCCAGCTGCCAAGTTATAGGAGCAGCCAAAAGGCCCAGCAGCTCACGGACACCGGTAGCGCCGACACCCTGCGAAAACGTAGCTGCCGCCACTGCCGCCACCGGTGCCCTAACTGCCCACCCCCCCACCCCCACCCCAGCCCCGCCTCCCTACCTTGCCGCCTGAAGGAAGATGCTGCTGCCCCCTACTGCCCCACAAGCCGACCCCAGCCCCGCTGACTTACCTCGAGGCGGGAATGAAGCTGCCGCCGCCGCCCACCACCACAGCCCTAGCTGCACCCAAAACCAACCCCAGCCCCGCCACCAACGAGGCCGCTGCAGGAAAAAGGCTGCTGAAGGCCCCCACGCCGGCCGCCCCCCCCAACCCCGACGACCGGCCCCCTCAACCCCGCCGGCCGGCCCCCCCACCCCCGCCGTCCCACCCCCCAAACCCTTCCGGCCGACCCCTCCAACCCCCACCGGCCGACTCTCCCAACCCCGCCGGCAGGCCCCCCAAACAGCACGGGAATGAGACCACTGAAGGCCCCCACGCCGGCTGGCCCCCCCAACCCCGCTGGTTGGCCGGAAATAGGCCTCTGAAGGCCCCCACGACGGCCGGCCCCCCCAACCCCTCCGGCCCCCCCACCCCCGCCGGTCGGCCCGCCCATCCCCGCCGGACGCCCCCCCCCAACCCCGCCGGACGCCCCCCCCAACCCCGCCGGTAGGCCAGAACGAGGCCACTGAAGGCCCCCAAGCCGGCCGGCCCTCACCAACCCCGCTGGTAGGCCGGAACGAGGCCACTGAAGGCCCCCGCGCCGGCCGCCCCCCCCAACCCCGTCAGCCACCCCCACAACCCCGCTGGCCGGCCCGAACGAGGCCGCTGAAGGCCCCCACGCTGGCCGGCCCCCCCCAACCACGCCCGCCAGCGACCCCAAACACCGCCGGCTGCCCCCCCCAACCCTGCCGGTGGGCCGGAGCGAGGCCTCTGAAAGCCCCCACGCCGGCCAGTCCCCCCCACCGCCGGCCGGGCCCCCACCCCCGCCGGCCGCCCCCCTCCCCGGCCGCCCCCCTCCCCCCGCCGGCCGGCCCCCCCCAACGCCGCAGGCCGGCCGCCCGCCACCAGCCGCCCCCCCACCCCCCGCCGGCCAGCCGGAACGAGGCCACTGAAGGCCCCCACGCTGGCCGGCCCCCCACACCCGCCGGCCAGGCCCCCCAACCCCTCCAAGCGGCCCCCCCAAACCCTCCGGCCAACCCCCCTCCCCCGCCGGCCGACCCCCCCTTCCCCACCGGCGGACCCACCCCACCCCCGCCGGCCGGCCCCCCCCACCCCTTCCCGCCGGACCCCCCAACCCCGCCGGCCGGCCCCCCCATCCCCGCCCGTCCGCCGGAATGAGGCCGATGAAGGCCCCCACGCTGGCCGGCCCCACCACCACCGCGGGCCGGACTCCCTACCCCCGCCGGACGCCCCCCCAACCCCGCCGGTCGGCCGAACGAGGCCGCTGAAGGCCCCCACGCCGGCCGGCCCCCACCAACCCCACTGGTCAGCCGGAACGAGGTCACTGAAGGCCCCCACGCCGGCCGCCCCCCTCAACCCCGCCGGTCGGCCAGAACGAGGTCGCTGAAGGCCCCCACGCCGTCCGGCCCCCCCCACCCCCGCCGGCCGGCCGGAATGAGGCCGCTGAAGGCCCCCACGCTGGCCGGGCCCCCCAACCCTTTCCGCCCCCCCACCCCCGCCGTCCGGCCCCCCAAACCCCTCTGGCCGACCACCCCAAACCCCCGGCCGCCCCCCCACCCCCGCCGGTCAGCCGGAAGGAGGCCACTGAAGGCCCCCATGCTGGCCGGCCCCCCCACACCCGCCGGCCGGGCCCCCCAACCCCTCCGGCCGGCCCCCCCAACCCCTCCAGCCCCCCCACCCCCGCCGGCCAGCCAGAACGAGGCAGCTGAAGGCCCCCACGCCGGCTGGCCCCCTCAATGCCGCCGGCCGGCCCCCCAAACCCTCCGGCCCCCCCACCCACGCCGTCGGGCCCCCCAAACCCCGCCGGGGGACCCCCTCCAACCCCACCGCCCGGCCAAAACAAGGCCGCTGAAGGCACCCACTCCAGCCGCAGCCCCCAACTCCTCCAGTCAGCCGGAACGAGGCCTCTGAAGGCCCCCAGGCCGGCCAGTCCCCCCCCCACCGCCAGCCGGCCCCCCCACCCCCTCCCCACCGCCAGCCGGCCCCCCCACCCACCGGCCGGCCCCCACAACCCCCACCGGCCGGCCCCCCAAACGCCGCGGGCCGGCCCCCCCTAACCCTCCGGAACCCCCACCCCCGCCGTCCGGCCCCTCACACCCCCTCCGGCCGGCCCCCCCACCCCCTCGGGCCGGCCCCGCCCACCCCTCTGGCCGGCTACCGCAACCCCTCTGGCCGGCTACCCCAACCCCTCCGGCCGGCCCCCCCACACCCTACGGCCCCCCCACCCCACCGCCCGGCCTCCCAAACCCCTCTGGGCGACCACCCCACCCCCGACGGCCGCCCCCCCACCCCCGCCGGCCGACCCCCAACCCCGCCGGTCAGCCAGAACGAGGCCACTGAAGGCCCCCACGCTGGCCGGCCCCCCCACACCCGCCGGCCGGGCCCCCCAACCCCTCCGGCCGGCCCCCCCAAACCCTCGGGCCCCCCGACCCCGCCGTCAGGCCCCTCACACCCCCGCCAGGCGGCCCCCTCCACCCCCTCGGGCCGGCCACGCCCACCCCTCTGGCCGGCCCCCCCAAACGCTCCGGCCCCCCCACCCCACCTCCCGGCCTCCCAAACCCCTCTGGCCGACCCCCCCAACCCCCGCTGGCCGGCCCCCCCCAACGCCACCGGCCGGCCCACCCCAACCCCGCCAGTTGGCCGGAAATAGGCCGCTGAAGGCCCCCACGCTGGCCGGCCCCGCAACACCGACGGACGGCCCCCCTAACCCCTCCGGCCGGCCCCCCCAACCCCGCCAGTCGGCCAGAACAAGGCCTGCTGAAGGCCCCCACGCTGGCCGGACCCCCCAACCCCGCCGGCCGGCCCCCCCAACCCTGCTGGCTGGCCAGAACAAGGCCGCTGAAGGCCCCCACGCTGAAGGCCCCCACGCTGGCCGGCACCCCCCCAACCCCGCTGGCTGGCCAGAACGAGGCCGCTGAAGACCCCCATACTGGCCGGCAGGAACGTGGCCGCTGAAGGCCCCCGCCTTCCGGCCCCCCAACCCCGCTGGTCGGCAGGAACGAGGCCGCTGAAGGCCCCCACGCAGACCGGCCCCCCCAACCCCGCCTGCCGCCCCCCCCAACCCCGCCGGAACAAGGACGCTGAAGGCCCCCATGCCGGCCCCCCCCAACCCCGCCCGACCGAATGAGGCCTCTGAAGGCCCCCTGGCTGGCCAGCCCCCCGAACCACGCCGGAAGACCCCCCAAACCCCGCCGGAATGAGACCGCTGAAGGTCCCCACGCTGGCCGGGCCCCCCACCCCCGCCGGCCCCCCCCAACCCCGCCCGCCGGCCGGTCCCCCAACCCCGCCAGACGGCCCCCCTAACCCCGCTAGTCGGCTGGAACGAGTCCGCTGAAGGCCCCCACGCCGGCTGGCCCTCCTACCCCCACGGGCCGGCCCCCCCAACCCCGCCGGCCGGCCCCCCAACCCCCGCCGGCCGGCCCCCCAAACCCCTCCGGCCGACCCCTCCAACCCCCGCCAGCCGACTCCCCCAACCCCGCCGGCAGGCCCCCCAAACAGCACGGGTATGAGACCACTGAAGGCCCCCACGCCGGCTGGCCCCCCCAACCCCGCTGGTTGGCCAGAAATAGGCCGCTGAAGGCCCCCAACACGGCAGGCCCCCGCAATGCCGACTGACGGCCCCCCCAACCCCTCCGGCCGGACCCCCCAACCCCTCCGGCCCCCCCACCCCCGCCGGCCGGACCCCCCAACCCCGCTGGTTGGCGGGAAATAGGCCGCTGAAGGCCCCCACGCTGGCCGGCCCCCGCAACACCGACGGACGGCCCCCCTAACCCCGCCGGCCGGCCCCCCCAACCCTGCTGGCTGGCCAGAACAAGACCGCTGTAGGCCCCCACGCGGCCGGCCCCCCCCAGCGGCCGCCCCCCCAACCCCGCAGATCGGCCGTATCCAGGCCGCTGCAGGCCCCCACACGGCCCTCCCAACCCCACCGGTGGGCCCCCCTACGCCGCCGCTGAGGTCACCAACGCCGGCCTGTAGGAGGCCGCTGAGTTCGCAAACGCCGGCCCCCCCACGCCGCTGCGGCTGCTGGCTGCCTTACCTTGGGGCAAGAAGGAAGCAGCCGCTGCCACTCAGGGTGACGCCCATGGGAGCCCAGACCTGCTGCCTTACTTCAAGGCGGGAGGGAAGCTGCTGCTGTGTCACCCATGCAGACCCCAGCCTCCTGCCTTTCCTCGCGGCCTGAAGGAAGCTGTTGCCGCTGCCCCCCTCTACTGCCCCTATGCGGACTTGGAAGCTGCCGCTGTCACGCCTGGCTACCCCCCACATGGACCTCAGCCCCCGACCCTTACCCGACGGCCAGAATGAAGCTGCAGCCTCCGCCCTAGCTGACGACCACCGGACCCAAACCCTGCCAACTTACCTCCCTGTGGGAAAGAAGGTTCCGTTGCCACCGCCCTGACTGACCACCAAGCGGACCCCAGGCTCCTCCCCCGCTCCTTACCTCCTGGCGGGAGCTAAACTGCCCTGCTGTGGCGCCGCCGGCCCCCCCCCCTGTGACGGCTGCCCTCCACGCTGATCCCAGCCTCACTACCTTACCTCGCCGCTTGAAGGAGGCTGCCACTGTTGCCCAGGCTGCTCCTCAGGCGGACCTCACTTGCCACGTGAACTATGCTGCTCCAGCTGCCCTCTAAGTGTACCCCAGCCCTGCTTCCTTACCTCACCTCGAGAGTAGTTTTGCTTGTTTGTGTATAACTACCCCACAATAGACTTTTGTTATTTAAGAGGGCTACAGGAAATCTTTGCCTGCTCTTATATTTAGGAATACAATGACAAGGAAAGTGTGAGTTTCTGCATGGGTGCACTCATAGCTATGTGAATTGAGTGCTTAACCCACCACATTCATTCACTGACTGCAGAACCATGACCTGTGCACCTGTCAGAAAATATGAGCCATATGTATCTCAGCAAAGCTAAAACCATCACCCATCACAGACTACCCTAACTTCTGAGAAAGTGTGAGAATCAGTGATCTTTATATTCTAAGGGTCTCCCTATCATATGTAACATATAAATATATATGTGATATCATCAATTCTAACATGTGCCTTTTATCATCTCTAAAATCAAAATGTACCATCCAATAAATGATGTTTTCAATCACTCTTCGACAGGCAGCAATTGTGATGCAATTACATTGCTTGGGACTGCATGAACTTGTCCATTGCTCTTTATATTGTGATGCACGATAAAAATCCAAGAACAAATAAGTTTAAGAAAATTATTTCAATAAACATAAAATAAAAATTCTAAGTAACAAAAAATATTATTACAGTTTAATTGGTAATGATTTTTCATTTATAATGGCACACAAAATGTTGCATCTTTGAATTAACTCTTTAACTTGATATTATAATTTATGCCATTGTTTAGCTGACAACAATTTTTCTTAGAGGCAAAATAATGATTATATTATAATCAAACTTTCAATTTCATGTCATGGCACAAGCACATACTAATTTTTAAGACTAGTCATTTATCAATTTGTTGACTATGTTAAAGAACTCAGAATTATTGATAGAGTTAAATGCATTTATCTATTAAGCTAGGCAGTAGACATTACAAAATGTTAACACTAGATCTGGAAAGATGATTATAGCTAATAGTTCTTAAGCACTTACCATATGTCAAGCACTATTCTCAGTTCTGTACGTGTCCTAGGACTTAATCCTTTTGCAGCACTATAGGGTTAATATTATAACTCTCCCCATTCATTTTATATATTAAGAAACCGAGGCACGAGAGGCCAAAAAATTATCCAAAAGATACATAATAAGTGTGGAGACAGGATGTACGTTAAGATTGTCTGACTGCAGAAACTGATCCACTTAGACATTATAGTCACAAATGTTTGTCCCTGCCCTTAAGCAACTAAGTCTAACAGAAGAAAAAATATACCAATTAAGTTTAAGGGTAATGTCATAAAGGAGTTAGATATAAAGTTCAAGAGATGTGCAGGAGAAGGATCATGTAAGTTCGTTTGTCACGACATATTTGTGTATCGTTATCTAATAAATGTCTGTCTTATTAATAAATCTATAAGCTCATCAAGAGGCAGGGACTTTGTTGGCTGGTTGTTTGATCAGCTGTTCACCTAGTGCATAGCACTTAATTGTTTTCATTTTTGCCTCAGGGAGTAAGAAAGGCTAAAGAGAAGCAATATTTGAGTAGACACTCAATGAATATGCTGTATGATTTTTGTAAATTTAACAATATGTTTCAAACCCGTACAGTAAGCAACATGTTGGCTCTGCAATTCCAATGCTCATAATTCATCCTAGAAACTATATGTAGTGCTGAGAATCGAACCTAGTGCCTCACACATGCTAGGCAAATGCTTTACCACTGAGCTACAACAAAAGCCTCCTCATTCTAAGGAAATAATAAAAATTAAGGCACTTTGTCCCAGTTGCTATTAAGGCTAGGTTTGTTAATGTAGTAGTACCTTTTCCCATGAATAGATAGATGTCTGAGAGTTTGAGAAAGAAGGCTGACTCAAATAGCTTTTGAATTAGCTTCATATTTTAGTGTACATGTTATATCTGTTCTTCTAATAATTCCATAGATAATGGAGATTAATTAAGCTGCCAAATATATTAGGCATTTCATGCACTAAAAAATAAAGCCAAACCATTATCTCATTATAACTCTGCTCCTAAAATTATCCTATTTGTTTATAAAATTCTGTAACAAATATATGTTGAATCATTGCACTGGAAAAATCTCATAGTACTAGTGACTTGGGGAAAGGGATTGGGAGTATGCAATAATAAGGTTTGAAATTTATAACTTGCCATCTTAGGCAATAAACCTAGCCAAGTTTCTTAAAAGACAATTTGAGACACTAATAAAACTTCTGCCAAAATAATCTTTTGCAGAGCCAAAATAACTATAGGTATGATAAACTGGCCCTAATACATGAACTTATGAAAAAAACAGACTATCTGTAATTCTGATATTGCTGTTTTCTTGAAAAGTATGCATGGGAGAAAGCAATATTTTGTATAGCAAGTGGCAGAAATGCAGACAGGCTTCCAAATGATAATAATTTCTATTCATATAGAATTGTATAATTTCTAAAGATTCTTCACAAGAAAATTCTTTATTTGGTTTCTATGGTTATTTAAAGAAGTCACTTCACTTTTTGGTAATGTTATTTCTTTTTTTCTTTTCTTTTTCTTTTTTTTCATTTTTTCAATGCTGGAGACCCAATTCCAGGGCCTCATGCATGCTAGGTAAGTGCTGTACCACTGATGCACATCACAAGCCTGATAATACTCTTTCTTAAATAAATTTTTTTATAGCTCCAACAGTGTGATAATAAGGTAATTTGAGAGAGAATTCATGATTGGTTGATGAGAAATGATCACCATGCTGTCAGGAAATATAAGGTAAGTCACTACAATGTTTATATCTGAAATTTTCATTGTTTCTAATTAGCGTATTTATCTCTGCTTCAGATTCTACATCATTATCCTTCAAGACTCCACTTTACATATATTCTTATTGTTATATCCTCTAAATAGACAATTGGAAACCACAATAGTAAACACTGCATAAGAGGAAAATTTGACCTCTTAAAAGGAAAGAGTTGTCTACTGAGACTTGATGTGAACAAATGAATATTCATTCAGATAAACATCTGTTACTTCTACAAGTCATTGCAGTAAATCAGTTTTAAGAGGCTGTACAGAGATGAATATCATATCATCCTCCCTTACCCCAAATCAATCTCTTACAATGGAATTTCTTTGTTTGGATTTCATATAACACATACTACATTAAAATACACTATAGTTTTTTAGCTCAGGCAACACAAAGCCTGTGCATATGCTTCTGAAATCAGTCCCTAATGGCTGTTTGTAATTATTTGGTATTTGCAACACACAACTTAGGTGAGTTTATTAAGTTTTATGGTTGTTAATGCTGCAATGTTGAGATTTGCAGTGTCTTTTTAGTAAGCAAGTACATGTTCTTGTAGCAAATTGAATACCTGTGCACACACATATACATGTATATGTATGCAAACACACACACACACACACACACTCACACACACACATATATACAAGAGGAAAGAGTTGCTTTGCTAGACTAATTACATCATATTTAGTTATTAATTCAAACATTATTTATATCGAACTAGGCACGGATTGCCAGGTGATGCTTGGAATTTTCCTCAAACAACAACCTTACATGACTATTATTTGAATATGCTAACATAGTTAATGTACAAATATAATTTCTTAGTATCTTATGTTCTTTACAGGAATTAAGAAATTTCATAATTCTACAAAGTATTCTTCAACCTACATTATGGATGTTTTGTGAGATAGGTAGATAGAGTAAGACATTAGCCTTTGGAGATTAAGTTCAACCTTTATCCTTTCATGCCTTCTCAGACTTCAAGTAATGCAGAGGAAATTTCCATGCCTCTAATGATTTCTTGGTCTTTCTGGCAACCAGCTCCCATCTTGTAGGCATGTAGAGGTAGCATTCAGTCACCAGTCCTTACGAGCATAGAGAAGGCACTTAGACCACTGGAGATTTCAAAGATTGTAGGAGCAATGTGTCAAGAACCAGGTACAAATACCAAATATTTAATTTTTATTGTACCACAGAAAGACATTGCTAGCATTTTTTAAAGATTTGCTGCCTACCATACATTTTTTGTCCCTGATTTCCTTTTATACTGTCTTCTTTAATATTTTATTGATTTTTCATAGAGATATGTTTTGATTTCTCTTTCTTTTCCATATATTTAATGTGATTTCACTCAGTCTTAAAATTTTGTATAGTTACAACAGTCTTCTTCAAATTAATAAAAACTAAATTGCATATAAAAACCATATTATTAATCTTTTCCATGGACTTTATATTATTAACATCACAATTTATATCATTTTGTTTTGTGTAGCCAAGAACATATCTTATACTATTGTTTTAAGACTTATGTCTTTAACTTTTATACTAGAATTTAACAGTAATTGCCACAGTACTGTTACAATGATATATTATTCTGCATTTATCTATGCATTTACCTTCAATAGAAAGTTTTATACTTACCTATGCATTGATAGTGCTATTCAGCTTTGGTTTGTTTTAACTTGAAGAAATTTGTTTAACATTTCTTGTAAGACTGGTCTTGTAATGATAGACTTCTTCAGCTTTGTTTTTGAATATATGTCTTCTTCAACTTTAAAGGACAATTTTGTCAGATATTACATTCTTGGTTGTTGCTTTTTACCTTTCTGCATTTTGAAAATGTTCCACTGCCCTTTTGTCTGCAAAGTTTCTGCTGAGACAGCCATTGACTACCTCAGGGAAAATTCCCTTTATGTGATATGTCATTTTTCACTGGCTGCTCTCACAGTTCTCTTTGTGTCTGACTTTTCACATTTCAATTATAATTTCTCTCAATGTGGAATTCTTTGGGTTCATCTTATTTAGACTTATTTGGATTTTATAAGTCTAGTTGTTCCTTTTTAAAAAATTTCAAGTTTTTTTCCCCATTATTTATTTGAGTAAGTTTTTGGGTCTGTCTTTTCCTTCTTGGACATTCATTATATATATTGGTCTACTCAATGGTGTATTCACCAAACTTCCTTCATTCTTTTTCACGTTTTTTCTTTTTATCCAATTAACTGGGTAATTTCAAATGACCTGTCTTCAAATTCAGTGATTCTACAGCTTGATCTAGTATGATGTTTTGATGCAGACTGAATTTCTTTGGTGAATTTTTCAATGCAGTTACTGTTTTCTTTGAAGTCTAGACTTCTTTTAGCTCACATGTACCTTTGCTAAAATTTTCATTTTCTTTCTTTATTTTTTTTCCAAGTTAATTTTGAATACTTTGCCAGGTAATTCATATATTATGTGTCAGTAAAATTGGGGTCTTGAAGTTTCATCTTCTTCCTTTTGGAGAGGCATGTGTTCTTATTTGTTCATTTTCCTTGTCTCTTAGAGTTAATACCTGCACATTAGAATAAGCAACCATCTTTTCCAGTCTTCATAAATAGGAGTTTTATAGAACAAGACTCTCAGTAGGAAGCCCTGCCAGGGACCTTTCAAACTCTCTGTGTATGTGTCTTTGCTGGATTTGGTTGTGTAAATTCCCAGTTAGGGAAGTTCTTTTTATATTTGTTTGCATTTATTTATTTATTTCCTTCATGAATTCACAATCTTCTGCTGCTTCTGGATTCTGTCTGTGGTATCACTGGTTTTCTGGTGCAGCAGCACACCTGGACTCTTTTGAGGTCTCAGAAGCACACAGACATCTAGATTGTACCAGATCTCATTCATGCTCTGAAAACAGTGAGACTGAAGCCAATTCTGAATGTTTGGAATATTTTTCTTTCTTCTCTCTTCATTGCAGAGATGAGCCAGGCTCTGAGATTCTCATTGATTATTTTGTGCTGAGCCAGGAGAGGGCAGAAGATGACTGCATAGTAGTGCAAACTTTGCCTTTATTCTCAGTTTTCCTTGTATATCTAGAATATGCCTGGTCTCACCAGTGCTCTTAGACAGATGAGATAAAGTTAGTCCCTCAGACAGTCTCTGAAAATGCTGAAACATTGCATGCTTGATCCAGCTATTCCCTTGCAGGGAAAAACTGAGATTTGGTGATTTCTTTACCCACTTTATTGAACAACAAAGACAGGATATGTATGAAAAGTACTTACTTGATAGTCCAAACTGCCACCTTTCCCCCCAGTGTGTCAGGTATCTGGAGGATACCATCAGTGCTTTAAGGTAAACAAGACAGAAGCGAGCAGCCCCTGAAAAAGTTGGAAACTTATACATACAGTCTAATTCTTTTCCTCCTCGGGAACTGGAATTTGGTGGTTTCCATCTGCTTACTTTTCAGTTCTACGAAGTTGAGGGACTGTGGCAGGTGCATACTTGCTAGTCTAAACTACCATCTTTGTTCTCAGTGTCTGCTACATGTCCACAGCATGCCAGCTTCTCACTTGCTTCAAGATATGTGAGAAGGAATCAGACTCTTGGGTAGAATTCAGTCCCTGGAAAATTTAGAATGTTGGACACGCAGTCCATCTCTTTCCCTCCCATGAGGAACCTGGGATTTGGGGGTTTCAGCAGTGAACTCTGCGCTGAGCCTTGGGAAGGGCTACAGAGCATACTTGCTTAATAGATATCCTCCACATTTTTCTTTTTGTTCTCAGGGACTCTCACCCAGGGTCACTTCCTGTTAGGACTCACATTCAGGCAAGAAGTGAAGTACCCAAGGGTTACCCTTGGGTAGCCCTCAGGAAAGTCAGAAAATTGGATATGGACGTATAGTTCAGACCCACCCTTCCCTCCTCAGGAAGAAGCTGGTGCTGCAATTTCCTAGTGATACTCTGACACTGTGCTGGGAAGGACTTATGTTGTTAGGGTTTTATGGGTTTTGCTACCAGTTTCAATGTGGCTAGTTTTGTGCTGCTCATAAAATAGAGTTCTTCATTTTTCACAAAGGGACTTGATCTGTGTTTCTTTGAATCTGTGTGTCCAAGAGGGAAGGAAAAGCCAAAGCTTCTCATACCATTTGTCTGAAGTCACCTCCCAATTTTTCTTTCTGCTTGGCTTTCTTTGCTTTCCTTCTGCCTTCTCCGTGCAGAGCCGTGTTTCCTCCAACACTGATATGTTATTGGACTAGTTTGTCTAGCTTATTGCATCCAGCATAATCAAATCTCATGTAGATCTGTCACAGGTTCATATTCATGTACATGTTTATAAATACTCATCTATCTGAATTTGGCAGTATTTACAAATACACTTTTCTGCATTTTCTAACTCAATAACACATTGTGGGAATTTTTTGAGTTATCAAGTATGGTTCTATTGTCTAGTGGCTATGTAACATTCCATTATGAAAGTGTACAAATATTTTCTTCTCTTTTCTACTGAAGGTAATTACCTTATCTCTACTTTTCCCCAGTACAAACATTTGCATAGGTGTTTACAGATACTGAGGCTTTTATTTTGATGGGAATTTTCAGGAGTGGAATTTCTTAGCCAAAAGGTTTTTCACCACTCCACTTTCCTAATATCCTCCTTTACTGTATTTGCAGGGAAATGTGTTATTCTTTTGTTCACATCCTCAAATAGTCCCTGTGACCTCCTGAGCTCCAGGAGTTATTTGGCTGAACACCTCTAGAGAGGATTCAGTGGCCATCAGTTTCTAATTTCAAACGTGGAACAGAGATGGGCTGTTGCTGAAATGTCGCGACCCCCCTTGCCCGCAAGGAAGACGCGACTCAGGAATCTTCTTTCAGCAGTTTATTCAGGCCCTTGATATTCTTCTAATGATTCTTCTACTACCCGGAATAATAATTGGATGCCCCTCCCAGCCTTAATAAAGCACCTTGAACCCCAATGCAAAGCTGCCACGTGTACCCTTCTCACAGGGTGCTAGAAAATGACACGCCAACTTTCTCTGATAAGGAGCTGGGAACACGCCAACTCTCTTTGATATGGAGTTGTCCTTCACAGACCACAATGGAGCCAGCACCATCATGTAATGGCGACCACAGTCCGCAGGAACGGCTCACCACACTGAAAAGTCAGTTTCTACATTGGGCAGGGGCTCTTGTCCTTGTTCTTACTGATGGGAAACTCAAGCTCAGCCTGTGTCAGCCTGGTCATCCAGTTAGAGCCATCTGAGCAGGTGAGAAATCACAGGTGCCTTTGTATACTCATCAGTGTCCTTACTCATAAGTCTAAAAGCAGTCATCTTTGAAATAAATAAAAAAATGAATCAATGAGATATTTATAATACTAGTAGAATTAACTATAGATTCTGTTCCTTTTTAAATAAGAAGTTCTAGGTTGCTTATGGTGAGTCAGCATGCATAAGTCTGTCTACATGAAAGTAAGGTTGTCACAGAATTTAAAATGTGACTCTTATCTGAAGTTGAGGGTTGGTAACCAGATGTATACTTGAAACACTAGAAGACATTAGCCTAATTCTGGGTAGTCTTGAGAAAACAGATGTGTCTCTTTTTAACTGTCTTTCAAACCTACATACTCACTGATTATCAAAATACAGACAATCTGGGACTTAGAATAATTTGACTTATGTTTTTTATCAGGTTTATGATAATGCAAAAACCATATATATTTGGTAGAAATCATACTTTGAAATTTTAATGTTGTCCTTATCCTTGCCAGGCAGGTTTATGGCAGATGCTCTCTTAGTACTAGGCAGCAGCAGCCAGCTTTGTCTCCTAATCAGCTCTGTGATCAGGATGGGAAACGACCAACACTAACACCCTGTGGTGTTCTGTGAGTTCAGTGGGTTTTTTGGATATAGGCATTTGATAAATTAAATGAGATATTCAGTGCTTTATTATAAAATGGGTTTTATACTATAGGCTAAGCTACGTGTTCTGAGCATGCTTAACTTAGGTGAGGGTAAGTTATAATGTTCTGTAGATAAATTAGGTTTGTTAAACAAATTTTCAACTGTGATATTTTCAACTTATGACGGGTTTATTGGGAGGTAATATCATTATAATTTGATGAATTCCTATAATTTAAGTTATATTTCTCCCCCTTATGCCAGAGAAAGTACCTCAGATGGAGGCTACTTGTTTTGGATGCAACCTCCTCTAATTGTAGAGTATGATATCTTTGAACATTGGGGACAATTTTGAATTTGAGCATTAATGACAATTTAAACTCAACTTGAACCAGGGCAAGTCACTCCATGAATGTTGAATATGGAAGGAATGTCTTGCTTATTGATATGAAAAGCTGGGAGTAAAAATAAATTTTTTCTTTCTTTTTATAAACCAAAAGATTTTGACCACCAGCATGCTGAGGTCCCTTGTTAGCTGAACTGAGGGAACTAATTCAGTCAGTGTTTTGTCTAAATCTTGGTTCATTTAGCATTACAATCTGTATGCAATATTAGCTGGAACTGTTTACAGTTGTTTTCACATGGATACATGCGCGCACACTCATGTGTATATGTATACACACATATTTATATATTTTTGTATACATATGAATATATATATATATATATATATATATATATATATATATATATATATATATTGAGCTTTTTTGTTAGCCATCATTATTATAAAACACTTTTTTTTTTCTTTTTGGGAGCGTGATGCTGTAGACTGTGAACCCAGGGCCCTGTACATGCCAAGCAAGTGCTCTGTACTGAGCTACACTTCTATCCAGGTTGAATGGCTTTTTAAGCTTCTACAATGCAATATGTGCTATTTTCTTGCCTTAAACAAAATAAAGGTAAATTTCTTCTGATATTTGATGCTTAAGTTTGATATAGATGAAAAATAAGACTGATTACAATTTTTTTACCACAATTTTTAAGTTAGAAGCATTACATGGAAAGACTACAAGAGATTTTTTTTTTTCCATTTAGAGTTGTTCTCCTAGCTCTAGGGTTACACAGTTTCTTTCTGAACTCTATTTCAGAGTTAATATCATCAAATATTTTAAGCATCTAACCTAAATACTCTTATTCTTGTTTTAGCTCTTCCAACTCTCTAGACCAGGATCTATGAATTTGGGGGGGTCACACTAGAAATATGATCTACATAAGAGTCCTGGCTGACAGTAATGAGATGCATCCCAATTTCAGACAAGTTAAAACATGAAGAATACATTTTGAATATTAAAATATACTTTTCAAGCTTGAAATGTTTATGAGATTCACACCAGTGCAAACAAACAAGCAAAAAAATCCCAAGAGCCAAGGAATAAATGTGTTGAGCAGAAAGCTATCGAAACAAAATATTATCATTAAGATGAAATTTGCAAAGGTCCAATTTGGTTTTAATTCCCTTGATTACTGTATGGCTTACATATAAATTTTTTGAACTGGATATGAAATCCAAGTATAAATGTTCTTCAGTCATTTAGTATATTTAAAAGCCAAGTCACTAAGACAGAGGCTCACAATTGCCTTTCGTTGTATACTAATAAAGGACCCTGTCTGGGATCAGTGGCCTTCATCAGTAGGTGCCCTCCTTTGGCGTGCAGATCTGATTCTGTGTGGGGAGGATGAAGGGTCTTCTTCAGTTTCAGACCCTGAAGGCTCATGATCTCCCTCCTGGGATCCTGTGTCTCCCACTAGTTCCCGTAGAAACTTGAATTTAGATAAAAACAGATGCCACACAAAATACCAACCGCACACCATCAGCAGCAGGACCATCAGCAGCGTGACCACGAACACCAGCAGCGTCAGCAGCCCGACGTTGTGCCACATCTTGGGCGAAGGGTGGTCGCCACAAGGCGGCGGGCAGGCGTGGCGGGGGCAGCGGACAGGCACGAGCGGGCTTCAGCGGCGGGCACCGCGCGGCCAGGCGCCGAGGCGGCATGGGCGGCGTGCGCCCCTCGGCAGCGCCCCCAGGGGGCGGGGAGGCGCGGCGCAGAGGCGGGCACCGCACCGCGGCCGGCCGTCCACCGACCCTCCTTCTCGCCTTTGCGGGCGGGGCGTAGGAGGGAGCTGGGCCTCAGGGCACCGTTTTCCCCTCTTCGCTCCGGGAAGCCCGGGACCGCGACGCCCGAAGACCCCCGTGGCAGCCGGATGCGCTTCCATGGCGGACGCCGAGTGTCTGAGGAGAGGGAGTGAGCACGGAGACACGTAGCGGCCACAAGGCCCAGGTTGTCGCCCGCCCGAGGATCCCAGGGCCCCCAGGGACGCCAGATGTCAACAACTCCCGGCGGCTGCAGCAGCGGCTTCTCCTGTACCATTTCCTTCAAAAGGCTTGGAGCCAGGATCCTACAGGAACTGGACAGAAGTTGATAGAATGTACAACAATGAATGAAAACACGAAACACTGACCCAGCTGAGGGCCTAATTTTTATTTCATCTCCTACCCTTACCTGCTGGTAAAAAGAAGATGATGGAAGGTTTGATCAATGTCTTCACATCAAGATATATTTTCTTTGAAATATTAAACACTGGTGAAATGAGCAGTATATGGCCCAGGACTGAGATGCAGAAAAGAGGTTACAGGGGCAACATGCACAAAAGCCTCTTTCCCAGAAAGAAATAGAAAGGCAAGAGAGTGAGTTCCTGATGGAACAAATGCAGTTCTCATTCTAGGGCTGTCAGGCGGAAGACTGCTGTGCCCCGGTCTGGGACTTCCTGGTACCTGTCACTCCAGTGTGGCATGTCTGCCCTTATGGAACCCCAACAGCAAGTTTCTGCCAAGTTTCACTGCCTCCCCTTTCCGCTATGTGCTCACATTCATCTTTGTTCCGAAGGGAAGACTAATGGGTGGTGTGCTCTCATCTGGGAGACAGAGGGTGGTAAGAGTTTCCAGGAGGACAGAGACAGGCTGATTGGCTCAGCTAATCAGAGCATGGTGTTAATGAGGCTAGGTCATTTCCTGGTCCCCTACCACACCCAACCAGCAGTCTCCTTTCTGAGGTCACAAATTACAGTCTTCACCGGAAAAGGAGGGACCAAGGAAGAGGGTGGGGAAAATTCCATGCAAAAGCATCCTCTCTGCTGAAAAAAAGACTTATGCCATTGGGGGGTTATTGGCATTTTCTCCGCACATCTCATCTCTTGTTCATTTGGGACATGAACACAGAGGAACACTGCACCAGTTAGTTTTGGCTGCATAACAAATCACCTCAAAAAATTGATAGTTGAAATCAACAATGCATGATTCTTTGGATCACCTGAGCTTGCTTATGAATTAGCGATAGAGGGTGGTTGATTTTCATGGTCTGGTGGTCGCCATGCTGGTGGGCAGGTTAATGCAGGACACAGGACTCCTGCCTCTTCTTCTTCAGCAGACTAGACTTCTGCCCATGACTCTAATAGATGAGATCACAAGGAAAAGGAAGAGAGGGAATACTCCCATTTATGCTGGCTTATATTATTGGAATATTTTGGATTATTCCAATAATCCCATGATTGTATTAGATTTATTCTAGAAACAGAAATGATAAAACAGCATTAATACATTTTAAATGAATGGTGGTGATTTTAATGCAGAAACTGTACTGAGTGCTTTACACACATTAGCTCACTGAATCCCATGAAACAGGCAATAAGCAACTGCTCCAAACTCCAGCCAGAAAATGTCAGAATCAGTATTCAAAATCCAAACTTGAACCACCATAATGGACAGTCATCACTCATGCACTCTGGGAATTCCATGCCTATGCCAACAATGCCTCCATGGTTCAAAACTTTACTGGAATTCTGCTTTTAAAGTCCACAGAGTTTGGGCACTACTGAGGGAATTGGTCAGAATAGGCATTGCTTCCTGTGGTTGCTGCACAGAGATCAAATTTGGCCCAGATATATCAGATGACTGAGGTGAGTGATCCAGCTGGATTAGATGGATGACAACCAATGTGTGACAAGAGAAAAAAATGATTCAGTTGTCTAGATGACAATGTGATGTCTGGCTCCTGATCATTTTATGGACGGAATTTGGATTTTTAACTCTAGTTCAACTGCCAATTCTGCTTAGTCTCTCTGAGACATGGGGCTGATTCCTTCCTCCTTCCATGTTTCCATTTTCTCCTCTGCATAACAAGAAGCTTAGATTACATGAATTCCAAGATTCTTCCAGGTCTAGGAATAAATGACTCTGCAAAACACTGTTCCTTATAAGAGATCATTTTCACCTAAAGTAGTGTAATTTCACATCTTCAAAATAAAGGCATGCCTTTGCCACAACTTCCTACTCAGGACATGGGGACAGAGGTTACTGTGTAGCAACAGACCTGATTCCTTGGGAAATAAGTAATTTCAGGGAAGAATAAATATCATAATCTGGCCAGGAACTCAGGCTTGAATACTGTGCATCTTGCCTCTCAACCTCCATGCTTCATAAATTTTTATCATTTATGCATTGACTTTCCTGAGCAGGAAAGAGACCAGATAAAGGAGCATATTAGACCTTCTTATTCCCATGCAGATGTCCGAGGCTTTCTTTGGTCAAATCTGATCTGTATTTCTTCTTGGTTAATACCCCCAGAGTGCTGCAGGCTGCTTTCTGCCTGAATGTAGCATAAATAAAAGTGTGTAATCTTGCAAGGGTGAGCGGAAGTGGAGAGCCAGCAGGGACCCAGACACTGAGGACAAGATGAGCCGTTCCATTTCCCCACTTCACAGACCTTATTCTTGCCCTCCTGCAAAGCCTTAGGAAGGCCTCATGGGGGGAGTTTGAACTCACTCCCACCCAATCCTAATGGCTCTAGCTACTCAAGCGTTCACTAAATAGCTCCTCACAGCCGTTTCGAGTTAGGTGTCTGTTTATGATGTTGGCGTATGTGTGCTTATGTCCTGTGTGCATGCCTTGTCTCCTTGGTTCTCCAGCTACCCAAGGCCCCCAGCAAATCCACCTGGACTCATTCAGAATCCCAAGTGGAGGCAGATCACAAAGCAACTCGATGTTGTAATTCAGGAAGCGTTTACAAAGGTTGTATTTCATAGAGCATGCTCTCTGTCATTCATAAACCCGAAAGAAGACAGAGTTGAAAAAGAGGTGTGCAGAGAATTATGGATGTCTTTGGATTCCAAAACAAATAAATTACTCTCTTTTACCATTGGAGTAAAATTCATTGTAATCTTCTTGAAACAGGTACCTTTTTCCTTTCTAAGTGTCCTTAATGACTAGTTTAAGACTTTTCACTGACTTTTCCATTTATTTGTTCTTTCATTCCTTCAACAAATGTTTATTAAGTTTCTCCATGTACATTGCCCTGTTCCAAGTCCCCAAGGAGATACGATGACATGCTTGCTGCCTCTGAGTGGAGCAGTGTCCCTCCAAGCCAGTGGATTTGGCTAAGTTATAGAGAGAATTTTTTTTCTTGTCTTCAGCTTCTAAGATCAGTCTGAACATGGGGTGAAATCACCAGTGTTTGTGGCAGGGGAGGGACCCTATTCTACACCCAACGCATCATCCTAAATGGTAGGTTTTTGACACAGTCCTATTAAGTATTGAGACGTGACTCTGTCTAGGTTTATGTAATTAGTGCTGCAAAACTCAGATGCTTTGCCTCTCAAAGGTCAATCAGCAAGTTCAGTGAGGTCCTATAAAGGAGTTTAAAAGCACTTACACTCTGGAGGCATGCTCCCCATTCTGTCAAATGGTGATTTCCTAATTTCATCCTCCCCTCTGTATTTATTAGTTGACTTTGTAATGGAAGGAAGAGCTGTTCCTTCTCCTCAGTTTGTCAAGTCAATAGGCTGTTGTTTTATTCAATAGGCCAGAATCATTTACAATCATGATTTATTCTGCTGTCCAAACTGCCTCAGAGTTGCAGGTGGAAGCTCCTTTCTCTCTTCTTTTGACATGTCCCCATCATTCTTTGGGCACTTTCTTCCTTTCAAAAACAAAACAGAATTCCAGGCTCATCTTTCACTTTCCCTCTTCCACTATGGATCCAGCAATTTCTTCAAAGAGCCCCAATTCCTTTTAATAGAAAATGGCATTTTGAATCTAAGATCTGGATGCCAGATGTGCTCATGTGCTCATTGCCATGGCTCCCATTGGTTTTAAGTCTTCTAAGAGAACAGAGCTAGGAAATAGATGTATGTACACACACACACACACACACACACACACACACACACACACACACACACACACATCTCTACACCCGCAGACATTTCTATATTTATAGCCATGTTCATCGATCTCTTTCTATGTAATAATTGCCATGAATTCACACTGAAGTCTCCAGTTTCATAACATCATTGGATTTATTCTATCTTTTCTCTTTACCAAAATATTTTCACAACTGCCTTTTCTGAAAATGAGAACATTATCTATAATATATGTATTTATTTGCTTGATACACACACAGGGTAGTTTCAGAATGTCAAACACACCCATGCTTCTTTGAAAAGCAAGATTTATTCTACAGTGCAATAAATTTTTAGCCTTTCATTCTTTAGCTTGAGGTCACGTAGGCAATGGTGCTTTCTGTAGCAACCATTTAGAGCATGAGCCTCATTTCCTCTCTTGGGGGTCACTTTGAGACATTTGCCTGAAACCTTGCCTTGGTCATCTGAAGTCTCATTCTTCGTGCTCTGTGACTGCCATTGGAGAGAGAACATGTCACCATGGGATTCCGAGAAAACATTCAATGTATGTTTGTTGACTCCCCCTTTTCCTGAAGATAATCCAATAAGTAGATTGTACAAATATCTCCATTTCCACAAACACACTTACATGCTTATGGCAAGAGTGTCATCTCCCAGGGCTATCCATGCTCCCTTGGCCTCCCTACCTCATGTTCAAATAATACCAACAGCTTTCCTCTCTTCCAGAGAAACTCCAATTCATCTTCCTTATGAAGGTTTCCCAACACCCTTCTCTCTAAACACAGAGCGTGTGTCCACAAGTGCAGGGGCCATAGAAGCTCATTTTATATTTGTCAAGTTCTCACATTCTCCATCTTCCACATTTAAAAATATTTTCCTAATTAAATTTATGAGCTAGAAATTGAGAAACATATGGAGTTGAGGGGAGGAAAGAAAGAGTAAAAAAATAGCCCATTCATTCTACTTCTCTCAGCTGGCACTCCTAGTGGGGACACGGGCTGAGCTCAGGTAATGCCGGGCCATAAACCTTCCATAGGAGCCAAATTTAGGTCCAGTATGAAAAGAAAACAAAATCCCTTCTACAAGACAAACTGTTCACTTTGGAAATGGGAGTTTCTTTTCAAGGTCCTGTATTAATCCTTCATACTTGATCATTTCCATGGGGCAAAAATCAGTGCTCCTCTTGGAAGCTTCTGAATGGGGCAATGCAGAAAAATTTTCAGACCTTTTATTTCCCTCAATAGAGACCCGTTTCTCCTGGGGGCTCTGCTTTCTCCTTTCTGGACAGAATCCACTTTGCCATATCTTGACTAGAAGGAGAGAAGGTATGAAGTGTGGGGTCGGGTGGGGGGGCAACTCCAGGTGCTAGAAGCTTTGCACAATGAGTTCTATTCTCTGCTGTTTACAATCTTTCTTAAAGTTCTTAAGGTTGGCTCACAAAAACTCCATCTCCTAGTGCAGGTTAGCCCTCCAGACTAGGCTACCTAAAAATTTACATGGATACTTTCCTGGCATATGTAAGTCCAACACACTACAAATGAAAGAACAAGATGAACCTTCCCTGACTCACATGAGTATTATATGTTGGTTACTTTCATTGTTGTATCTCTACCTATATACCTGTGTGTATGTGTGCATGTGCTTGCGCGCACATCATGCACACACACACATGTATTATAGAAAGAGCAGCTTTGTTGTATTCTCAGTTTTAAGATGGAAAGTTTGCAACCCAGGAAAACCTCAGTCCTAAGCAAATTGGCGAAGTCACCCAACTTCTTCAAATAACAAATACTAATTAGATCACACATATATTTATGTCCCACACTAAATTGCTCTGAAACCACATCTTCCTCACCAGTTGGAATTTCAGGCTTTCTCCAGTGTTCTGTTGACTTTCTATTCCTGAGAACATGCTAAGGTTGTGGATTCATTCTGCCCCATCTACTCTAAGCAGGGAAGGAGCCAGATGCTCCCTTGGAGACAAGATTGAAACAGACCTCGCATCAGGTAGTCAGGCAATCTGCCAGGGTTTTCCAGATCTGCTATGTCAAACGATGGTGAACTGAGATGACAGAATCAGAGGTCCTTCTCACAGCTCTTGTGCAATGGGCTGAAAAATGCTTCTCTGTTTCACATCACTGCTTGAATGCCAAAGCATGACAGTATTTATATTGAAATAACTGTAACCCTTCACTCACAGGACACATGTGCCTATTTGGATCTGGGCAAGGTCCCACTCAGGTGCCACGTTGTGTTTGCGTTTGTATTTTTTTCTTATAATTCAACCCTGCTGTAAGCTTAGTTTACAAGGCCAGATTGTTCCTTCCCTTGGAGTGAGTTCCGTCTCAGAAGCCTCATTCTGCTGTTTTGTGATTTATCTTCAGTCTAGGGCACCATTAGACATAGGGTTGACAATATCCTTGCCCCCATATCTTTATACATCTGTGGGTAAGTGATACAAAGAGAAAGCAGAATGTCCTAGCCATCTGCCAGAAACACCTGGAGTTTTTATCACAGAGAATGGGGAAGGAGTTGAGGTGGCCTCTGCCATAGAACCTGTGCTGCAGGCCTTAAGACCAGCCAAAATATCATGTTGCCAGGCATTTTATTACATACAAATATCATCAGTCTTGGCTGTTATGAAAAATGGCCATTGAGTGAATAGCTTTGAAACTAACATATTTCTCCCAGTTCTGGGGAAGTCCGAGATCGAGGTGTTAGTACATGCAATGTCTCATGAGGGGGGCCTACTTCCAGCTTAGCCAATGTCTACATTCTCAACACATCCTTGCAGAGAAAAGAAGTAAGATCCCTCATATCTCTTCATATAGGAGAACAAATGCCATCACATTGATTCTACCTTCATGACCTAATTACCCTCCAAAGACCCCCATCTCCAAATACCATCACACTTGTGATAAAGGTGAATTTGGGGAAGGACATAGACATTCAGTCCATAGCAACCATTCTGACTATGTGGGACTGTGTAGGGATGCATGCTTTATTTAGCTGCAAGTGTGTCCTATACAAAGTTTCTCTTCTATATCATCATCAAATTCTCTCTTCTCGCTTATTCTTTTCTGCCCAGACACCATAAACTTAACTGGTTGAAACTATTTGCTAACGGAAACATACACTATATACCATGGACTTACTATGGTCCTGTGATATTTGGATAATTCCCATAATGCTGGCCAACTAACCCTCATTGTTCTCATTATTAGCAGTGGCAGTAGTAATAGGAATAGCTAACGTATGTTTAAAATCTTGGACATTATCAATAGTCTTCAACAATCCTGTAAGAGTGAGTAGCTGAGTGAATTACTTTTGATAACTTGGTTTAATAATGCATTCATAGAAGAGAACATGAAGCCTCAAGAGGTTTAATGACTCATTTAAGGTCACACCTAAGAAGAAGCAGGAGAGAGCATGTTTCCTTTCTCTGTTCTTGGCCCTGTGAGGCTACTATGAGAAGATGGTACTTGCAAAGCAGGAAGTGAATCCTTACCAAACAGAGCTATTCCCATCTTTACTGAATCATTGAGAGCCAGGAACCTCTCTGGACTCCTTTCTCTCTGAGTTATTTAAACAGAGACCCTTGAGAGAAAGGAGAAAACCCCAGGGGAAATGTTGAGAAGAAACTTTCCAATGTCATCAATTGGAGGCATCCCAGGGAAGGAGGATTTTGAATCCATGAGAACTTTATAGAGACCTTTAATATATGAAAGGCAAAACAGATCTGTCGGAAAGCAGTCTCTACTCACTTCAGAAACAAGAAGAGGAATTCCAGGTTGAAAAGACAATGGAGCTGCAGTTTGATGTAGATGCTCCTGGCAGCATAATACTTTAGTAAACTCCTTTAAATGTTTATTTTAAATGTATGAGGAGACAGTGGAGGAAAGTGATCCTTGGTAGATGCTCCTCTCTCACTTTGTAAAATTTCCTGCAACCTCTCTTAGGATAATGAATTATATCATCAACAGATTCATCATCCTTGACAAGGAATTTTAGCAATCATCACTACTCAAGGGGGCCCTTTGAGGGTCTCATATTGTCTGTTTGCACCTGCATCCCCTCCGCCACCGTGTGGGAATGTCATAGTCTTTGATAACTCCATGGGTGCTTTCCTTGGGCAATATAATTGTATCCATTTTGCTGCATTTCTAGGTACATTTTAGCATCTCATATGGATGAGCTTCTTCATTTATCTTTGGATTTATATACAGACATCAAATCGATTTAGAATTGAAAATGGGAGGAGGAGGAGAGGGAAGCAGAGATCACTGGAGTCATCAATTTGGTTCTCTCCTGCCTTTAGGCCTTGTTGACACAGCTTAGCTCTCTCCTGCTCCTCCCAGGCAGGCTTATCTGTTGCACGCTGAACTCCATTAATCTTCCTGAAAAGCAGATGCATTCAGGACAATGTTAACACTTAGCTCTCCTGAAAAGAAGACAGATTCTGTGAGGCACAGAGATAGGGATCTGGGGCCAGCCCTGGCAGCTCAGACAAGCCTCAGCAGGATGGATTCCATGTGGAGAGAGGGTGACAGCAGAGAAATGGGCTGTGTGGACTGGGACACCTGCATTGGATCAAGTCAAACTAACCCAAACCAAGTGAGAAAAAAATATATATATATATATTACATATTAATAATATGCATCAATAATACAGTTTAATATATATTAATAATATACATTAGTAATAATATTTTAATATATATTAATTATATACATATGTGTATTTTTTTTTAACCAATCCAGGACAGCAACAACCAAATAAATACCTGTCCTGTCTTGTGGCAACATCAGCCAGGTTTATTTTGGAGGTTCTAATAGACAAAACAATTATTGATCATTATTATTTCCATTTTAACAAATGATTGACATTTTCTCAAGAGTCTACACAATATTAGTACATAATTTACAAGAAATAAGTAGTATAGAATGTATGTTTTTGTCATTAAAATGCCTAGCACATTTCACTTAGATCTCTATTGCGTCCTCTGCCTTCGGTCTGAATCTGCCCTGCACAGACAGACAGCCGATCGACCTGGCCCTGTTGAGGCTGCCTCAAGATCCCTACTGACTCTATATTGTCTCTTGATGAGGTCACTGCTCTGAAAAGAGGACTGAATTCATGTCTTTCTTCTGTGCCCTCTTTGTGCTGACCCTCTCCTATCATCCCTGTCCCCCAGCTGGCTGTGGCCACTAACAGAGTCCCTAATGCAAACAGAACTCTGGAAGCACCATCTGCCTCAAATCACACTTTGGTTCACCAGGCCTCTCCTGGCTACAGATTTGATTTGTATGAATTTGGTGACTGCATTAAATACGATTGGAGTAAATTATGCTGTAGTTACACACTACCCCCAAATCACAGTGCCCACGACAGAAAAGTTTTGCAGAAAAACAAAAGAAGAAGTGGGAGAACCAGAAAAATCACAAAACCTGGAGAATCTCTTCCTGACGTTCAAAAGGGGAAAATTGCAGATAACCCCTACGACATAGAGCCAGGATTAAATAAACAGATAGCTGAACATCAGTCCTAAATGGACTAGGATCACAGAGATGGGGAGACACCATAAATAGATTGAGGGACATTTACATTTAGTTTATGTATGCATTTATATGTTGCCTCACACTCAAAAAGATTTAACGTAGTTATAAAACAAATAAAAGCAATGTAATAAGAAGAAACAGAATGAGAAGTAGAAAATCTAGACCATGACAAGCAAGGAAACAAATACAGAGATCAGAAAGACCAGCACAAACATAACAAGAGTTCCAAATTGCTCCTGAGTTTGTAGGCCTCACAAAGCAAAAGTGACATAATTATTATCAACTAAACAAGCAATAGAAAAAGCCTTTTAGTCCATTCTTTTAGATAAGCAAACTTAAACCAAACATAGACTTCAGAATCTCCCTTGTCAGCCAAGCTTTTGTTAGATGTTGACAGCAGAGGGTTCAAAGTCGCATTCATTGATGAATACTGAATAGTTGGGTATTTGTAGAAGTTTCTGAGAACAGCTCCCTAAGCCCCAAATCTTGATAGAAAAATTAAGGTTGAGTAGCTTCCCCCAGGTCTTTTGCTGCCACCTGCAAACCAGAGGTCTCCACAATAGGCACTTTGGGACCAATTCCAGGACACAAAAGAGCTCAACTGATTTCTCAGAGTGTGCCATTGTGGACCTTTTGCCAAGATTTTTAGCGTTGAAAATATTCCAACCAGTTGCTCAAGTTGTCTGTTAAAATACATAATGAAAGCTTTAATAATGCTCTACAAAATGACTGATTTGGGGTATCCTGACTCTAGGAAATCTACCAGACTAAAGTAATTGCAAAATATACTCTCCTAAATCTTCAAATTAAATATTTTGCTTTCCAATTTGCAGCAAATTGATAGAAATCAATTGAAAAGTGGTTATTTGGCCAATTATGATAATTTTGGTTTTGACTGTGACTTTTTGTATTGACTAGGGACTATCTATTAATCACCTCTGATGTGACAATGAAATCATATTGTCAGCATAAAGTACAGCATCAGAAATCACCTTCTATTCTTAACTGCAACAGTATTTATTTAAAGTCACTTATTTAGTAAAACTATAAGCTAAAATAAGAGGGACCAGAACACAATCTACTTTAGATCACTCTATCAGAGAGTTTCTTCAACACATATTTTTTACAATAGGAATAAGGTGCAGGGATGCAAATTCAATATGAGAAACACTCTACAAAAGTTTATATTATCTAGGTTGACCCTTACTTTTATGGTGGCTTTTACAGGTCAAATAAAGACTAAAAGTTCAAAAAAGTTGCAAGTAGACACATTATATTTGAGAGATTTTCTTGGAAGATCTTAGAAGTAAAATACTCACTTCTGAAGTATTAAAAACTCAGTCAAAACTTATCTAGTAATTGATGCTAGTTATTAAATAAATGTTTACTTCTTAGAAAGAAACTGGATAAATATTGATTGTCTACAAAGATAAGTAGATATATAATTTTGAGAGAGTAGAAGACTAACAAAAAATGAGCAGATGTGTTTTGAGTTTGTTTACACATTATTGTCTTTATGTTTAATAATCACAAAAAATTGACAATGACTAAGTCAACCAATTAGAACATAATTCAAAAATTATGGTTTGACTGCTAGGCAGGTCATTATGCCCACAGCATTATCACATTTGTGAAAGATTGGAGGTCTGCAGAAATAAGGAATACTGTAGATTTGTTAAATGTCTCCAGTGGAAAAGAAATAGCTGATATTGATCACATCACCTGGAAATGGTTTTCAGTCTCTGCAGTTTTACTGGTTCCAGTCCTCTGTGACCTGATGAATCTACTGCATCCTTCCCAGAAAGTGAGAGTTAGGCAGAAAGCTTGAAAAGGGAAGATATTCATGGTGCTAAGGAAACAAAGACCCACCAGGGGAGATTGCCTAACTCAAGACACTCACCAAACTGTGACTTTACATGGGGAAGAAGGTTAAAAAGCTGTGCTGAAAATATGTCAAGTTCAGAACTCATTCTCACATAGTTTTCAATCAAAAGCCTAAGAACCACACAGAACAAAGGGAAGAAAATTAAGAAGTAAACTAGAGTTTACAACTGTAGTGCAACCCACACTAAGCTAAATTTCTGATTTTATGGAAGAGATCCATGACTCACCCTTTTCGCTTAACAGAGGAAAGAGGGCCCTTCTTGGTAGAAGTCAATCTCATCTGGAGTGTCTGTGGTTATTTTACATACAAAATGTATATATCCTACCATAGCAGTAGGCCCATAAATAATGCATACATTGGAGTTATTAGTTAAGGACTTTAAAATGTGTACAACTGATATTTTCAAGAAAACAAGAAAAATATGGTCAGAAGAAATATAAAACATGAATAAATTCAAGGCATTTTGATTTTACATGCTTTTTAAAAGCATCAAATAGACACTCTAGAAATAAAAGTACAATGTCCAAAGTTAATTTATATTAAATAAATTAAATAAAAGTAGAAATAGTTATGGTATTTTTGACTCAAGTATTATGTTTATTCAAAGGTAGGTACAGAGGATGGACAAGGGGTGTGGAACATGTTAAAAGGTATAACATATGTATGATTGGCATCGAAGAATGAGCAAAATGACCCAAAAGTAATATTGGAAGAAATAATGGCTAAAAATTTTCAAAAACTGCTGAAGGTCATAATGATTAAAAAAAATCTCAGTGAAACCCAAGCAAGATAAATACAAAGCAAATCATATCCAAAGACATAATGACCAAACTGCTGAAAACCAAAGGCAGAGAGAAAATCCAGAAGGGTAGAAGGGGAAGAGACATGTACCTTCTGTAAAGCAACATAAGAATGATATCTGACATAGTAATAGAAATGGTAGACACCAAGAGGTAATGGAATGGGTAAAGAGAAGACAAAAAGCACTGAGAGAATGAAATACCAAACAGAATTCTATACCCAGAAAACTGAAAAAAATATTTTTCAGAACAAAAGAGTAGAATTTGTTGTTTCTAGGTGTGTATCACGTGAATGACGAGATGTTTTCCCAGGCAAAAGAAAAATCATTCCAGATGAAAACATGGAAATTCAGAAAAGAATAATGGCAAATTTTATGGAGTTTAAAATATATGTAAAACTAAAATTCTTGAAAAAAGTAATTGCTGAAAAGGGAAAGGAAAGAGGTTGTAACTATGTCATGGAAGTGGTGAAAGTTCTAGTCTGTTGTGAACATGTTTCAATATCCAGGATAATCATTAAACAATATAAAAAATATGATAATAAAGGAAAAAATAATGAAATTATAAAAAAATTTTCTTACCAATGTGAGGCAAGAAAGGAAATAGAAGAATAGACGAAGAATAGATGAACTCTAGATAATGGCAGAGGGGTTAGAGGGGAAGGGAGGGGGCATGGAGTTATAAATGATGGTGGAATGTGATGATCATTATTATCCAAAGTACAGGTAAGAAGACACAAATTGGTGTGAATATACTGTATATACAACTAGAGATATGAAAAATTGTGCTCTATATGTGTAATAAGAATTGTAATGCATTCTGCTGTCATAAATAAATAAATAAATAAATAAATTTTTAAAAAAGAACAAATTATATTTGGGCACATATAAATTCAAGAATATCAGTAAATTACTTTAAATGTTGGCAATATTCTTCAGGGAAAGATTAGTATTCTAGATGATACAATATAGGTAATACAATATGGATTTGCAAGTCTTACTTTTGACTATGAGAACTACGAGAAAATGTTTTATTGGGTCCTGTCTCAGAAATTCTAGGCTCTGTCATATTTGACGTAGTTGATCCAGGATTACAAAGTTCCAGGGTGAAATCCCATTATACAAGCCTAAGGAATTACAAGCCTCTGAATGAGGCTTAATAAATGTTTGGAGACGCCTGACTGTTTCATGTCTAGTTGTTCACATTTCTTTAAGACTTAACCTAATATAGAAGTTTAATGTTTTATAAAAAGAGAAATCAATCATGAATCAGGCATGCAGTTTTCTGGAAATCTATTCATAAAATATTGGTCATCTATATCAATCTGAAAAACACTGAAAACCTGTAGTTGAAAAAAACCTTTCCTGTCTGCCTCAAGAGCAAGGAAGGGTTGAGTCTTTCCTTGGAGGAGGTATCTCTATCCCCTACAATACTTTATCTGTGAGTCTCAAAACGATTTCTCAGTCATACTCAGCTCTGTCAAGATATGAGAACTTCATGTTTTCTGAGGGAGCCAACAGGAAGACACGGAAAGGAAATCAGAAAGGGGGCTTAACACTTCTTGCTGATTTTTAAATGGACTAGAAACCCTTGTTTTTAATCTGTAACTGTCCGTGCCATGATGAAGCGGACACACATGTCCTGCCAACTCGAATTTGTCCCCGTCTGAGCTTAGTCCCACAATGAAGCCATGTTGCAGAGAGAGCAAGGATGAGCTCAAGACGTGCCCTGCTGGCTGGCTGCCTGGAAACCTCCACAGCCAGGACAGATCCTTTCAAGATGTTCTTTTTATTATGACTTTGAACAAGAGACTGGAGAACTAAGGCTGCAAACACTGTTGGGCATTGGACTCCAAGATAAGCCCAGATGGTGTTCCAGAGAAAATTGAACTTTGTCATGTCTCATTAAATAGACTCTAGGGTAGAGACTAAGGTCGAGAATGAGGGGAAGAAGCCCACCCCTCCTGAGAATGTTCAGTATCTTGATGAATATGGGTCCAAGGAATTAAGAGAACTGAAAAGGCCATTCATTTCCTCTCACCCTGGCAGCTCCTTGATGCTAGTGCTCCAGGAAAAATCACAAAGGACCTGTATTTCTGAGTTTGGCAGGTGTGGCTCCTTACATGGAAATGATTGTGTCAGTAAGGCTGGATTCTTCTGGCTAATTGTCTGCAATTTTATCTGAAATCTGAGCATTGCTTCACACATAAACTATTTTATCGTATGCTGATTTCTTGAAAATCAGGAATTCCTGTACCATTTTATATATATATATATATATATATATATATATATATATATATATATATATATATAAATGGTATAGGAATATACATACATATATATCTTCAACTTCACTTTGTTATTCTGGAAACACACCAAAATCTTGTAGATGTCATCGTGAATAATAATTATTTACAGGATTTAAGGAAAAATTATAGTTAGCTACTTTCAAAATCTTCAGATTAACTAATTCTGCATAAGTGTGTATTCATCATGTGTTTTAGTCAAACTTTTCACCACTATTACCAAAAAACCTGACAAGAACAACACAGAGGAGGAAAAGTTTATTTTTGGCTCATAGTTTCAGAGGTCTCAGTCCATGGATGATCAATTCCATGGCTCTGGGCCCAAGATGAGGCAGAACATCATGGCAGAAGCATGTGGTGGACAAAAGCAGCTGAGGACATGGCCACCAGGAAGCAGAGAGGACAAAATACAAACCCCAAAGCCCTACCGTCTCCAGCCACACCCTACCTGCCCACTCTTACCATCCAGCTAACCCATTCAAGTGGATTAATAAATACACTGATTACATTAGTGCCTTCATAACCCAATCATTCCATCTCTAAACTTTCTTGCATTTTTTTAAACAGATGAGCTTTTGGGGGATACCTCATATCCCCCAACATCATGATAGATTCAAATGTCATAGAATATCCACATGTACCAGGTACTTTTACCTGTGTTTTTTCTTTACTCCTCTTAGCCCTTTGGATAGATTTTGTTATTCTGGTTTCACCAAGGAGATAACCAAAGGTCCAAAGGGTTCCACTATCTGATTAAAGCCAGATCTCTTAGTAATAAGGATTTGAATTAGGACTAAACACAGTGTTCTTTTTACTACTCTCCTGCTTTGTCTGTAGTCCTTATATTTGCCACTTCTGATAACCACACACAACAGCAACTATAATTTAGAAAATGATACTTTACACATCTTTCTATTTCATTTCATTTCATGAAGGGATTCTTTGGAAATTCTTGAAAAAAAAAGAAATCTAAACTGCCAAATCATTTAAACTCCGAAAAGCAAATCATCATCACTGTAATAAGTTTACTAAACAAAATAATAATGATAATGATGAGATAGGATAAAGATGGGAATTGAATTTAAGCATTTATACTGTAAGGAACTCTGCTTTGAAATTTTCTTGGTTCTTTTTAAAGTTCAATGATCAGAAACTTATTTTGGGGACAAAGGCAGGAATTATAAAAATGTATTTGGGCCTATGAGGCATGTGAGGGTTTATAAACAGGTGATTTAGCTTGTGTATATGTGTGAGTATGAGTCTCTGGGTATTTCACAAGACCATCAGCTTAGACCCACATGCTCAAGGGCATGGTTAAGGCAGAAGGAAACTGGAAAAACAAACTGGAACTGCTAAAGGAAAGATGGCTCAGAGCTCAGGGTTTCCTGTAAAGTGGCAAGTGAATTTAGTATTTGTGAAAATTTTTCAGTGCTGGTTGGATTCCAGAAGGACCCAGGGTGTGCATTCAGCTTGCCTCTGCCACCTTCTTGCTCTGGCTGGGGCACAAATTGCCCTGACTCTGGCCTGGCACCGCATTACACCATGTCAAGGTCCATGCTCCTCTGTCCTCATCTGCTCCGTCCAGAGATGCCCCTTCTGTTCTGCTCCTAAGGACACCAGCCAACTGAGCTGCCAGGAAATGTAGGCAGTAGGCAGAGCAGGTTCAAAGAGACTTGGAAAGCTGAGCCAGAGAAAGAATTTGTGCTCTTAAGGGCAGAGAGCAAGGAAGAGAGTAGGCAGGATGAAGAGAGTAGATGGAAGCTCATGCTCCTCTCTACACCTCCCAAACCACTACCTATTCCCAGACAGAGGACAGAGACCAGCCCTTTCTGTTTTTTCCCAACTGTAATCACACAGCTCAAAGGCCCTCAAGGACCACTTAAGTCAACCTAATTTTATTGAAGAGGAAAACTGAGACTCAGAGCAAAGAAGTAGAATTCCAGGGCCATATTGAATTAGCCAACACCTGGGAATGGGGATCGTGAGACTCTAATCCTTCCTTCCATGAACCAATAATTTTGCCATGTTATTCTGACAAAGTTGAATTCTCTTGCTCTGAACACTCGGCTCCTTCTTACTCACTGTCATCCCACACTCTCTATTTTTTCTTAGTTTTTCTTGGTACATGAGATCCAATCCTCACTCGGTTTAGTTCCACATCCAACAAGCATTGTTATTGAGCACTTTTATGGAACAGGTACACAGTGGACAAAGTCCATGCCCACCTAGGGAAGCCTTCTAGAAGGAGATTTTCCATCCTCATGTGGCCAACATATCAGAGGAGCTTTTCCACATCTCCTAATAAACTTCACTTAAACACTCATTCACCTGATGAATATTTTATGAAAACCATCTGTTCTTCAATTGAAATTTTTAATTTTAATCTGTATACATTAATATCCTTACCCTTCCACTCAAATACCCCAATATGAAATGATTTAAGTATTATTTGAAAGAACAATTCTATTTTCTCAGAAAGACCTGGAGGGCTTTAGTGAAAACCTTGCAATGGTCCCAGGTCTCCCAGGCATAGTTGAAGTTTGGGGTGTAGTGCATTTTCCCGCTTTTTCAGTTCAAATGAGCATGGGGGTACATCTTGACTTAGCTGTGTGAGAAGCAAATATCAGTGAAATGTCATGAACAACCAGAACAGAAAGTGGGGTGATGGTTTAGCTGAGTGGCCCTAATAGGTTTCTAGGCATTCCCACATCCAGGCAGCTAGCCATGGAAACACCAGGGCATGGTCCACAGATGGACTGCATGGCCAGGGAAGGTACGCAGCCCAAAGGGCATAAGTAGACAGTCACTCAGGCCAATGAGAACTAGAGAGGCACCCAGCTTTCTTTTTCCAGTTCTCAGGCAGTGGCATTTGGTTGTCCATTTGTTCTATTTTAACACGGCTAATCTAAACCTGAGTCTCTCCCTTGAAGTTATTTATTTTCTTGTTACTATGTACCTAATCCTTAAGAGACAAGACTGTGACTAAGAAGTCACAAATCTGTGACTAAGAAGTAAGAAAAATGTGACAGGTAGGTTTAGGTGGCAGCTTAGAGCTTGGGCTTTAGGGTCAGACAGGCTTGGGTTAAAATCCTGACCTTCTCACTTGAAATTTCTGTGATCAGAGAAGAATTGTTAACTCTCCTGAATGTTTGTTTTGTGTTCTTATATATAAAAGGAGGATGATAGGCACACAGGCAGGGTTACCTGCCACATGTCTCTTTTACATGTCCAGTGTGTTGTTAAGGTTTCAGTCAGGACAACAGCCACTGCAAGAACGGTGGGAATAAGAGAATTTATTCAGAATCAGACCTTCATTGTGCAGAAGAGTGGAGACCTAGAGGAGGTATTACAGGATTGCAGAACTAGTCACTTAGCTGCCTACCTCCATCAGTGGTGAGGCTGGACACATCAGAGCTTGCCAGAGAAGCTGAGAAGCAAGGACACACAGCAGCAGAAGAGGATCACCAAGGGGAAGCCTGGGGAAGGTCCCTGGAAACCACTGCATCGGTGGATCCACAACTGAGCACTTGGTGGTGGCCTGGGATACTGTTTGTCCAATGGGTATTGTGTAAAGCCCAGGCAGAACAGAACACAAAGCCTAGAACTAGTTTTAGCTAGTTTAAGATTCTTTCAATTGCACTTGAAGGGGTCTTAACTAATACAATAGGATTAACAGAAGATCAAGTAAGCATGAGCCTGTCAGACCGTAAGTGACATCATCGATCAGTGTTATATAGATTTCCATTCCAGGCTGTTCCATTTATACCCCCTCTCTTCTTGGTTCTATGTAAATATATTAAGAAGAGTTCTTTCCAGAGACATCAAACCATATAAAATGGCCTCAGAGGCCTCCTTTCTGTCAGTGCCTACAAGCTCAATCATCATGGTCAGTACACAAAAATGGCTAAGATGGAGTCAGTGTTTTTATAAAGAAACAGGAAATGAGTTTACTTAGGAATTTTATCTCATCCTCCAACTTCTGCAACCTGACACCCTTCTATGACACTCTCTTCCTGACCTTGAAGATGTCATGGCTGTCTACCTCTGTCCTTGTCTTTATCTTACTAGCATCGCCCAAGGAGGAGTGCAAGAAGAGTGCTGAGGTTTGAATAGTGTCTCTTTTCAGAGAAAAGTATTTGGATTTCTCTGAAAAGAGACACTATGCAAACCTCAGCACTCTCAGGAAACTCCAAATCTGAGACTGGAGGGGATCGAGGGGAGAAGGATTTGTAGGTTCAAAGAGTGGTAAATTGGATTTCCCTCCCACTTTCTATCAGAACAGGGATTAACTACACTTGGGAAGAGATGACTTTGGTAGCAACTGATCCCCAGCTTTCAAAACTATGAGAAACCGAGATGCAGAGAATAGGAATCACCTAGTTAATCAGTCAAAAACATTTTTATAAAGTCCGTGGGGTGCTCAGCACATAACAGCTGTTCTCTCTCTGTGTTGGGTTTGACTAGGAATTGGGCTTAGGATACAGCACAGGGGCTTTAGAGTAATCATTTGCAAGGAATTCTAGATAGTGACCACAGTTTAATAGCTTCTCTGGAAAATGTTAGAAATTCAATTTAAGTGGCTTAGAGGTGGGGGCAGAGTGGGGATGACTGTTAGATCTAAATCAGTACAAGGAAACCATTTTTTTCCCTAGGATGGTTACTTCATGTATCTAGTAACATGTGGTCATAGTTGTACACACAGGGAAGACTTAGGAGACAGTGTTCATGTCTTCTGCTTTCTTACTGAGCTTCAAGATTCATTCTCTCTCTCTCTCCCTCTCTCCCTCCCTCCCTCCCTCTCTCTCCTCCTCTCCCCTCTTTCTCTCTCTCTCCCATTTCTCTCTGACTCTGCATTATTCTCTCTTTATGTTCCACTCCTAACTGTGAATGTTTTAGAACTTCTGATTAGTAGAGCACATAAACATATTTGTACTTGTTCAAGCTAATATTTATGTAGCTTTAGTCCCAACATCAAATTAAGCTCTGTTCACCAATGGACTGCCTGGAGACTACCTCTAAGAGTACATTTCCATGACTGAAAAGCCTCCTGAAAAAAGGTTTCATTAAAGTGGATGAGTTGGGAGTAAGAATTCTAGCCAAATAAACAAGCCCTGAAGTTGTAGGACAGGAAGAATTTTAAGTGCCGCATGGGGTCTAGGGTAGAGCTGGCAATTCTTAGCAGAAGCACAAGTGACACCCCGCAGAGGTGACTGTGCTCAAGAGGAGAAGCAGTCTCCAGCAGAAGCGGTGAGAGTGCCCAGAGGATTCTCTGTTCAAGTGTATGTGCAAAATTATCAGCCACAAAGCTTTGGAGTGGCAGTGAGAGGTAGTGAATTTGGGTCACCATATTTGCATACTGTAACTCCTGCTGTTTCGCTTCTTATTCCCCCATGACTATGGAGATCAGTTCCTGAAGACTGCATCAAATCTCATCCACCAATCCCTGAGAAAGTCTCATCCTCTTGCTTCACTATCTGAAGCTTTCTGATGTCACAGCATGGGAAACTGGGAAACCTGTGGCCATTCAGTTAATGCACTAGCTCAAAAAGCTAGAGAATTAACATTTACAGAGTAACCTTTGACCAGTGGGAAATGGGAACTAATGGACAGATATCTTCCCCCCCCCCAAGTGAATAGTTCTAAAATGTACTTTCTAAAATTTATGCTATTCTCACAGGCCACGCCACTAGTTGTCCCTAGTGATGACCAGCTTAGGGATGCATCTTTGGAGCCACTCTCCCTCCTTCTCAGTCCACTCTTCATGTCCCTGCTCCTGCACGCTGAGGCCACATTCCTGGATAAGTCACTCATACATCTGGCTTATCTCAAATTCTGCTTGTGACAGAATCACAGTAAGAAGTGGTCATTTTGAGGTAAGCGTTGTTCTCATTCTCAGTGTTCTTTAAAACTGAGCCTCGAATCTAGATTTCTATAAGTAGAAATTTTTGGAGTTCTTCTTTTCTGCCATCTCCTTGGTGATTTGACCTCCCCACTTCTGGGTCCTATGACATCTATAGCCAGTACAGCAAAAGGTTTGTTGTTGCTCTTTGCAGCTCTGGGGATGGAACCCAGGGCCTTGTGCATGGAACTCAGGGCCTTGTGAATGCTAGGCAAATGCTCTGCCACTTAACTACATCCCTAGTCATTTCCGCTGTGTTTTAACTGGTCCACAAACATATAATATCAATTGGAAAACAGGAATACACTTGGAGGCCAAGGGGAAAAAAAACATGCTAATATGTGTCATGGAATATGTTGCCTAGGGTAAAGGAAAATGAATGCAATGGACAAAGGAAAATTAACAAATTAATCCCTCCCTGGTGATTTAGACTTGGAGGAAGAGCTACTTGCAAGTTCCTCTTTTTTCAGATAAGGAATCTGAAAACCAAGAAAGTTGGCTAATTTTCCTGATTGAGCATGGCAGATACATAAAGAACAAAGGAATCTGTCTTCCTAATCTTGTGCTCAATCTTTGAGAAGATACAAGAGGCTGAAATGTATGGATTTAGCCAGAGATTTATTCTCAGTGTCTTCACTGAGGACAATTACTGACACAAGTAACATTAGAAGACTAATCTACTGGAATGGAATCTGTCAGGTCGAGATTCCCAATTATAAAAAGGACACACTTGAGGCTGGAGTTGTGGCTCAGAGGTACAGCACTTGCCTAGTATGCATGTGGCACTGGGTTGGATCGTCAGCACCATATAAAAATAAAATAAAGGTACTGTGTCCACCTGCAACTAAAAAATAAATTAAAAAAAAACTACACACTTGACTCAGTGAGATAAGTTAGTTTCTTGCTAATGGAATGCCACTACAGAGGGACCAAGTTCATGAAATCAGATCCCGCTCATCTCAACCTACCCTGACTGGATTCATCCTGCTTCCCGTCTGTTCTGCCCTTCCCGTTTGGTAACCCATTTGTGACATACCTGGCCCCTAGTACTTTGGTCCTTTTGCGTCAGTCCTTGTTTTAATATCTGCTTCCCTTCTCTTGGCACAGTACCCAAGGGCTACAATCCTAGTACCAGGCACCACTCAGGCTGGCTCAGCCCCAGACTGCACCCACTCCCTGGCCCAGGCCCCAGAGGACCAGAGAGAAGAAACTGGCACAATATCCCTGCAGGTGGCCAGAGTCTCTTTCTGAGCCTTGCTGATAAAGGGGAGCAGGCTGTCTCACAAGAAAGTTGTGTGCTCCATTAGAAATCTTTGTTTAGAAATCACTCCTTTTACTACATGAGAATTTGATGTCTTGTAGCTTTTGTGCATCTGACCCAATTCAGCTTTGGGAAAAAAAGTGCATCCTACTCATTTGAAATCTCTTTTAATAGTTCGGCATTTCTGACAGTTAGTGAGCATTTCTCAGATCTATTCTTTGTTTCTCAAGACTAACATCATATTCTTGGGCCCTTCAAGCTTTCCTCACTGTCCTACATTCTTCCTCTGTGTTCCATTCCTGTCCACCCAACCCAGGTATTTTACCTGGGATGAATCTGCCTAGGGAAAGCACCATAAGGTTACTACTTTTGGATCATGTTGAATTTGTGGGCTAAGAAAATTCATAAGTCTTTATATCATGAATCAAATCCAAATTAGATCTCTTGCCACAAATCACTTTTGGAACAAGGTGAACAATTAAGAAATACAACCAGAAATGAATAAGAATAATTTCCTAAGTGTGCTCAATAATTTCAGCCTCAGTCTGATCCAGGCTGTGTGCTTCAAGAAGGACACTTTATATGGCCAAATCATTAGTATCATAATGCTATGTTCCACAAGCCTTCACATTGTCACTGCCAGGCTCTTCATCCCTAAGAACTTTGAAGCTTTCATATTTTTGGAAAATCTTAATTGTAGCCATAAGAGAATATCTAGGAAAAGTGCAAATCAGGATTGCTTCAGACTCCTGACTACCAGGAGTAGTGGAAGAATAAGGATCATTCTTCCAAAATAGTTTTTGTGATGTAAAGGAAAAAGTTGGTAATTTGTTTAGAGATCCATCTTTTTGTGATTCTTCTTTATGAACCCGGGCATGGTAAAGTTTAATAAAAATGTTGCAAAAGGCTCTTATAAGATGAATTTATCATACCCACTTCAAATAATCACATTCTCTAACAAAATTGTGAAATGGAAGTCCAGAGCAGCGTTATGGGCATCAATCAAGATGAAGCCCAGAACTAGGCATGAGGTCAATAGTTACAGGGCTCCACCATCTCAAGACAAGTGTTTCCTGTTAGATATACATGGATGGTACACAATGCTTTGATGGCCTCAGCTACATCCCAAAGAGCACTGAGATCATGCTGAAGATGGAGTGAAAATCCACAATGTTGAATGAGTGTTAGGGTAAGGATAAAGGACACATGGAAAAGATGACATCCAACTGGGCCCCGAAAGAGTGAGTAGAATTTAAATAGAGAACATCTTGTACATTTGGGCTTATGATGTACTCTCTCTTGAAGAGAGGTTTTCTGAGAGTCCCACACAGTCCCCTCTTTTTTATCCACCTTTCACTTGGTAACAAGGCAGTTCAGTCCCCTTCACATGTACCTCAATGCTAAGGTAGATGAATGATGGAATAGAACCAAATCCCAGGGAGAAGGTTATGCAGATACCTGCCTTCCCAGTCTCTCACATAAGGTCCAGGTCACACAAAGCCTAGATCTAATTCAGGGTTTGGGCTGTGAATTAATGTCAAATCTAGGGAAATAAGGAGCTGAAGCCAGGGACTAAAGAGCACAGGAGCATAAACATTAGGGGTAGGGGTTAGACAAGTCATCTCACCTGGGCCAATGGTGATGACCCTTATTAGGCAGTTCTATTCTGTCATCCCATAAAGATAAAGTGTCCCTTCTCCTGGAATAGTCAAGATGGTCCTAGGTGTTCTGAAATGAAATTAAGGCCTATGTGTATGTGGCCAAAGCAGACATGCACGGGGGCCTTTGCTTTCATTTGAGGTCTATTAAACACTATATGGTAATGAAGAAAACTACCTGGCCTCATGGACCATTGGCCTTCAGGGTCAGAGGCCACTTCTGGGGACACCACATCCATAAAGGACTCTGTGAGTGCTATTTTTATGGAAATGTGTGACAGAAAGTGGGGAGTATATCATTGTACTTCCTTAGCCTAGACCTTAGCAGAAAACTTAAGATGACAGTCCCCTTGGCATAAACAGTGGTGTTAAACTGGAGATTAACCTTGGTGGGGGTAGGACTGATTGCCCTGCAGGGCTTTGGAAATGGAAGAAACTACTCTAGGGAACCAGAGCAGGAGACAGAAAATATGACAAAAGCTAAATAATGAGCTGGTTTTGACAGAGAAACATGTAAGTGAACCCAGTGAGAACCCAATAAGCGCCTGAGAGCTTCGGGATGCACATGAGCAGGCAGCAGCAAAAGCAGAAAATCTAGGTTATTACTGATCATATGTCCCCTTCACAGCCTCAGAAAAACTAAAGACTTCCAGCATTTTCAGGGAACCCCAACCAATTCCTAAAAAATAAAAAAGAACCTTCTGAATCTCACTGGATTCAAAGTTTAGGGATGTTAATGCCATATAATGATTGATGCTGGCTGACTATGGAGAGCCAGAGTTATCCACTCCCAGTACCTTATGATTTGCTAAGCTCTGTGAATAGTTAGAACTGTCTGGGTGAAACCACAATAATTTGCTCTAAAATCTGTAAAGAGAAGAGTGGTCCTCCTAGCACATGGGGACTTTGTAATGAGATGGACTCTAATGTTGAGTCTGTTCTCGGAAAACCAACCATCCTGGTGTTTAGAACTCAGATGGTGATAATTCCTGGATGCAAAGCCTGGATGTTCCCCGGAGCTTCCTTTTCCAACACATTCACTAGGTCTTGGGTCAAAATTGTCCTTCAGATTCTGAGTCAGCTGAGCAGGCAGGAGAACCCATGGAGAGACACTGTATATTTTCAGGGGTTAAAGCTGACAAGTGATCTGTAAGGATACTCAACAGCAGCTCAAAACTGTAGAGGATGAATTTCTGGAGGCCCAAGGGAGATGATGCCTCTGAGCACAGTCAAAGCTCAGCTCCAGGAGCATTGTGTGGAGAGCTGACTGAAATACACGCTGTAGGAATGGCTGAGTCCTATGAAAACAGCCACTTGCCAATCTAAAATTAAAACTGCCCTCTTTACCCAGTCCAGAAAGCCAACCAGATTGATTTCCAAAATGAAAGACCTTAAAATCACCACCTAAGAAAGAGAGATAGGATCCAGACATCACAGGTTCCCTGTGTCCATGACTTGCCTTACTCCTGACTTTTGACACATAATGTTTAGGTTTAAAATCCTTATGAAGAATAGAGTGTATATGCTTTAAGGAAAAGCAAAGCACAATAGGGAAGATCTGAGCAAGCCGTGTGCTGGTTCACAGATGGTCTTGAAACCAGAGGGTAATTCTAGGAATTCAGATGAGCTGGTGGTGGTTAAATAGAAAAGAATGCAGCAAGCTGTCTCCCTGAGGCCTGCCAGCAGCTGAACTGTCTTGATCAATAAGAGGCCAGTCTGTGTGCACCTGAGAAAGCCATGCAGGCATCCAGGCCAGGGTGATGAGCACAGGCATGGCAGGAGAACAGAGCAGAGAAGACTGTGATATGAAAAATTAGCCTGGGCCTGGAACCAGACCTCTCCATTGCAGAGTCAGTGCCTGGGTGGCACCTGGCACACAGAAGAGGCACTGGGTGATAGTGGGCTAGCAAGACCTGGGGAATGCTGATATGAAAAAACATGTCTGCATCTGTCTTGGAAGCCTCTATTTTTTCTACTCACTTGCAGCTGATAATGAAGAATAAGAAAAAGTGAAATTTGCTCATTGAAATTTTCTGCACAGAGAAGCTAGATTACCGATAAGGTACACGGTACATGTTTGCTGAATGAATGAATGAACAAAAAAAAAAAACAAGGGACAAATGAATCAGTGAACAAAGTGTTTGTGAATGGATCATGTTCATCTTACATCTAATGAAAAGGAAATAATACTAGCCTTGGAATCAGAGTCAGAGTTCTTATTTAATTTATTCCTTCCACAAGTATGTCTTGAGCACCGAGGCTGTTTGCTG